>NC_055676.1:12739463-13481338 GCF_017976325.1 Chelmon rostratus | reverse complement strand
CTGTCGCTGTGGAGTGTCTTTGGAGCTCAACTCATCTGCACCCTGGGAGAGGACTTTGCGTAGGTGGACACACAAATGCACTCATACACATGTAGCATTTAATTTAATGTAAATTCATATCGGCCTTTTCTTTCTTTTATTTATGTTTTTTATTTATCACTCCCTTCAGGTATCGTTCTGATGGTACCAAAAAGGACCCCATTAAAATCAGCTCTATGGTAAGTGAATTTATTCAATACTGTCCCACGGTCTACATGAAAAAGACGGAAATATAAAAATAAATCTCTTCATTTGTAAAGCAGATTTAAGACATTTACGGTTGCAGAGACCATTAAAGTAATTGAATTAATTATGAATAATGGCAAAAAATTAAGTTAAAAGCAAAGATGTTGTGGTTATGTCAAGATTCACTACCTGCTTAACACTGTAATTTACAAGCTTATTGCTATTCGTGGAAGAGGAACAGAGATAACACGCAGGCTGTGCAACCATTAGTTAATTCTGTTCTAATTAGAATAATGAGCCTTTCTTCATTACATGTTTTATTGAGCATATTTAAATTATCCTTCCTTTTCTTGAAAACACATTGCCTGTTGCGTATAAAATGTGCTTTTGTGTGATCATTGTGCGTACTGACTGACTCGTCCTTTCCAGAGCTGGGGAGCAGAGGGCTACCACTTGTGGGTGCTTCCTAACAAACAGGAGAGCAGAAGGCAGGAGGAGCAGCAGCAGCCGCAGCAGGAGGAGGAGATGGTCGCACCTCCTCACTCCTCCCTGCAGGCCGGCATACTGCAGTTCCACTTCATCAAGAGTGCCCTCACAGTCAACCCGTGCACGGTGAGAGGACTCGTATTGTCAGCTTTGTGAACACACACATTCGCGCACACACACACACATTAAATATTCATGCCCTGTTTGCTCCTCTCTCGGCTGCACAGAGTAACCAGGAGCAGGTGCTTCTCCATGGTGAAGACCGCCTCTACCTGACCTGCGGCGACCCCACGCAGGTCAACAGCACCTCTGACACACACCCGCACACACACTTACACCCACGTGACGGAAGCCCGCTGCACCATCCCCCCAACCCCGATTCCTCTCTCTCTCAGGGACTCAGCACTTTACTGGGACACAAGCACTGGCACGTGGTCCAGGTAAGGATGTGCAGTCATCACACCTGGTAAGGTGGGATTTATGTAATGGTGGCAAGAGATTTGAAATATTTCTTGGTATTCACATTTTCAAAATGAGGCCAATGCGGCACAAATGAGCTCCCATAGCATTGCAGCCTCAGGCCATCCTTGAAGAATCAGCAACATAGGCTTTTAGGCCTGAAATTAACTATTAATTTCTATTATTTATTCATATGCCAATTTATTTTTTTAGTATTTTAATCATTTGGTCGACAGAGCACATAATAAGAAATACCAATCACTGTTTCCTAATACCCAAAGTGATGTTGTCTGATGTCTTGTTTTGTCTGAACAACAGTCTAAAACTGTTCAAAAATATTAAATTTGATATAATGAGAAGACAAGGAAATGCAAGAAGTTCTTACATCTGCGATGCATCAAATGTTTGCTTAAAAAATCATTCATTATCAATATAGTTGGCAATTTATTTCTCCATGTGCTCAGTCTTTTCTGTATCATAAAAGACCAATAAAAACCTGGTGGAACCTGATGATGATGCTGATGGGTACAAAGAAGCAGTAGTGTTAATCGCAAATAATGCTAACACCAGTCAGATCAGGGAGCTTTATTCAACAAGTGCCTTGATCTTGCCTTTGTGTGCGTATAGTTCAGTGGATATGAAGTGTAGTTGCAGATCTTGTATTTCTCATTGTATTTTTGTATTCCTCTAGATTCATAGCACATACCTAGAGAGCAACTGGCCTATACGGGTAAGTGTGGGAATGTGTGTGTGTGTAATTTTTGCCTCCTGGTCTGTTAGGTCAAGTGTCAGGAAGGAAAACATGTATTTAATCGTCATTCTCCGACATGAGTATTCAACTTCTGAACTTTCTGGCTTTGAATGTGATGTTATGTGTGGGACACCACAGACAGGTTACAACAAACATTGATTACACTTATCATTTCACACAGGGCACATGTGTGCTCAGACTGTAGAATGTGCGGTTTGCCTCAGTTTACAAAGCAGCAATGTTTACAAAGTAATCTAATTATGCTGTGTTCACAAGTGTGTTTTTTCAAGGACTTTAAAGGTTGCGTATGTACTTTATATTCAGATTTTCTCCAGCTCCCACTCAATTTTTTATGATTGATGGCTATACAAACACACTTGACTTGTCAACACATCAATATACCAGAAGTCAATAAAAATGTCTGTAAAACTGTCATTTTGTGTGTGTGTGCTTGTATTGTGTGTCAGCACTTAACATTATATTGTTTGCCTTATGGTTGTCTTTGTGTGTGTGTGTATGTTCAGTTTGCAGCCATAGACACAGCAGGCCAGTGCATGGCTGTAGCAGGAAGACGGGGCTTTGCACACTACTCATTATTCACAAGAAAATGGAAGCTGTTTGGAAATATCACTCAGGTACGTGATGTTATAGACTGGCAGATAAATAACAAAATGCAACCCTCTTCAATACCATTATCAATGAACGACTGCTGGCCAGAAAGCGTTATCTCAGGGCCGTGCTCATTTTATTTTATCCTTCTGTCCTTTCTGTGTAGGAGCAGAACATGACAGTGACAGGAGGTCTGGCTTGGTGGAATGACTTTGTGGTGGTGGCCTGTTACAATTTTATAGACCAGCAAGAGCAGGTGAGACTCAAGGCGCTTGCTTAACTATTGTTTCTCATAAATCCCACTATATCTGCATGTTAGTCTCATCATGACATTTCCCTCTGTTGACACTAGTTGAGACTCTATCAACGCTCAACCAACCTGGACAACGCCTTTGCATCTGTCACCAAGCTGCACTCAGACACTCTGCTGCTCAACGTGTTCAGAGACATGGTCATCCTGTTTAGAGCGGACTGCTCCATCTGCCTCTACAGCATAGAGAGGAGGAACGACAGGTGGGCTCCTGTGTACACACATTACACCTTCAGCCTTAACTTCAGAACCTCATAGCACTCACTAGCACATATCTAACATTCATTTGATCCAAAAGATAAACTCATTTGTTTGCCTTGAAGCAGGGGCAATGGTGTTCACAGATGGCTTATACATCTTAAATCTTTGCATACTGTTTTGGCAAGTTCTTGACATTACAAATCCAAATTTTGCACACTGAAAACAAATGCTGGTACAAAAGCTTTTTTTGTAAACTAGATACTGTTCTCCATGTTCAACACATTTTCTTGCTTTCACACACACCAGCAGCAGGGAAATCCGTGGCACCAGTAGCCATAATACTGTTAAGTAATAGTGTTACTCAGCTACATTTTCCCTTGGGAAAAGGGGCTTTTAGTAAAAATGACTAACCTAAAACCCATCACATGACTGGGGCCTCAGCTTTATGTCTATCTGAGCGTATATGTTTTTGATGAATGGTGTTTGACCCGCCTCAGAACCTTACAATTATGTCATAATTGAAAAGATTGCTCCTTACTTTAATGTTTTTTGTGACCGTTTTTTTCCGTGACTTTCCAGTCAGGTGCATTGAGTACATTTAATCCAGGAATATACTTGAATCAAATATTCAGTATGCTCTGTATAGGTTTTTGCTGGCCTTTCTGAACTTTAAATAGACTTTCAAAGAAAATGAGATTCTGCTAAGCAGTTAAATGCTGTCGCCTCTCATACTAAAAGCTTTTTCAAGCACCTCAGAATTAAAGTATTTCACTGGTCCAACATTTCATGCCTGAAACTGTAAAGACCCGGAAATGCGCCTCCCAGACCTGGGACACGCACCGTTGCAGAACTGAGAAATATCAAATCTGAACCTGGCCGGGAGATACAGACCCGATTGGTATTAATTTTGCAGCTAATTGCCCTTAACTACTTAATGTTAATTTACAAGTTGTCAAAACAAAACTTTATGTCTTATGTAGTGTATCTTTAGTAGCTTTCTCCCCTGGGCCAGGCCATGATGCATGATTCATCCTCCTTCCCAGGATAGCTGGTAGAATGCATCCAGGTTTTCTGTTATTCCTCTCTTGCTAATTGAAATATGGCTAATATACTCATTTCAACTTAAAAGTCCACTGTCTGCTGTCATGGTGGCTCATTTAGAATCAGTTTTGCAGTTTTGTTGCATCTAGTATAATAAAGACAACTCTGACTGTTTCCCCTTTGGAACTATGATAATGATTGCTCATTCGTTGCCATGGCTGCCAGTGTTAGTGTTGCTAATTAGCTATCATCTGTTGACTCTGTTGTGGCTCTTGTGGTCATCTTATTTCCCAGCCCGCACTTACTCATCCTAATGTTCCAATGTTGCACATTAGAATGCACAAACACACACACACACACACAGCACTTCCATCATGAACAGTGCTGTAAGATTGCGACCAGGTCCTCTCGGATTCACTCTGGGATTACATATAATGTTAAACCCATAATATGTTTACGTCTGTTTGATGTTCCAGTCCGCACCCGACAGCCAGCGTGGAGTTGTTGCAGGAGGTGTCAATGTCTCGCTACATCCCTCACCCTGCCCTCGTGGTCTCTGTCACACTCACCTCTGTGCGCACAGAGACTGGCATCACTTTGAAAGCCCCACAGCAGGTAACAAGAACACAACAGCACACATGCTGAACTGTACTGCCTCTATAGCTGCATGTGCATTCATGTTTTGTTTTGTGTGTCTACCTCAGGCCTGCATGGCAGAGAGCATCATGTTGAATCTGGCTGGCCAGTTGATCATGCTGCAGAGGGACCGTTCAGGACCGCAGGTACGAGAGAAGGAGACGCCTGCCAACAACAAGAAGCTGGTGAGTCCAAACACCTCACTGACTTACCTTTTCAACTGCCGTTACCTGTATTCAGAAATTATGTCAGACACTTTATTACACATAACATAATGTCCCTTACTTTGCAAAAGATTCTATCCATGATAGTTTTCATATAACTAAGCAGTAATCGCATTGTAATTAGGTCTTGGCTTTGGTAGTTACTTAGTCATTGTGAATGTAGTTCAGTAAGCAATGCAGTGGTTTTACCTGGTTCCATGATTTTTGTTAACAAGTTCCTACAACACTTTTTCTTCTCCCCTAGCTACCATTTTGTCCTCCGGTAGTCCTGGCCCAGTGTGTGGAGAACGTGTGGACCACCTGTCGCTCCAATAGGAAGAAGCGCCACCTGCTGGAGGCCCTGTGGTTGTCCTGTGGTGAGGCAGGGATGAAAGTCTGGCTGCCTCTGTTTCCTCGGGACCATCGCAAGCCCCACTCCTTCCTCTCCAGACGCATCATGCTGCCCTTCCACATCAACATCTACCCACTGGCTGTGCTGTTTGAGGATGCCCTGGTACTGGGGGCAACCAATGAGACTGTGCTGTATGATGGGCTGCAGGGATCCTCTGAGCCACTGGAGGCGCTGTTTCCTTACTGCACTGTAGAGAGAACCTCCCAGATCTACCTCCATCACATCCTGAGGCAGCTGCTGGTTCGCAACCTGGGTGAACAGGTTTGTGGGGCCTCCTGTCTCATCATGTCAGCTTAGTGAATGAGTGCTAGTGATATTAGAAGAAAAAATCAACACAAATACACACAAACTTTAGTCTGAATGTTTGCTGTGGAGCATGTATGTGATAACACAGACAGTTCCATATCATGAGGCCGCTGGTTGTTTGCACACCTACAAAGTACCTAAACTGAGTCCATTCTTTCCTCTCCTTAATCCTCCCCCTCCTACAGGCTTTGATGCTGGCTCAGTCATGTGCCTCCCTCCCTTACTTCCCCCATGTCATGGAGCTGATGGTGCACGTCGTGCTGGAAGAAGAGGCGACATCGCGGGAGCCCATCCCCGACCCTCTGCTGCCGACCGTGGCCAAATTTATCACCGAGTTCCCCCTCTTCCTGCAGACCATCGTCCACTGTGCCAGGAAGACGGAGTATGCCCTGTGGAACTACCTGTTTGCCGCTGTGGGAAACCCCAAAGATCTGTTTGAGGAGTGCCTCATGGCTCAAGACCTGGACACAGCAGCCTCCTATCTGATTATACTGCAGGTAGAGACTGTGGTGTGAAGATACATACTTGACGCTGCATACGCTTATTCTGTTAGCTTTTCATGGCATGATGCAGAGAATATCAAACATAAATATAAAAAAGCTTAAACTCAAAACCAAGTCTCATTGTGCAACTAAATCTGTTCAGGGTGTAATGACATCATTGAGTACTCATCCAGTCTCCATCTTTTTCTGTCTCCTCTTTTGCCTTTCTGTAAAGAACATGGAGGTTCCAGCAGTGAGCAGACAGCACGCCACTCTGCTCTTCAACACAGCGCTTGAGCAGGGGAAGTGGGACCTCTGCCGTCACATGATCCGATTCCTCAAAGCCATCGGCTCCGGGGAGATGGAGACTCCGCCCCCAACACCCACCACTCAGGTAAAGAACTAGTCTCTTTTTATTTCCTTTGCTTGCCTTTTCGTCTATTCTGTAGATATAGGTCAAGGAAAAGTAGCAGCCAAATGGGCCCAAAAGATTCAGGCATATTAAGGTGCAATATTTTTTATTTCATCAATGTTTTCATCCATTTACCCTGGAATTCCCAAGCTATTGTAATGGTCAGCATTTCTGTTTTTCCCCATACACACAACGACCGAAAACCGGCATTTTCAAATGTATCAACATGAGGAAGTGTTTTCAGAAAATCCGCTGTTGGTGGTTTTGTGTAAATGAAGGTCAACATTGACAAAAAAAAATGCATTTCTGCAAAAAATGCGGTACAGAATCAGTAACTCCCGCTGTAAGGCAGAGAAATATGTGTAAATAATGTTGAACAAAAACAGTTTGTCACAAAGAGATGATTTGCAGAAGTACCAACACAAGTGTTGCCATCTTATTTTGTAGTGAGCAGTTTGCTGCAGTTGATCTCACCCATTCTCACAAACATTGAACTGTAAACATGAAGTGATGAGCTGTGTATCTCTGTCTATAGGAACCCAGCTCAACGGGGGGCTTTGAGTTCTTCAGAAATCGCAGCATCAGTTTGTCGCAGTCTGCAGACTCCGTCAACACGGGCAAGTTCAACCTGCAGAAGACCTTCAGTATGCCCTCTGGACCCTCTGTTAAAGGGTATGCACACACACACACACACACACACACACACACACACACACACACACACACATGCTCTCGCTGTAGCATCTAAATGTTTGCACTCCCTCCTTCCTCCTGCATTGATTCCTCTCAGTCGGGATGTGGAGTGTGCAGAGAACATGTATATCGACATGATGCTCTGGCGCCACGCCCGCCACCTCCTGGAGCAGGTGCGCCTCCGCGACCTGGGGTGCTTTTCAGCGCAGCTGGGCTTCGAACTCATCGGCTGGTTGTGTCGCGAACGAAACCGCGTGGCCCGTGTTGATGATTTTGTTTCGGCGCTGAAGAGACTCCATAAGGATTTTCTCTGGCCCTTCCCTGTTATCCCCGTGGGAAGCCTCAGCTCGCCCTTGAAGAACGGACGGTGTCGCGCAGGTGAGCGAGGAGCTGTCGAGGAAACTGACTTAACCTCATGTTGTTACAGCTGATAAACATTTGGCTCTATCCCAATATTTCATACTGTTTTTTTTCTTGTTTTGTTTTCTTTATTTACTTGAAGTGCTGAGCACACGGCTGTTGAAGTCACAGTCGGCTGACAGCCTGTTGAACAGCGACATGGACACAGCGCCCCCTCAGGCGGCTTCCTCCAACCACACCTGGCTGGACGGGCTCAGTCAGAGGGCCAAGGACATGGACACGGCCTCCTCTGCTCACTCCAACCAACACTCACCACAGACACATGATGCGTTCTTGTCCCTGCTCACCAACAAAGGTAAGAACAATTAAGCTTTTAACATATTAACCATTGTCTCTTTTTCCTCTCTTCCTGTTTTAACATTCTTTGACTTCTCACCCGTCCAGTGGAAGAGTACAGTGTCGGCTCGGCCACAGACTTGACAGAGACCAGCTCGGTGGTAGATGGTGATTGGACGATGGTTGACGAGAACTCCTCCACTCTGAGCCTGAGCCAGGCCGAGTTGGAGCATATCTCCATGGAGCTGGCCAACAAAGGCCCGCACAAGTCACAGGTGCAGCTCAGGTGAGATGCCATCACTAAAACCCCAGTTCTGTGATTCCAGTACAGTCGGTCCAGTGTGAATCCGAAGCCAGTCTTTGACAGCTGTGCCTGTCCATGTCCTTCAGGTATCTCCTTCACGTGTTCATGGAGGCGGGCTGTCTGGAGTGGTGCGTAGTGATCGGCTTGATCCTGCGGGACGCCAGCGTCATAAAGCAGGTCATCGGCTTCCTGGACAACGTGGAGGTTCCTCAAGAAACTGTGCAGAGTGTCCGAAGCGGTTTGCTGGCTGTTGACACGTGGGCCTCCACTGATTGGTGGGTTATAGCATGTGACCAGATGTATATTTATTGCTCCTATTATCTCTTTCATTGCAGTTAATTGGCTTTTATTAGCATAGCAGGTGTTGTTGCTTTACATACTCACTGTGCACATCTTGTCCAGGTGCTGAGTCCAAAACTGTAATTGTGATTTCTACCTGCCGTGGACTCGCAACACTGTAGAGCACATTTCTATGCTATCACGTCAGAAAAAGCATGTTTGGAGCCCAAAGCAGGCATATCAGATTACTATTAATGCAATTAAATAGAAATTGTTGCCAGTTGTTACTAGTGAGGAGACTAGACCCATTCTTTCCAAGATAACATTTTTCTCTCTTCTGTCTCTCGTCTTTTTCCAGCTTGGGATACAAACCTTTTCTCAACCTGATCCAGCCGCAGCTGCAGCTGCTGATGGATTCAGCAGCAGGCGAGCAGGTGCAGCCTGAGGCCTTCCAGCCCTCCAGCCAGAGCTCCAAGCTCGGCGGTCCCGAAGGGCTGGGAGGTGCTGCGGTGCCACGGGCGGAGGACAGTAGAGGAGTAGCGACTCCGCTGGGCCTGGCGCTGCCCCCCCTGGAACCTGCGGGAGGGTTTTCCCGTCCCCCTTCTGAGGACTGTGCTCCCGAACAGACAGAGGAGCAGGGAGAGGAAGAGGGAGCCTATGACTGCACCTTGTCCTGAAGCCAGGAGCCTCCTCTGGATCTTACCTGTGAACTTTGGACCTCGGAGGGAAAAAGAGGAGGAGGAGGGAGCAGCAGCGGCAGCATTGGCTTGAAATAGACTTTTTTTTTGTGTGTGTGTGTGTGTGTGTGTGTGTGTGTGTGTGTGTGTGTGTGTGTGTGTGTGTGTATGCCTGTGTATGTGTGTGTGTTTGTGTGTGTGCACAGAAAGTACCTCTCCTGCAGGTTCTTAGTTAAGTCAGTATTATCCACATTTCAGATTTGCCCTTTGTGTCGACTAGAACCCTGTGGATACTGAGCAAGTGACGAGCGACAGACAGCCCGACTGGCACAAGCGCATCACAGCACAAGCAAAGAGAGGGTTCAGCCCGACGGTTCCTCTCTAACCGGCCTCATTTTACCAAAATGTGCTGTCAGACAAAAGGCCGCCTCTGTCAGTTTATACATCGGGTTGTGGTGTTAGGGAGCTGTAGACCAGCACAAGAAAGCACCAGGATTTTTTTTTTTAATTCCAAGACAGATGTTTTGTGTGTGTAGCTTTTCTTTGGCAGACATTCAAGAGCAACTGGAGGCTTTCTTTCACTGTCCAGACAAAAAGCTCCATTGTTCCCTTTTGGTTTAAAGCTGCAAGAATCAGTTCAAAGAAGAAACCGCCTGCGTTTAATCGCAGCATCATCCTACATCGCTAGGCAAAATGTAGAACAAAGCTCCAGTCACGAACCATTTACAAGATGCACTGAAGTGTGTCTGAGCCAACAGTAAGTGTGCAGGACTGTTTGTGTGCACGAGAGGTGTTTCATACTTTCATACCTCATATGATTTTAAAATATTTTGTGATACCTTTTTCAATAATGTAACAGTGTACGAGATAACATTATTTTTCTATTAATTCCAACTTGTCCTTGACTCTCCCTGTACAAAAAGAAAAGCTCATGGTATGAATTCTATGTAATTCTTGAGAAGTGACGACCGTAAGATTTCTAAGAAAATGATCTCTGAGAAGAATCCACTGTTGCGAGTGCAGACTAGTTTCTTACGACTGATCAGTACCTCATGTACTCATGTATTTTTCATGCACCGATGCCCCGACTTTGCTGAAGTCCAGTCCCAAAAAGTGTCTGCCAGAGTCGGGCATCTGCTCTCCTTCGTGTGGTCCAGATTTTAGACACCAAGCTGGTGGATTTAAGGCTGTAGTGCAGCAACGGGATTGGGCAAAACAGATGCTACAAAAACCAAATCATGTGATGCTTTATTCAGCTTTTAAACACACATTTGGGTTCCAGGCTGCGCTTGAGAGATTCATCATGTGTTTCCTATCAACAGCGAGGCAGATCATGTCATATTGTGTCATTAAAGCCATCCTGCTCTGTAGAGTTTGTACCTGTCCTGTGTTGAAAGAGCATCATTTGATCCCCTCGTCAGCAGTGTTAACGGCGACACGTCACTGCCGTGTAAAGTCAGGATGGGGTTTTCGTTGCGGTAATGTGACCCTCGTCATCTGAGTTGTGTATTTCGTCCAGTTCAGTGTGCATGTCACATCTTTGAACCGCTTCACACAATGAATACTCCACATGCTTTTGTGTGCTCCTGTGTTGATTCCTGAGTGCGTGTACCACATTGTATTGACATGTTTGGTGACTTTCATCACATGCAGTTTGTTTTAATTGTATTAGTCGTCATTATGACTATTATTTATTGGCATTGTAGCTGAGTGGTAATTACTGAATTGATGCTCGGTTCATTTTTATGACTGATAACAAACTTTTTTCCCCCCTTTTAGTTAATCAAAGTCATATATTGGCTCTCTACCACAAGCACTAAAAGGTTCATCACAGATATGTCAGTATTATATTGTGCAATGTATTGAAATGTTAATCAGCTTTATTTTTAATGTTCTCTGCTTCTTTTCTGTCCCCCCCCTTAAGCTGTTAGCTTTTACTTTTCATGATAGACCAAATCAGATTCGTTTTTGTTCATTCATCGGTGGGCATCTGTTGAAAATTAAGAATCCTCAACAGTTTGTTTTATGAATTGCCTGTATAGCTAGAACACTCACTATTCCTGAAAAGGGCAAAACGACTGCGGCGCAGTGTTGCTGTCGTCGCTCAACACAAACCCTGTTGCACCCTCCGCTCTGAACAAGCCTACAGCTACACTACGCTGCTGCGCTGTAAGCTTTACTTGACTTGAAAACGGTAACATGACGAACCAAAGACTTAACGTCCAGAGGCCTTCTGTTTTAACCGGTTGCTTCATTTGAACGCTTGACTCATTATGCAGGGGGGGGGGGGGGGGATTAAAAACCTCACACACACACACACACACACACCTGTACCACATCCCTCTCATCTGAAACATAAGCGTTGATGCTCCAAACTAATGCTGACGGCATACGAGAGAGAGAATTTCCTACGGAAATGAATATTGCAGATCTTTTTCTGGTTTCCTTCTCTGCGGGCGAGGAGCTGTGGGTCATTTGCGTCAGCGCTCCCTCCCTCCTGTGTACAGTTGTAAAAGTATTGCCTGTTTCCTGACTAAAGTTTTATTTCTGTGGCGGGAGCAGCCAACATCCTCAATGCAGTGTAAAGATAATCTCTTGTACATTTGCCTTTTCTACTCATGTTTGGTTTTCTACTTCATTTTTTCCCTGTACATAAAGACCAATAAATTATTTTTAAAAATGATCAGTTTGACTCATTGAGTACTAAAATTATAATCTGATCTGCTGTTTGCATGTAAATACAATGACACGACATGTTGTAAATAGAGGACAGTGCAACAAACATTAACATAGTAAGCATTTTAATTGCTGTACAATTGCTAATTTAATTCAAGCTTTTTGCATAATGTAAAATCATCCCGTCCATTCAATAGATGGATACCCTGTAACCAGATCAATCCCAATAGAGACAGTCATATCAATCACTTAATTCCAACTAACAATTAGGTCTATGCAATAAAAAAAAACAGCAGTTCAAAGGAGAAACGTAACTGTTACAGTTAAATCACTCAGTAAAGAGAACAAAATGATTAGTCTTATTTAAAAAAAACTAAACTTTCAGATCAAAAACTGAACAGTTAGAGAAATAGGCATGAGTGAAAAGTCAAGATGTTAGACCAAAAAAAAATACAAAACAAATTTAACATTTGAAAAAAATAAAGAACATCCTTCAACAACAGGCATTAAGACATTTCCACGTGTGTCCCAAAATAGATCTCAGTTGTATTTAGATGGACATTTGTGTGAATGATTGTTAGACTTTCCTTGACTGTTACAGGTGATGGAGATAAAGCTACATCCAACTGTGAGTTTACACTGAACAACAAAAACACTGTGCAGCACTTGGTCAGCCTCTCAGCCCGAACTGAGTCACGTTAATATATTAGATTCTGTGACTTAAATTCACTTCATCCCACGAAGAGTTTGTTTTTGTCTCTATGTTAAGGTCTCTAGCAGCACTCGGTGTGAGCTTTAGGTGGGGACACAACTCCTCCTGCTTTTCATGCTCTCCTTCAGCCTCTGACAACAATCAAACACTGCGCCACATTACGACAGATTTTTAGAAAAATATTCATTTGCATTGTTAATAAAGCTTTTTCTCGCATAGACACAACCGAAGCACTTTCAATAAACAGACTGAGATCATCTTCTGTGCGTCTGTGTCGCCGCACAGCACTGACACACATCCACAAACTGAAGAACAGTGTGTGTGTGTTTGCCAGATTTCTCTTTATTTTTAAACACATGGCTTACTGAAGCCGCAGTGACTCAACTCTAATGTCAGCATGTTATTAGCAGGCTCTTATCTTTCAATGTCAAGTCAAAGAAAAAAAAGGACAAAAAAAAAAGAAGAAAAAATTCAGAGGCCCGGGTTGCTCACAGTAACAGTATCATGGATTTCAGATTCAGATTTCAAAGCTCAGAGCAGGTTAACAGTTAGCTTTGTCTGAGTTAACCAGAAACACATCAGAGTCCGCTGTTAATAGATTAACCATTACCTACTGACAGACTACAGAACTTAAATACGCTGCAGGGTGAAACCTTGGAGAGCGAGAGAGGTGATCTCGCTTATGGATAACAGTGCAGCACACACCTGGCCAGCTGTGCAGAGCGAAGGAGAAACATCTGATCAGTCAGTTAGTGTTTCTGTTTCTGCTGCGGTGCATGTTGATGCCATTGCTAACCGCTGCTGAGCAGCACAGAGTTAATGCAGCAGCAGCAGCAGCAGCATCTGTTTCAGAGGAAGAAATTATTAAATATAATAAAGGACCACACTGGTGCTTTCTGCCTTTCATGTTTTAGCACATTTACATTACAGCCGACTATTTTCTGTTTACTTTTCTAGCAGTCAGCTGTTGGTCTCCATGTGACGGCTGCTGCCACTGTTGTGAAGTATATATGCTCTGTTATAAATGGCTACAAAAAACACAGGTATGGTCCTTTAAGAAGAACAAAAACAAACAAACACTTGATAAGTAAAAAATCTCTACATCGTTAACCAACAATTTCACCAGCCATTCAAACTGAATTTCTTCTTTACAGTCTGAGTCAAACTCATAACAGCAGCTGATTCAGCAGCTCCGCTCCGGAGCTTTCTACTGTACCACACTGTCTTCCTCAGCAGCTGGAGTCCTTGACAAAAAACATTTGAACATCTACATTTCAGTGACAACAAAGCAAAGGAAGATCACGTGACACAATCAAAAGCTCCAGAACAGCTGCAGCACTGAACGGCGAGATCGTGCATAACTGAAAGAAGCATCGTAGGACAATCTGTTCACCTGCCAAGTGCTGTTAAAGGCTGTGATGTATTTAAAGTTTCAACTTTCCAACAGACAACAATTGAGGAACATAAAAACTCTGTACAGTGCAGCACCTGATGGCTTTAAGACCACTGAGACGTTTGTGTCCACGACAGTAAACATTTTGTGTGTCTTTGGAAGCAAAATGTTAAGGCCTCCTTCACGTCAGCATTTCTTATTTAGTGGGGCCAAAGCCAGACGACATGGATCACGAGGACACGTCACCGGGTGCAACACAAAGTGGACAAAAGGCGAGTTTTGCTCAGTTGATCTCCTGAAACCATCTCCCCAGTCTCTACAACCTGATTCCACATGTGATAATAAGAGGAGTCAAACTGCCAGCAGGCGGCTACGTGACGTCTGTTTGTGTTTGAACAGATTTCATCAGCGTGTGGGCCTGAAGGCAGGGAGGGGTGTTTGATAACACGGCGATGAGATTCAGCTACCAAAACACTGTGGAAACAGACCTCCTCAGCTAAATCTCCACGTTGACAGCAGAAAACAGACACAAAACATCCAAACCAGTCTTAACGAGAGCATTAGTAACTGTTATCACCAAGTTTTGATCACTGAGGAGGTAGTGGTGACACTGAAAGGGCCAGAATACACTGTCAGAAACATAAAAAAAAAAAAAAAAAAAAAAGTCCCCACATGCCGCCAATTCAACATTGACACCTTCTTCACGCTGTGATTGGCCAGCCGTGCGGAGGCGAGAAAGGAGCCAGGGTTTGAACTTCTTGGCACAAGTGTTTCGGTCACTTTTTCACGTGATCGACCAAGCGCAGCGCTGCGAGTTCCTCCCAGGAGAGGCTGTGTTGAAAACGTGAGCTGTTCTCCACGCATTTCAACGATACTGCGTCTCCCCGGGCAACGGGTCCAAGGGCCGCTTTGATTCTAGCCTGACTCGGCCCTGACTGTCAGTGTGACGTGGACGTGTAAAACAGGTCACATTAACTGGATTGTGGTTGTGATACTTGGGCTCTAGACAAAAAAAATAATAATAAGATGCAGCTCCACGTAAGATGAGTAAAATATTAGCAACACACACCACAAACGAAGAGACAACAGTTGACACCATAAGCTGTCCGCAGCAGCACCAAGCCTTCATTATACATTTCCTGGACACATTTCAATGACGCTTTCTATCTTGTTTCATTTCTTTCTTGCCTGTCTGCAGCAGAGATTAATTGTAATTTTACCAAAAACTGGAATTTGGTACTAAAATATGAATGTACTTTAAAGAAAAGCTCAGCAAATAGTCATACATTTATTATCGGGAACCCCACTGTTGAATTATTTGCTCGCCTGTAGATTCATTTAATTTGTGCATGATCGGCTGCCAACTTAATGAAGGTATATGAACTGAGCACGGTCGCTATGTTCCATCTGATTACGAGCAAACTGCACAGTTCTTTACAGGAAACATATCCAGAAGTTACAGACCCATAAAATGAGGCACTACCCGTTCTGTTTTGTTCTTCTATTGCCATATTTGATTGATTTTCTGAAGATTCACGCTCGAGTGGCTTTTAAGTGGACTCGAATGGATTTCCCGTTTTGTTGTGATGTGATTTTAGTGGTTCAATTGACTGAAAATGCATCAAGGTCTCACCTGCATCAAACACATAGAGTCACTAGGTCATTTTCTCTTCGGGCTACAACTAATGATTGTTTTCAGAGTCAATTCGCATTCCAATTATGTTCTTGATTAATCGTTTAGACTACAATATGTCAAAAAGTAAGAAAAAAAATGCCCTCCCAGCTTCGATTACAATCGATTATCAAATAGTTGCAGCCCTTCGATCGACTACTTGAATGATGACTTAATCGTTGCGGCTCTGCTTTCCTCCATTACGAGAAGATATTCATTGGCGCTGCTGGAGACGGCTCGTAGCCGAGAGCAGAAGTTTGACAACAGGTACAAATGTAATTACAGTAAAAGCTGATGTAAATAATCGACACTCCCGCATGAGACATGGACCGGGCTGACCGACACTGGAGTGGAGTTGCATTGCTGGTTTTTCACCCAGTCACCCCCAAGGCTCCGGGAATAAATCAAAGGGCGTTTAGACTGTCACAATCTTTGTTTCCCTGGTCTCATCAAGCCCAAAATCTAACGTACACCATTGCATGAACACATCAGGGCGAAACCTTAGAGACCTCAGAGGCAACCTTAATATTGCCCTTGGTGCAAAATCTTCAGGAAGGCTACTCCTTTCATAGGACACCTTGACATTTTGATTTAAGCCAGATGTTTTCATTTAACAGGCACAGTTTTCTGCATCTGCGAGCCAGATTCTCTGACAATTAAAGCAGACTGTTGGCATTCCTCGGTGAAACGCAGGGGCGTGTCGTGCTGCAAATCAGTGGCGCTAGTGAGGAATAATAATGAGCACTTTCACTGTTAAACTGATTAGCTAACACAGAAGCTATTTGCTCATAATGAAAACCAGTGCGTGTTGATGAAAAGCGACTTTCAAAGTGTCAAAGCTTCCGGTTAAATCTGAAGAGAGGTCAAACAAGAGTGGGTCTTTGTTTCCCACCTCAAACAAACGCATCAGTATGTCACGACACCTACAGTACAGACGGCGGAGGTGTTTTTGCAGAAGAAGCCAGAGACACATCTACTCCAGAGGTCAGCAGATTAAGAGAGAGCAGGGGAGGGAGCCATGCGACGTTATTCATTCAGGAAGAGTGTTAGCATGAGAGACAATAACAGGAGGAAGTCAGCCGGGGGAGGGGGGGGTGAGATGGAGTGAGTAAAAGCAAAGGCACTACAGATTGAGTACAAAATAAAATCAAATAAATAAAAATCTTAACCCCTTCGTTTCACTAACCCAGGAGTGAGCACGAGGCTCGTAGTGGCCGGTGCGTCGGACAGTGAGTTAGTCCGTCTGGAAGCTGTCGGGTCAGCTTGCCTCTGGCGTGTCTCAGCGTGTCTCTTCCTGCTCGGTTAGCTACTAAGCCTACTGACACAGTGATGGGGGGTCTCTCAGGCAGGCTGGGAGGGAGCGTGAGCGTGTGTTAGAGTGTGTGTTTGTGTCAGAGTGAAGAGGCGGCAGGGCTGGTCCTCGGTATTGTTCCTTGAAGTCTTCCGTCTGTCTCGCGGGCCCCCGCGGCCCTCGGCTCTTCTCGGCGTCAGCCTCTGTGGCGTGTGGCGTCCTCAGTATCGGTACATGTCGTAGGTGCTGACCCAAGACGAGGGAAAAGCCCACGTGGGAAACTTATGGAGGACTTCCTCCAGTTGAGCAGTCCTCTGGTCTTGCCCGAAGAAATAGTGGGACGAGATGGCAACGGAGATCATGCCCTCGGGGCCTGACGGGTCGGGGTCCCTGGGGGGCTGGCAGAGGAGGAGAAAGAAGGAAAACCATGAAAAGGAGAGAACCAGACAGCAGCTTTGCCAGGCCCTGAGAAAAGCCACCTCAGCTTTAGCTTCATTGTGCTGCATGTGTTTTAGCTTATGCAGAGGATTTTAAAAGAGCCCTCAAAAGGTCACTGAGTTGCTCTCAACTCATGCAACTCAAAACAATTCAAATCTCCAAAACTGGAGTTTAAAGGTTTTCACATGACACAGCCCAACTGAGTCCTGGTGGGAGCTCACCTCCTGCAAACAATCGCAGACTGAGGCCCTGAGGGTGATGCTTGGCAGAATGTAGAAATGTGAGGAATGAAAAGAATGACATTAAAAAAAAGAAAACCTCAGCTGCATCTGCCTGGATCCTGAGATGGATTTCGGGCTGTGAAAGGTGCAGCAGTACCTGCTGATTTATTTAAAACCATGGGCGAGGACAACACTATTAAATAGTTCAACATGTTGGGAAACATGCTTATTAGTTTTGATGCAGAGTAAGATGAGAAGGCTGATATCACTCTCATGAATAAAGACTGGAAACAGGGGTAAACAGCTAGCCTGTTCAAAACTAAAGAGTTGGGGTCTTCCTCTCACCTCCTCTCATTATGAACGGAGAGCAGTCTGAATAATTCACATGGGAGAAAAAAAATACATAACAGAGCAGAGATATGAAATATGTCTGCCCCTTTAGCTGCATGCAGTACCTGGATTTCAAACCAGAAGGTCCATGTGGGCGCGTCAAGGCCGTGGGAATAGAAGATGAAATATTCTCCGCTCAGGTCGAACTGGGGCGTCCCGTCACCGAAGGACCATGTGGAGAGGCTGGCTCCTCGGTGAGGCATCAGGTACAGAGACATGTGGCTGGGACCTGCAGAGAATGGGACGGGGCCCAAAACTGAACGTGCTGAAACTCCTAAAAACCTAATGCGGCATAGTGATAATAGCTGTTCTGGAGCTTTTGAGCACGCACCATGATCTTCCTCAGCAGATGGAGTTCGGCCAGTTCTCATGGAACTGCAGATCAACTCAACTCGCTCTTTTTTTCTTGTTTAAGCCTGTTCTAACAGCATTCAGAAACCTGAACATCTACATACAACTGGGAAGACTCCTTCTGCTGAGGAAGATCATCTGATAAGACTGAAAGCTTTACAGCTCTGCCTGCTCTGTCTGTGTATGTGAATATGGCTCAACTCCAACTGATATCATGTTGTTAAAAGTCAAAGCTAGGTCTTTTTTTTTGATTGTATCTCTGCATGCAACTAATAGAAAGATGACCTGTGTCGATGTGTGTTTGCGCTCCTGACCTTTCACACTGAAGGTCATCTTCACCGTCCCCCAGCTGGTCTCCTCTTTGGAGAGCAGGCTGAACTCCACTGGAGAGCTGGGGGACACTTCTGGGGCAGGAAGGTACCAGTTCTTCCTGCAAATACACCAAAATAACATGAAGTAAGCGAAGTAGGAACAATAACCTTAAGCGAATGGAAACAAAGCCATAAGGCTGTGTAACGGACTTGCTGAGGAACTTCACAGGCAGGAACCAGGGGTAACCACAGAAGGGCTGGTCCTCACGGCAGTGGGTTCGAACACTGTCGTTGATCTCAGGGACGAGGGGAGTGATGTGCTGTATCCCCGTGTAGTCAAAACTGTTGATCCACAGACCTGAGTCCCGGCTCTCCACCTGGCCCTGGAGATTGTGGAAGGTCCGTGTCGTATGCTGCAGGGGGTTGGAAAAAACATTTTAAAAAGGAAGTCATTTGCTTCTTCTTCTTCTTCTTCTTCATATTTTTCTGCTCTTACCAGAATTCATAGCTTATTTACTTAATCTATGATTTACATGAGCAGGTGGCCGTTTTCTTACCATCACAAAAACATGTGTGGAGAAATGTCTGTGCACGATGCTCAGTCAAGATCAAACAAGATAATCTGACCGAAAAATACAAGATATTTCTGCGGTAGCTGTTTTCTCGTGGCATTAGAAGCATTTATGTTGCATTTTTGAGGACATGTTTCATTCAATTTACCATGTTTTACAAAGCTAATAGAAATATATAACATATATAACATATATATTGGAAAGGCGGAAAAGACAAATGTACAGATTTTTACTCACATCTAGTAAAGGAAAAAAGTGAATGTATGAGTGATTTCCATTTTTGCTGGAATTGGAATAAATGTGTATGTTTCTGTGTACAGTACATATTTGTGCTTCTCTCTGTGTGTGTGTGTGTGTGTGTGTGTGTGTGTGTGACTTTTAACCTGCAGGAAGACTCGTTTTGGCCTCGGGCTGTCTGGACTGCCTGAATAAGGAAAGAGGAGGCCACAGGACATCAACAGGAACATGACCACGAAGACTGAGCCCAGACCAGCCAGGATCCACTTCGTGCTCCGCACCAAGTAGATGAAATGCAGCTGAGACAGACAGAGAAATATAATATGTTACTGGAGTGGAGGAACAAAATACACTGCAGTCTTTTTTGAGATGACAACAACCATTAGAAGTGGCACATTATATGGGAATACTAACAAAAAACGAGGAGAGGAAGATGGTTGCCAGGGTGACCAGGGAGGCCAGCACCACCTCAGGGGGGATCTCCGTGCCGCTGCGACCCATGATGGGCGTGAAAATCTCGAACACCACCCAGATGAGGAACATGAAGTGGACATACGGGAGCGCCAGGCCAAACAGATAGAGCACGCTGTACTTCAGTGATGCTCCTGCAGGGAGATGGAGAGGTTAGTGTTTGTCAGGTCACACTGAACATGACCCACAGCTGTACGAATGCCTCTTAAACCCCAACAAACAGTGCTGGAGTAATGACGGCTTTCAGTGGCCTAGTTTGATCTTACTGCTTAGTCAGCTTTTAGAACCAGGTGTGGGTAAACTGATGCTAAAGTCTTTTTAATTTGCCTATAAATAAACATTCACTGCAAATAAAGCTGAGTTGAGTGTTTACCTCTATGTTTAAATTCTTTGGCCAGCAGTAGTTTGGTGGCCAGGGGGAAGGCCACCATTAGCATGGGCACGTAGGCCGTACACAGGCCCTGCTGGGTCAGCCACACCAGGCTGCAGCACCACAGCAACAAGCTCACGTCGAAGTAGAGGTCCCCCAGCTCCACCAAACGGACACCCTGCATGGAAAACACACATAACAAGGAACGTTCCTGAACAGAGTAGAGACATCGGTGGAATACCCGTTTTTATTTCAGCTGTATTTTGCTTTGATGGGTAGGTAAGAGGAAGTCTCTCTGAGACTGGCCAGCTTATTCTCATTGCTTAAAATGATGTGACATAGTCATCTTCTTTATTACATTTTTTACTCTCTATGTTAAATTTTGTTGATAGACCCCTGTTTGTATATATTTTGGATGTCAGTACAAAATAATGTTGTCAAGATATATATTTTGAACAACAGCTTTCCTTTTAATATTTTCTTCTTATCTTTTATAATTGTAAAGTAGAAAAAATAATGAATGTATTAACACAAATGTCTCATTACAGACTTAACAAAATAAGAGCATCTGCTAGTATCATCATGATTATCGGTATACAGAATATCAGCTTAAACTACTTGTGATTAAAATCTGCTGACATACAGGAAAACTAAAAGTTTTTTGTCTCTGAAGTGTGTGTGTGTGGGGGGGGTACTCCTCACTCATCAGATGTAAAGCCTCTGAAATGCATCACCTTACTTCAGGAGTAACACACAGAGCAGCTGAGGTTGTGTTGGCAGGATCGTACCCTCAGCTCCTGCCTTATATACACACTAAACATACATCACAGACAATATTACAGAACCTTTTTTACGCAGTCAGTAACTCATGACTAATGTGAATAAACTCTGAACAGGAACAAATAATCACAGATATGACTTGGTACTTTCCAGTTTCTACAAGAGGAACTTTTCACAATGGCCACTGTTGTATCCTGAAACTTTAACCATAAACTAAAAAGGAACACAAAACCAATGAAAATGGTTTGGAAAGAACCTCGACCACCGCAGGAGGAATTCACTGATCTGATTTGCCATGCATTACTGTAGGACGATTGAGAGGGCTTGCTGCAATATTTCTTTACGAAGCACAGTTACATCCCACAAGCACACAAAGCAGTGTTTGATTAAAATGAGCATCCAGATCCCGGCTTCACTGAGAGGTAGAGCTCTTTTCTCAATGTAATATGTAAGATTATTTGCGAGAGGCACTCGGCCAGCTTCCCTCTCACATTGCGTTTTGGTTGAATGACTCGTCAACCAGCTGTTATATAGAAGCCTTCACGCACGCACACACAGGAAAAAGCTATACAGCAGCATATGGTCTCGCATCACTGCCACACAAATAAATCCCCAGTTCTGGTCAGATGCTATGTGGGACTGCAACCACACAGAGATCACCGTTTTTTTAACTTTCATCTTATGCTGTAATGTTTGCAGATTTTAGTGTTCCCTTTCATTGCAACTGGCTGCACTAAAATGTACAAAGTGTGCTAAAAAGTCTCTAACACAATGCAAGAAGTGGCTTCACTATTAGCAGGCAGACATGCTAACATGTGACAGCTGGAAAACCACGAGACGCTCCCTCCTCCCTTGGCTCTCAGTAATAGACAATACTTCGGTGAATTAGTGCGATGGATGACTGCTGCTCATGATCACACACACACACAAAGAACTGCTGTTCTGTGATCAGCATAGAGGAAGAGGAACCGTAGCTTTCTCCCCTCTGCACTTTGGTCCCCTTTAAATGTGAGCTCAGCCAGTCATCAAGAGATATTAAAGCTCTATCTAGGTAGTAATGTGACCTCTCCTTCATATCAAGCAAAAATGCAATGCAGGAGAGCAGAACTAAAAAAAAGTCTATAAAAGTTCAGAGGAAACTTTCAAATGTAAAAATATGTTTCATGGAATCCGGAGTATCTGAGGCAAGTTGGTCAACATTCTTTCTGCTTCAGTGAGAGTATTTCCACACTCCTCTTTGGCCTAGGCCTATGATACACATCATTACATTGTTACAAAGCACTTCTCCACCATTTACTGTAGACTATACTTAAGTTTCTGCACATACACACACTGTCTGCCCTGTAAATAACTTTCCAAAGAAAAGCATTTTGGGAAATATGCTTATTTGCTTTCTTTCCCAGACTTAGATGACAATATTGATACCATACTCATATCTGTCCATTCAATATGAGGCTCGAGCCAGGAGAGGGCTAGCTTAGCTTAGCATTAAGACTGGGACGGTGAAACAGGCTAGTTGCAAGAAAGCAAATAAACATTTCTTTTCCCCAAAATGCATACCTTTAAAGAAAGCCTGGCATAAAAACTCCACTTACTCCGAAGTACAAGTTCTTGGCCAGCGTGTGAATGAGGATCATCTTGCCTGTGGCAGCAGCTCCGTACAGGCAGATGGAGGCATAGAAGTGGTTGTACCAAAACATGGAGCGGCCCAGCAGAGTGACGAGCAGAGCTACAATCAGCACCGACAGCAGGGTGATGAACCAGCTCATGATTGCTACACCTGTGGCGCAGGCCAGATCTCGGACGTAGCGACCACCTGAGAGAGCGAGAGAGAGAGAGCGAAACACACAAGAACAGCTCACCCAACTCTTCTACAGAGAAATCAAATGAGTCTATCAATTTGGGATTGTCCATTTTGAAAGAAGTACATCTGAATAAGCCACAAAGAGGAAGACACACCCTGTAAAGGAAGATATAACATGCATCCACCAAAGGAAATGGTGACCCACCTCCATTGCCCGGCAGCGAGGCTTTCTTGGCCAGATAAAGGAAGGTGGCAGTGGCTACCATGTAGTTAAGGATGGTGCCAACGCGGGCCGGGTAAGCCACCACGACAACCCCTAGCAGGTCAAAAAATACCATGTTGCCATGACGATACTCTGATGAATCTGCCAACTTCTCTGACATTGCCAGGTACCTCAGGACCGCCAGGATGTTGTCACCTGAAAACAGGAAGTGAGTTTTGAGGTGGAAACGGAACACAACAAAGCTTTGCATTGAACCGCTCTGATTTCTTCAGTGTGGAGTCAGAAGTACATCAGGTGGACGACCAGGGCGTACAAGCAGGACATGATCTTAAAACCAGGACCAGGTTACTTTGGAGTAAATGCTGGGTTTAGTCTAATTTTTTAATTCCGCTCCCACAATCAGAGGAAGGAACTGGCTAAAGTGACTGAATTTGAAAGTGATAACCTTACTATCATATGACAGAAAGGATCATCCTTCATACAGCTGACACATCATATGCAACGGGCAGAGTTTACTGATGACTCAGTATAACCTCCTGACCAGCAGGGAAGGACTTCGGCGCTGAGGTGGTGGCCTCTGTCATTCCTGCACAGACCATCCCGACAGTATTTTCTTCAACAATAAAACCGCGTGTAATGAACACCACGTAAACGAATTACCAAATATTAATCTGTTACTGTGTCTGTTAACTTGAGACATATGATGTCTGCTTTAATCGTTGGTTACCTTACAACTATTTTTAATTTATGGATGTATGGAAGACAATTCAGGCTGTAAATTACACATGTTCTGAAAAACTGCATTATGATCTTGCACATACAACACTATACTCTCCCCCACGTGCAATACACCCGCCATCATACCCTCCTACATGCACTGCTACTCTTATACTCACATTATACAGTAGCTTTTCCCATGACAGCATATGGAAGAGAAGATGCACAACCCCTCCCACACACAAAATAATCTTACACACCACTATTGTATGCACTGTCTTACACTACCACAGAGTGTGTAATGGTGTTCCTGAAGGAGTACGGTGGTGCATGTGTGTCTGATTTATGACCTAACGGCCTCTTGTAGTTACACAACAGTTGAACACCAGTATATTTAGGACATGTAGAGGACTTTCTGGAAACTCGCAGCACTCATGATCCTGAATGTAGATGGGAAATGTGGCTACGTGAAGGATCAGTAAGAGGTCGCCGAGGCAGTTACTGCTGCCTGAGGCCAAGTTTCTTTTTTCTGCACAGCTCTATGTAGCGCTGCCTGAATGTCTGCACAGTTAACAGAGCACACAAACACACACACACACACAGACAAGACAAAGCGCCATTGTTCTTCCGCCTGGTATGCTCGCTGTGGCCTAAAAGTGTAAACAAGTGTACAACATCTACTTGTTCGTGTTGGGTTCACTGTTTAGCTACACCATTCTGCTTTGTGAATCACCCACAACTTTCCCGTCCGAATTTCACAATGACGAAACGAAAATGTTAAGATTCATTAGAAAAATTCAAATGTAATCATTTATTCCACGGCAACATTTATAGCTGCTATACTGCCATGCACTTATTTACGGATCTACATAACATCATGTTTACAAACAGATCCAGGCTACATATATTAGAGCAATGCTAGCCTTGCACTTTTCCTCCACTTTTTCTGAAGGGAGAGCTGCAAAACAGGAGATCTGAAAGAGGCCAAAATCCTGCTCTTCATCACAGGCATCAACAGAGCAGCGCTACTGGTGCATCTGTATCATCATCTGTGTTGTATCTACTCTCCACCTTACAAAACTGTTCTTCTCTGTGGACTAAAAATACCTTCTGCCCACCCTCTGAAATCTCACTTTCTCTCTCTAATAATTCATGCCTTTCACGGCGAGTTGTTGTACACAAAAGAAGAAGAGGGAGACGTCCAGTAGCTGCTGAGGGAGAGAGGGGAAGATGCAAACCGTCTCGGGTTTTTAGCGCTGACTGACTGGTTTCACTGCTAAGCAAAGCAAAATAATTCGTCAACACGGGCACACGAGGTAAAAGAGGGCAAGTGCAACATAATGTCTGTGGCTGCTATGTATGCATGCATTTCTTACTTCTCAGGGAAATAATGAGTTCAGCGTAGTGCTGACCAGTCTGAAACCGGGGGATACAGCACAAATGGACAGCATGCGTTTGCGTCTGTGGCAGAAAAATGGTGTTGGCATCTGTTTTTAAGCGCACCGGTCTACTGCTGCAGTGACCGCTTTGTCCTTGAGATTCACCCAGACAAATCCACCAGCTAACATGCTCTGAATCTATTAGCAATGTGTGTTAAAATAAATGATATAAAATAATTTCAAGACACCTGCTGTTCTACGTAGATGCATGCATGCTTCTTTACGTACCAGCTCTCTGTATTGAGTCTGTCAGGATCCTGTCGGCTGTGTCGTACTTGGTATGGTAGATGAAGCCGTTTTCAATGAACGCCAGATCAATGCCTGTAAAAAATGAAACACATAGAGCCTGAATAAGATTTTTTAAAAAGACATAAAATAAAACCATCTTTGCTTTGTATATCAGCCACTGTTGTTTTCCTAATTGGACATAGAAAGGCTCCACACTTTCATGACTAACTTCAACACTGTATTGTGAGGATTGGTCAACATTACCTGGGATGTTACCAAAGTCCCTGTAAATGCGGAAGTCGGTGTCAGAGGGGATGATGCCACTCTGAAACACCTCCTGGCCGACCACAGAGGCGAAGGGGTGTTTTGCTGCGTGAACGTAGGCCTGGACCAGCCACGGGTTCTCTGGGCCTTTTGGGGAGTAGCAGGAGGAAAATGTTTCTTGAGTATTTTATATATTGTACAGTTTTCTCACTTTCCCAAGTTCTGCCACACTGAATAATCATTCTGTAGAAATGGGTTCTGTAACTTGTCTCTTGCTGTCTTTACTACGAGCTGTTTTGGTAGCTGAGTAAGTGCAACCATTATTAGGCTAGTAATCCACACAGATACTAAATAGTGGCAGAATGACAGAAGGTAAATGGTTCCAACTAGAATACATAAATACTGTAGGTATATAACACAAAACTAGACCTACAGTGCACTCTACACCACTGTAACAGCAAAAACAGCATCGCATTTACTTGCAAGCTTCCCCAGTTACAGGAGAAAGAAATTTTGATGGTGGGCTCCAAACACAAATATATGCAAAGCAAACACAACAAGAAAGCGTGCTAACAAAGAAAGCAGAACAATTGGCCAAACACAAATGAAGCAACATTTTGTTACCATGCCACCACAGACCTGGAACAACCGCTCAGCTGAGGAGAGACAAGCCCTGACTCTGACCATTTTGAGTCAAAGATAAAAATTATCTTCTTAGCTTTTAATAGCTTTCATTTTTATTGTTTTTAATTAAAATTCACTGTGCTGCTAATATGGGAGGATTTGCTGTGTTCGTTTATCTTTTATTCCCACTTGATTTAAACTTCACTGGCACTTGTATCGCTTGCCTGCACTTCTTAAATTGTGAATCTGTCACCTTTGCTGTATTTCTATCATTATGTAAAGCACATTGAGTTGTCCTTGTGTATGAAACGTGCTACACAAACAACATTTCTTTGCCTGCTTTGCCAAATGCTTACAGTACCTGTCTGGAAAACAACCTCCTTGCCCCCAACACCTGCAGCCTCCAAGTTAATGAAGGCTCGCACCTGCTTGGCCCAGGGATGCTGAGTAATGAAGCCGTGACTGGCCTGACAGAGAGACAGAGTAAAAAAGCAAAGAAACAAAGAGTGAGAGAGAGAGTGAGTAAGAATGCAGCAGAGAAAATAAGGAAAACAGAAAGAGACGAGACGTTTATAATGAAAATGACAATCCAACGTGGTGAAGACAGGCTCGTTCCAAAGTGTAAAATATATGTCCTTGTCGCTGCATTTTACCTGAAGGATATTTTCCTCTGCCCCATTAAAGAGGAAGATAACTCCATGATGAAGAGGAGTAGATTGGTTGGCCAGAGAGTGGAGGACTTCCAGCATCACTGCACAGCTCACTGCATCATCACTGGCACCTAAGACAAGGAAACCAGTGCATGTGTGTCAAAAACACTAAAAAGCTGCACAGTTTGGGTAACGTGAGCTCCTACTTGCAAACAGAAGCTTGGCATTTACACACAGACTCGTGCAACTGTTCACCCAGATCATCATTATCAAGTGTCCTGACGCAATGGCTCAGTGTGACACGAGGACACATGCACATGATTTTACTCTGACGTACATCAGAATAGCAAAAATTTGAAAGCACATGAGAATGAAGGGAGCAGGCTCCGTGTGCAAACATGTGAAGAATGCGGCAAGCTGGTAAAAACCCAGCTCCCCCTGTCTGTATAATGGAGAGCACGGAGGAAAAGGGGTGAGAGCAAAAAGAAAGGCCCACATGAGGCATGTGATGCAAAAAGATCAGACATGTTAGTGGTGAGGAACCCAACTTTACCAAGGCTAAATGTGAAGAAAGGGGGGGAAAATGTTCAAAGTTCTGAGAGCCAAAGTAAGACATCATGTGCTCCGGCTTTCTGGATTGAATGTGTTCATGAGGTACGGGTGGGAGCCGGTTTGTCTGGGTGCCATTCATGCTCCTGTCGCTGCCATTTGTGTCAGCTATATTTTAATCCTTGTCCCCAAAAAGCTGTGTGAGAGCTCAGTAGATGGCAGGTACAAAGCCTGAATAATCCACCTGTGCACATAACAGCTTTAAAGTGGAAAAAAAATTACAGTAGATATGAAATAAGTACTTTGAACTCAGTTATCAGTTTGCCCTCCTGATGGCAATCCTGATCCTGATAAATGTGCATTCAATAATGTGGAGGAAAATATGTGCAAGGCCTCTTTGCTCTCTCTTTTTTTCTATGATTGTTTTTTTGCATGAACAAGTGTTTGGAATTCCGAGCAATCAAAGGCTTGGCAGGAAACGGTGGACATGAAAATGTATTTGTATCTTCCTGGTCCACGCCTCCTGGATCAGTTTCCTTTTGCCGGTGAAGCTGTGTGTGTGTGTGTGTGTGTGCAAGTGCGTGTATGTGAGGAGAGGGAAAACATGACTCTCCAAGAGGCTGAAGGGTGTGGAGTGAAACTGTGAAAGTTCCTGAATTAAAGCGAGACAAAGAATGGCTACATACCACAATGTGCTACTGTACAGTACAGTTATTACTGTGCTGTCTGGATACGATCCCCTGGTAGCTCTAAGCAGCTTCCTGGTGAAGCACAGTAAGGCCGTTTGCAGTAATTTACAGGAAGTATTGTGGACTCAGATTCTCTGGATCGGTTTGCAATGGCTGTCTACATTCCACACTGCGTGGTCCACGCAACTGCAGCGCACAACATAGGACACAAGTGACATTATGTCGTATAAGCCACTTGGGGCCTTGCATAATGGAAACCTATGGCTTGTGCACAATGTGAGGAAAAGAGCTGCAGGATGTGACACGGAGTCCACACACATGCTAGCAGCTCTTGTTGTCATATGATAGAGATGCTCAAAGCTAAATGGTCACATCAGCAAAAAGCTATGGTTACCATATTCAGCAGTTTAGTTTAGCACATAAGCATGCTAACAACTGTTGACTGGCACTAGCTACAAAGTACAGCTGAGGCTTCTGGGAAGGTAATTAGTTTGTCAATATTTGTACAAACTGAAATGTTGACCAAATGATGGCGCTAGATTAAAAGTGAGGGGTCACTCTGGGCGACCTGAGGCAAATTTCACAACAAATCACGCCTCTTGTTGGCAAACTATTTCACTGTGAACCACAAACGAGAACCTCATGTCACAACACCACCGACTCCAGCTCCTTCCTTACAGCATCGTGAAGTGACAGGACACACCAATCAAACCCAGAGCAGGAAGCCACAGATTCACCATTTTAGATGAACAGGATGTCACTTAGCAGGTTGCAACAGATTTGAGAAGTTGCCATCAGTTGAAAAAGATTTATTACAGTTATACAGAGTCAAGCTACTAAACAAATAGATAAGTCCTTTTTCTTTCTGGTAATTTGAGCTTGTCACACAGGTGAGTGAATGTTTTTTGCATGTATCTACAAGCAAACTGTGCTACACCTTTTGCAAATTTCCCTGCTGTTTCCTCA
Organism: Chelmon rostratus; assembly: GCF_017976325.1. Lineage (NCBI taxonomy): Eukaryota > Metazoa > Chordata > Actinopteri > Chaetodontiformes > Chaetodontidae > Chelmon > Chelmon rostratus. The sequence goes on along the minus strand of NC_055676.1, from coordinate 13,452,118 downwards.
CAGAAGAAGGTTTCCATACCTGGACTGTTGGCCACTGTGTCAAAGTGGCAGTTGGCTAGCATGAGATGCTGCGTCCCGCCTTTAGGCTCCAGCCTGACGGCGATGTTGGTGACACGGTCATAGAAGCTGGTGAAGCCTCCGAGAAAGTCAATGGAGAAAGAGCCGGTGGGACGCTGCACGTCCACCGTGAGCTGATGGGGTCCCGCTGCGGTGTCAGCCCGGATCTTCTCAATCTGCTCCAACAGGTAGCCCACTGTCAGGACTTCATTCTCCTGGCTGCCCACAGGCCGAGGGCCGACGCTGGTGATCTGCTCCAAGTGCCGTCTAGATTGTGAGGCGAGGGAGGAGTGAAGAGAGGGAAGGAGAATATTGTGGTGCTGATAAACTGTGAACCAAGCCTATTTGAGCCTCCTCAACATTAAACTTGCGCTTGTGTGCTTATGAAAGAAACTCTTCGACTAAATATTATGGGAGCATCATACAGGAGAGTCACAGCAGTTCACACAAAAAAGTAAGAACATATATTTTCCTTTATGTCACACGATGAATGGGCTGATTGTGATGACTGCACAAATATCCATATTTTACCCATATACTGTAGATTTAAATTTTATACAGGTCAGCAGTGCTATAACATGCAGTTTTAAGTCAAAAGTTGAAAAGTTTTAAAGAGAGCGAAGTGACATTATGAATACTGAGTGGAGGTCTTGGGCTTGTCATCTGGGTGGGGAAGATCTTTCCAAAGTAACAAAGTTGACCCAAAAAAAGATAAAACCAAAACTTAATTTATTTTCCACTGATTTTAAATGAACCCATTTTTAAAAACATGCAGGGTATAACCCATCTTTGTTACGTTAGCCAGAGTCAGGACCACAGCCCTGACTCAGTCAGGTTACAGTGTGCTATGTCTCTGTATTACTTTGACCATATCTTCCTTGCCACTGCACAGACTCCGTTAAGAGATGGAAAACAGGAAATGAAGCCAAGCAACAGATACGGCACAGAAAAAGGAAAAGCAGATGCGTTTCCTGATCTTTTCTGTTAAAAAGCTGCTGCTGCTGCTGCTGCTGCAGCTGTTCAAAAAAGGCCAATGTTAGCTTAACTGCCCACACCAGCAGGACTGCTGCTGCGCTAGCTGATGCTCACAGCCTCCAAAAAACAAAATCGTTATCTAACTGTGGTGGGGGTGAAGCCCTGTGTTGTTGTCCAACTGTTAGAAGCATGGGTCATAACTAACAAATGTTTGCTTTTCCTTTGCTTTTGATTTTTCTTGCAGTGACCCAGTGATACCAAATATTATTAAAGATGTCTGAATTGAGACTTTCATTCCATTTTGAAGCCTCTGAGGAGCCGCTTTATGCTCAGGCTCATAATTCAAATCTGGATTGGCCGGGCATGGGCTTGTGAAAGCCATGATTGTGACCAAAGAAGCTCAGAGCCCTAATCAGTTCAAATGCAGCACGCCTGACTCATTTATAGAGCGACCAGCCAAATGATGGCAAATCCCATCGGCCAGCAGTTTCAAGAGCTCAGCTGCAGCCATGCAGACCTCAGATTCAATGCCATAATCCCTGTCTCTCCTTCTCACAGGGACTGAAAATCTGATAAGAGCTGCTGCACCGTGAAACTCAGCAGCTTGTTTTATCTGGAAATGGACAGGAAGTATTATGTTCTATGTGGTCCCATAAAATGCATTTTATAATCAATTCATCTGTCTATTATTTGACTGATATTCATCTTCTATAAAGATGAAAAGTTCATATCATAGGTTGACAGTGAAAAATGCTTATTTTCTCTGAGAGGTCAGAAAAACCAAAAGGCATTCAACTGACAGTTATGTGATACAGAAACATGAGCTTTTTACTCACACTCAAAACAAACTTTAAATCAAGCTGAATTGTGTACTGATGCGCTAGTCAATCAATTCATCGTGAATAATCTGAGTAGCAGCAACTAGTGACAATTTAATACTAGGCCACAAAATGATTGTTTTTTTTAAACAACTGATCAATTGCTCAGATCATAGGTTGATTTCTCCCATTAAAGGGACCACAATCCAAACATATTCAGATTGTGTTGATATAAAACAGATAAAAAAGAAAATGGCCACAAATATTTATATATTTTTTGCTTGATATTAGCTTTTATAACTGACTATATGTAGCTGCAACAGCAATGTTCACACTGAATTTTTAGCAGGCCTTCACAATTTTATTTTTATCTTCAACCGTTCGCTTTTCGAGATTCTTACATATCATTTTTCCTTCTGTATCTCTGGGTCATCTGAACATTTTAGCCTGTTGGAGGCTGCATCGTTTAAGAGATCAGTTGTGGGGGTTAACCGTCAACACACTGCTAACACACCTGTCTGCCTCGGAGGTAAAGGTGGAGGGGAGGAAGCACCCGGTAGTGGTTTCTAGGCGGGTCTGTTGCCAAACTAGAGGAAAGGTTAACCAGTGCTCTGCTACTTCGAGACTGTTAGCTAACATTTAAAGACACAAAAAGGTGAGTATTATACCAAGCAGGGGGCAAAACTCACCTTGCTCTTACTGCGTTGAACTCGCCGGTCGGCTTCCCAATGACGAGCTGCTGTAACGACAAATGAACAAGTCCCCACAGCACCAAAATAAACACAGAGACCAGCGAGGCTGCCAGCCCTTCCCGCAGCAAGTACAGGCTCACTTCGGGCTTCCTCTTCGGGTCACCGCTGTAGCCGTTATTACCGCACCGGTCCCGGGAACCGTCGTTATCTTGCGCTACATAATTGTGCGTCCCGGAGGCTTTTATTCTCCTGACAGTGGTGTCGCTCTCCATTTTTGAGCCAGCGGTACATCAGCTGCAAGCGTCGCTCTCAGGCGTCGCTTTTTTTCTGGCCGAGCGACGGATCGCGCGGAGGGACAAACTTCGTCTGAGAGGGCGGGCGGCCGAGGCGCCAGGAAAACGACAACAGAGGAGGAGAGAGTTTTAACACGCTAGCTGCTACAACTCTGATGAGGAAGTAGGTCAAACGTAACTAGCCAGCAATTATTAGAAGAATTTGTCGACACTTAAAAGGAATGGTTCAACATTTAGGAAAAAATTCCTTTCGACACCGGTGTTAATTATCTCCTCATTAACCCTTCGCATGCTAGCAAATAAATTAACTTCCCAAAATGGCGAACTAGTCCTTTAACATGAACTCAGCGAACCTCTAAAGTAATGCAATCCATGAGAAAAGTCCTGCAAAAATCCTACATTTGTGAGACTAGTAACTAACCAGTATTGAGATTATTTACTTAAGTAGAACGTCATAAAAACACTCAATTGCAGGTACATGCCCTGCATTCACAAGTAAAAAAAAAAATCAGGTATTCTCAACAAAAATGTCCAAATTTAAATACAAAAAATAAAACAGGCAAGGCAAAAACCACCTTTCAACAACAACAAACAGCTGGTTATATTGGAGATATTTTAACTAGTTAATCTACACTTTCCATAAAGTAGTAACTATAGCTTGAAACAAAATACGTCCCTCTGTAATGTAGCGGAGTAGTAGTGAGCAGGAAAATGAAATACAGAATACTGTAGGACATCATGGAATATTCTTGGTGTGTATGTTCTCTATGTAGTCTTATCTAATCTAATTTTAAAAACTTTTATCTTTGGAGGAGTTCACTCACCTACTCTATAATATTTTTGAGGCCACTGTTAGGTATGTAGCTGTACAGGAACACATTATGATGAAAAGTTCTTCTATAACTTCATCAAAAATCAGGCATCAACATTATTCATTATTTAATTGGCACTGAGTGATATTATTGCTGTTGAGCGGAGATGATGCGATTTGACCCTGCGGTTTAGGCTGCTACTTTGTCGCCATCGTGTGGACGAGATGAGAATAGCAGAAGAGAGTTTATCCTAAGGTCATTGCACATTGACTTTTGTCCTATTAAAGTCTTACTTTATCTTTTTCTTCCACGTTTGTATCAGTATTGCATACAGCAAAATATGACCTAATTTTCAATTCAATTGAAATTGAAATTGAATCAAAGTTCTGCATTCAAAATATTACTAAATTAAAGGTAAGAGGTGAAATATCAAAAATAAGCCATTGACAGAATAGTTCCTGTTAGTGGTGTACATTATATTTTATTGATGCAATAACATTTACTCAGTATTTTAACGTTGTCGTGGGTCAAGGTGAAACTATACGATTGTTTTACATACTGATGGGCAGTTTAATAGTTAAGCTTTAAATAAATCTGCAAGGTAACAGTTAACTAGTAACTCTAGCTGTCAAATGTAGTTGAGTAATAAGTTTGACATGTAGTACAGTATAAGTAGCATGGAATTTAAATAATCACGTAAAGTACAAATATCTCAAAATTAAATTAGGTACAGTGCTTAATATACTTACTGTCCTCCACTGCATACACTAAGCTAGGCTACACGCATTAACTGCTGAACTGCCTGTTTTCTCCTGACAAAGGGTCAAAAATGAGACGGAATCTAGCGACAGTGGCTACAAATAAAAAAATATGGAAATGATACACCTTTAGTGTCTTTGTTCGTTCCATTAGACGCTCCCATGTAAATACATAGCCGCTAGCCTAACGGCGTCAACGCACGTATTTGTTTTTTCGGCTAAGTATCGACTTGCTGTGAATAATCAGGAAGGACACGTAGTTAGTTTTGACATTAATATTAATTGTGATATATACATAATATATATATATATATATATATACATTCTAGTGACGACACTCGACAGATTTTACGGTGTTTTATTGTTATTTTAAGTGTGGTCACAGGTCAGGGTCCGTCAACTCCCTAAGGTTAAGTTACGGTCATGTTCTTCACTAGCATCTTTAGCTTTTGTAGTTAGCTTTAGCTTGTTAGCATGTGTGTGAAGCTAGATATAAGCTTATTTTAGTCTCAGCTGTAACCATGTCTTCCGCTTTCAAAATAAAAGTGTCGGTTTTTACGTTAACGGAGAACATGTAGGGTTTTGCACTATTCCTGTCGTAATTTTACAAGAAACAAGAACAAGAAATTGGGAGTTTTTTCAAGTCTACAATTAAAAAGACTTGTTGGATATTTCATAAGATAGATAGATAGATAGATAGACAGATAGACAGACAGACAGACAGACAGACTTTATTTATCCCAAGCTGGGAAATTGCAGAGCAGCAGCAGCATTACAGACAGTGAAATAAGTGAAAAATTGTCAAATAACACTATAAAGAACAAAGTATACATAATAAAATATCAAAATAGCGAGCAGTAAAAAGATTATATACATAATAATAAAATAGCAAAATAGTAAACAGTAGTAATGAAAAAGTCTTGCACAAAAAGAATATCTACAGCAAATGGCAGTGTACGTGACTGTAAGCATAACACAGTGAAAAAAGTGAAAATTTGTGAAATAGGACTATAAAGAACAAACTATACAGAATAAAATATCAAAATAGCAATCAGTAAAAATTATATACATAATAATAAAATATCAAAAGTAGCAAACAGTAGTGATAAGAAGTATTGTATATATATATATATATTTTTAGCTGTTATTGTACAGTGTAATGGCATGTGGCAGGAAAGATTTCATGTATCTGTCCCTTCGACAGAGGAGCTGAAGCAGCCTGTGGGAGAAGGTGCTCCACTGTCTGTCCACTGTGTGATGGAGAGGGTGCTGATCATTGTCCATGATGGATAACAGTTTATTCAGCGTCCTCCTCTCCACCACAGTCTGAAAAGACTCAAGTCTGAGTCCAAGTACAGAGCCAGCCTTCTTGATGATCTTATCAAGTCTGTTGGTGTCGCTGGCTCTGATGCTGCTGCCCCAACATACAACAGCAAAGAAGATGGCACTGGCAACAACAGACTGGTAGAAGATCTCCAACATTTTGCTGCACATGCTGAAGGATCTCAGTTTCCTCAGGAAGCAGAGTCTGCTCATCCCCTTCTTGTACACAGTCCCCAGTCCAGTTTGTTGTCGATGATGATTCCTGTTTTTTTGTTTTTTGTTTTTTTTTTAATCTTCAATGTATTTAAATTTGACTACTTTTAGGCCAAGGGAAGTAGTCTTTAGTATTTCCCAACTACTGTTCTTGGTAGAGGAAACAAGGCTTTATAAGAGTATTTAGAACTTTGTGTTGGGAAACAAATCTCACTCAAAATTCAACACAAATAAACAATAAAAAAAGGTAAAACATAAAATCAACAATAGATAAAAGATACAAACCAAAATCAACTATAGAAGGTTATGTACATTATATGCAAAGAGTATAAAAATAAAAATATTGTCAATTTAGAGTCCAAACAGAAACAAATACAAATTAAACAGAAACAATTATAGCAATTAACAATGTATTTTAAAAAGCTATTAATAAAAACATTCTTGGGACTTGCTTTTCTCATCCAAACAGAAAATTAGTCCTTTATTTAATTATAACTATATATTTTTTTGTTTGTTTTACAGTAAATTGGATGGTTAAATTCTTCTCACTTTCTTTTACCGATGATTTAATTGGTGACTTGTAATCCAACATCTTTTGCCATACTTCCAAGGCAATTTTCCTAATGTTATCAATGTGTTATTTGTTATTGTATAAGAAATGCATTACTTTTAATTGTGACCAATTAAAACGTTTTCGATTAATGCATAGTTTATTTTGAAGTCGAGGAAAATATCGAACGGAAGTGTTGGATTTTCATTTCGGGTGACTTGACTCCTGTCTTTTCCACCAGCTCCCGACTATCAGATCGACCACTACCCAGCCGAGCATAGCAGAGAGCAGTCAGCCCGTCGTGTCTCTACCCGAGGCCGGATGGTAAAATCCAACCTCCAGCGGATCCTAAACAGTCATTGCTTTGCTCGCGAGAAAGAAGGAAAACAGCAGTCTTTAACTACCATGGCGGACTTGAGTAGTGGTATCTGTGACATGATTGGGAAGTAAGTATACGATGAAAAAATACCTTACCTAGCTAACTGCTAACCTTGATGTGGGGGAGGGGTGGCTAAGCTAATCTACCTAGCAGCCATGGAAAGCGGAAGTAAAATGCGTTTAACTTTAAATGTTCAGTATTAATGTAACCTAAATACACTGCGTCAACGATGTCCTATCGTCATGTATTATGGGAGCGATAGTTCTAGCTGAAGTTTTTAAATTGTCATGTTAAAATTGACTGACGTACGGACATCCACTTGCTGGCCCTAGAGACAACTTGAGTAGCATTAGCTAACGTTAGCCATGAGCGTCGTCGAACTTATGGTACGTCACTGTAGTTAACTGCGCCAGCTAGCTAGCCAGCATCAACGTTTCAGTACAATTAAAATAAATTGTTTTGTTAAGGAGAATTTTGACAAGTAATTTTAAGTAGTTTCATTTCCAGTGTGAGGCGTTGGAGATCAGAAACTGTCAACAGTCAATGGATTTAAATAGAATTGTTCCAGTTCTCCTCCCGTTAGCCTATTTAAAAACCAGACCGACTTGGATGTGCTAGTTTACGGTCAACAACTCGGAGTCAGTGTAATGCCAAATATTTGACAATGGCGACGTTGTCCACGAAAAACAATGGCGGTTTTAAGAAACGCACGGATTAGTTAGTATTAAACAGGCAGTCCATAAGGAGATAATTTAGCCTTAGCTCGTGTTATTAACGTTACTTCATGTTATTTCACATTATAATATTAGACCGCTGCGGACAGGCAGGAGGAAAGTGACTTCAGGCCACAAATGTGGTAATACGGTCGTAAGGGCACACGTTTCTGTCCACGTTGATCTCATGAGCTGACAACGGAGTCAGGTTGATTATTACGCAACCGACAGTTTACTGCAGCAGCCTCGAGACGACAGGAAGACGGCGGAGCAGTGGCACCATGTAAACAGATCAGGCGCTGTCAGACAGGGACGGATTATTATCGTTAGTTACATTTTAAGTGGTGGTGTAATTTTATCGGCTCACAACAAAATAAATAGAAAGTGATTTGCAGAGCGCCCGATTATAGTCTATGTTGTACAGACCAAGGGTACTTAAAACATGGATTTGTAACCCAGCTATATTAATGAAGCCACAGTTAACCTCGTTTCAGTGTAAAAGGGTCATTACCTGACTGATGTACCACCTGTTAAAGCACAACTCCAGTGTTGTATTATTGTATTTGAAGTAGAGTTAAAGGGATTAGTCCATCAACAGAAAATGAATTTTCAACAGGGCTGATCATTTTATTTATTGTTTCTGTTGTTCTGTAATATTGACTGGTTCTTGTCAAACACGAGAAGTTGATGTATTATATATATATGATAATTACATGTTTATTTATATAATATGAAGTATGATACTTATATGATATGATAGGAGACAGAATATCTTCGGGGTTTGAAGTGTAAGTTGAATGAAAAACACGCGTTTTTATACGCCATCTTATAGACAAAGTGAACAATAAAAAACAATCAGAAAAACCAATGGTAAAAGCAATTTTTAGTTGCAGCCCTGATTTTGATTATAAGTTAATTGTTGGTCAAATATTCATAAATTCTCAATTGTGAGGGTTAGTTGATTTTCTTGTATATAGGTTTTGGACAAAGCCAAAAAAAAATGATGAGATCCCCTTGAATTTATGAAAATTGAATGGGTATTTCTTCCCAATTTCATTGCTATTTAATACAGATATCAAATAATCCATTAATTGAGAAAATAACTGCCACATGTATTGTTAATGCAAATTACTATTAGTTGCATCTCTAATATGAACCCAGCTGAGATTTATTTGCTTTATTTGTCCAAATTTGGTTTGTATGAAAATCTGCCACTTGTATGACTTTGTCAGTACCATGTTTCTTGATGTATACTAGGTCCCAAGATACAGTCTGTTTACCCAACAGTTTGGTAAACGTCAGCACAACAAATACTGAGTTTGTGGACGCTTGATGTTGGGGGGCTCTTAGCTGTTTGAACTAACCACACTGAAACTTGAGTTGAAGAATGGGAATTTGGGTTTTTGCTTATAGAAGCAAATATTTTTGGTTGGTTGCCTCCCACCGCATCCTGCTGTGTTGGTGCACTGCTCTTAAAAAGTTCTGTTAACAACTCTGTAAACACAGTGCCATTGTTTTGGGCCACACAAACGGTAAGTGGTTTGAAAGAACATCCGGGCCTGCTTGTGTAACACATGTTGTGGATTGAGCACATAAATGCAGTATTTATTAAAGTTTACAACTTGGGAAAACTTGCTTTTGTTATCAGTATTATATGTTGTTATATTTTATTGGTAATAAAGCAAACGTTTTTGTTTCCAGAGCAGTTTTTGTCAAAAGCGACATAAACAGAAGTTAGGTTATAATTCCGAAGTGTATCCATGTCAGACAAATAATTAAGAGCGTGTTCCCTGCGACAATACAAGTGCTTGAATTTTTGCTGTTTCAGAAATGAGATCTCAGTTGTATCATAGACTGGCAGGGTGTCGTTTGAAAATATGCTGACTTAGTTGATGTTACATGAGATTAAATTGCTGCAGGTCTTCTTAAGACTATAAATTGATCAAAGATCATATTTATCTGCATTGAGACCCATGTCATGTCGTTGAGGTTGCAGTTATATATGATATATATAAAAGGCATCATACAAGGTGCAAGTTGAATTACAGAAAACCTTTGTTAAAAGTGTGGATTGTGATTTTTCTGTCAGTGTTGTGATTGTGTCTTCTCTCTGTCCTCCCATCCAGTCTGTCCCTGCACTGTAGTAGTACCCGCGGCCCGGGGCCTCTGTGGTGCTCCTGATGCCCCTCTCCCACCCCTGAAGATCCCAGGTGGGCGAGGGAATGGCACGCGGGATCACACTCCTTCAGCTCGGCCGCTCTACTCAGTAAGAAAATAGAAACACACACACACACACACACACTCCCCGTCTCAGGGCTGAAATACAGTCAGAAGCAAAGTGGTTTGTTTTCAGAGGAAGATATGTGTCAAGAGTAGGAGCTCCGTCGGACTGCAACTGTTTCCTGTCACATGATACATTGTCAGAGTCTGTTTACAGAGCAGAGAAAGGCAGACTTGATTCAGTCATCCACATACAGCACTGACACATCATTCAGTTTCTTTTCCCTCGAGAGTTCAGTTTATTTATAGGTTCAGTTATTGGATATTAAAAACATACTATCTGCATGACTCTGACACTTTTAATGTCATCCACTGCTCGGATGTGTTACAAGTATTTGTCTTTCCAGGACCGAAAGTTGACTGTAACAGAGGAGCCAGCGTTGAACGGTCGACCAAGGATACTCCACTTCCAAAGTCGCCCCACCGTTACCAAGACAATACAGTGGGATGCTGTTTTAAGCAGCAGCGCACTCTACGTGGAGATACCTCTTGACCCTCTTCCTGAAGGTAGCAAGGAGAGGTGAGGCCAGACTGTTAGCAGCAAGAAAGACTTCAAGTGGAATATAGCTTTAGGTTTAGCAATGGCTCAGCTGAGCAGTGTTACAGGAGAGCAAACAAGGCACTTAAAGTTTGAATAAAACAAGTAACCGTATTATGTAGAAGTTGTTTTTTTTCCTTTGGACTCTGGCAGCCTGCAGACCTTCAAGCCATAATTACCTTGTTAATCTCATTTTTAGCCCGACTTTTAGAGATTCAGCTTGGCTCACTTTTGAAACATCTGAAAGCAGAGCACTTAGAATAATCTGTTAACACACACATAATTTTATAGGCTGTGCATGCGATTCGGCAGCTGTGTTTTTGTGCCTGCATGTGAAGTAGTTTTCTGTTTTCTAACCTAAGCTGCCCTCTGTTCTCCCCCCAGTTTTGCGGCTCTCTTGGAGTATGCTGAAGAACATCTGAAAGTCGTTAGCGTATTTGTCTGCTTTTACAAGAACAGAGATGATCGTGGTATGTGCTAGCAACCCTGTTTTTCCCAGCACACCTTTTTCATTCTGAACATCCAGACAACTTCGATTACATAATATTGCAGCCTTCCACGTTCGTACTCGTATTGCATCTAAACATCTGTTGTCCCTGCCTTATTCTTGCAGCTAAACTGGTGCGTACATTCAGTTTCCTGGGCTTTGAGATTGTGAAACCGGGCCATGCCCTCGTCCCGCCTCGACCCGATGTTTTCTTCATGGCCTACAATTTTGACAGGGACTCCTCGGATGAGGAGTAGCCCTCTGGACAGCCCCTCCGCCCTCTGCTTACTTCCCCCTTTCTTCCCATTGTATGTTCGTCCACCCCGTCCTAGCTTACTCATATACACCACCGTCTGTGTTAATGCCTCGGCGGTAGCTCTCTGTATGCAAGCATTCATTTCTCCATACTTTTTGTGTTGAAGGGAATATGTAAGATGTGCATCTCCTGTTTCCACCACCTCTCCCTGTGTGTTTATTATACTGTTTTCATTCAAGATTAATCGGTGTTGTCACCTAAAAAGGAGGGAACTTTTTTTTTTTTTTTGGACTTAAAATCAAACTGCAGTTGTCATAGACATAAGTTAAATTCTGGTATAATTTCTTTTTCTCGTCAAGTCTTTGTTTTTATGAATATTTCCTTTTATGATAGATTAAGGTGGAGGATTCTTAATTTCTTGAATGTACAGTAAAAAGGTCATCAGGTTTACACTCGGGTACTCCAGCTTTCTTTTGATTGGCTAACTAATGACTTTAATTCTGTCTGAATTGAATTACAAATACATTTCAGCGGGACCAGTTTTAATTTGTAGCACTAATGTCCTCTTAAAACTATTAGAATTTTTGAAACGTTTCTTTTGAGCAACAGCCCCAATAATTGGTACTTCATTGCTGAATAGTGAATCAATTTAGGCTCAAGCCGGAGTGACAAGATGAATGCATGTGTGATGTTGGCGCTTCAGTTTTCAAGTTAAAGATCCTACAATGAGTGAATTGGTACAAAGTGAAAGGAAAGTGAATAATCCAAAGTGCTTTTGCTTCTTTATGCCATGTATATCTGACAATATTGTAGTATTTTGTTTTGGAGATTGAAAAAATGCTGTGATGTTATGATTGATTTTTTTTTTCCTGGATTAGCATTCCTTTTAACTTTTTTCTTGATAGTATTGAGTTTGTTGTTCACCTGCATAGTGGTACCTGTTGTGCTTCTGTGATAATAAAACAAACAAAAAAACACCCCTTTGGTCACTGAATGTATTTCAAGTCTCACACACAGAAAATCTGATAAAGAGCCCCGTCAAGGCCAAACACTGGCCGGAGGCATCATGTTCTCACGAGCGCCACTAGGATGGAAGGCTGAACTGATTAGATTTTCATGGTCAAAGCTGAAGGTCACTGTGACCTCATGTGCGTCCCATCCTCGTAAACTTGATATCTGAAGAACACCGTGAGGGAATTTTGTCACGTCTGCCACAAATGTCCACTTGGACTCGAGGATGAACTGATTAGATTTTGGCGGTCAAAGGTCAATGTGACCTCACAAAACACATTTCTGACCATAACTCCAGAATGATTGAGGATGAAATGATTTCAAATCCCAAAGGTCAGCTGCATGGTGATGTTATAATGTTCTGGAGAAACACTTTTCTGGCCATTATTCAACACCGTAACTCAGGGACAGAAGGGGAGATTGTGTCAATATTTCACATTTGGTCAGACACTGAATTGGTGACACTAATCTTGGATTTGAGATGTGTGTGAAGCATCCACATGTTACTGTTCCTTGCTTCTTTGCAGCAACATTCATATTTAAAGCACTAGTTCACCACAATCTCATTGGTTCTGCTGATATTCAGCTTCAGGTGATTGACATTGCACCATGTGATGAAGCTCTCTATCAGTACTTTGTGCTCCTTTGGAAAAATGGAATCATGTACGTCAATATAAGTGATAACTTCCATTTCACCCAGACATACACATAATACCCTTTGTTACACTCCTACCATAAGGAAGTTATTCTAGTTCATCTAAAACTAAAATAACTGGACAATGACTTCATTCAGTGTTCTGCCTGATGTCTGCTGGAGGTGCGCTAATGTGTGGTTGCTTTAAAAGTGCATGCATTTATTGCAAAAATCTGTGTTCTACATAACCAGGAATATTTTTTCGATTAAAGCTTTATTTGTATGCATCGTTACCTAACACTGTATACTGAGCAGCACAATTAATAGCCCCTGGTTATGCTTCAACCAGTATCCAACATCGTGTAATCTGTGCTCCTCAAACTGAAGAAAATCAGGTCAGTTACAAAAGAGCAGCAGGGCAGACATCCAGAGCATGTCCTGTGTCTTCAAACCACCAGGAGGCTCCACAGGACACTGAACCACACATGACCGTTCAACAGCTGAGTTTAAAGTTGCATCTGCAGCACACAGAACTGAGAGATGTGCAGTTACACAAACGAATGTGTTGCTCACGTGGCCTCAGGAAGCCTGATAATGTATGAGGAATCTCAAAATGATGGACTCTTACCCAGCTGGTCCTCATATTAGCTGCACATAATGATAATGTTTGTAATGTAATGATTGATGCTGGAGAGGAATCCTGTGCTGGACTGCAGTGTCTGTTAATGACTGCCCACCCTTTACAATTTACTAATATGATCTTAGAGCCACCGTACACCCACATTTTCACTTAATTCAAATGAGACAGTGACCTCCAGATATTTCCAGCATGGCTCTGCCTGCTCTCATCCTGAGTAGAGGTCTAATCAGGAAGAATAACTCAGCACACCTGTGCTGGTGCACACGAGCAACACCTGCTTCTCTTGATTGGGCAAAATTATCCTGCTTCCAAGCCTTTTTTTTCCCCCCACAGCACTGCAGCCATTTTAACTTGTCACAATAGGAAAAGCAGAGGCGTTGCTAACATTGACGACGGCTCGCTCTGTTCAGATGACCCGGTAAGCGTGACAGTATGACGGCGAGCCTGCACGCACATTACCAGGACCCTGAAACTGAAGCAGCTGAATGGAATTCAGCCAGCATTGATTTAATAAGTGACACCTGTGCTTTTCATGCTGTGACATGTCACAAGACGTCAAAGTAAAAGACCTAATTATGTTTAATTAGAATAAACTGAAATTAATGTAATTTGTAAAAGCTAATTATGATGTAATAATACTCATACAACATCCGTGGTCCATTTTCAGTGGCATCATATGTTTGACAGCACAGCTCAAGTTGCAAGTTCTTCCGATACTTGGCCAGTGTTGTAGTGTAGCTTCTCAGTACTGAACAAGCAGCACCAATAATTAACTGGCAAACAAGCATCAGAAGCTTTAGTTCTTGCCTCATGTATACACACAGCAGTCATTTAGTGCCAATTTAAAGCCTAAAAAGCTTATATGTTCAAGCCACTGTTTAGCTTATGTATGGAAGGAGAATAATGGGAAAACCTAAGAAATGAACTTTTACAATTTGTGCCACGGAAACAACAAAAATAATCCTGCCAAATTATCCCACTGATCAGAACAAAATATCCACCACCAGTTTTGATGGGAAATAAGGAGAACATCTGCAAAATAGAAAATAAATTTCTTTGATGGGTTTCAGGGGGATTTTGTTATTCATCTTCTATGAAAATAACTAGAATTAGTTGTCAGAGAGCTGCGATTAACATCACTGTAAATTAATTTGGGAATGGGGGTGGAAATGGTCCGCTTGACCACGTCAGATATTCATTTCATGGTGCAGACTAACAAGTCATTAGCCTCATGAAATCTGTCAAACAGAGGACAAAAAGAAAAGAAGCATGTTGTATTTCTGGAATCCAAATATTTAATAGGTACATATCAAGTATTATTATGACATGTATAAAATTTCAGATCACAATATGAAGCAATGAAACTCCTCAGACTGGCATACGCTGCAAATGTTTGAGGTCGCCACATAAAAATGACTAATGATTAAAATAGAAGAGAAGCAACTAAAATGGTAGAAAAGTGGCGTACAGACATAGATAATAGTAAGCATTCTAGGAAAATTAAATGCGACTTTTCAACCTTTTTTTTCTTCAATAGAGTGCAATAAAAATAAAAAAACAACACAGCACTGAAGCCAAGCGTCCACGAGACGTCTAAAAGTTGTTAGTACTGTAGGTTCACGGAGGGCAGAGGACAGTGCAGAGAGAGGAGAGGAGAGGAGAGGACAGGGCGCGAAGGTCACAGCAGAGAAAGAAACAAGGGCTATTAGCTTGCCAGTCAATGCGGGGAGAAAATAAACAAGGTTGAACAACAGTGGAAGTAATGCACATCACAGTTAGCTTTAAAGACCATAGTAGCATTTGTACTTGCATGTTGTTGATAAAAAAAAAATAAATGGAAAAAAAAAATCCTGAATGATTGAACAGAAACGAGGACATCACCACAAACGAACAGACAGCCAGCCAATGAGAGGGGAGGAAGTGACGCAGGGGTCGGACAGACGGCTTTCACTTCTGATCTGAACAGAGCAGCGAGTAACTGATGTGCACAGCAGCAGCAGCAGCAGGTAATCTCAGCCCAGCTCTGCGCTGAACATGGCTACGCCTCGAGGGCTGTCGCACCGTGTCGTGAACCAGAGGCTACATTTTCCCACAAAACCAGATCAAGAGTCGAAACTAGTTCAGATGCGATGATCCAAAATTCCAGGCCCGGATCACAGATCGGTGCAGAGAATGTGCTGCTGCTCTCGGTGGGGTGTTTCTGTTTTAGCTCCTATCAGACCTGCCAACCCTGGACATTTTAAGGTACCATATCCGCACTGGAAAAGATGCGAATCCGTGTCAGCTGCTCAAGGTAGAAAAAACCCATTTGGGACTAATGCGCTTGATATCAAAATGCGCTCAATTGGGCTGTATCATACAACCTGATTCCAAAAAAAGCTGGGAAGTTTTTTGGAATCAGGATTATATTTGTGTAAGAAGTGATTGATTGTGTGTCAGATCTAACAGACTGAAAAAAACATTAAGACTACCGAACATGTACAGGTGCATGTGTGTCATCACATGGTTACAATAAAGCTAAAAACTGTCACTGGTCTTTCTTGTTGTGGAGCTTTAAAACCATGCACTAATTTATGTGAAGCTTCCAATGCATTTAAAAGATATGGAGGGGCAGTTCCACTGGATAGTAACATATAAGAAACGTGAGCATACAAAAGTAGCTTAAGAAACAGTCTTGAGCTCTGTTCAGGTCTGTTGGAAGAGAATTAAAAAGCTGTGGTCTGCTGCATCTGAGGAAAGCACACATCTTTGTGTTTAAGGAAAACTTCTATCTGTTTTTGTGTTTTGTTCACAGCTGCCGTTTGATGCCGATTCACATTTTGGACCATGGCGTGTTAGATCTCGTGAAACAAATGAGCTCCGGACGTTTCTGTTTCGTTTTTACGTTAGACACTGAATCCAAACACACTTTACTGTCTCAAACTGAAAACATTCACGTGACTGAGTGCAATGTAGCCCCAAACTCATGCAAAACATCATTATCCCAGGCCTCACTGCATCACAGGATGTATGTCCCACAAGCTCTAAATCCACATAAACGTGTTCTACGTTATCCAGCATCTCCAAAACAAATGAACCAGTTTTCCCTCATAGGATGCTCTGTCTTTGGAACCAACTGTCGCGTCGAGAAATCTGTTCCTGTATTTATGTATCTGAGATCTACATATTCAGCACAGCCAACAGTCAGACCCGATCGGTAACGCTCCATCCTTCCCAGCTTTAATTTTTATAATGCTCTTTTGCTTTCAGGCCAGCTCAGGTATTAGCTCACTCTCTCTCTCTCTCTCTCATCAGGGGAGGGCCACTGCCTCATGTCTTCTGTCCTAAGTGTTGTTTTCCAGTTGAAACATATCTTCTTTTTTGAAAAGCCTGTTCGTGTCATCTGATGACTTATTTATGTGGCTGAAGGGGGCGAGCACATTAAATGAGTAACCCTGGCCTACATCCATCTGTTTCACTCCTCTAATTTTCAAAGTTGTGGCTATGGGGTGCAGTGAAGGGCACAATTTAAACTCTACTTTGCACATACACACATTTTTTCTATTATATATTCCATGTTGTATGCAAAGTGTATGGAAACATACTTCCTATTGAAATATTCAATAGTGTAGAAATAAAACTGCTGAACTCTGCAGAGCGTTGAACTTTCACATGATCACTTTTGAAAACCTGTCACAAGATTGAAAAGCTCTCATTTATACCAAGTGGGGATGGGTACGGTTTACATGTTTCAATGTTAGGGTTGAAACGGCACCTGATTTTTAGCGCCAACACTGATCAAAACCTTTTCCATATTTTACTTTGAGGACTATGAACTTTTTTTTTTTACAAAACCTTTTTTTTTCATTTTAAAAAGAAGCATTTAACGTTGTTTAAACTCACGCACCATTACAAGAACTCAGCCTAAATAAAACAGCCTAAAACTAGAATTTTAAATCAGTAAATGTCTGATTAAAAAGAACAAGTAAATAATATAAGGAAACTGATGGAGCATTAGATGCCAACTTTAACAGTTTTTGATAGTCTGTGCTATAAGGTACTCTAATCCATCTCCAGTTGTCTTCTCCTACTGGTCTGGACTGGCGACTATATGACAAAATCACACTGGTGACACAGTGCATGTATACAGGCTACTGTATGTTGGGCAACACTGCACATTTTGGCCGCGTTCCTCAGCCTCTGATGGTGTGAATTCACATAACCATCATGCTGATCAGAAAGCTCTTTCTCAGGTAAGAGAAATAAAAGGCCTTTTTTTGTCCCAGGCTCACTGAGACAGATGTATCTCAATTCTCTTTATGACACGTGACAACACATCACTCATCACACTACTTTTCTACAATGGAGGAGAAACAGATTGCGCTGGATACCCAGAGCTCTGCAGCGAACGCTGTACTAAATCTCCCAGAAAGAACAATAGCGGCGAATATCTGCTGAGCACAATATATGCTAACCATCTTTGTGTGAAGTCCTGCTTGATTGCGGTTGCCTGGTAACACCAGGGACGACCACAGTGTGCCCTTCCATGCAAGCAGCAAACCTCCCACTTTTAAAGCATTTCAGGACGCTGCATGTAACTCTTTAATTTCCATTCATCGTTACAGTATTTCTCTGGCAGACAAATATCAGCAAGCATTCATCTAAAATGCAGTTTAGTCCATCTGACTGAAGGACTGGAACTGTGAAACATTTAGAAATGTTTTGATATTAATATTTAAAGAAACGTTATGTATCAATTTCACCTTAAAATAACACTCATTCAAATTATTTTGATGGTACACTGACTTGTGATAGGTAGAATGGTGCTTCTCTGCACCTGTTCTCCCACAATGTAACCTGTGTTGCTAGGTACGATCTCCGGCGAGATGTGCGCACGGCTTTACACACCACCAACTATCGCTGATTTTGGCGAAACTGGATCATATTTTACGGAGAAAATGTTTTCTTGCATTCCCTCCAGCTGCTCTGCTTCAGCTCCCAAAGATTTACAGAGTTTTCTGATGGACAGATAGCGTCGTTGCTAAAGTAACCGCTAAGTGCTGCTAACTGTGGCTGTTGTTAGCCAGCTCGCTCAGTTAGCCATGCAACTAGCTGACTCCACCCAGACTAGACTCGGAGCTCGGAGCACCAGGAAATGTTGGTGTTTACACCACCAGCACGGGAGGTTTGGACCAGAGAAGAGTAAATCTCGGACAGGCCTTTAGTCGTTGGTGAGAGCTTCGTGAAATAAAAGGTTGCAAGACAAACACCGAGCTGGCCTTCTTGCTATATATTAGCTGGCTTGCTAAGTTAGGTATCTTGTTGTTGCAACTGCTTGATGTTTGACTGTGTTAGCGAAGTTGTAAGCTCACTAGTTTTTTATCAAAACTTATGTAATCATAACAAATGCACATGTACAGCTGTGTGGTGTAAGTGAATTGCACTAAGAAACTGTAGGGGCGCCAAATCGTAAAAATACCAGTAGTATGTGTTTGTTTATCTTGTACATTTTAGGTGCTTGGATATGGAAACAAAAAGTGCCTCGCTAAAGAAGAATCATTTGGTAAGGTCCTGTTTGATACTTGACAAGTATATCTATATATTTTTAGGCGCGATTCCTCACTAGAAATAACTTGTTTTAAAGCTGATTTCTGACGATGTTTGCCCCTGACCCGCTCTACAGCCTCATGTCTTTGGTATGCTTATGAAATAAAAGCCTTTTTTTTTTTGACTCCACATAAAACCTAAGGAGGGAGTTGTGCCTGTTGATCATTGTTGAGTTCACTGAGTGTGGAAGGCTGCTGCTCAGACGTCTCCTGACACTCCAAACAAACCGGACACAGCTGCCAAAATTTCTGCTCTCTGCAAATTCACTGAAACTTTTCTCTGACGAGACATTATTCTTATTAGCTCGAGGCATGGTAATGGCATTAGTCCAAGTGACATGAGCAGCTAGCTAGGATGCTAGCGTGTGCTCTTGATTAACCTATAAAAAAAGCCTGCTGCACATGTCATTGATAAAGTGCTTCAAGGGCATAAAACATTGTGTGCTTCATTTCCATAAAAACATGTTAATTCTTGACTTTCCTAATTGTACCTTGCCGTAACAAGCCAACTCCGTGGGCATCTCTCAGTCACCTTCCTTGCTCACATTGGATGTTATGTAGGGTGTTGCCTTATCTGTGTGTCTTCAGTAACCTTGTGAAATTGCCAGCCCTGCTGTGCCTAAATCACTGTATTAAACTAGCACCTTTATTTGCCAGCTGAGTAAAATACTGCACATATGTGAAGCAGCTCAGCTCAGCATTTTGGTGTAAAACTGCGTGCATGGTACACAAAATGCGTACAGGTTGGCAGGAGTCTAATGGCTGACTTTTTGAGAAATCTGCAATCAAACAATGTGCCGTGTGTCAATTTGTGGACCCGGTGAACAAACACAGTGTTGGGGCAAACAGAAAAAAGAGAGCTAATACCTTGAGGTGGCTAGTGGGTGTGAATCTGGGCTTCTTTTGTGCGTTTGTCGTTATGGAGTAGGGAGGTTAAAAAATGTCCTTGGTTGAATTTCAGGCTGGTGATGTTAATGGAGACAGTCCAAGTCCTACTGAGGTTGTTTGTGTATGAATGATTGTATACATAAATGGCTGTATATGCAATATACATTTGCCCGTGGGTAAGTACAGTATGTGTGCGCAATGCGTTTTAAAGTGGAGCTCTAGGTATTTGACGGTATACGTGGGTGCACAGAATGGATGCTTATGTGCATGTATGTAGGTATTCTACTTATAAGTGTGATTTTGACCTCATCGGCCCTTGCTGTAGCCGGGAAAGAACTGGTCAAGCAGCATCTGAAGCGTCACGTTTTGGGTCATGATGTAGTCTTTGCCCAAGTCATGACGGCAGGCAGGGCAGGTGTACACCTTCGCTCGGAACGACCGCTGGAGACAAGTCTGGGGAGAGACGACGGCCGGAGAGATTCACACACAAATACAAGGGCAGGGGTTTTGAGTAGTGGTAATTAAAAATACATCCACTCAGTACGCACCTTGCAAACATTGTGTGAGCAGATGGTGGTGATGGGTTGGAAGGCCAGCTCCTGGCAGCACACACACATGAAGATCTGCTCCATCTTGCGCAGGAAATTCTTTATGTGTACACAAAAAACACATGAAATATGTATTATAAAATTATTATGATATGAAAAACATAGAATTACAGCCTTATCCGTGCTGCTATTTTAACTGTCATAAGATTACATCCATGTTAAAGTCCAACTGAAATTTTAAAAAGTGCACTGCTGATGTCAGTTTGCAGGCTAGACAGATAGCTGCAGGTCAGCAGCTGCAGCACATTAAACAGCATGTAAACGTACCTGTAAATGCCACTTCAGTCTGGTTACATGCCGGTGTGGTCCTTACTCTTCAAACTCACTGCTAACAACAAACAACGCTGCCCGCCCATGACATGTAGCTACAGCAAAAGTTTGTTTACGAGCAGCCTGGCAGACTGCCAGCTGCTGTCAATCAAACACACACACACACCCCTCCAGCCGGCAAAAGTTGATAATTTCTGATCTACCTTTCCTCTTACTTTTAATAACATAAAACTATTAACAATACATTTAAAAAACATGTTGACATTATTGTAGTCTGCAAAAACAAAGGGATGACTAAAAGTGATTTCAGTTGGACTTTAACATCCTGTTTACACCTGGTATTAAAATGGGATCTGTATCTGGATACGTTATTTGGATGATAAACGATCTGGTCTTGCCTTTGTGTGTTTACACCTGGTATTTTTAATAGGCTCACAATATCCTCACTGAGATCGGATCTCTCTGTCCGCCAAAGCAAAAGCCTGCGTGTGAGTAATTTGAGGTGGCAGCAAATCAGCCCCGGTTTCCAAAATCAGTTTTGTGAGTTGTTGAGTTCGGAGAAACTTTATAAACGTTGTGAAACACTGTCTACGACAAACTCCTAATTATTTGTCCCCACTTGTAAATCCGGCATATGTAAAACAATACATTATTCCTTTCTTTGTTTAGAAGAAAGTTTGTCCTGGCGTGTTGCATAACACATTTTTAGGCGTTTTCGTGGCATGGACGTGTAATTACAGGTGAGTCTCTTTCAGCCCTCTTGCTTTCTCATTCTGTAAATTGGAGCAACCTACATTTTGCCTACGATGTGTTAGTGTGTCAGAGTGTGCTGGGATTCATACCGGTCCCTCTTTAAGGTTTCCCATGGCTTCATCCCAGAGTTTCTTGTTGGCTGTGTCCTCCCGGATCAGCTGCTGCTGCTGCTCTGACAGCTGGAAGGTCTCTTCTATCTTCACTCGTTTAGTGGGAGGCTCTGCCACTGGTGACACATCTGCAGAAGACACACAAATAAGGCTAAAATACAAAACCAAACAGCTACTCTTGGAGAATAAAAGATAGTGACAGTGGTGCATGCCTGAGGAAAATAAGACTTGTGGATATCAAATATTTACAAGCTATCTTAAAGAGAAGTTTCGCTGCTCATACTGTTCTCACCTGTCCTCTTCTCACAAACACCTTGCCTGACCTGCTTTGAGCAACGGTAAAAGCACCCACCACTATCTCTGGTTGTCTTCTGCTCTCCATTACTCTGTGGCTCCTCTTCATCCACGCTGGCCATCAGCTGCTCCTCCTCCTCTTCCTCGCCATTCTCCTCTTTCTCCTTGATCTTGCGTTGTCTCCGTGGCCTCCCCCTACCAGGATAATGCTTAGTCCGTCCACCACGACCCGGTCTGGCGCAGGCCTCCTTCTTTGTTTTGTTAGCCATTGCCGCCAGGTAGCCTGGTGGGTACTGCAGGCACAGCAGGAAAGACATGAGCACCAGGTGGACTGCTTCATTTGGAAAAGGAAAGAAGTTTGATTCTATATTCAATTTGAGCTACTTCTTGTCTTATTTTCACTTCTGAAAAATGTAGATGTGCATGTGCGACACCCACGCAGATACACTCGCAGTCTAACCTGAACAGCGATGCCCAGTTTTTTGATCCTCTCCATTCCTTCGGGTGTCCACGGTGCTGGTTCCATATCATCCCGTCTTAGCAGGTACCGCCACACAAGGTAACCACACTTTCCGATCTCTGGCCAGTACTTTACCACCTAAAATTCACACACAACCAAGAATAACACTGAATGCATTAAACAGCTGCTCTTAGATATTTTGGGACAAGTCTAAGTCAAGTCCCGAGTCATAAGCAACCTTATATATCCCATCATAGCGGTTTCCCTCCTCGGGAGCGTATTTGCTGATGCGTCGGCCTTTGGAGCTGCGGACCACTCTCACTGGCTTTCCTGCCCGCCAGTTCCTCGACTCTGCCCCGTCTTTGTCATTGAGAGGTGCATCACAGTTTAAGGCCAATGCCCTGCAAGAGTCAGGATCCAAGAGTTGTAGACAAGAAAAAAGGATGTTTATCATGTCTGACTCAGGGAGTAGGATGTTAACTTAACTTATTCCACAAAAACTGCAGAAGAATCAGTGAGTTTCCCATTTTCAATTGCCCCTGGTTGAATTCCTGCCCAGGGATATGATGGTTTAATTGAAAAAACTGTCAGATAAAAAAAATAAGACCAGTATTTTTTTAATAGTGCAAGTTGGACCACCTGATCTTGACTATGGTGACAGGAACTATACAAATTCAGCCTGAAATGAGAGCGTCCAGAATGAGCAAACTACTTTAATTTTCAACTTAAAATTCTAGTGATGTAAAATACTGCACATATATCCATGGGATCAAACTGTCGTACCTGTTCATGTGTGTCAGGGTCTGGTCAAAAGAGTGCTCTCCGATCCGTTTGTTTCCTGAGAGGTCACGACCCCCGCTGCCTGTGTAGGTGAACTCATCCCCCCGGTCCTACAGCAGGTCATGAACATAACAAAGTGATCAGCATACTTAAGGAGAATCGCCCTACTTCATATTATCTGCCAGAGTAAAATAACACGCTATTACTAACAGAGGTTAATAAACAGGTTGGAAAAAAAACAAATAACCCACCACTTCATCCTCAAAGCCCCCTGCCAACACCAGCGAATAGGAGCCATCGTTACTGCGCCCGTGGATCCCACCGACATGCGGCCTGTGAACACCTGCCTCACTCACCTGAAGGGTGAGTGACATATTATAGAAGATGACAATATAATCCATAATAACTAATCTCGACAGTGCCTAAATGATAGGATCAGACATGAGAGACTTAAAGTGCTCATTGAGTTTTTATTCATACCTCATTCATTTGTAATACAATGAAAAAAACAGCTAACCTGAACTCTGAATTTCCAAGTGGTTCCAACAGGAACACCAGGTATGGGTCCGTAGTGGTTTGAAGGAACAATTGTGCACTCTTTGGTACGCCCCACACAGGCCATACCCTGCAGTTACATCAAGAAAGACAAGAAAGAATCTAAGCAGCATGCACAGACACAACCATTAAATCTCCACATGAGTGCAATGGCTTTAGATCACATTTCTCTTACGATGAATATCTAAGGACAGTGATTCAGAAATCATCAGCATTCCATTAAGGAGCTAAACAGGATTACAAAGACAAAGAAAAGTATTTCATTTTAAGGGTTATAAAATTGCGATTATGAGAAATGCAAGTATAAATGCTATGTGACTCACAGCGCTTAAATGTGCCCAAACACACAAGCCAAGCTGTTTTCAATTAGTCCACAGAGAAAGGGAGCATTCTGGTAAAGAAATTAGTTATTTTCCGTTGGCAGTTCCAGGAAAGTGGCTAAGTCATGCTTAATGGCATTGTTCACATTACACCATGGAGCAGAGCATCAGGGAGACAGCCAGGCCAGGATGGATACGAGCCACACAATATCTCAAAGTGTTGCCATGAGAAGACTCAGAGGAGATTTCGAACAAAATATTTAACAGTCTGCTTGAAACAGATGCTTTTTAAAAACTATTTTCAATACATGTCAGCTGTGTTCCTCTGTCTCATTTTCTGCCTCAGCAGCTCGCATGAGATCATGTCAGTTCAGTCCATGTGAAAAAGTATTAATGTAATTTTGCCCTTGTGAGGAACAGGAGCCGTATGAAGTGTCCATTTGTCTTATCAATATACGAGAGCAGCTTGGTAATCAATAACACATCGATATTCATCCAAAAAAATGTAGGCATCTGCAAAACATGACACAAAACCATCATTATTAAATCAACTCTGGGAGCCTGATCTAACGTTAAGCTGATATTAAGTATTATTGACTTCTGATCTGATCACTTGATCGGAGGACAAAGCTGTGGTGCACTCAGGCAATATTTGACAGAGCTTCAAAGAGGCGCAGACAGAACTTCTCACGTGAAACACAGCATTTATCTCTGATCAAGCTCAACACAACACATAGAGACAGTCACTTACACACAGGCTACGTTCACACTACAAGCCTCAGAGCTCAATCCGGATTTATTGCTCGGATACAATTTTTTTTGCTTGACTGTTCACATAATTTTTAAAAATGTGGCCAATATCAGATTCCAGTGTGAACTGGCCACGGTACTAAACATAGCCACACACAAGATGTGGTAAAATGGTTCAGGCGAGTAATGTAAAAGTCGAATGATTCCGATATGACTGTTCAGACTGAAGTCACACTGCAAAAGAAAAAAAAAAAAATCAGGCCTGTATCTAAGATCACAAATCAGAATGGAAAATATCAGATTCTGTGGGATTGGTGCTGTTCACACTGTCATGAACAAAAAACGAAACAGATCTGAGTCTTAGCGTGAGTATTAGCAAAAAAAAATAAAATAAAATAAATCTGATTTGGGCCATTTGTTTCGAAACTGAATTGAAGAGCAAACCGGCATGCAGGAAGTAAATGGGATAAAATGCATATCCATAATTCTGTGTGTTGTATTTCCATCAGGACTGTTGCGCTCTGATAAAACTCTTTCCTGGTGAAATGTATTTTACGGCTCTGGAGGATTTTGTTACAGTAGCTTTTTCTTTTATATATAAATATATTGTTTAAACTAGAAAATGTGATGACTTTAAACCCTGAAGAGGAAGTCTACTTCTTACTTCTACTTATTACTGTTCTAACTTTTGACACAAACTGCTTCTTCATATCTATCCACATGGTCTTTTCTCCTTCTAGGAACACCAGGCCTTCCCTCAGGCTTACAGTTAAAATTCACTTACAGAGCAGCTGTCAGTCCACCTGGTGTGTGTGTGAACCTTTGGGTGCCCTTGAGTCTCACCTTTCCCCAGTCCCTTTGACTCTCTGTTGTTGCCGAAGGCATCTTGGCTTTCTTCTTGCTGGCTTTGAGCTTCTCTCCTGCCTTAACAACCTCACTGGTGTCATTCTTACAGGTGGGACAGTACCTGGCAGAATGACAGGAAAACACAAATCAATGGATAATGAGAAGAAATGCCTCCCAAAAGACACTGAAATTAGATTTTTTGTGGGATTTTGCACTAACTCAAACGTTTAATTCAACATATACCAGAAAGTTGCAATAAAAGTTGGTTAAGGAATGTTGTCAGTCATTTGTGCTGTGTCAGCTCCATCAAGCAAAACAAGCATAATACGGACATGGAGGGTGGGGCTCTTCCTCTCAGTGACTAAGCTGGATAAGATAAACTCACACCTGTGACTGCATTGTGTCATTATTCTATATTGATTTTAACCTCAATCACCCCTTAATAACTGCTTAAATGTGCTTGCTCATGCCGAACACCACCAATCAACCATCTCAAATCGAGTGTGAAGCGCAGGATGTTGTGGCTAATAGCTGAGCTCTCTCTCACCAGTCCTCGTCATCCGGGATGGTGGCTAGCGGCGGGTTGAGGCAGTAGATGTGGAACGCCATGTTACACTCGTCACACAGCAGCTGCATGTGAGCATCCTGCTTCCCACCACACACACAGCAGGAGCAGAAGCGACACTCGGTGTCTGGGTCAGCCTTGCAGTGCTTACACTCCGGCCCGCTCTTCCCTGGATCCGAGAACCAGAAGGAAACATGCATACAAATGTGCACATGTGCAAAGAGAAACTTGAAGATGATTTTATGGTCTGATTGCGCTACCTTCAAATGCATTATGAACAACTATATTCACTGTGTGTTCGTGAGTTTCTGCATACGTTTAAATTGTCCATCTGCAGCTGAGAGTGCACGAGCTCCTGGTTTCTCCACCTGGTAGATTTCATCCAGAAACTGAACTTTACAATCCCCGATTACGTCTCCAGGACCCCTGGAGGGAGAGAAGGAGAGGGAGAGGGGGAGGGAGAGGAATGATGAGAGATGAGAGCACAGAGAAAGAAAACCAGAGAGGAAACGTGTATTACTGAGTGTGTTACAGAGAGATGGAAGGAGGTCAAACAGAGAAACGTTACATTTTATATCTTGCCAAGCAACAAAGCCAAAAATTGGAGTAGCAGATATTCTAATGAAGGAAATAATACAGCAGTCATCCCCCTACGCCCAACGCATCACCCTCCCACCTAGGAAGGTAGATCCTTACCCCAGGAGGATCTTGACTCGGAGCTCCTTGTTGGTGCGGGAGGCTTGGTTGACGCTCTGAACCTCAGCGTCAAACCAGAACCCCCTCTCATCAGGTGTTTCCATGTTGTAGTTGACCATAACGTGCATGCCCACGTGGAGCTGGTCCCACCGCAGCAGGGTCCTGGCACGTGGCCGCACATCCACCGGTCGCATCTCCACCACACCGTTCTCTGGGTAGCTGGGGCAGAAAGAGGAGAGAGAAGGAAGGGGGTTGAGGTGTGTGAAGTCTTTATGCCTGCTGTCATCAGCCTGACTTTCACACTGCTTTTTATCTACTAAAACAAGGGCAGAGCTACTACTACTGAGCATTTGACACTAATTGTATCCTAATGGCTGGAAGAGTAAAACCATAGAAAAACTGTAAAAATCCTCAGCAAAAGCAGCTATTCAGAACACCACATTATGTGAAAACAGATGGATGTGAACTATTTAACAGCTCAACGCATTAAGTCACAGACTGCACCATTGATAAGCAATATAAGCCTCTCTGTGCAGGAACATGCAAGTCCATGCAAGTCTGCAGAAGCCCACACAGGCGCAGAGGGGCAAAAACTGCAATTGAAGTGGATTTTGCACAGAAAGCCAAATGGTGTTTATAAGAAGCTGGCAGTTCAATTCAGAATAACCAGAACCAGTTGAAATTCTGTTGAGAACCACAGCATGTAATGGTGATACAGACCAAGTTCTGTTTATACAAAAGTGAATTTAGCCCTTTGATCTTCCTTCATCTGGTCAAGGCAAACTACAGTGCAAATGAAATTTGGTTAACATCACAAAAAGTTATTTTTTGTTTATCAATTTGACAAAGTTCAAGCACAGGTCTATTTAAAGACATGGCAAACATTTAGCAAGAAATCCAACTAGATGATCTGAGTTGAAGCCAAAAATACTCTTACCAATAAATGTATGGGTTAAATTTAGACTAGACTAGTTTTACACATCATGTCTTCAGGACAAATTCCACAGATACATTATTTTTTTCCCAGCAGCTCTTATGCAGTCTATAGGAGTTTCTGACACAGAAAACTAAGATAATTAGTTACATTAATGACTTTACCCCACTTTCTTCTACAAAGCAAAACCCATTCACATACTATAGCTTCTGAAAGACTTGCCTCTGCACACCAGGAGACATTTCCACACAACAGCCGTCTGACTGAGTTTCTGGAGCGAATGATTAGGAGTATTTTTTTACTACTGTGGCCTCCCTCCACCTCCCCATTAATCTACACGGAACATAATACATGTTATACAGCGACTTTACTGCCACTGGCAAAACACTGTTCTTACTAGTTTAGTAAAACTTTTACCCTTTCTACGTTATCATACACTTATATACTGTATAGACAGGAATCAGTCCTCAGCATTCTCCAAATCCCTTTGCTAAATTATACATTTTCAGAGGATCCCCACTGATGTTGTTTTAAGGACAGAACAGAAAATTATCATCCATCTCCACAGTACCGTCATTATATTCACTGTATATCATCTGTGCACAACTGACAAAGTCAAATGCTCCCAGCATCAATTCTGTGAAATGCTGCACCCTCTGCCCCCCTTCAGTAGCAGCAGAGTGACGAAAGGTGAGCTGACTAAAGATGATTAAGATAAACAAATATGGAGGAAAGGCAGGATTCAGATGAATAAAGCATCCACATAGCTTTAATGACAGATATTCAACGTCTGTTTTGAAGCTTTGGCTCGAACTAAGACGATGGACCTCATGCATGCATCAGATTTTGTGATGAGAGCAACAGTATACAGCGGTGGTTGTAACCAGGAATGAACCAAAAAAATTGAGATAATTGGCATCAGCGGATTAAAGGCAGTCCTAACACTTTTTTTGTTTTAGTTTACTTTTTAGAAAAAAAGTAGCACTGCCACTACAACAATCAAAACAAGTGAGTTACATCTACCGCCTTAAAAAGATGATTGACAGGTTTTTTTAAAGTTCAACTTTTTTGGCAAATCCGCTAATTTGCCTCCTTACCACAATGCTAGTCTTGTCATCTTGACATCACTATGAGGCTGCCAGGCAACCAACAGTGACACCAGACAGTTACTGCACCTGGCCAAGAAATAGTCTGGCACATAACCCCTCGCACAACCGCAACATGTTGTTTTTACACTTTGGTTTTTGGACGGATTAAACAAACGAGCATGCTTTAGGGGTGTTAGTGGGCAGATTTTGCTACATTTGGACAGGGCCATGCTAACTGTTTCCCCCTTGTTTCCAGTCTTTGTGCTAAGCTAAGCTAAGATAACCAGCTGCTGGCTGGAGCTTCACAACCGCACAGACACAAGGAGTGGTATCAATTTTCTCATCTAACTCTTGGCAAGAAAGTGAAACAGAATAATTTCCCAATATGTCAAACTGTTCCTTTAATGCATGAACAAAAAACAGTCACTGATACACAAGTTTAAATGGTTTTTGCCCCCAGGAAAAACCAGTGGCACATTTTGTACAATTCAAAATGTTACCTCCTTTGCCAAAAGAAGATCTGGACAAGTGTGAAATGTATTCTTGTCTAGCAAATTTGCTGTGGAGGTACGGAGGTTAACTGTGCACGTTTCCTGCCTGCCAATCATCATTAACTGTAAGGATCAGGCCAGACTCAGAGATGAATTGACAGCTTGCTCGCTTGCCAATAGTTGGAATTACGCTTACAGACGACAGTGTGTTAGCGCTGAAGTTGAACTGCACACTCAGGTCCGCTCACACGGTGGGGGGTGAAGGGGGAGCGAGAGAATGGTGTGCATGAGCGTGCATTGTGTGTGTGTGTGTGTGTTTTTGAGGGAAAGCTGAGCCTAAACCAAGGTTTTTTCTCAGACAGTCTGCACTTACACAGAACCAATGATGGCCTGTTGAGCTCAGGCTAAAAATGACTATGATACCCGACATT
Organism: Chelmon rostratus; assembly: GCF_017976325.1. Lineage (NCBI taxonomy): Eukaryota > Metazoa > Chordata > Actinopteri > Chaetodontiformes > Chaetodontidae > Chelmon > Chelmon rostratus. The sequence goes on along the minus strand of NC_055676.1, from coordinate 13,422,265 downwards.
TAAAATTTTATCCAGTCAGTATATATGTACTACTTATGCTTTACTTTCCGAGTTAGAAGACTATGCTGCATATTTTAAGCCATTGTAAATTGACTGAAGAGCGTCTACAGAGGCAGACTGTAAAGAGTTGTAGCACACAACTAGTGCGTACTCCCAGGAAGAGGAGGCTGGGACACAGTGGAGGGATTTCCTTTTTTAGGCCCTAGGGATTACTGCAGTTGTGGGTAGGGTAGGGTGGAGGGGGGGGCCTGAATACAAGCAACACAAACACACACAGACAGACAGACACACACACACACACACAGGAGAGGAGTATCAACCTTGGAGCACAATGGGACTCAGCATGAACAGAAGGGGAACATGGAGTAACACAAGGGGAGCAGAAGTACCTGACTCTAAGACCACACAAGCTCACACTCTTTGTATTGTTGTACAGTGGCCCCGCTTTAGATGCACGAACATCCACCTACGGGTGCAGAAACATGTATCATAAAACAACAAAAAAAATATCTTATAAAGCCTGATGTGATATAAAATAGACAATTATGTTTCATTTTATCAGTGTGGACATTCAGGGACAGGCACTCTGACCTACACTGACTAACAGTAGAATGGGATTTCTTTCCTTTCATACTCATTAAAGCAAACAGAATCAAATAATGGATGCACTACAATCATCTTAATGGAGAATCGTTGACTCTCCACCGTCTCTGATCAATGCAACAGAGGTTACGGTCCCTGCACTGTTATACATGCATGAGAAAGCCCTTGCTAGTTTCATCTGTTTTTTCTGGCATCAAACAAAGCATGCGTGTATGTTATAATATACAATAATTATAATATTATTACTTTGGATTCTTTAGATTTCATAGACAGACTTACAAAGTATGACTCTAATTAAGATTTGGAGTGTAAAAACAAAGTTTCTTCTAATAACATATGTTCAGACCAGATATATGCGATGACCAGAAGAACAGAAAACACTGGTCTGTATTGTTTTGAATCATTCTGGCCCTGAGAACAGCTGCCAAACAGTTCTGGCACCGATTCAACAAGAGACATCAGTACTTCAAGCAACTGCCCATGGCCGTTGGGTAGAGGGAAGCTATTCTCTATAGATGTTGCATTCAAGTTCATCTCAAATATGTGGTGTGTGGTGGCAACTTATCTATATTATGAACCTATTTATGGATAATTCTAACATGCTAAGATGCTAAAGTGAGACTAACCTTGTAACCTTTGACCTCTGAATGAAGAAATATCGCAATTATTCTTCTTGTGTTTGTAAAGTTGGATTCACAAGAAATAAAATGCACCCTTGCACAATTAAATACATTCAGAGGTTTTGATGCTACAACTCAAAAGATAGATGCAGTCATTCCCAAAATGTACAACATGTTTTTATCTAACGGAAGACTCTGCTTCCATAGACAAAGGGAGACACACACCGGCATTAACGGGCACCATAATTTACATTTATATAACCACTATTTGAGCCCTCACATTATTGTAGTACATCACTTTAGTTGTTATAAAAAGGATTAGCCTGCTGCCTACATATATTTATGTTGATGAGACTGAGGACTTATATTCATTAAATAAAGTTCATATAATAAAGAAATCCAATGAATCACTTTTTTCAAATTGAGGGTTTTGTTCAATCTTTTTTTTGGGGGGCGATGACGTCTTAATATATGATAACAGACATTAAAAGCTTAATTCAAAAACCTCAATAGAAGCTTCAAATGTAAAAAAAAAATGACGTTTGGTACAGCCCTAACATATATATCTGTAGCACATTAATACAGGCTGAATTATCAGTCTGGTTCTATTGCAGGTATTTATGTGGCAAATCCCCGTCGGCACGTCGGCACCCATACAAAATGATTTGTTTTTGTATAAAACGTTCACTCATTTATTCTCAATAGACAAATTAAAAACATGCTTTAGTGGTTCTCAAATAACTCGCAAACTCTCAAACCTGCACCATACACTTCACAAGTTCATATCTCCTCCTGCTTCAGGCCTACTGCTACACATAAACATGAGTGGCTTTCTCTGGAAACAAAATACAGTATTTTCCTCTGAAATACTGCTTGAGTTATTCCACTTGCAGATATGAGACACCCTAAAAACAACCTCAGCTGAAAGCCTGAAGGTATGAAATCAAACATTTGCAGCATCAGTATTATATCTCCACACAGAGCTAACTTAACTACACCTACGCTGTCACAGCAGCTACACCAAAAGCCTGGTGTTAAGTATAAACTGTAACTTTCCCTTGAGTTGTGCAAAGAAGAAAGAAAGACTTTGTGGCGCACAAGAAACCAAAATTGTGTCAACACTCTTATCAATGCATAGCGTACCAAAACAAAACGTACAAACATATTTAATCAGTTGTGAAATTGAAACAACATGTCTTATCGACAGAAAGGCTGCTCTGTTTTGAAACCATCATTAGCACTTTGTGTGCTTAGCTGAAGTCCCTGTAAAGAGGGAGAAAGGCAACAGAGAAAATGAGAAATCCTCAATTTGCTGATAAGCGGCCGAGTCAGAACTTACTTTGACACTAAACAAGAGGCACATAATTGCTTCACAGTAATGAGGGAGAGTGAGTGCAGTCTCTCATAACCTCGGCTTTGTCAGTGATTGAGGCCAAAATGTGAAGGTGTAACTCAAAAATATGCATCTTAATTACTTAAATTCAGTCATGTGACAGACATTAGAAGCCAACTTCAGGTTTTAAAAGGGCCAATTTGCTGATTTTCAACCTGGACCCTGTTATTCTAATGCGACTTCACTTCAGCTCACTCCAATCAAACCAACATTTTTCCTAAATCTATGTAAGCTAACATAACTTGCAGAATCAACACAGAAGCAGCACATAGATGCCACCGGTTTTCAACTAAATCCAGTCATCTACACTCGTGCACAGGAGATGCAGATACAGCTAATGGGTGGCCGTTTTGTCATTCTACAAACAAAAACTTGCGCCATCAGAATAATTTCAAAGGTTTTATAATAGCATAGTCATCACACAGTTGGGACAAAGGGTTATGTACTGAGTCAGAGGCCTTTTCTTCTCTCCATCACATAGTATTGATCACAACATTACAGGTCAGAGCTACCGCTGAATGAAAACTGTTCATCACAAATGTAAATCAACATTACCTCTTCCACTCAATGTATTATTTTCCACTATTATTTTAAGCCTACAATGTGGCACTGGATCTGTCTCCCTCGCAGTTCGCCAATGGACAGTCTGAAGAGATACAATGCATTTTGGGCTGGTTGAGTATGTCCAGCAAGCTCATGCTACATACCCAGAAATTCTCGCTAATCTGGTCTACATCTGGGCATTTCTTGTGTACACAAAATCAACGTACTACACACTCAATTTGACGTCATATTTAGTACGAATTGTGCGTTAGTATGTGAGTTCTGAACCCAGCTATAGTGACTTGTCAAAGCAGGAAAAGCACAGGTGTTACTATTAACATAAACATGGCTGAGCCAGCAGAATGCACAATTCAAGGACCCTGCAACTGAAGCTGCTAAATGGAATTCAGCCATCATCAATCAAATGTGCTTTTAATTCTGGGAGAGGTCGAAATCTTCTCTGTGTAAAAAGGCCTATAAAGCACCATGTCAGAGATTACAGTCACAGTAAACATAACCCTGAATTTAATATACTAAACTGCATATTATCAACATATACGATCACATATACCAATATAACTGTAATAAGCAGATGTCAGCCATCTAGTATTCTGGTACAACAATCAAACAATGACTGCTCTGTGAAGAAAAGGAGATAAGAGAGTGGGCGAATGAGAAAGAGAAACTAAACTGAAACTGAAATTAAACTTTATCACATCCACATTTCATTGTCACTTAGTAAATTAGAAACTGCAGCAAATAAAACTCTCACAGCGGCACTCAGGTAGCAGCCACGCTCACATAATGGCAGGCCAACTGCCACAGCTTTAAATACTGGTAAGATGTCTTCCACTGCATATGTTGATCCTTGCTAATTAGAAGACAGAACTCATTTAAGAAGCACTTAAGCCTCTTTTTTAAGCAAAACCGTCCCAAAACACCAATTTTAGAGAATTTCTCACATGAGGTGCAGAATGCTGCATGGCATGGCAACAGGCTCTTTCCACCACATTCGGACTTGTCATTGCAAGAAAAGTGCAGGTGTTACTAATAACATTAACAATGGCACCATTATGTTCAGTAAGCCATGACAGTGTGACAGTCAGCCAGCGTGCACAATACCAGGAACCTGAAACTGAAGCAGCTAAATGGAATAAATTTAGCCATTATCAATTTTACTATTTCCCCCCGTGCTTTTCCGACAGCGACATGTAAAATTGTCTCCCGACAATGGTCCTACGCACCCTGCCGACATGTAGATTCTGTAAACTCGTCTGGGTTTTGTCGGGGACCAATGCTGCTCTCCAGTGGATGCACAAGGGTCAAGTGATAAGGCAAAAGGTTTGGCAAGGAGTTTAACTGTTTGCGTCAAATTTGAAGCCTTTGAATGGCAATGAGATATGCTGTTTAAATACCAAAGATTATTCAGTCTTTATCCCAACCCTGTACAAAAGGAATTCTGCCTCAGCATGAATCATTTCATTCCGGTCACATTATATCACAGAAAGAATTTTTTTTTTTTTTTTATCAGTTGGATAAATGAATAGGCTTTGACGTGCTTAAACTGACAACACCGTTAAAAACACAAGATGCCCATTTCCATTTGCATAGCGACTACAACGGTCTACTTGAAAGCTACATAAGCATAAATTATATTTGCCCATTTTATGTCTATATTTGTTACACTCTCCACAGAGAATCTTAAACATATGCTGAGCTCAGCCAAGACTCAACCATGAAACCATATCTGAGAGCCTTGTTGTGGAGCAACACACACATTACAGAAAAACAAACACACACATACACACACACACAGTTCCTGGGCGCAGCAGAGAGGAGGTGTTCCCAGCATATCCCTTTGATTTTGTGGTTCATTACATGCTATAGAAATGCTGTCCAGAGCAGCTTCATGCAAAACATTCATTCATTTCATAGGGCTGGTTCTCTTTCTCAGACTACGTGGGCAGGTGTTTAAGGGGGGAGTATGTGTGTATGTTTGTGCGAGGGACGGTGGAGCAATTTTTCCCCACCCTGCACTTTTCCCTGGCAAACAAAATAACGGAAGAAACCTGGAATGGTGCTCAAGACAGAGACGGATACTATGCATGTAGCAGAGAGCAAAGGAGTATTTTAGACAAGATGTCACTACAACAGAAAGCTGACAATTTACATCTTTTGCAGTTGTAGCTGTGGCTTCTCAGCAGCACACAAAACCGGGGTTGTATCCGTGACTCACATGGGGGAGGATGCAAATCACATACAACTGTGACGTCCTGGGTTTAAACCTGAGACCTTTGTAGTGACTCCCGCCTCCCTTTCGTTCCCTGCCTCTCTTGATTGTCAGCTATCACATAAAGCAAATGAGGAGCATGAGGCGAAAACAATAATCTGAATAAACAAACAAACAAATAAATAATAAAATTCATTAAATTTTAATAAAAACAGGGACATGAAATGGTGTGTGTATTATTGGATTGTCCCTGCAGGAACACTCCTGTCCCCTTTGATGAAACAACAAATAAAAGCAGAATACCAGGGATTTGGAAGATTGCGGAATGTCAAATGGGAATGATGTGTGCCTAAAAGAAAACACACATTTACTGCTCAACAACCCTTGATGGAGTTTCTCTGGCATAACATCCCACGACAGAAACACACTCACACAGGCACACACTACGGTAGACACAGTGAGGAGGCATGTTGGCATGTTCACAGCAATTACAGACAAAGCTGAAGGAGGCAAGCAAAGAAGTATGCTCCCGAGAACTCCTGAGTTGCCATGGAAACATGGGCTTCTGAATGAATTTGCTGGAAAAGGAGAGCGCAAGAGATAGAGTCCAAATTGTAGCATCAACTACACAAACCCCCTCTCTCCATCCCCTGGACTGCCAGGAGAAAACAGAGGCTGCAATTCCCAATGTGCCGAACCAATATTACTTATGCTTGCAGCCACTAGTACCGTACACACACACATCACACACACAGACACCATGTATTTATGCTTGGTGGACATTGTTATCTAGAGTGCCACACAACAGCAGCACGAGCAAATACATTTTTAACAGCGTCATTATGAGCAAGAATGAAACCCTATTTTCTGCTGTACTGTAATGCAGCAGAAGAAGGCACACATACGCACTACTGTCTTTGAGCCACAGCACTGCGAATTCCACTTCTTAACAGCATTTCACCATCTAGAATGATTTCTGTTCGCCAGACCAAAATGCCGCCGCACTGGCACTGTGCAGATGTCTGCTACAATGCAAAAATCAGATCTCCACTGTGCATTTTTATCTAAAACCTGTGATGGTGTGCCTGTTATCACTGCAGCCCCAATCAGTTCAGTTGCAGCAGGAACATTCCCCCTGCAAAAGAAGCCATCACTTACTCGTCATATTTAATGTGGTAAATTACGTCCTCTTCTCTCTCCTTGGTCTCTGTAGCTGCTGTAGAGTCTGTCTGAGAGGTGGAGGCTCCATTACTCTCGGAGCTTAACACAACATTATTCCTGTTACTGTCTGTGGTCTGGCCCTGGCTGTGGGCCTGTCCCTGCTCGGCCTCCAGCTTTCCATTAGTCCTTTTTGGGGGCCGGCCCACCTTGCCCTTGGTAGGAGTAATCTGTCCTTTGGGAGCGCGTGTCACATTTTCGATGCAGGCCTCAAACCAGGCACCGATGCTGACGTCTCTGCAGTCCACCAGCTCGTTAATCTGAGAAGACACAAAGGCAAAAATAACCTCTGGTCACTTTTGATCCCATCTGTCTGTTGTTTAAAGAAACACTCCATGCTTCAACCCATTCATTATATATCACACACTTTAAATAAAAGCATTACATAGAGTATCAGATTTTCAAAAATGTTTTTCCTAGCCTGAGGGGGGGGTAGTTGTCAGTGCAGTGTGAAAATCAACTTTCAGACTCTTAATCAATCACAGTCAAGACCACATTCCCACACAAGTCATAAATCTCTGCAAACTGATTGGCTAGACTGCTCACGTGAACTATTACCAGCTGCATCCTGGAACTTAAGAGGAACTCATTAAAATAGTAATGTGAGTAATATAAGTTATAGGCAATTTCTAGTAAATGGGTTGAGACATGCAAAAAAAAAATCATTTATACTTTCATTAGTTCTCTGCATGAAAATTCTTTAACACTGGATCAGTGTCCTAGTGAGACACATAATGTTAATCTTCAAACACTTGTGTGTGCAAATCATCGAGATGCATTCTTGAAATAAATTTCATCCATGGTGCTGTTCGGCTGTGTGTCCCTTTGTGAAAGTATATAAAATATTCACTGAGTCTGCAGTGAATGCTTAACGCCTGTAAAGGCATGTGACCTTGATATCCAGTGAAGTTGCACAATTTACAACTCCTCTTCTTAGTTACAGTATTGATCTCCCTGCATGGTGAACTAGACTTTTGGCATCAAAAAGAGTCCAGCCCCACACATATAACTGAGACATGTGGGTCAGCCAGCCAGCCGAGCTCAGTAGAACACAATAGAGTAGACTCGCCAACATATGGGTTTTGTCTATTTATAATCTGTAAATTGGTTGGTCAATGGATTGTAAAGACTTGTTTCTTATGTGGTGTGGCATGTCCCTCCCTGGCAAGGTCAGCCACATGCTTGTGTGCATGTCATTAGTCCTAATAAATTAAAAGCATTCAGGGTATCAGACCTAAAGACAGCGCCCTTAAATAATGAGAATGAACGGATGCATTTGGCACCAACACACATGCTCTCACACAAGGACACTTAACTACAAGGAGGCTCGGGTTATTTTGGCTACAACACTGTATCTAAGCAGTCAAGGTGCCACAGCACAATGTGGAAAGGAATGGGGGACTTAATGTGCAAAAATGCACTGTTAAGAACTGCTGTGTAGTATTAAATACAAATTTAGCAAGGCATATCAAAGAGGTATTTCACCCTGGTAAGACGGTCATTTCATAAAATTGGGCTCTCTATGTAGTTGAAAGAAATTTTTTACATTTTTAAACTTGGTGCTAACTGACCAGAGAAAACAGAAAAAAAGGACTGTGTTATTCCCTTTTGCTGAAAAGGTAGAACACCTACAACAACCAGAATACACTGGGCTGCACTGGACCACTAACCGTTCCAGTTGGTGGGTGGCGCACTGTGGATTGGGTGGTGCTTGGTTTTGGCTCGTCCGTTTTAAAGAATGGAAAAATAGCAGCCTGGTCACAAACTTTCTTGTATCACAGCTAAACAGTACACTAAGATATGCTTCTGAAAACATTTGTGGCGAGGAACAGGCAAAGTTACAGAATCTTGATGCATATTTGATCAGCACTGCCTACGCTGACGGTTTGATCTGAGCTCTGTGAGACGCCTGATTTTTTTTTTCTCCTCGGAAAGACACGTTCATCCAATCACAGCGAACAAACACAACAAGGTTAGGGTTAGAGTAAGGGGCTGGGGGGGCTTGTAACACAGAACTTACATAGACTTCATTTCCAAAAGATTGTTTGCAGTTTTCAATAGCAGTGGAGCACAAGTACATTTGGTTCATAATTTGATTTGATATCCAAACAAATGAGAGCGTCTTGTCCAAGAATCTCTGGCAGCGATTTGGCCTGCAGGGCAATAAACTTCTAAACGCTTCTAATTAAGCTACGAGTTGGACGGGCTAGTTTCATACAAAATCCTCACCTTGTACACACCAATTCCTGGGTCGGCTAGTGTGTTTCTGCTGGATGTGGGGGGCTGGGTGTCCCATGCCGGACTGGAGGACTTGAACCCATTTTTGGTACTGGCTGAGTTACTGGTAACGCTGGTGTCTGGCTTGGTTTCGATAACAGTGCTGGTATTTACGTTGCTGCTGTCATTGTCTATATTGGTGGAGGTTTCCATAGCAGCGGGGGAGGCAGGAGCTGGGGAGCTGTGGCTCTCCAACCTGGGATCAGGGGGAGGAGCTGAACTACAGGCAACACCAGAGGAGTCCTTGGTGGCGGGGCTGTCTGGAGGGTCGGTCTGTGAGCGAATCAGCAGCTGGACGATGTCATTGAGACCCACATTATAGTCAAACAGTGTCTGGCCATCTTCCATCTAAAAAGATAAAACATTAGAAATTAAAAAGCCACTGATGTGTATGAATAGGCACAGATGCAAAAAGCCATAATTTCACATAGTGCAGCAACAGACAATTATTTACATTAAGTCCACAAATGTCATAAACACTATTAAGTGGTATTAAGTTGACATTGATATCAAAATCTCTAACTAGAAGCCATTTTTTCTTCAAATCAAATCATAAAATTTGCCCAAAGATGGTGTATTTGAACAACTGCACATCAATAAAGACATCCTTTATTAAATTTTGTCCCAAATTCCTTTCCTAATAGGCATCCATGTGATATGAAATGAACACCACTGCGCCACGGAGTGCCCTCAGACAAATACACTCGGCCGCTTGTCAAGGACAAACAAAGAACACACAAGACAGAAGACAACATTGAGCACAGTGAGAAAACAACTATGTATTGTTACTGTGCCCAACAGCATACAGGAGACATTAAAGTACAAACACAGCGCTTCAATAAATCTACATGCATTTAAATACACCAGTGGTGTTTAAGGATGGTGCTTAGGAGTCTGCAGCAACAACATCTGTTCCCCGTTCTCAAATGAGTTGATGTTTAGCCAGTGATTAAACGTGTACGACTATACATCAAAGTGCTAACAGATTCAGCTTCTTTTTTTTCCTAATTCTTCTGAAGGTGGGAGAAAAATGATATTTGGAACAATTAGCATGCATGACTGGTAACGTGGCACTACTGGTTGGCCGCGTCTGTGCTCAATTACGTATCCAGTCCGATTGAAATGGTTGCCGAACTGCAGCTCCACTCACATACATCCCACACCGCTTTTCTACAAGAAATGAAAGAAAAATAAATAAATAAAAGAAATGAATGCATGAATTACAAGTCATAGGAGATGTAGCTGGGGGAAAGAAATGACTGGGTTGCTATGACAACCAAACGAGAGCACCCCCCCCTTCCATACCCCCATGAACCTGAATCATGTATACAATCTCTGTCGACAGTAACCCACCAACGCCACCACCACCATCAACACGGCCCTATCAGGCAGCGCAGCTTATAGGTATCAGAAAATGATTCTCTCCCTGTAAAAAAAAAAAAAAAAAAAATCCAAGCTCTTGACAAAAACGGATGAGGGCCCGTTTGAAACCCATATCTACTCTTCTACCACAACCAATCCACTGTTAAGTATACGGTACAGCTACCGCCTCAGGAATGGAGCTTATGGCAGACACGCAAACTCATTACAGACATCAGCTATTCATTTCAGCCCTCAACCCCACAAGCCCATTGTACTGGAGACACGAGCATGGCCGCAACTCTCACTCGCGCTCCCCTTCTCTTCTTCGTTATTTGACAGCGAGGAGGGGAGCGGTCGGAGGCGTAGCAGCGGAGCAGTAGAGGGAGCAAGCGTAATTTCCCCATCCCTCCGTGTTCTTAATAGTCTCATGAAATTTAGATCAGAGGAGCAGTGGTGCAAACACAGCCATCCCACCTGTCTGTCCGTCTTTCTGTCTATCTCAGCATTTCTTTGTCTGTCTCCCTGCATAAACTCGGTCTTCGATTTAGTCTCAGTAATTGTCTATCCTCCTGTCCTTTGCCGCTTGATACTGCATTAAGACAAGAAAGGCAAACAGACAGACTAATAGAAAACATCATGCACAGACAATGAGATTGCTGGTGTGACCCGCAGCAGGCAGCCTCACTGTTGAGAAGCGCTGGCTAGCTAGTTGGACGGAGACTCACGCAGACAGACCTGAGTATCACAACAACATACAGTAGAATTTCATGCAGCGCACCAAACCTCATAAATAATATCAGAGCTGTACCCGCTTTCCACAGCGACTTCATTGTGTGATCAGCCACTCGCTGCGAGGTGCTACAGCCCTGACATCAGTGACAAACAGCAGAAGAACCGCGAAAACAAAGAACCACAATCTACGCAGGCAATGTTGCAAGAAAATGCTTCATATATTTATGGAGGTCAAATCGCATTGACAGGAGTATTGGCATGTTCACGATCTCGAGCGTGTAGGACGAATAACATGATGAAGGATATGACATTTTCTCCTTCACCATAAAGGATGCAGAAAGAAAAAAAAAACACACACACATTGCTTCTGGTATATTCATTATTTGACTCAGTGAAATGTTGTTCAGTGTTCCAGAGGCAGACTTCAGTCCCAGGCAGACATCACAACAAAGCTTAAAACAAACCAAAGACACTCGAATTCAAGATTTCTGAAAAGGCTCGAGCAAATCAGAGACAAAAATCCTTGGCATGGCAGTGGAGTGTGTGTGTGTGCGTGCGTGCGTGTGAGTTCTTGCATGTGTATCACATTGTTGAGTGAAATAAAATTAACACCTCTCCACAAGGCTAATTTCTCTGTTGCATTTCGACAGGCAGTCATTCAAAGGCTCATTTCTTATTGTAACAGGCACCAAAGCACAACGTCGGAAAGAAGCTCAAACAAAGGCAAGCAAAAGACCTGTGGCTGCTAAGATACTGTAAAAACATACTGGATGTGCAGACCAAGATCCATGCTCATACCTCATTCTACCTCAGCTAATACCAATGATGGAATATATCTGCTAATATTCTGATAAATCTACGGCCAATAATACCTTTCATAGAGCAGAAACTGCAAGTGGGGAGAGATTTGGCCGTAATATTGTGTTACTTCAACATGCTGTCACACAGTATCTACCTGCAAGGCTGTAAAAGCTCTTAATGCAAGAATCATTCTGAAATTAAAGCAACACCCACTTAGTATCTACGCCTGCATGACAACAACAGAACACATTAAGTCACTGAGTAAAGGTGGACCCAAACCGAACAGACGCTCAGCTTGTGAACAGCCAAGGTCGGCAACTGCTTGGCCTGAGGGGCCCTCCCAACAATGTTGAAATTATTTAGTTATTTATTCAGGCTTTTTTTTTGTGGCCTTTATGATTCTTTAGATTTATATTAAATCTTTACTAATTAATAGTGTTAAGATTTTGTACATTTTCTGTTGGCATCACATCATTTAAGACATAATTGTGATGAACGCTAGCAAACAGACTCTAAACGGCCACTGAAATTGAAAGACTAAGAAATTGTTGTAGGCTATTTAATACCAGCGCCTAGTTCTTAGAAGATGTTTAAATGTGTGAAACCCAAGCCCCGCACTGCTGGTGGAGGAGAGATTTCATATCAGAGAAGAAATTAGTCTCTTCTGCTCAGGCAGCCCGTCCAAACCCCTTACTCCTACATGGTTTCTTCTTCGCCCTTGTCTCCACCCGCAGGCCCTCTTAGTAAAGAGCTGAGAAAAATAGGTCATATTTCCAAAAACAATGACATGGGGTGTGTCTGCATGCCTGCCATCTACCAGCCTCCCATCTTTGATCTTTTATCCCCCATTCTGCCCACAGCCATTTAATCGTTTACCAAAAACTCCCAGTTAATTAGCAGGAATTACCTGGAAAGGTGTTTTTTCGCTTCTGTTTGCAGCTCTGTTCATGACTTGATGTTAGTTCTAACAGCAGGCTTTCGGCACTGTGCTAAAAGGAGAATCTTTAAGCGTGTTGAGGCTGCAGCGTTCAGTTTTGGCAATTCGTTATCTCGTCCACATTTGTCGAATAGTGAAAAGGCTGAATAACTGCATCAAACAATATTTGCTTATCAAAACAGATCCAAATTGTCTTGGGATCTAGTCTACATGCTCAGGTCATAGCATTTCCACCTATTTTTCTGAATGTATGAAATGTGTGAAGCTTAATAATAAATGCCATTTACTGTAAGCATGGGGTTTGCAGGTCTAATTCAAATGTGACCAAGACTCAATTGCTAAATGATTTTGAGTTATGAACCCAGTCTTTTTAATAATATAAATCTGACCTAAATCCATAAACATTACTGAGTTTGGTATAGAAATAAAAAGCTTTTACTTGATCAAAATTTTAAAATTTTAAATATACTGTGCTTGCAAACATTACTGATGTAAACAACCCTCTATCATTCTTAGGAAGCACTAATAATAAACTGTCTATTGATAATGACAGACTAACCTGTGATAGCAGGCTGCAATTCTCCAAATCTGAGATGACCCTTTTGTTTTTATTTAAAGCACAAATTGCGATTTTGATCTTTATGTGTTTACAGCCTGCAAATAAGTGCCAATTTTTACACAAGAAACCTAAACCCAAGAAATTTGAGACAATTAGCAGCATAATAACCTGGCTGTCCTCTGGTAATCTGAGTTAAAAAAGGGAAACCCGACTATTCACAATGCAGGTGCAAGAGCTGACAGTTAACAGGTAGGACATTTGACCACTAAGCAAGCTAAAGCTACTATGAGAAGGAGTGGCAAAACTATGAAAACATGTGGGAGTGTTAGAAAGCCTGCAGTTGTAGTCTAGTTTGACTGCCTCTCTTTGTCTTTGCTCTTTGTCCAGCCTATCTGTTGAAGAAGGGTGTGACTGTCCACATGCACGGCTGCAGCCAACTCTGCTTCCCCCGAAATTCTGCAGCTTAGCAAAACCCAAAGAAAATCCATCAATCGAGGAGCCAACATCAATGTATGTATAATCAAGTTGTAACGATATCTAGGTCACAGCAATTGTCTGTGTGAAAGAGGGCAAGCCAATGAAGCTTTCCTGCAGCCCATTAGGCAACAGCTAACAGTGGACGACAGCCCAACTATCCAAACATGAAACATGTTGCTGCCTCGGTAGAAAAAACCCCCAGTGAACAACAGCCTTAAAGCTGAAGCACACAGACGCAACACAAGCTGAGCTTTAAACAACTTAATTAACAGGCCAAGTCGTGTTTTTTTTTCTTTTTTTAAATGAGTAAATTGAAAGTCCACTGCAAAAGTTGATTGTGGGCGTTTAGCAGAAAGGCTGCATGGACAGTGAAAGGTGTGTGTGTGTGTGTGTGTGTGTGTGTGTGTGTGCATGTCTGCTCGTAAATATGAGTGACATGAGACGTTGTTGTTCAAAGTGAAACAGAGAGACAATGTGGACTGCACCCTTAAAAAAAAAAAAAAAAAAAAAGACACTGAGGCAAAGTTGTGCGGCTGCTGGCTTGAGACCCTTCCGACTGAAGGGCAAGCATGACTCTGAACTGGCGAGGCAGCGTGCGCAGTGAGCTGGAGGGAAAAACAAGACGCCATTTTGAAAAGGAATTAGACTGAGTTATTCTGCTACAAGTCCAAATCCTAGCAGAGCGCAGGCATCACTCCAAGCATGTAAGGGCACTAGCTAGTGTACGCTGCGTGTCACTGGCTCATTCCTTGCATTACTTAACACATGGAAATCCCCTAATCTACCCTCCCCACTTATTTTCCATTGAAATGAAGGAAGCACAGGATTTACAACACAGGCCTAGCCTTTGTAACCACAGCTCTGACAGTCCATGACAACTCCAGCATAACAGCTAATTGATTGTTAATAAAGCTAATATAAATTTACTACATTGTAGCCACCTCTGTTGATGAAATTGTTCAATTGAAAGAACGGTCCTGCTTTGTCACTAAGGAGCTTCAGTTGCACAAGGGTTTTGATAATTGTAAGAAAATTGCTCAGAACAATGAAATTAGTTTACTAGCAAAAATATGGAAAATACATCCAAAGGCACTGGTGTAACACAATACCTTCCATCTCTTTTTGGAATAATGGTTTGCCATTATTTGGTTGGCCAAGTAAACCATTGTTGTTGACCAAAAAATGCTGTAGCCGAGAGGGATAAATACCATAATTCTGAGCACTGAAATCTCTCCTTCACAATTCCGAACTTGAAGCATTTTCTTTCCCTCCATCCTGCAGTATACACAGCACACAGAGACGAAAATCAGCCCATTGAGGCCTGTGAGTCAGAATTGAACGCTAGAAACTTCATTATCATTCAATTACACAACAGGATGTAGGCTAGACTACTTCAAAATGCAGAAAAAACATTTATAAAGGAATTTCATGGCCTCTAATACTGCCCGACACATACGAATGCAGGAAAGTGTGACTAAATGTAAACAATGTGAGATCAACACATCATGTAGACTGTTTGCTTCCGGGGGCTTATCTGCCTGTCTGAGTCATACTCTGTTAATATCAGCTTTGTTATGTTGTGCTAAAATACTAAATAAATCATGGCATCAGTGTCCTGCCAGCAATGAGTATCTTCTGCTTATTGCTCGTAGAACAGCTGGCAGGGTGAAGGCTTTCTCTAACCTTTTACACATATCGTGGGCCAGTCTTCCTGTCTTTTATATGTTGATTCTCGTATATACTGAATGTTTACATATTTGAAGAAGCGCAACATAAGTAGTGAAAGATAGAGACGTCTGTTCTAACTGAACTCTTGTCACATCACGGCACTACATCTAAGGTTGCGGGATATAAATTTTCCAAACACTGTTTGCATCTACTACTTTAAACGTTTCATTTACAACGTGAGTGTGTGTGTGTGTGTGTGTGTGTGTGTGGTAGATCATAAAACA
Source organism: Chelmon rostratus (assembly GCF_017976325.1). NCBI lineage: Eukaryota > Metazoa > Chordata > Actinopteri > Chaetodontiformes > Chaetodontidae > Chelmon > Chelmon rostratus. The sequence continues at coordinate 13,406,561 of NC_055676.1, read as the reverse complement.
TGCCTGTGTGTGTTCAAAATGTAAACCACAGGCTCTGAGGCTGCACGCTGCATGCAACCATCCGCCATGACACGCACAAACACATGTGCCCATGTCAGGATGGCATCTTATAGTCTGCATGCCATCGTCTTCCCTAATGGCTGGCATTTAATAACATTAAACTAGCTTCAACCGCTACGTGGGAGAGAGAAAAGGTACACGAACATCTGTTCACAGTAATATATGAATCATCACATTTCTAACACAATGTGGTTTAACAGTGTGTGGAATTGCTATCCCACCAGGACAGTGACTAAATAATACAGCCTGAGCCGGGCTGTAGCCAAAAAAACAAAGATATATAGTTTTAGACTCAATTTGGTTTTGAACAATGACTGTGGTTTTTGCACAAGTTTCCTCCCACAGAAAGTGACAATGCAGTACTGTCCAAAACATATTTTTACCAGAGCACTGCTGGTTTTCTTGTATTACAAATAATAATTATTGTTAAAATGAATTCAAACAATATTTGTGAAAGAAAACCCCAATGTAATGAAAAAGTTGGGGTGGGCAATATGACAAAGTAAATACTCAACAAATGACAAACTAATTACTCAAAACCACATGCTAAAAAGGTTAAACTAATGCTGATCCATTTACATGTTTTCGTACTTTGCAAGAGCAAAATTTCAAAAATATATAGTATCTGTATTCATTGACGTCTCAAGCTGTGACAGAAAATCTTAACTGACCTCAGTTAAATCACAACATCTTAATGAGATATTTGTCATTATACAGTTATATAAAGTGACAAAGGGCTTGGGAGCTTATGTATAAAAGCTTGAGCATTTTTGCAGACTCCATCACTGAAGTAATGAGAAAAGTATAGTTTGTAATAAACCCAAACAACAGAAGTATTGGAGGCATGGAATCAGCAAAGATACCCAAAACATGTTTGCCATGTACCTCATTTTGGTGGAGTTAAATTAAACTGAAATAGAGCTCAGAAATTGTTTGCTGGATATGTCATAAATACTGAATCATTCCCTTACAAATCAAAATCATATGGTACAGAGCTTAGGCTTAATGTTCGGAAACTGGGTTTAACAAGAGAAAACATGCCAAGGCAGCATGCCACTCATCCATCTGAATCTGTGTGTTGGCCTGTATTTGCAGAAGAGCTGTGACAACTAATCGATTAGGTGTCAATTATCAAATAAATCGCCAAGTGTTTTGATAATAGATTAATCTGTTTGAGTAATTTTTTTCAGGAAAAAAGTCAAACTTCTCTCATTCCAGCTTCTTAAGTGTTAACGTTTTCTGGCTTCTTCACTCCTCTATAACAATAAACTAAATATCTTTGGGTTGAGGACAAAACCAGACATCTGAGGACTTCATCCTGGGCTTTGGGAAAACACAGATGGACGATTTTCACCATTTTATAACATTTCATAGGCCAAGCAACTGATCGATTAATTAAGAAAATAATCGACAATTAAAAGAATCATTAGTTGCAGCCCTGCTTTTGCACTATAGGACTGGCAGGCCATGAGGAGACAGGTGGGCATCTTTACAGCAGACAGCCTTGTCTGTCCTCACAGTGTGTGTGCATATCTTAGTGGGTGTAAACACAACTACACTTGCTTTTGGATGTCAAGGCACGTGGAGCCACGAGTCCCCTCCTCCCTCAAATTATAATTAACATCATCATAACACACCACATGCACAAGCCTGATGGCTCACTAATGGGCTCGATGCAGCTAAGAGCTACTGCTGTCACGTTACCGACACAAAACAGATATGCGTTGTTAGTGTATATTTAGGGATGTTACGTGTGCAAATCAAGCTGTTGTTAATTCCGTTAAACGAGTGCTCGTCATTGAGAGAGATGGGGGGCGTTTTGTTTGCACTGCACTAGTTTGGTCTACATGTGGAAACAGAGGGCGATGTTCTCTTTTCTCTCTCGCGGCAATGTAAACAAACATGTCTACGGCGATGAGACATTTGTTGCATGCGGGTCTCCTCGGCGCCAACCCAAAACAATGTGATATGGCTCCGTTACACGACCGTGCATCCATGTAACATCGCCGTTTTTTCCTCGGGGGCTGGCACACCACGTACCCCGGGCTCTTGCGCAAGAACTATTGGCGAATTCCTGTCAAAACAGGAAGCTCGCATGGGTCCGAAACGGCTACAACACCAGAGGACCACTCACTCTCCTCCAGCACCAAACCCTGCCAAAGCACCGAAAACCGACTGTTGCATGACGGGGTGACACAAAAATTATGTTTACCTGCTTCCCTCTGTAGAACAGTCGCTGCTGCTGTGGGCTTACATTGAAGATGTCCTGTATTTTCAAGCGTAAAGACTCAATTTTGGTCAATCTAGAAAGATCCTCAACGGTTCGCGTCTCCTTCCCGTCTATCGTACGAACCTGGATCCACATCGTTGCACCGCCCTATTATGCTTCAAATAAATAGCAATAAAGCCGAATATGGACACGAATGTTGTTTTCCAGGGGGTAAAAGGAGACACAGAGGAGGAAAATATTCACGGCTCCATTGCGTTTTCCTCTGCAGAGGTAACGTCGGACTGGCTCGCGCAGGAGGTGTCTCACATGAGGTCGCGGCGCCAAGCAAATCTCGCGAAATAACGTTTAAGCGAGCACAGTTTGTAGTTAAAGGCACAGCTCTCCCTTTCATGAAAAAAAACAAGACACGTGTCTGCCTTCACAGCACAAAAGTGCGCTACTGTTATAGTGGTACAATGAGTCAAAAAATATGTCTGGAGACAATTAATGTGTTCTTCCTGTCAATGGAGTAACCCCCCCGCCCAGATCAGGGCCTCCCTAGGGTTGAGTGCATGGCTGGATCAGTAGTAGAAAGTACATTTTCAGATTTTCAGGTACTTATTTATTCCATCTTTTGCATTCTTCTTCTTTATACTTCTACTTAACACCATTTCTGAAAAAATACTGTTTTTTTTTTGTGCACAATTTGGTTCCTCTTCATTGTGGTTTTATTGTATATTTCATTGCCTGGATAGAGGAGTACAAAAAATTTGTAATTTTATGCATTTATGTAGGAATAAATCTGAGTGCATAAATGGAAGCACATAATAATCATTGCTAAAGCTAATGTCTAGTATAGCCTATATACAATAATGTAATTTTAACAGGGGCCATTCCTCTGCATTATGGGTGCTACTTTTTATACCTTATGTTCATTTGATTTCATTGACAGTACTTTTACTTAGCTAAGATTTGGAATGCACTGCGTGTACTTGCAGTACTACACTGTTGTTTTACTACTTTTACTTATTGAAAGATCTGATTACTTCCACCAGTGGGTCAGATTAGCCTGCTTGGAGCCAAGGGGCAAAAATTAACCTTGTGCTCCTCTTCCACTCTGTGCATTGTGTGCAATATTCCTATGCTGAAATATTACATAGTTTAAGGTTAACTGTGTGGCAATTCAATTAAAAACAATTTAATTCATGCACCATGTACAAGGGCACAGTATCAGCTGAGATAATTAAGGTCTTAAAACTAGATTTTGAGACATTCTTCAAGACATGCCCAATGAACCATCAGGCAATGAAGCAGGACTCATCTTAAAGTCATTATCGTGGCATCTGATATTGAGCTTTAGAAGTGCATTTTCCTATATTTCCAAACAAAATTACAATTAAATTAGAAAGCAATCACCACACAGTGAACCTGGGGCTTTACTAGCTCCTGTGAGACTGGGGGACCAGGGCAGCTGGCTGGTAATCTAGTATATTATAAGATGTCCTGCTAATGACTAAATCATGTCTCTCGTCTTTCCAAAAAGACAGTTATGCAACTGCAGCACATTCAGAATGCTGCTGCCATAGTTCTAACAGGAAACAGTAAAACTGAACCCATTGGCTGATTTTAAAGTGCTGCTGCCCGTTCACTTACTTACAAATCACTTACTGCCCTTGGGCCAAAATACATGCTGGATATGCCAGAAAAATAAACTTAACAGGCCCCAAAGATCTTTATAGGAAGCAATTAGCAAGTGCCTTGAGTCAGAACCACACTGGGTTCACCTGCTTCTTGACTGTCATCAATGTGCTGAAACTTTAGTCACTTTCAAATTTAAATTAAAACCTCTTCAATTCCTTTGATTGATTTTGTCACTGCATTTGTTTTATTGTTGCAACTTACTGCAGCAATTTAACAGTTTTAGACATTTTTTGTCTATTATTGTCTATTTGTACCAATTCATTTTTATTATTATTTTGATCTAATTATTTATTTTATTTCGTTGGATTTTATATTTCATTGCCTTATGTAAAGCCCTCTTTCTGCCTTAATACAAAATTCCTTTTAACATCTTTATTACTGGAATACAGTGACTCAGTTAAGCATTTTGCCATGAGATAATCCATATCATATTGTTACCATGATGACATAGTGATGAATTATAATACACTCAACGCACAAATAACAGTTAAATGAAAATCCAATCCAAAAATAATGAGTCAAACCATGTATAAATTTTCTACATTGCAAGTGTATCTTTCCCAAAGAACCCAATATCAAGGGAGTGGCTCTGCCTGTGTCCCTCAAAGTGTTTCTGCAGACCACTGCAAATCACATCAGGGAATTTTTCATTATTGTGTATCAAAAAGAAGCCCCACATTGGACTGAAAACCCCTTGCCCAACAATACCCTCTAGCTGAGCTGAAATCACTGTAAAGCACATGCCTCTCATGGCATAATTGCTTAATTAACAACTATCCCAGTTGGAGACCTCCTTGATGTGCCACCGGCAAGTCTATAACTGTCAGTGTAAGAGAATAATACATCTGCTTTCCTGATGCTGCATGTTCTGTCCTTTGCAAATGTGCCTTCAAAAACATGACAGCTGCATTAAAACAGTGTGAGAAATATAATCGGGGACACTATTTTAAAGTATCAGCCTGATGATGAACAACTCTAATCCCCGCTCTTCAACGTACAGCAATTCATGGGCCAACATGCAGCAACCAAAACAAAAAAAGACATGGGAGTTGTTGCCCTGATACAGGTCTGTAGGGTTGTCAGTCCTCACAGGCAGTGTGCAAATCATGTCTCCTGCGCTAGGAGTGACACACACTTGTCCCAAACATAGCTATACGCAGATTAACTATGTCTGGTGGTGCAGTTCATTAGGTAAACATCCTGAGGTGAAGGCTACCTGAGAGGCTAAACAAGGGGCAAAAAAGGCCCTGCACTCCACCAGCGTCTCCATCAAAGAGCTAAGACGCGCAACTGTCTGTAATACATTAGTGACTAGCGACATCTAGCGGTTACAAATGAGCAATGTGTGCTGCTCAAGTTTACACAGTACACGGAACAGTACCTACTGTGTAATTGTTTTACACTTTAGCGCTCAAGTTATGTATGAGAGGTTGCAGCCTGATGCTGTTAATTCGCGTTGTGCACAGCAGGCTTGAGGATAATGCGCAGTTTATTTTATTTTCTTTCCCGAATGACAGCTGTCTCGAGATGCTGCACTTACAGTGATAATGGGTCACACAATCATAAAAAGGTTGATAACATAGTGTAAATGTGTGTGTCAGCGTTACCTCGAAAACCAAAATAGCAATTTGGTATGACACGCGACCAGCTAGCTACGTCAGGGTAGGCTGCGCACATTTGCATCGGGCGCACGCAGGGTGGAAGTGAAGTGAACGGTACAGTAGTCTTAAAGCAAGCCAGACACAACAGTCAGTTACTAGCTTTTTGTAAACCCTACAGGGTTCACAAGAAATCTGACAAACGGCGCAGATTTGTGTCCAAAGTGAGCCTAGTCATTTTTGCGTGTCATGAAGTAGCTGTCAACTTGCAAATCTAGCGGGTTAGCTGCCTGGCTAGTGATAATGAACTGCCGTGCATTGTCGGGACAATCGGCTAGTGTTACTCCAGCTAATGCTCCTTTAAGTTAGCCATCTTGCTGTCACTGACATGACTCCGTGCGCTGACGACATGAGATGCCTGCATAACTTTTTGTCTGCCGGACATTTAATTGCTAATAAATTTTCAGTATGGATAGCGAACGCAGCAATTGCAGGCCCCAGGTTGGAGACAATAGCAAGCTAACTTAGCTAGCAAGCTGTCGTGTCTGCTAAGCTTGCTAAGAGCGGTCTTGCCTGGTGCGTGTCTGGAGCCGCACTGAAAACGTCGAGGTATGTTGTTTTACCAACCAAGCTCTGCCTCCGGTCACTTTGTTTTGGTGTTATTTTGCACGTGATCAGGAGGACGTGATATGGTTGTGCACTGTAGATCTTTATATGAGAAAGCAGGAAAAAACTTTGTTTACTTATTATTTTAACTACCGTTAGCTAGCTTGCTAATAGCTAACGTCAAGCTAGCTAGCCGTTGATCCAGGGAAAAAGAAAAGTTTGCAGAGATCAGGCAGGTAGATAAAGTAAGTTTAACTGCAAGCAACTTGGACACAATCGCACGAGATAAATATTCCAGTGTTAATAATAATTTATAATGTGAACACCTGCCATGACAAGAATTTAAATGCCAGCAAACTTATCTTAGTGAATCTGTTTATGTTAGTTATGAAGACATCGTCTCCCAGCTGCGATTTCTTTTGGACACTGAATGCTCAGTAAGCACTGCTTAATTGTCTTGGTCTAGTTTTCCCTTGCATCGAAACTATATTGGACTGTTGTTTGCAACATCAGAGTTCACCATAGGTAACACCTGTTACCCCACTCTAGGTGCCTGCACCATGGATCAGGAGGATATAACAGACCAAATCACAGCATCTTGTAGCCAACCTTTGTTCCACAACCAAGACCTGACTGTGACTGACCAAGACTCAGCACCCCAGCAGCCCAGGTCAGACATGATGTCTTCACAATCCAAATGGGTGAGCAGCAGCACTGAAGACACTGACCTGGTCGTAACTGAGGATGGGCTCAGTAATGGCACCTGTGAAGTTGAGACTATGGTAGCATTACACTGTCCTGGCGACCATGGCGATGTTACTGCTGAGGGTGACCACCTTGCACTTAGCAATGATGGCATGTCAGAGTTTTCAAACAGTGATCTCTCTCTGCCTGAAGTCTGCATTTCCACCAACAGTAATAGCTTTGAGGAGGATATGAACTATGAGGTCCAGCAAGCTTATAGGATATTCACCGGCTTTCTCTTAGACAAGCATAAAGGGATCACCAGCCCTTTCCTTCATCCCATTGGCCACCAGGAAGCCCAGCATGGCATTGGAGGTGTCCGCGGCTGGGGTCAGGCACAGTTGAGACAGTCAATGTGCTTGCGGAGGATGGAGGAGAAGTTTATCAATCAGGAGTATGAGACCATAACAGAGTTTGTTGCAGACTTCAGGCTGATGTTGGAGACCTGTTATCGCTACCATGGGGTGGACCACTGGATCTCCAAACAGGCTCAAAAGCTGGAAATCATGCTGGAGCAGAAGCTTACATTGCTATCCAGGTAAACATAATGTAATTACACTGTTGAACAAATTGCTTGGCTGGCAAAAGTGCAAAACCATTATACACCTGCAGTCACAGAGGGCCCAAAGAATATTTCTACATCATGTGATCATAAATTAATGTTGCTGGTCAACAAATAATTTTTTCTCTGTCAAGTTTATCTCACTTAAGAAGATTTTTTTTGTTTCAGACAGTATTCCTATGCAATGTTAACATAAAAGGTCTATAATATATGTATTATTAGTAGTAATGAGAGAATGGGAGGCTGTTCAGCAGTGCAATTTTGATCTCACATCATATTATTGGTCAGGTTTTTGGGTTTTTTTTGTTTTTTTCCCCTTCGTCTGTCAAACTAGGACATTGCGGGAGAGGACGACCCTGGCAGTGACTTCTAAAGGACGCTTTGGTGCAGAGGAGGAACGTGGTTCAGGGGGCACCTCAACGAGGAGGAGACTGGCACCCCGTAGCCTGGCTACCATCACTGTTGGTGGGCATGAGTCTATCATGGTCCAGACCCTAAGGCTGGAAGAGCAACAGAGGGCCAAGGACGAGAAGAGGTGGGTGAATATTTGAGAGAAGAGATTAAAAGTAGCTGTCCAAAGGTGTTTTTTGAGAAATTTGTTAAAATTTGTTGCAAAAGTAAACCCACCAATAATCTACATATTTGCTCTGACTTTTCAGGCAGCGTGAGCTTGAGAAGAAAGAGGCAGAGGAAATGTCAGCCAAAGAGGTCGTAGAGTGGGAGCAGACTTTGCTGTCACAAGCTTCCCCCCACACAGTGGACACACTTTGGGAACTCCCTGCTATAGGGCACTTCCTCTGCCTGACTCAGACTGCCCTTAACCTCCCAGAGGTTGTATTTTTTGAGCTGGAGCGTTGTTTGCTGATGCCCCGCTGCAGCCCCCTCCTGTCCAAAATTATGTCTTCCCTACTTTCCCCACCCCAGCGGAGGGCCACTCTGCACCGCCGGCCTGCTCTGCCTTACCGCCGCTGGGAGTCAGAGCTCAGGCAGCGGGTCCTGGGCTGGTATCGAGCTGTTGGTACCTCCCATGATCAGCCAGGTCGGGCTGAGCAGCTGGGACTCTGCCACCAGTTTTTTAGCACCCTTGGGGAGGTGAGTCCTTTGGAGGAGAAACCCTTTCACTTACTGCCCTTCTACCAGAGATTATGGCTTCTGAAGGGGCTTTGTGATCATGTGTATGAGACACAGAAAGATGTGCAGGATGCTCTGCTGTCCCAGTCCATCCATGAATGTAGGGAGTCTATTTTGGGCTATGACAGCAAAGAGAATGCCTATATACATTTCCCACATTTCTGTGGAGCAGACTTGAGAATCTACTGCCAGAGCCCTAGCACACCCCCAGCTTTCCCTTTCCCTGCTGTATGGGTCAAAAGGGTTGAATTAGAGCCAGGGACAGAGGGTGAAGAGTCGGATGGAATGAAGGATGAAGGGGTTAAAACTGACAGGGGATGTTATGGAGGCTCTGTGGACACGGGAGAGTCTGATGATTTTGGAAACGGGAGAACAGAAACACTTGGGGGGTTCAAAGGAGAAAATGGGGATGGAGAAGAAGATAAAAAAAGGTTTAAATCATGGTCACTGATGAAGGAAGAGGGGTCTGAATCAGGGTCCTCTGATGGAGACACCTGTGATGACTCTCAGTTGGACTTAAAAATACACACTAACTTCTTATCCCCTTCACATACTAGTCCCATTAGAGAAGGAGGTGTGGAAATGAATTTGAAGGAAGAGACTGTAGAGTTAGACCATCAATCCAATCGACTCACGTTAAAACAGGAACAGGGCTTCTCATTGGACTCAATACGCACCATTAAAGCAGAGACACAGGAGCCCTGTCTGAGTGTAGGGGAGCATAGCTACACAGGCAGGTCACCTGCTCGCTCAGTGAGTCAGGCCTCCCCAACTAAATCAGTGGTGCTCAAAGTGGAGGAAGGAAGTCTCAGTCAAGGACACCAAAGATCTTCCTGTTCGGAATGTTGTAAAAACAAAACTAGTAATATTAAGTCTGAGGAGGACGACTGCTACTGTGGCACTTCGGGGCTAGCAACACAGTTGTCTTCTGAGAGTGCTCCAAACTCAAGTGAAGAGAGGGTGAATGACAAAATCTGGACCAAAAAAAAAAAGCGGAAGAAAAAGCGAGGAAGGGAACAGCTGCCGAGGGTGAAAGGAGAGCACAAGCAGCTGCAGCACGTGGACAGGATGAGGCTGCCCCCAGCTGAGGCTGCCAAGTCCGCAGTGAGGAGAGTTGCCACAACGATCAAAAGAAAAGACAAGAAGAAGAAGCATAAAACAGGTGAGGAAAAAGTCAATGTTGATGTTAGTCCAGTGGTTTATTCTGGTATTGCATGAGGCTCATTAGTGAGTGCGCATTGATAGCCACAGTGCCATGTGAGATATTTTCTGGAATTCCTTTATTATAAAGTCAATTTTTTTCAATGATAACTTGTTGATCCAGTGACTATAAATGTTATCTTGCTGACAGGAAAAAAGCTTGAAACGTCAAAGAAAATTAAAGATGAATCTCCAGTTGAGCCATCATTTAAGGTACTAAAATATACACCCTTATTTCGTAAGGTGTGTATTTTAAATGCTGTATTAATTGAGTAATCATTTTTTAAAAATGATATTACAACCTTTTTTGTCTTTTTGCCTTTATAAAGTCTTTCTTACTCAATCTGTTACTTCTTGTCTGTAGTTGGTATGTACCAGTCTTGAGGACTTGCGAGAGCTGATCAGTAAGACAGAAGATGAGCTTGATGACTTGGAGAGCACCAAAAAAAGATTGGTAGGTTACAATCACACTTCTGTCAAGTATCGGAATGTTTGAAATAATCGGCCAATTGCTGCGCTTGCAAGGCTGATTCAACAAAAAATGTCTGGAGACACATCAGAGATGATGCACATTTTTTATTTGAAAATATTTTGTTGTGTCAAAGTGAATAATACATTCTTCTTAAATAAATGTTCATTGGGACCAAAAACAATGAAATGCTATTGGGTGCTAATGTGCACACTAATATTGTGTGTGTATTAATAATGATGTTATGTGCACTAGAACTTTCTTTTTCATTGATAAGTTTGTTTAGTTTTTTTTAAACAAAGTTTAGTGTTCTTTTAACATGTGGACGTTTATTTAGTTAAAGCAGTTTTTTTATTTTAAATAAGTGCATTGTAGACAGGTGCAGATCTACTTAAGCAAGTAAGGACAATGCAGACAATAACGTTAGTGTTCAATAAATGTTCATTGAAGTTCAGCAATTGTGTCGCATTTGTTATTTTTGTTGAATTGTTGAAATTGTATTGTGTCAAGAGGACTTACTCACATGTTCGAGTCTTCTGAAATTAGTGAAAAAGACAATGTGTTCACACATTTTCTCGTATGTTAATGTTGGTGACCTGACTATGGTTTCCTTTGCATGTTTGAACTGACAGGGTCGGTGGTATTATCGCAGAGAGGCAGTAAAAGACCTCCACAGCACTCTGATCAGACTACTGAATGAGCTTTCGCCCTGGGAACCCAAACTTGCTAAGGCCTTTCAAAGGAACAGGTACAACTCATTTGACATTTAAATGATAATTACATCTTTGTATAATATCATCATTGCTGAACTAAACTCTCTGATGCTCTCTAATTATTTTTTCTTCTACACCAGGCTTCGTTTGAAGAAGGAATTTGATGATTTCAAGAAGCACCCAGAGTACAGTAACTTTGTGCGCGAGGAGTGCATTTCATCATCGTCATCATCAGATGATGATGAAGAAAGGGGTTTTGGGAAGGAGGTGTGTTCGCTCTCAGATCATTATAGGAGATCAGAAGAAGAAGATCTGGACCATATGGTTCCCAGAGGTCTTTGGAGTGGAGGTGAAGTACTTAAGCTAAAATTTTGGTTTCTATAATGTAATGATAGAGATTGAAATTATGTTTTCCTGGTCCTAATGGCTGCAGTGCAGTTAAATTACAGTTTTGATCTTATTCAACTGTCCTAGCAAAATTTAAATGAATGTCACTACCTGACTGTTAAACCTCCTATAGATGGCTAATTGGTCAGTGCATGCCTAATTGACATCTCTGTTGTGTTCTCAGCAAACACCAGGGAGTTTGTGGATGAGTCTGCTGAAGAAAGAACAGTGACCTACATACCTCCAAACCACCTAAAACACCCTCTGGCCAGCACGGAGAAAGGCGTTAATCTGCTCCCAAGAGTTCAGACTAGTAGCAGTAACATTACTTCTACTGCTAACTCTGAACTGATCCCATCAAATCAATCCAGGGATTCAAACTCAGCATGGGCAGCAAAGGTGCCAGTCCAGGCTTCACTGTCACCCAGACCACCCATTCTCCACCCCACTACTGGACTACCTAAGGGCTACACGCCCATCCCCACCCTGCTGGCTAAGAGTGTGGGGAACAAAGTGACCTTAATGAAACGGCCTGCTGATTACCCAGGGGTCAACAACATAGATAGACAGAGGAGAGCTTTGGTCTCCCTGCCTACCTCTGCAGTGACTACCACAAAACTTTCAAAAGCACAAAGTTCTCCATCCATTTCCCAACAGAACTCACAGCAAATGCAGGCACAAGGACTACAACAGACAGAAGTACTAAGGCAGCCAGCAATGGCCACAGTGATGGCAGCTCTTCCTAAATCACCGCAGGCCAAACCAGCACAGACTGTACCAAAAAATCCTGTGCAAGTGGTGTACAAGGTACCTGAGAGGCTGGGTCACCTTGTAAGAACAGACAGCAGCAGCTCGGTCAAGATCTCTGTTCATCCTGTTGTGGACCAGAACACTGGGGAGAAGATCATGCAGCAAGTGGTGATTCTGCCTTCTAACCTCCTCATTCACAAAACTGAAGAAAAGGCATCTTCTTTACATCAACAGCAGTCAAAGGGTATTCAGGTCCCAGTTTCTAAAGTGGCCAGCCCCATATGTATGTCCACCAATGTGCCTGGGTTCACCATTCCTGAAAACAGAATCCCTGTTCAGCAAGTGGCTCCCCTAAAAGATGCCAGGACAGTGAGTACCCCTTCTCCTTCAGTTTTCCCTTGTCTGCAACAGGGGGCCATGAACACAGCAGGGTTCAACAGGGCACAAGTCTGCAGTCCCCAAGCTAGCACAACACAAGGTGTCATGCCAAATTCTTCACCCATCACAGCTCCTTCTAGTGCAATTTCTACTGAGCCTATTAAATCTGCAGATCCTAAGCAGGAGCTCAAGACTGTATGTATCCGTGACTCACAGTCCATCCTGGTAACCACTAGGGGAGGCAACACAGGCATCGTCAAAGTCCAGACAGCCTCAGACCAGAATGCGCTTGGTTCTTTGCCCACTAGTTCAGTCATCACCATCTCACCTCAGTTTAAAGCCTTCCTCGTATCCAAGACATCACCAACTCTTTCTCCATGTGCTCCCTCTCAGACTTCCCCTTGCACCACACCGGCAGTAACAAGTATCTCAGTGGCACAACCTCAGAAGCAGGTTCCGTCAGTATTAAAGTCCCCTTCCTCTGTCACAACTCCCATGCTAGCTGCAGTCACTGGTAGCATTCCTGTTACAGGCTCTGGAAACCAGACTGCAAACACTGTTGCTTTTGGTCAAAGCTCCAACACCTCACCTGGTTCTACGGTTACAACAAAGGTTGGCCAGCTATCACAGACAGCTGCTGCTGGTTCTCATTTTCAGGCTTCAGTAGTAAAAAACACTGTTGTTGTCCCATCACTGAGTAGTTCTGGTGTTCCCCAAGTTCTCACACCAGCAGAGTTCATCAGCAAGACTGGTGTGAAACGGGCCAGTACAGATGAGAGATCCCAAGTTACTAAATTCATTCTGGTTACTCCCTCTTCTTCCTCTCCCTCAAACGTAGCCTTACCAAAAGGTACACCCTCTTCCACAAAATCACTTCCTAGTTCAAGAGTTGTGTTCATCAGCCAACCCTCAGCGACATCATCCACCACCTCCATGGGCAGCATTCCAAAGCAGGCGATAGCAACAGGGGCTAGTGAACAGCTGCTGACTACTTCATTATCAAGTCAGACTCTAAAGATGGGATTAAGCCCAGGCCAACCTGGAGGCGGTGTCACCTCAGAAGCATTGTCCAAGGTCAAGAACATCACTTTGCCCTCAGGTGGGTTTGTTTGATGTGAAGTTTTACTAGTATTCTCGTCATGTCTGCTGTGTCTTGTATTCTTCTTCCTGCTCCTTTTCCGACATGTTGAACTACTATTGTTGGTTACATGTTCGAAAAAAGCCTTCATTTAATTCATTTGTAACTATGGGAAATTATACTTTTTTACATGTACATGTTATAATGTGGTTGATGGAATATGAAGCTTTGATTTTTAGATTCTGCATTATTTAGTAGTTTAAATATTGTGTTAAAGTACCTAAATACAGCCCCATTATCCATGTTGAGATATTGAATACAATATTTTTCTTTCTGTTACTCAAGGAGTTCACATCCAGTTGTCAGGGAAGACAACAACCATTGGACAGACCATTGGTGCTCTGTCACGTTCTCCTTCCAAGAGCACGCCTGTGTCTGTCTCGGATCCAGGCCGTCCAACAGCTGCCACACCTGGACTTGTCCCGGTTACAAGTTCAAATACCATCACAAGTTGTTCTTCCCAGCTTTCCTCTCATGGTTCTCTGACCACCAGCCCCCAGCTCCAGGGTATTACTTCCTTCACAATGATCTCCCAGCCAGGCTCCTCAACATCCACATCTACTGCTGCCACTCTGTCTGCAGGAAACATGATCAAGAAGGACCTTGGTATTCCCCCAAATATATTGTCCAGCAACTCTCCTGCTCAGGTCACCACTACCTTGCAGAGTAGCCCAGCCCAAACCTCCACACCCACTCTTGTCCGTCAGCCTTCAAATATCCAAAGTGGCATTGGTGAGGAAACCACTTCCCACTTATCCCTCTCTCAGCTTGCTGTCAGTAAAACCCAAACACCCATCTCCTCTGCAACAACCACCAATACCCAATTCACCACCTCTGCTACTGGCACAATCCAGCAGAGGATAGTCATCAACACCTCTACAGCCCTTGCTGCTGGCACACAGATCCTCCTTAACAATGCACGTTTTGTAGTCCCTCCCCAGGGTTTGGGTCCAGGCAGCCATGTCCTTATCATCTCTAGCCCTGCACCACAACAAGTGCCTACTGCCAGTGTTACTAGCGCTGGAGCATCAGTACCTCCCCAAGGGGCAAGCCATGTCACTGTAGCCCCTCGAGCACCAGTTTTACCCCAATCTCCAGCAAGGCTGCCTGGTGTGCCAGCTGTAAGTTGCCCTTTTGTAGCATGCACACCTGCTGTTGGTCCATCATTGCTAACAACCACTCCCAATGCCACGCCAGTCCGACTAACTGGAACACCTGGCCTGGGCTCAACTTTGTTACCTATTAAAACAAATGTAGTGTCTGCTCTGCCTAGGTTCCCAGCTGTGCAGGCTGGTAATTTTGCATCACCCCCTGTAGGTACACCTACTCTGCTGTCATCGCCGCCAAGGTTAGGCAGCGTACCAGCCTTAGTTTCCCCAGTGGTAACCAGTGCCCCTGCTCTCGGCTCAGCACTGGCGACAATCAGGTTAGCTGCTGGTACACCCACACGAGCTGAATGTTCGTCCACCATTTCACCTGCAGTAGCACCCCCCTTGTCCAGATTGTCAGCACCTCTATCATCTTTGTCTGTTTTACCCAGGCCATCAGTTCCCACAAACCTCTCCTCAGTTGCAGCTCCTGTGGTAGTAGGCACACCAGCTTTGCATTCTTCTCTTCCTGTCCAGCAGGTGGTTTCAGTTACAACCCCAGGCCAAGTCATACAACCCCAGCAGACAGCAGCTGGAATTGCAGAACCCTCCACTGCTCTATCACAGGCTTTAGTGCACATGGGACTAGACAACTCATCAGTCAAAAAAACAGTGCCTGCAGTCATGCAACCAGTGCTTGCTGGCACGCGGACACAAGTATTGCCAACAGTGGCTGTCCCACCAATTGTAAGTGGGGTGTCTAGGATGCAGACGCTGCCCATTGCTACGGTTACACCAATCGGAAGCACTGTCAACACCTTTGAAACAGCACCTTCGGTGACCGCACATTCATCCAGCAGCACTGTAATAATCACTCCAACCCAACCAATCACATCACTGAAGACAAACAACACCATCCACCCACCTGTCATTCTGACCAATCAAGCAGTTGGAAGTCACTCTCTGCAGAACTCATCCTTAGGAATACATACCAGTGTAGCATCCAAACTACTCATTAGTCCTGATGGCGCTGTTTTGAACACAGTTCAGTGCCAGGTCAATCCAGCGGAGCTGACTGCCTGTCCCAAACCACTGGATGCACTGATGGTTTCCCCCAGCAGTTCCACTGGAGCACTACACACACATGATTCCTCTTTACAGCCTTCACAGGCAGTCAGAAAGTGCACCAATTAGCTGAGACTGTACCAGCTCTGTGAGGACTCGGACACCACTTTTGAGCTGCTTATTTTTGGCAGGGGTAATCCATTGCTTCTAGTAATCCTTGGGTTAGTTAAAGACCTGCTTTCCAGTATGTATTTTGTATTTTAACTTACATTTGGGATACAGTAAGTTATACCCTCTGGTTAGATCATCTTATAGGTCAACTGTATGTTCAGACATACTGGAAATGTATACTGTGATGGGTTTCTCAAGTGAGGTTGCCCTTAGATGAATGTTATAGACTCTTGACTTTCCGGTTTGATTTTTTTACTTCATGGCCAGTAATGACAACTGTTATAACAAATCACTAGGAACAGGAGAGTACATAAAATGATTTTCGACTCAAGCTTTTGTAATACTTTCAATGCCATTAGATACTGCTTCAAGAAGTAATAATTGGGATGGTATTCATTGGCATAACTTGCTCTACTTCATCTGTTTCAGTCATCAGTTTGAACAATACAGCTGTCTTTATCCAGATTTTGTCACATTGTCCTTTCTTCAAGTAGTAACTTTGGAAATTACATTTTACTTTTTAGAAATATAAATAAACTAATAGATCAATTTGTACTACATGTTTGAGCCCATATGAAATGTTTTGAAGTCACATTTATTTATTTTTACCATATAGATTTTTCAAAAATATTTACTAGGTACATTTTCATTGAACAAATGTGGACGTTATTGCATGGAAATAAACAATGCGACTGTCCCCAGCAAGTGTTTGAGCTGCTTCCTTATATATAAGACTCTTGTGAAATTGTTTTTTATTGTTTATTGAAACAACCTACAGTATATACATTGTGTTCATTCATGTAAATGATTTTACAAAGTGAATGTTACAGTACTTTTACCTATTGGTATATTTAGCTACGAAGAACCGTATTGGCGGTGACATCAGATTATATTGCATGAGACAACAAATGAAGTTAAGAGTTTGTTCTACAATATTTTTCTTTCTTCTTCACACATCTGTCCATCTTCTACAAATGTCCTTCAGGGGGAATAGGGAGGAGGCAGCGGCCCTGAGGAAATCTTTTCGTAGGCTGGAGGAGCATTAGGAATCTGGAGAAAAGTGGAACAAATAAATCCAAATGAAATGGCTGAAAATCTTGAGAAAAATTCCCACACAATAGGGTCATTTTTTTCATGTAACCTCTGTTACATTTGTACTGTACAGAATATTCAAATATATTTTACACACAATGAATTCAGCATCATATTGGGAAACTTCAGGCACTCTTTGGGCTTAAACAGTCTTTATACTGATGGACTCAACAGTCGGTCCAGTATGGTTAAAATACTCTATTCTGTTTTACAAATCATGGTGACTGCTGCAGCAGAAAAAGACTGTTTTGTTAAAGGACACATGAGAGGGTGCTGAGTTGAAATTTTCCCACACGTGGATACACATACCTCCCTTTGAAATGAAACATTTTTAATACCTACCACTAGTCTGGTGACAAAATAATCTCTCTTCCAGGCATCCATTGCATCAGCTTCACGTGTTTAACACTGGGCAGAGCCCTGAGGCTTTGCACTAAACAAGTACCCTCTGTCATGGACTTGAAGTTAGACAAAGTCTTATTAAGTATACCCACTAATTAACTGTTGATGAAAGGTGTATTAAAAATTATAGATATAGTTTAAATAGACAAAAAAGGATTTTACTTTCTAATCGTCCACCTGTTGAATTTGTGGTCGTTAATTCTGACATTAAAAATACTCTACTTTGGGACAGGGAGATACAATGGAAGGCTCGTAAAGTTTGCCTGTCCCTCACCGCAGGTCGGAAGCTCCCAAAATCAGTTAGAGCCATCTTGTTATCTGCCGAAGGTCCTGCCTCTGAGTACTGGCCTCCTGTGTATCCTGGTGACCCTGATCTAGGGCTCTGCAGAGGAGAGAAAGAGGTTTGAGGAATTGTTATTAAGTTGATCAATTGTGAGAAAGAAGATAAAAGCAGAGTGAAAAGAGACCAGAAAAGACAAGACAATCATTGTCATTTTTTACATGCACATGCCACATAGAATATGAATACGTCATTAAAGGAAGTATGGTGGTCTCACCCTGATTATTTTGTACCCACTCCTCTTCTTGAAGTACCAGCAGCCCAGGATGAGGAGAGCTGCCAGAATGACCACCAGTAGAACTATGCCCACAGCTCTGCGGTGCACAACGCAGTTCATGGAGAAATGTTAATTCATGGCGAAATCTATTACTTTGGCATATCAGTTTTATAGTATTCACCACAATATAGATATATAGCCTACTATAGAGGATTGTGTCAGAATACAAAAAGCTCTACGGTAGAACCAAGGCCTTGATCCCTGATTTCACATACTCTTCAGCTCTGACATATCCTCGTCTGCTGCTGGCAAAATAAATGTTGAAGTCTCCACGAGGCATCCCGTCTGTACGATTACACAGCACCCAACTGAAAGCCAACAGAAATTCACTTTAGACACTGAGCAAGTACAGTGTAATAGCATGGCCCCTTTTCAACATGTAGGCTTAGCAAAGGTTAAGAATGGCCTGTATAATGGTTAAGACTACACAATCATGTCAGGTGTCAAACCAGTCTGCTGTGTTGACCATTAAATATGTCTTTGTCATAACAACACTCAATATTATTCCCACACCAGGACGCATGTACATGGTATACACAGTGTGTCAGTCTTGACACACAACCACCATGAAATACCAATAAATTGATTAGTTGTATTTTAGAATCTAATCTTCTCTGGGAATGGTGGGAATATGCAGCTTTCCCACGTTCCCAACGTCCCATTCGTCCTGTTTATTAAAATAAAATTAGATTGTCTACTTCATGGATCGCTGCCGTGGCTGCTCAGAGCCTGACGCTCACTTGCTATTGGCTGATGCGCTCTCGCCCAGTGCTGAAGAGTAATCGCATAATCGGGTGAACAGTGCTTGAAAAATCTGTAGTTATGATAACGAATAGCGAAAATGCATAAGCGCATTTTAGGGTTTTGTTAGGTTGCACAAAAGGTGGAACACCTGGGCAATTAAAGTACAAATGTTACCAATCAACAGGTGGCGAAACAGGCAGAAAACCAGTCGGAATATAACACTATCGCTTATACTAAGCAGGTCTGCTCTTCTTGATGACACGTTGTGTTAATGATGAGTCATCCTGATAGGTAAGAGCATCACCTGTTGCAGCAGGCTGATTTAAAGTATCAACCGACGCAGGCAGCCAAGTCCAAATGCTAAACAGGAAAAGGTTTGTTTGGAATTCCTCCGACAGTCATTTCAATTCGTTACAAGTACTCATTACACAAAACACAATATTCTAGAGGTTACAGTACGCCTATAATAGGGCTACCTCTGCTAGAAGTAATAAATTAGACAAATAAACCACAATCTTACCAAACTGGATAATTAGATTGTAGAGAACAGTTCCTTCGCCTTCTAAGAAAGACTGGGTCCCTGGAGCTCTGTGTTATTTCACTCCTCAAATATCTTGCCTCTGTGTGCCGGAGAGCAGAGAGGGGCCGAAAACCCTCATGACCGTCACGGGTTAGAGGCTCATGGTTAAACCCATTGAAGCAGAGTAATTACCGTGAAACCCCGCAGTCCTGAACGCAACACTATTATCCACTCGTGAAACTAAAGGCGTCAGCTGCTGGCCTTTCATATGAAAGTGTGTGTGTGTGTGTGTGTGTGTGTGTGTGTGTGTGTGTATTATTGTTATTCACAAATATTCTCCAAGAACTACAGTAATTGTACAGGCCTGGTAACACCTTCAACCCAGTTCATAATGAAATTAGGGGAAACATATAAAGTTAACCCCAAAATCAATACCATTGCAAGCTACAAGTACCTTGTAAATATTATGGTTGTATCATAAAATACAGACAAATACGCCAACGTATGTAAGTACCTTAAGTACTGCACAGTTTGAGAACCTATACAAACATTTGAGTTATTCTATTCTGAAAGACTGAAAAGTCCAGAATTATGGATTGTGGGATTTGGAAAAACATATTTTTAGCCCAGATATCTAAGGGATATTCTATTGTCCTTTTTCTATAAACAAAGAGCAAAAGACTTTCAAAACAAGAGTTCTGAAACACTCATCATTAAGTCACTTTGTTTTACATGTATATGTACTCTCAGTGGGAAGGACTGATGAAGCTTGTCATATTTAGAATATTTTGCTTTGAGGCAAAGATAAGACAAATGTTAAAAAAATAATTCTTATCATGATCCTGATGACATATAGTGTCAATAACCTACACAGCATATCTATATGGAGCAGTCTGGTAGAATTTAATAGTGAAGTCAACCTTGGTATGGAGTAAAAAGGCAAATGTCTAAATGTGTTTTTAACATGTGATTGGCACAGAGAAATGAAGTTTGACACCTCATTTCAGTGCAGAAGAGGATATCCAGATGACTTTTATTTTCTCAATAGACAGGCTGCAGCATAGAGGATGTCCTGAAGGCATTTTTTTTTTTTGTATCAGATGAGATTCACAGGGGCCCATTGTGCATTTGCTCCTGAATAACAAAGTCCATCCCCTGATTCATGTTGAGCTTCATGTGTTTTCCAAAGACATCACCCCACAGATATCTGATGATAAAGTCTTCATCCAGACTAAATGTTTCGTAGTATATTACAGCATATAATATAACAGTGTAGTTTCTTACAGCAGCTCATTCTCAATTATAAGATAGTGTTATTGATTTTGTTTGTTGTCATAATTCAAGCCATTGCCTCGGGCCTGAACTGAACTGAACCTGAAAATCTAAATGGAAATGTCACAGTCTAAAAAAGGTAAGCTGAACATGGTCGCACCCAGACGGGCAGACAGGAAAGCTGGTAAGAATAGACAGCAAAAAGTTTGCTTCGGTCTACAAAAACATTTAAGTTTTCTCCACAAGAGGGAGACAAAAAGCTGTTCATGAAACTGTGTCAGTCATGATTTAGCTCAAGCTCAGTGTCTTATCTCGGTAGACCTTCATGTTGACCTATTAGATGTTATGAATAACTGAATGTTTTGCATTTGCCTTCCACACTTATACATTCCGGAATAGTTTGGTTCATACTTTTGCAGCTTCAGGTAATGTTGGGTAAGTTTGTTGCGGGAAGCATCTGATTGGCTGCTTGTTCACGTGTCTGTTGCGTTGACAAGCCTACATGCATCACTTCTCAGTTGAATAGACAAGTTGCGTTAATAAAAGTGAACAACATCTGATCACATGAAACATATAATTTAACGTTTTCTGTGAAGGAAATGCAGCATAATGTGGGAAAGAGTGGACGTTGGCGAAAGCGTAATTAAGCCCAAATGTAAACATCACAGGTCGATAGAAGCAAAACCTGAAAAATCATATCTTTTATCACTGATGGATTTAATTATTGCAATGTATAAAAATTATAGTTGAAAAAAAAATACATGTTGGCGAAGCACAATAATTGCATTTAAGGATCCCAGGAGGTTTTTATCTATGGCTAATAAATTGGGTCCCTACATAGCAGGTTCATAAACGTTAGTTAGCCTGGCTCCCCACCGGTTGAGGGAGTTATTCCTTTCACCGGTTCTTCCGGTCGGCATTTTGAAAGAGAGAGGGGGTAGGGGGGTAGACAGAGTGGACCCCCCCTATTTTTCTCTCTTCCCCGATTGTTTTTACATCAGGAAAATTAACCTGTACCCACAAACATAAACTCCAGCCTCTGATAAAATCGTCGTCTGATGAGGGGTTGCTCCCCCCCCCCCGCCCCAGCAGATATGTTCGCCGTGAGAAAGAAGAACCCCCCCGACACACACACCACAGTCCTCCCTACGAGAATCACTGTCGTTGTGTTAGCCGGAGGAGCTGTTTGAACGGTGGGACGGAGAGGGAGCTAGAGACTCTTCTCCAGCTCCAGCTGCCATCCTACTCCTGCTCCTGCTCCTCCCCCTCCTCCTCCTCCACCACCAGAACCACTTCTCTTTCTCATCACATCCAGAGGTAAATAAGCCAGATTCAACAATAACAACCTCTTTTTAGACCGATTGTTCACCTTCCCGAGTTTTTCCGCGTTGTCAGACACGTCGGGCAGCCTTTGGGAACCGTCAGCGGGATCAGCCAAGGGGATAATTCTGATTTGTGATGGGGTCTTTGCTTTGTACCCCTGCCTCCCTGGCGTCGGGTCGGGGTTACGCTTCCTTAGGCAAGTCCGAGGTCCACTTTGTGAGCTAGGGATGCGTCGATGAAGGCCATAGTAAGTGTGAGGTTGAAATCAAAACCCATACACGACCCGTGTGATTAAAAGAGCGACACAGAGTAAGCAACCCACGGCTAACTGTGCTTGATGCACTCCCGGTGATGCTAGCTTAGGCAAGTTACAGATGTACCTTGCCAGTTAGCATACGTTAGCTAACTACATCTCCAGTTGTTGCTAGCCGGCTAACCCCGAGTTGATTTTAAGTCACTTTTAACAGACGTCGTTATGCTGCTAGTGCTCTTAGCAAGTGCATGCATCGTCAAAATCATAATAAGTGACCAATAATACAGTCATAAGTGGTGTTAAGATGAGCTAATGTCGCTGTTGTGGTTTTGGACAGCCCCGGAAACCTTAACTGATACTATAACAAAAGAAAGAAATCAACTCAAAGGTTCCGTGTATTACCGTCGGGTTTTATTTGGCAGGTTTCAGTTGCGAGAATTCATATAGTTAAAGACTCAGACAAGCTAACCTTTGGGGTTGTAGATACAGCTACACACTCACACAGAGAAAGAGACACACACACAGAAAGAATCGGTGTAACTTTTTATCATTAATTCTGTCGTAGTTAGATTTGCACAAAAATGCACACGCAGAAGATTTGTATTTATGGAGGAAAGAAAGAACCCGGATGCAAGATGGACCTAACATCAGAAGCTGATACAGATCAATAACTTATAAAGACATGCCCAGGCTTGCTGCAAGGCCGGTATAAACTGTCTACGTCAGAGGTGCAGTTATGTTGGCAGTGTAATAATGCACACTCATGAGCTGACACATTTTATTATCCTAATCCCAGAAGAAGCACATATGCATTTGGAATATATGGAAAAACACCTGGCTATTTCTTAAAACTGAAAATCAGTTGAAACAGGAGCAGTGTTGCGTGTAATGCTATCCAACCCTGTTGACGCTGAGCATTCTTATTCTGTAAGACTGTCTGTGACCACTTTTTTTTCTTTGTTTCTGCAGCATTTCGGAGATGTGAGGAATAGGAAGAGATCGGTGATATTGAGCAGCCTGTGCATTGACACGACCTCTTGACCTCATCTTCAGCATGAATGGTGATATGCCTCATGTTCCCATCACTACTCTTGCTGGAATTGCTAGCCTGACAGACTGTAAGTGAAACATCATTTCTCTAATGCTGTTCACACGGCCTAAACACTAACATCCTAACCAAGATGTGGCAAGGCTAAGGGATGCCTGAATGCCAAGACTGGCTGTGTAGTTATACCAGAAGCTAAATACTGGTAATTGTGTTACTTCTCACTGCTGGTGATTTCAGGGCAGAGAGGTGAATTGGCTCATGTTTCTGATGGTGGGAAGTTGTGGGCTCGGACACCAAATAAATTTAGATGAGTGTTTGAATAATGGAATAATATACATTTCATAATTGATTGGCTTGCAATAGATTGTGAAAGTAAACTTAATAAAGGGTGAACTTTCTTAGCGCTCATGTTGCCATACTTTTAAGGCCGTAAGACCTTTTGCTCGAAAGATAGAGAGAATGTTTATTCTATTACTACAGCATTTTTTGTATTTTATCATGCATGTGGGTGGCAAATGTTTTAAACAAAACACAAAATAAATTCCAATAAATGTTTTTCCATGTGTTGATCCAGCAAAAATATATTAAGCTTAAATTAAAATATTCTTAATGTACATTGTTTTAAAACAGTTGACATTGCTACCACATCAAATGGGCCAGTTTAAATCATTGCATGCTCATATCTTGATGTACTAATCTTTTTCCAAAACAATTTTATTTTATGTTCATGTCTATGGCTCATGGCTTCCGTTCATTCTCCACCCATCCTAACTTGTCTTTCCATCATCCTTTTAGTGTTGAACCAGCTGCCCTTACCTTCTCCTCTCCCTGCCACCACTGCTAAGAGTCTGCTCTACAATGGAAGGATCTCCGAAGAGGTCAGCAGCCTGCTGGTGTGTCGGGACGAGAATCTGGTGACTCAGCTGGCACAGAGCCTTAACCAGGTCTCCACTGAACACATGTAAGTACCACTCACCCATCTTTCACTGCTCGCTGAACCTTCAAAAGATAATTAAAGTTCAAGAGAAGAAAGATTGCCAGTAGCTACTACAATAGGTTTGTAAAAGAGTGTAAAGTCTAAAATTAGTTTTGAGTTGGGAATTAAATCACAGTTAAATCGATTTTGTTGTCGGCAGTGTTAGTGGAAATGCATTACAAAGTGTTGTTTCACTGTTAACTTTTTAACAGTAAAGTCAGGCATTCCTGTTTCAATTTTAGTCATCACATTGTAGTTACTGCTTTACCAGATAGGCCAGCTCATGCTCGGGGTTGTCAGAATCATGAAGTCAATGCATTACTGAAAGCTGCATTCAAGCCGACGGGCAGCTATCGCCTGCAATATGACTGTGAACTGTACTTTTGCTTGCTTTCCAGAGAGTTGAAGGACAACTTGGGGAATGATGAGCCCGAGGGTGACATGCCAATGCTTCTCCAAACCCTGCTGTCCAGGAACCCCAAAATCTTCAGGGACAAAAGTATGCCAACCCAGTACAAGGTTTGGGGTGGTAAGGAGGAGACATTGAGCCATTGCTGTTGGCTCTGCAGTTGAGCTCAGTGCATGCTCTCTCACTGGCTGTGCTCTTGGTTTTCACTGTAACTTATTACTCAGCTTTGCATTTCTTGGAATAGATGCACTACTTGTGCCTAGTGCCACTAGATGTTCCCAAAGTGAGGGTGAGCCATTGTGAAAGAAAAAATGTAGCGTGAAACTTGAATGGACGATTTTTATTCTGCTATAGCATGTAAAAGGGACTTTTTTGGATTCCAAACAGACATTTCAGAATACGTTGGGAGACCACCAGCAGCATCACCGTTTGTGTTGTTTTGCTTTGGCATCGCTCAGGGGTTTGTTTGGCTGTAATTTTAGTGATAATTTATCCGTGATTGTGGGTGTAGTCGTAAATGGCCAGCACTGGCAGTTTTTTTGTTTCTTCACAAGAAAGTAAATACAGATAATGAGTAATCTGTATATATTTAGCCTAGCTTAGCTCTAAGATAGGAAACAGGCAAAATCGATTAGCCTAGCTCTGTAAACAGTGAAAAAATACGCCTTTCAGAAAATGTGGATTTTGGAGTAGTTAGCTGGGGCACTTTAGCTTGATCAACAACATCGGGGTCCAGTGATTGGATACATAGTGTTCAGAGTGGGACTGTCAGGTGTGCGCTGCGCCATGCCTATTTAAACCAGGGTGATTTATTGATGTATTAGTGACTCACTTGCTAACTAACAACATGTAGCATCTCAATAAGACAGCTATGTTGAGGTGCGGCAAGATGCATTTTGAGGCCACCTGTTTTGATGCTACTTCCAGTTTTTGAAGTCGGGAAAGGTTTTTCCTTCTATGAATTAGAGTCAGAAAAAAAATGGATATTTTCTTGCTTACCCCCAGTGTTATCTAGTCATGCAACACATACTGTCAATTGTGTTAATAAGGAAGTGTAATGTCTTGTCCTATGATAGGAAGTTGTTAAAACTTTTAAACCTATCCACCATGAAGTTTGTGGATTTTCCAAAGTGACCAGGACATTGTTTCTGGAAAGACATATTGCTCTTGATTTTTTGTTTTTTTGTTTGGACATTTTATGCCTTTATTAGACAACACTAGTAGAGAGATAACAGGAAATGAGGGGAGAGAAACATGACAAAGGTCCCCTGCCGTACATGGACCGGGGATATTGTGGTTCACAGTTGGCATCAAAATGAAATTCCATTCACCTCCATTGCATTGGGGTTGCAGAAGACATCTGACAGACAGATAACTTAAAACTTGGCCAAATAAAACCAAAGCTGTCTCTGTTGTTAGATAGCATTAGGGGTAAATGAGAAGCATTTTTTTTAGTCATTTTGGCTGAACCAACCCTTTAAATACATGTCTTCACTGAACGCACAGAGATGAAGGATTCTATTAATCTCTTTGTCTCTTTTAAAATCTTCCACGGATGTGAATAAAGCTGCTTGTACAGTTGCATCTAGTATGATAAACACTTGTTGGATAACTTTTAATTTGAATTTTAAAGTAATACTTCATAGTTTGCTGTCCTATAATTGAACTCCAGTTTTGCCTGTTTATGGCACATATGACATTTAGCTACAGATAAATATTTTAACAAGATATTTTAACAAAAATCCCATACACATTTCTTAGAGGGGTAATTTGTTTGTTTATGGTATCATCACTGATATTGATAATTGCCATAAACAGTTCTATATTTTTCTTTTAAGCTTCTAGTTTTATGAGTACCTGCACTAGCCTGCAATTACAAGTAATTATAAGTAATGTACTATATATTATGCATAAACACTTCCATATTTTGTACACTGTGTGCACTGCAGACCTCAAGGTGCTTGTGACTGCAAGATGATCATTAGTCCTAAAAAATGCATATGTGGCAGTGACCGCACACTCAACCAATACAAATGTATAATCAAGGAAAGATATTTTATTATCACTGATGCACTGATTATCATTACTTGTGCCATTTTAGCTGGTAGTGCTTTTGATCTGGTGAAATGTTGCTCCGAACATGCTCAGTGGGTTCTTTGGTAAACTCCTGCAGCTTTAACCTCCTCCTTCATCACTCTGAATTCCAAATAGTTTTCCGATGATACCTTTTACTTTCAGAATGATTAGTTAGTATACTCGGTCAAGCTTGCATCACAGAAACAGTAGTTTGGGCTTTATGAAGGACCTGTAATATGTTTAGCATATTATCATTACTATTTTCATATATAATACTAGTCTATTTCCAGTTGTACGTAACAGTGCACATATGACTGAAATTCTGAAACAAATATACACTGAGTTACCAGTTCATTATATATACATATACATATAATAGATAATGAAAGCCATTATGCTAACTGTGCAATAAATCCCATATTTTGGAAGCTTTTAATATGCATTTTAATATGCAGTTTTTGTTGGCACTGATCTTGACTACACTGTCATTTTTGTGGCTGCATGTAGTGATGTTGCATTGGACAGCATTATATTGAAAGCTGCTGTTTCAAATGTTTGGTCCACCCCCATTTACAGTTTACAGAACACGAATCAGGGGAACATAAGTGGTATAAACATCTCTCAATATAGTGTAGTCCAGTACAACAACACCATTAACTATATCCTCAAAAATGACCAGAGTTGAAGCAAGTCCTCTCTGACACACTGTTAATGGAAAAAAAAGAAGATAAGATTTCTTAGACTGAAGCTTATTAGTAGTTTCCAGCATTGCTATTGAGTAGATGGCGTTTGGTTTAGGTAGAGACTGTTGAGACACTGGCAATTTTATCCCTTTTCACTTTCACTTTTGAATATTTTGTTTAACCTGAGCCAATTTATTTCAAGAAGTGTAGATGTTACCAGATATGAAAACCTATATTACTGAGTTTCTGGTTCGTAACTACATAGGGGTGGTGTGCGTGTTCAGCTTCTTCTTTGTATGACTGTAATTGGAACTTTTTTTTATCCTCATCTCTTAGGTGTAATGCAGCAGCCAATGATGCAACAGTATAAGATGTCTCAGAATCAGATGCATGGGAGTCCAGGATCAAATTATCAGCAAACCACTGTCCCTCAAAGCCCCTCTGGGTAAGACAGTGCCAGCATATCGCCAGATGATGAAGAAGTATCTGTACTTCTACTAAGACTGCCTCTTCCTCCTTCACAGATGCTTTACATCCCCGCAGTCTGGATCAGGTACCCGGTTCGTACCCCAGCAGAACAGCCCTATACCTAGTCCCTATACCCCTCAGAGTCCTACAGACTACATGCAGTACAATCCACCAAGTTATTCTCAACACCAACAGTCTCAGCAAGGTGAGTACAGGTTTAGATCAGTAAAAATGTACTATTCGCTGCCTGCAGCACCTCTGCTAGATACTGCAAATATTTGATATTGAGCAGTAACATAGATGATCACTAACTTTAGACACACTTATGTGGTGAGGAGAAATTAATAAGCTGACAATGTAATGTGTAAAATTATAGCTGTAAAGGTGGAAAAGATTGCATCTGTCTCTCAGGTAGATGTGAGACACTGCAAATAATTTAACTGGAAATTTCATTTCACTGTCTGTTTTAGTTGCTGGTGGTGTGAGAAATATCCATGACAACAAGGTCTCTGGACAGCTATCGCGTAACTCATCTCATCACAATGTGAGACTCTCGGATGAAGACTACATGAACATGGCACACAGACTGGGAAATGAGGTAATGCAGAGAATGAAGATATCCTGACCTGACTCATCAGATGCTGGTTGTTAAAAGTGCTGATCAGTGTCTTGTATTCTAACAGGAGAATGACCCCTCTATGAGGGCGGCCACGTTTCCAGTTAAATCACCACAGTCTGTGTGTTCCTCAGCTGGGAGTGACGAAGCTGCAAGAAGTACGCTACCTTAGCAACAAGTCAATTCTTTTTCATTTTGTGGATCAAAGATAATGAACTTTTGTACATTTAATTCTTTGCCTAGACTTATTCTCTGGCGCTCACCTTTCCATGAATTTCTGTGTGATTTAGCAGCATCCAGGCCCCCCCTAATCATGCAGTCGCCGCCACCTGATGGGCCACAAGGTGCAGCACCTGACCTGCTCCTCACCTCTGCTGACCGCAAAAAGAAGCTGAAAGAAAGGTGTAAAGAAGAAAATGAAGAGGTGGATAAAAACACTTTGCACGGCATTGTTAGTTCTCCATCAAAAGACTCTGCCAGGCTGACTTTAAAACTTCAGACTTCAGACATGGATCAACCTGGAGAACTTCCTCCCAGGGCACATATCGACTCAGGCCACGAAACCGATTTGCAGATTAATAATAATCAGTCGTTAAGGATTGCCCAGGACTTGTCGCACAAGTTAGGTGCTGAGGAGCACGCAAACTGTCAGCAGGTTCTTGTTCGCCCAAATATCAAGGACTCTGGAGTCGTCAGCGGGCTTGTGTTTGATGATGCTGAGATAGACACACTTGCAGAGATCGAGAGAATAGAACGCGAGTCAGCAAGTGAGAGAGAACGGTGGTCTAAAGAAGTCCAGGATAAAGGTATAGTTTACCATGTGCCCTCCTGCATGTACTTCATGACTTAGGTTTGTTTGTGTCTGGAGATGATCTAAGTGACATTTTTCTTTATTGCAGATAAGCCACTGAAGAAACGGAAACAAGACTCGTATCCTCAGGAATCTGAGTCAAGTGATGTGCCTGCTGTACAAGGTAGCAACACTGACAGCAAGTTGACACCCAAGAAGACGAATGCTGCAAGTAACGGTGCCAGTCGGCCTGCTTTGATGGTCAGTATTGATCTGCAGCAAGCTGGCAGAGTGATAGGACAGCCTGTGGTGGTGCTGGAAACACCGCAGTTGTGTGACGGCCACCTACGGCATATAAAGTCAAAGACTGACGGGAAGGTGGATAAAGTTGTTGAAAACAGACCTGGGATCATCAAACAGCATGCCAACAACCCCAGGAAGTCTGGCTCAGATGGGCAAACAGAAACCCCTAAACAGAAGCAGGAAAGACGGCGCGAATCCAAACACAGACATGACGGCAAAACTGAGGGCGGCAAGGGACACTCAGATGACAGACGGCCAGATGCACCACGGCAGAAACATGACAGGCAATCAGACTCGCGCCACAAAGAGGAAAAGAATAACAGCAGTCACCGATCCCATGTCCACCAAACTATGACTCCAAAAACCATGAGCAACGCTGAGCGTAACTCCAGACATGGAGAAGACAAAGTCAGGGATAAAAATAAGGATAAGGAAAGAGATAGACACAGAGATAAAGATAGAGATAGAGACAGAGACAGAGATAAAGATAGAGACAGGGACAGAGACAGAGAAAAAGATAGAGATAGAGATAAAGATAGAGACAGGAACAGAGACAGGGAAAAGGAAAGGAAACACAAGATGTCAATGGAAAACTGCAATAGACATTCTCTTGACCGGCATAGTAAACCTGACAACCCCAGAGTGAAGCAAGACGGAAGCAGAAAATCCACTGACCTCAATGGTCGACAGAGGACAGAGAATTCCAGCCTTCAAAACACCCAAAATAAGGAAGAGAGAAGAAGTGGGGATGGCAGCATTAGCTGCCTAGCTAGAAACAAACAGCAGTCTTTTGAGACAAAGCCTGGCCAGCTCCCCTCGTTCCTGCTGAGTGGCAGGTCAGGAAGTCTGAAGAACTTTGTGATTCCTAAATTGAAACAGGAGGGCAGAGATCCTCCACGTCCAAGCAAATTGAAAGAGAGCCTCACCCAACCCCTCGTCAGGCTGGAGAGAGTGTCGTTGATAGAGAACTTGAACAAAGGAGCCAAACCAGTCGTTGTGCTTCAGAAACTCAGTATTGATGAGGTGAAAAGGATCATTGGGGAAAGCAGGAATGCACACAGCTCCAAATCCAGGAAGTGGTCGTCCTTTGACAAATCAGAGAGAGGTATGATTTTCTTCATTTATAAAGTATTTACTCTATTTCAGAATAATGTGTGGATTGGATGTGGATTATTTCTTTTTCTTTTCCTGTCTCAGGAATTATTATTATCACGGTCATCAATCAAAGTAAATAGCTGTGGATTAAGTAGTTCCTGATTGTATCTACGTGTAGATTATTCTGTGCTGAAAACCGGCTCGCCTCTTGTGCTTACAGAGATGTCACTTTGTGAGGGGACAAACAAGCGAAAGCACGGAATGATCAGTAAGAGATCCAAGTACGCTGAGGCGGACTCGACTGAAGATGAAGACGATGCCTCTGACAATGAGTGTCAGTATTAAACCTTAAAAAATTCACGTTTGTGTACATGCACATCAGAGTACTACAAATTCGGTCAAAAGCAGTATGCTGTCTCCACTATTGACAGAGTATTGTTTTACCATCCAGTAATCGTTAAGATAAAAAAAGATGAACCTGAAAATGTTCTATAATTGTTACATTTTATTAATTTGTTTATCAAAGCGGTAATTTAGTGCTTAAAGTTCTCTTCGTTTTTCTGAGTTTTCCTTTCTCTGCTGCTCTTTACAGATCCACGGAAAAAGTGCAAGAAAGATCACAACAAGGCATGGCGACACGAAGAGAGGAGAGGTTCTGGAGAGCATCGGCGAAGCGGAGGGCCTCAAAATGCTCACCGGGGGTCCGGCAGCCGCCACCGCGAACGGGGCCCTGACGATTCAAGCGAGGGCTCCCCACCACCAAACCTTAGTGATGGTGAGTCTTTTTGGCGTAGGCTCGCCAGTGGGCAGAAGCAAAAATAACAATAAATAATTCAATGTTGAAGATGGTGTAGAGAGTGCTTTTATTTTGTTGTTGGTCTCTAAGAAGGCAAAGTGATTGTATCTCAATTCTAACCTTCAACAGCAGACAGAAAAGAAAAGCTAATTCTGTCAAGCAATGCAAATCGTGACAGTCATTCAGATGATTGCCTTTGAAACCAGTGACCAGCCAATTCCCTGGATAGTTGAATTACTACACCCAAGTCTTTTTCTATTAAATATTTAGTGCTTGAGGGTTGGTTGCTGCTGTCAAGGATTTGACTAATGCTGTTATTGCCTTCTTTTTGTTCAGTTGCCAGAAGATTGAAGAAAAAGGAGAAACAGAAAAAAAGGAAGGCGTACGATTCCAAGCTGTCACCAGATGGTATCGTTTTCCCTTTTTGAATCCTGTTAATATAAACTAATTTACCACATTTAAATCTTTTTATTAATCAGTTTTTCACGTTTGTTTTACAGAATTTATGGACTCTTCCACATGTAAGAGATTCGCGGCCAGTTTGGACAACATTCTTGAGAACCTTGAGGACGCTGACCTGACTGCAGCAGGTGAACATCAAGCGCTGCAGTTTCGTAGCATTTGTTGAAGTGTTGAGTTGAAAAAAACATGACAACATTACGTGTTTGTGCCCACAAACAGATGATGAAGAGATACCTGAAGAACTCTTGCTTGGAAAGCACCAGTTGAGCGAGCTAGGCAGCGATTCTGCTAAGATTAAAGATATGGGTATCTTTAACAAGGTGAGAGGAGTGCGTTTGTGCGCTCAGGTTCACGGTTGATAATTAGCTGTTGTAAAGACAGTTCACAAGCACGTTTTAGGTGAAAGTAACCAATCATTTGTTTCATCCACAGTTTCCGTCTGAGAAACTGGTAAAAATTTTGAATATCCTGGAGAAGAACATTAAAGACAGTGTCAAACTTTCCACATTAATGAACCACGTAAGTTGATATTATGTTTCAGTTGTGGAAATGATAACGTTTCTTTTCAATCTGGATTTTTTTGAACTCATTGTTTTTGACATTTGTTAGGGTAACGATTCCATGGAGGAGGAGCGGCTGTGGCGTGACCTTATCATGGAGCGGGTGACTAAGTCTGCTGACGCCTGTCTAACTGCACTCAACATCATGACATCTCCACACATGCCCAAGGCTGTTTATATCGAAGACGTAATTGAGAGGGTGTTGCAATACACCAAGTTCCATCTGCAAAACACTTTGTACCCCCAGTATGACCCGGTCTACAGAATGGATCCCCATGGAGGTCAGTACAGTTTTCTTCTGTTTTTCTGAGTTGTTCTACAAGGATTGCACAATTTAACATACATCCCCAATTCCACTACATGCTGGAGTTTTTTTTTTACCTTTACACTTTTTGCTGCAGGTGTTTGAAGTGGTTTACTTATATTTTTATTCAACTCATTTCCTATTTTCTCACTCACCTAAGGTGGCATGCATACTTCAAAGTCCAAGAGGGCAAAGAGTTCCACCCACAAACAGAAGGTGGTAGTCTTTCTCTACAACAAAGTGTGTGATATCGTCAGCCACATTTCAGAGCTCCTGGAGATCCAGCTGCTAACCGACACCACTATTCTCCAGGTGAGACTCTTAATCCGGCCTGACATCATTCACATTCATGACCCCATTTAACCTTTGACTCTCCAGCTCTAACTTACCTGACTGCTTTTGTACTCTGCTTTTAGGTGTCCACCCTGGGTATTACACCATTTTTTGTGGAGAATGTCAGTGAGCTGCAATTATGTGCCATCACACTAGTGACAGCAGTAAGTCTGCCATGGCATGCAATTTAAGTGTTATTTTAGCAGTTATCTTTGTTATTGCTTCAGATTTTATTTATATATTTATTTATTTATTTATTGTCGTTTTGAATGACGGGCTCCTGTGCAACATTTCTGTTGTTATGTTTTGTTTTAAGTCCTTTGGATTTTACTCCTCCTTAGGTGTTCTCTCGTTATGAAAAGCACAGGCAGCTCATTCTCGAAGAGATCTTCACCTCCCTGGCTAGACTTCCTACTAGTAAACGCAGCCTCAGGAACTTCAGGTAACTACATCCTGAGTGAATATTCGCTCAATAAAGTGACACAACTCAAGATATTGGTCATTGTAGTCCTCTGCTCTGCTCAGTAAACCTAAGGATGCTTACATGTCATACTCACCCAGGCTAAACAGCAATGATTCGGACGGAGAGCCGTTGTATATCCAGATGGTCACAGCACTGGTTTTTCAGCTCATCCAGTGTGTGGTACACCTTCCCTCAGAGAGGGACGCAGAGGATGAACATAATAAGAAGGTAAGTATAGTGGATTTAACTGATATTCAAACCATATTTATCTGGAAATAAAAGTTTTGATTCAGAAATTGTTCTGCTTTATTGTGCTAGGTGGATAAAGATGTCTTCATCACAAACTCGTATGAAACTGCCATGAGGACAGCTCAGAACTTCCTATCAGTGTTTCTCAAGAAGTAAGTCTTTATTCCCGCTCGCTCTACACAACACAACATATATTCTTGATCTCGCCTATTCCTCTTAAACCTCAAGCCATGATCTATATGACATCTTGTAGTAGAGGATTGTGTTCTGCATGTTTCAGATGTGGCAGTAAGCAGGGAGAGGAAGACTACAGGCCTCTGTTTGAGAACTTTGTTCATGACTTGCTGTCTACAGTCAACAGGCCTGAGTGGCCTGCAGCTGAACTGCTGCTCAGTTTACTGGGCCGGCTGTTGGTGAGTAAATGCCCTCACCACCTGTCCAGTGTTATGTTCGTTTTTGTTGTGACCTTTCTCCTCCACTTCCTGTGCTCCAGGTGCACCAGTTCAGTAACAAGCAGACAGAAATGGCACTCAGGGTGGCATCGCTGGACTACCTCGGTACTGTTGCGTCTCGCCTGCGCAAAGACGCTGTCACTAGCAACATGGACCAAAAGGCTATCGACCGCATCCTCAGAGAGGTAGACCAGATAATTCCAGAATGATTTTGACAGGTTTTAATTAACAGTGGTGTTGAACTGCTTTTGATGCGCTCCTGGCATATTGATATCCCTGCAGACTCCCGGTGGTGATGAAATCCAGCAGCTCCAGAAGGCCTTGTTAGGCTACCTAGATGAGAACATTGAGACGCATCCATCTCTGGTGGTGAGTGTTTAATTTTCATGCACTAAGATGTGTATTTACAGAAATCATTATGGTCACATTTATGGTTCCCTAAGGAACCTTCTCAAATGGCTTGACAAAGGGATATTGTGGCGTGTCTGGTTTAGCGTAAAAGAGACGCGGCTTTAACAAGCTTCCTTAGTGTAAAAGTGGTATTGGACTGTATACTATGCCTTAAATGTTCTGCATTTTTCATCACATATGTATGCATTTGTTTCATATAGTTTGCCAGGAAGTTTTATATTGCTCAGTGGTTCAGAGACACTACAAGTGAGGCAGAGAAAGCGATGAAGACTGGGAACGATGAGGACTTTAAAGGTCGACATCATTCCGCAGATGTTGACTCGACTGCAGAGATCATGCAGAGGTCCGAGATACGGAAGAAGTTTCTCCGCAAGGCCATCAAGGCATCATCATCATCACATTTCAGTTCTCTGAGGTAGCTGTTACTTCAGCTCTGGAAGATTGCACTGATTTTCTGTGCTGTTTGACTTGTTCAACATACCTGGTGTTAAACAGACCTCTGGATTTTTCCTTCAGGTTAAACTCTGACTCAGTGGACTATGAGGACTCCTGTCTGATTGTCAGATATTTGGCCTCCATGAGGCCGTTTGCACAGAGCTTTGATATTTATTTATCACAGGTAAGAGGATTTATTTTAAATAAATGTGCATGATGGATTATGTCAGGTTGGCTGTCATTATGTTTTCCTCTTACGGTCTCTCTTGTATAGATTCTGAGAGTGCTGGGTGAGAGTGCCATTGCAGTCAGAACTAAAGCCATGAAGTGTCTGTCTGAAGTAGTAGCTGTGGATCCAAGTATTCTGGCACGGGTATGTCCAAGGTTAATTTATTTATCATTGTACAATGCTGGGTTGCACGGTGAAATGCGAGTTGTAGTGCCTTTATGCTGCACAAGAAAAACTGTTGTGTATGGTTGAGTGCGGAGGATGAATTAAGGAGTCTGTCTGTCTCTCCTCTGTGAAGGTTGACAAGACTTTGTCATGAGAACTTTGCCTTCTTAAGCTTCCACAAGAAATACGGCCATTTCTTAGCTTTCGGAACCAGGGTGGAAAAGTCATCCTGTATTGGCTGCAACGCATCTCTTAGACTACTGGACTGATTATACTTTTATTTCCATTGTGTGTTGAGTTTTAGGGTAGTGTCGTGGCATTACCAGGCAATTATGTCCTTTTACCACAGTCAAAATATCAGCCATAACATTCAGTAATGTTTATCCGTGCTTGACAAATCTCCCCTACTTGTTTTTCAGTTGGATATGCAGCGTGGGGTTCATTGTCGCCTTATGGACAACTCCACCAGCGTTCGAGAGGCAGCTGTGGAGCTCCTTGGCCGTTTCGTGCTCAGTCGTCCTCAGCTCATTGAGCAGTACTATGACATGCTCATTGAAAGGATATTGGTAATTTCTTCACCTTTTTTAACACCTCAGTGTGAGGCTCTGTATCGTGCACAACTTTTTGTTTCTCTGGTGGTAAAATTTGAAGGAAAAAAATAGACATAGTCTGTTATAAGACCGGCTCAGGTGGATGTTCCCTGGAAGTTAGAAAACTCAGTTCATTTGAAGTGCAAAAGTTCAGCTGAGGTTAAATCATCGTATTCCCACGCTGCCACCTTAAGATCAAAGGAAGAACTGCAACCATTTGACAGTGCAGCAATTTGAGGAATGTTTTTATTTTTTATCACCATCCCTTTCCCTTTACTGTGTGTCCATTATGCATCCGTTTATTCCGTATTCCATTTTCACATTTTAACAGGATACTCAATATTTTCCCATTCACATCAGTCGGACAAAAAGAAGCACTTTATATTAAGTCTGTTTTGAGCTGTCCTTGTTACCATTTTGTCTTTACACAGGACACAGGTATTAGTGTGAGGAAGAGGGTCATTAAGATCTTGAGGGATATTTGCCTGGAGCAGCCGGACTTCCACAAGATCACTGAGATGTGTGTCAAGATGATCCGAAGGGTCAACGATGAAGAGGGGATCAAGGTTTGTGGGTTTTTTTTCATTTGAATGACACTTTCGAGTGGCCATTTTTAGTTTTTGATATACAGTTTACACACACATAACATCTTTTCCCACGCAGAAACTGGTGAATGAGACATTCCAGAAACTCTGGTTCACCCCCACACCCAGTCATGACAAAGACGCCATGACCCGGAAGATCCTGAACATCACAGATGTGGTGCGTACTGTCTAGGCTTGTGACAATAATGCTTGCGCCATCATTCAAATAAGGAACATCTCAACCAATCTCATCAATCTCAACATCTCAACCATCATTCAATCTCAACATCAACCATCTCACATGGTCACAGTCTGACTCGTGTCATGTTTTGATTTCATCCCAGGTCTTGGCATGTAAAGATTCAGGCTACGACTGGTTTGAGCAGCTTCTCCAAAATGTGAGTTGTTTAACTTGTGTGGCTGCTTTGATTTCTCAACAGCAGTTTGTGTGTCTTTGTAAACAGCTGCTGCGTGCATATTTTGTCCAGCATCTTATCTAACTTCTGTACGTCAACTGTTTAGCTGCTTAAGTCAGAAGAGCAAGCATCGTACAAACCAGCCAAGAAGGCCTGCGTTCAGCTGGTGGACAATCTGGTGGAACACATTCTGAAATATGAGGAGTCTCTCGCAGGTAATAAAATAAAAATTAATACAACCCTAATTCCAAAAAAAGTTGGGACGCTGTATAAAACATAATTATAACAATTTAAGAATTTGATCATCTTATGGACATATATTTCATGCTTTATCTGACCAGCTTCATTAATTTTCACAAATTCTGTTTTTTATGTTTCACACAGCAACCCAGCTTTTTTGGAAATGTGGCTGTAGTAATTTTGCTTACAATATTTGCTGTCTCAAATATCAGTGTTTTCTGTGTCTGTGTTTCAGACTGTGAGGACAAAGGGGTGAATTCAGGTCGTCTGGTTGCATGCATCACCACTCTCTACCTGTTCAGCAAGATCAGAGCACAGTTAATGGTCAAACATGCCATGACTATGCAGCCCTACTTGACCACAAAGTGCAATGTGAGTACAATATGATTTTCTTCTGCATGAATCTATTATTTTTTACTTGCCTGAAAGTATGAGGAATCATTTGTTGAGAGCGGTGCCCTCAAAGAACACCAACTTTTAGATTGTATCATAGGGCCATCTAGTGGCAGCCAAAGGAAAACACAAGCATTCAGCAGCTCAGCATTGGACTGTCTCTATTGACGTTTCAGACTCAGAATGACTTCATGGTGATATGTAACGTGGCTAAGATCCTGGAGCTCGTTGTGCCTCTGATGGAGCATCCAAGCGAGACTTTCCTCACTACCCTAGAAGAAGACCTGATGAAGCTCATCATCAAATATGGCATGACGGTCAGTGGCATTTACCGCTTACGTTTTCACAGATAGCTCTTAAAGAGCATTAACAACATGGATGTGAAACTTCTAAGTGCTTCCAAAAAGCAACTGGACTTGTTTGTGGTTCTAGAAGAGTTTCGCCTCTCATCCAAGAGGCTTCTTCAGTTCTAACTGACTGGTGGGAAGTCTCAGGTATTTATCCTCTTGCAGGATTTTAGACCCGCCTAGCTATCATATGAGTCGTTAAGGTCACAGGAGCAATGGACAATGGGTGGGTCCTAGCCTGAGTGGGTGGGTTGTTTACCCACTGCACCATCATATGAGTCATCAGGGTCACATGAGTCCTGGTGTGAGTGGCTTGTGAGTGATGACTGGAAGCACTTAGAAGTAGCATGACCTGGATGAATGAGAATCTTCACAGACATGGATGTGAAAACTGCTGCTCAGACCACGAGTTTTAATTTAAGCTTGATGTCATTTGTTGTGTCTGTTCTCAGGTTGTACAACACTGTGTAAGCTGTCTTGGTGCCGTTGTCAACAAGGTCACGCACAACTACAAGTTTGTTTGGGCTTGTTTCAACCGTTACTATGGTAAGGCTGTGCTGTAACACATATTTTTTTATACCAGAATTCTTGTATACCTTGAAATGGAAAAGGCTGGAAAACGACTCCAAAACACAGCAACATTTTTTAAAACATGAACAGTACACAGAGCTTGTAATTATTAACCTGCTCATTCATTTATAGGAGCTCTGGCCAAACTGAAGACACAGCACCAAGAGGACCCCAACAGCTCCACTCTGGCTGCCAACAAGCCTACTCTCCTGCGTTCCCTGTTTACTGTGGGGGCTCTCTGTCGACACTTTGATTTTGACCAAGAGGAGTTCAAGGGTGCTAACAAGGTAAACACTAGGCAGCTTAAACTGTGTGTGCAGAACTACTGTGGAATCTGTTCTGTTGACTAACTTGCCATCTACCTCTGTGTCTCTTAGATTGTCATCAAGGACAAAGTGTTGGAGCTTCTATTGTACTTCACCACTCACGAAGATGAGGAGGTCCAGATCAAGGCCATCATAGGTCTAGGTACATTGCACTTCATATCGACTGTATTTTACTGCAATTTATTATTTACACCTCCTGATATTTTTGCTCACCTGTGTCTTCGACTTTAGTTCCCCCAGTAATTACATCTGTTATAAAATGATTTCCGTTGTCTCAAGGTTTCCAGTTCATCATGCACCCAG
Source organism: Chelmon rostratus (assembly GCF_017976325.1). Taxonomy (NCBI): domain Eukaryota; kingdom Metazoa; phylum Chordata; class Actinopteri; order Chaetodontiformes; family Chaetodontidae; genus Chelmon; species Chelmon rostratus. The sequence continues at coordinate 13,367,276 of NC_055676.1, read as the reverse complement.
AGCTCATGTTTGTGCAGGATGTGAAGGTTCTGTATAACAGCACCCTATCAGATGAAACCAGTTTGGTCAGCCTAAAGATCCAGGTGCTAAAAAACCTGCAGACATACCTACAAGAGGAGGACTCTCGGATGCAGGAGGCTGATCGCGAATGTGAGTTCAACAAGTCCATCTCTCGCGTTCTGTCTCTCAGATGCCAAAGATTATCATTGTGTGTCCAGTAGTGTTAATCTTGTCGAATGTCCTGACTTTTTTTTTAATTCAGGGAAGAATCAAGCCAAGCAGGAGGATCTAAAAGAAATGGGGGACATCTCATCAGGAATGAGCAGCTCCATAATGCAGATCTACCTGAAGCAGGTGCTGGAGTCCTTCTTCCACTCGCAGTCCACAGTTCGGCACTTTGCCCTGAGCGTCATTACGTTGACTCTCAGCCAGGGCCTCATCCATCCTGTACAGGTATGTTCACAGTCTCACTCCAGCATACTCAGCCAAGATGTGCAGAGGTCTTAGAGGGAAGACAGGTGTGAGATTTTCTTTTTTCTCACAGTGACAACATTCTCTGCTGTCTTGAATGTATCGTGAGCTGTTCACAGATTAGATACAATTGTTTTTTTAGTGTGTGCCCTACTTAATTGCCATGGGAACAGACCCCGAGCCAACCATGAAGAACAAGGCCGATCAACAGCTGGTGGAGATTGACAAGAAATATTCAGGCTTCATCCATGTGAGTGGCTTTCTGGTTTATAATCAGGGTGTGCAAATCAATGTGCCAATACGATTGTTTGATGTAATGGTATCTGTGGGCAGTAGTGTGTGTATTTTGTTAGGGCTGGAGAATTTGAAAAAGTTCAGGCTACACTGAACACTGAACATTATAAGGAAGGAAAACTTGACTTTAAACTCAAATCTGAATGTTACACAGGAGCACAAAGCAGATTTTAGAGGGAGAGATAAAAAAACATAGCCGTCTAATTTGCTGTTTTTATTTCTTTAGTTCTTATTTTTAGAAAATAAACAAAATGTATACTCTCTACATCTAGCAACTTACCTTTGAACCTTTGATCCTAGACTTTGTAGGTCTAACAAAGATAAAATATGAGTATCACAAAAATCGTATTTATTGGAAGTATTTCAACCATTATCATGTTATCTGTGTATTTTCTGAGTTGTATCTCACTGTGAATTCACAGATGAAGGCTGTCGCAGGGTTGAAGATGTCTTACCAGGTACAGCAGGCCATAGATGGAGCCAAAGGCGCGGTGGTGCGAGGTTTCCGTCACGATGACTCAGACTCTGCTCTCTGCTCTCATCTCTACACAATGGTCCGTGGGAACCGACAACATAGGCGGGCTTTCCTCCTTTCCCTGCTTAACCTATTCGATGACAGCTCCGTAAGTTCGCCTCTCTCCTTTGGACTGATTCGCTTCTCTGGGCGTACATTTGAAGGGTTGTGCATCTCCAAAGGCTCACCCATCCAGCTGGCTTCACTGCTACTCATGAGCAGTTAGAAGCCTTTTTTTCACATTCCTCGCTGAAAGTGTAAATTTTCTCGCTGCGTATGAAAAATCTAATTTTAAGAGGCGGGCCTGCAAGAGTGATTTGTGACATAACAAATCATTTGGAAGCCAACCCTGATCCAGTATTCAGCATACACAAGTGTGATGTGGAAACCCAAAGCCTCCAGGGTGCAGACAATGAGAATTAGGAGACATCTTGTGTCCAGCAGTCAAACTTGAGAAATGAAAAACATTTGCATGTTCTAATAATATGGACTGGATTTTTTAATGAAGTAGAAGTAGTAGGTGCTATTTTAAGGATTTTAATGTGCTGATTCTTTTCCTGGAAAAAAGCAGACACACCTTAGACATTTTTGTGTATGTCTTACTACCTGTGTGGAGGGATCTTTAATTTTAGGTAGTGATGTTTTACTTTGTCCCCTGCAGAAAACAGAGGTGAACATGTTGTTGTTCATAGCAGACAACTTGGCCTGCTTCCCCTACCAGGCCCAGGAGGAGCCTCTCTTCATCATGCACCATGTAGATATTACTCTGTCTGTCTCTGGTAGCAACCTGCTCCAGTCTTTCAAGGAGGTGAGAGGCTTTGTTTGATTATACATATGACTTTTTGCTCTTCGTAGTTTGTTTATCGTGAGATAAAAATCTGACCTTGTGTAATATACCCACTGTATATTCCACTGTCTGTGTTTGAGTGGCTTTGTTCTCTCTGAGCAGTCTTTGCGGAAAGAGCCTGTACAACGGGAGAAGAAGATGAAGAAAAAAAAGAAGAAGAAGAAGCACCATCGGAGGAGAAAATACAGCTCTGATGATGATGATGATGATGAAGAGAGCAGTAGCGAATCCAGCAGCAGTGATGAGGACGATGAGGTGGTCCATAGGGGAAAGAAGTCTGTGGTTTCAGACGCCGACTCTGACATGGAAGATGAGGATGCAGTGATGGACCGCCTGCCTGAAAATCCCAACCCTCTGCTGGACTTTGCCAGTGCCTCACAGGGTATTCTGCTGCTGCTGGTGCTCAAACAACATCTGAAGAATCTCTATGGCTTCTCAGACAGGTAGGCCACATCAAAAATGCCAGTCAACAAATCTTTCGTTGACTCTTCCTCGGTATTGCAGCTGTTTGCATGACTGAGCTGAACTTTTTGCCTGTGTTCCAGCAAAATCCAGAAGTATTCACCCACGGAGTCTGCCAAAGTGTACGACAAGGCTGTGAACAGGAAGTCTAAGGTGCACTTCCACCCTCGTCAGACACTGGATTACCTGAAGAGTCATATGGCTGACATGGATCTCAGCTACGAGACCAAAAGGAATATTGTGAAACAGTATTTGGACGTAAGCATTCATTTCTATGTTTTGAGTTTATTTGTGTTATTTCACTCTCAGGAATATGCAATGGACAAATGGTGTGACTGTGAGAGAGTGTGTGCAGATGTGTGCATGTTTTTTAATTTCAGGTGGCCCAGATAGTCATGTTTGACCATTGAAGTAAACCTAGATTTGTGCAGTAATGAATAAAATATGTGCAAGGTTTTCATAGGCCCATTGCTGTATTTGTCCACCCAACTGTTTGTTTGGTAAAAGAAGTCCTTTCAAGTTGGCTAAAAAAAGAAGAAACTGTTAAACTGAAGTGCCTGCCTTTTCTTCATAGTTCAAGGTACTGATGGAGCACTTGGATCGTGACGAAGAGGACGAGGAGGGTGAAGCAAGTGCCAATGCCAGAAACAAAGCCATTACTTCACTGCTGAGTGGCTCAAAACTCGGGAACCACAACCACAATAATCACACTGCTCCAATGGAGAGCGATGAGGAGGAGAGTGATGATGAAGATCCCGCTGCGGTATGAATTTTAAAACTCCTTAGAGTAAAGATCACTCATAAGATTTACATGTTAACATACCTGCAATCAAACTTCTATATATCTGAATAGATAGTTTAAAATGGCATTAGTTCAGTCATATGGATATCATATTTGAGGTACGTGCACAACAGTAGTCCCTTTGTGAGAATGTGGAAAAGGTTTTTACATGTCACAGTCATGAAAAGGAAAGGGAAAATGACCTAATGCCTCTCTGTCAGAGTATATGCAAACATCGTTTTAACCCTCTGAACCCCACAGCCCGCTGGTGGGTTTGACAGATATATTTTCTTTTAAAAATTGGCATTTTAAATGTGTTATACTGCATAAAAATATTTTTTGAGTACTACCATCTTCTAGTCATGATTGTGCTGTTTCCATAGAGGTGCATGACTTACATATTGCAGTGAAAAACGAGCCCACAGTGAGTTAAACTGTGACAGGCCAGAAACGGCCTGGGGTTCAGTTGCAGGCATTTGTTTTGCAGCTACTGTTCACACATTAATGTTTTTTCATGCCGGACACATTCTGCGTCTTCTGTCCACAGCGGAAACCAAGGAAAGGCAGGGATTCCGCAGAGGATTCAGGTCACATGAATGAAACAGTGGAGGCCATGGACGTTGTTGCCATCTGCCGTCCCAAATACAAAGACAGACCGCAGATTGCCAGGGTCGTCCAGAAGACCAAAAATGGCTACAGCATACACTGGATGACCGGCTCCTACTCTGGGCCCTGGGCTGTGGCAAAGAAGCGGGACGGTCGCAAAAAGGTGCCTTGGGTTGACACTATCAAGGAGTCAGACATTATTTACAAGAAAATATCCTTGACAAGCGGACACAAGCTGACGAACAAAGTGGCACAGACGTTACGGGCGCTGTATGCCGCCAAGGAGGGGACTAAGAGTTAATCATCTGAAATTATTCAGGCAGAAATCGCTCACAGCCCAGATCTATGTGGGTCCAACATGTTAAAGAGAGAAGATGGACGTGGTTTAGGAAAAAGTATGGAGAACACAGGTCTGTTTGACTACAGACCTGTTTAAGTTAAACACAAGAAGGAAATCATTGTGTGGGAGTTCCTTCGCTGTTGTGCAGCAGCCTCGTTGTTTGATTTTTACTCCCACTGTATCATTGTTTAACTAAACACATGTTTATATCTGAACATAATTCTGTAAAAAGAAAGAAACTGAATGTTGGAAATTAGTGTATTGATGATGTTCTTAATAAAGTGTTTTGGAGTTTAAACTAGCACCAGATGGATTTATTCACTTGACCTGAGCTCCAACAACTTTTAACTTTCTTTTTTTTTCTTGTTTGTTTACCCACACTGTGTAATGGAGTATCTTTGATATAATTTATTTATGTTAAAAGCAGTGCAGTATCTGTGCCTATATGCAGGGGAAGTTATATTGTTTTTAATATAGATTTTGATGTTATAGAACACAGAGCAAGAAAAAAGTGATCCCCCGCTCTTCTGGTGGAACAAATACTGCAATAAATTTTTCTTATGTCTTTGTTACTTGTTTGTGCTTTTTTTCACCACATCAGAATTTTGCCTGTATTGTGATCCCCTCACTTGTGTGACAGAAGTAAAGGGGAGTGAAGGTAATCATGGAGGGGTCTTTTGGGGATGTGACTGGACTACAAACAGGTCGATCTGTGCCTCTGAAGAAATAATACCAGATCTTAAGAGGTTACTGAAGTCTTTACTCACTGCAACCCTGCATAGATCATCTTATCATGATGAATGTGAGGATGTACACATCAGCAGCTGGAAGGTCACTTAATGTAAGCTCTTGGACCTTGCTTCACACCAGTGGTTGATGTCAATTTTGTCTGTTATCTTTGGATTTTCTGCATCTTCTGCATAGATAATGTTGCGCCTTTATACCCACTGTTTCACAGTTTCAAGCACCCCATGTCGGGTGCTAACTGTTGCTGTGTGGAAGCAAGCCAATCAGGAGATTTAAGGAGAATAACTCTTTTCTGTAGTATGTCCCTGTGTATCTTTTCTGTTTCTGGTCTAAATGAAAGCTACCAAGCCTGAAATAAGATCAGAGTGTGTTTGCACTTGAGAGTTATAACTGATGGGAACATAATTTGATCATATGTCACATTCTTATTAAAATACAGTAATTATTTTAATAGTATTAAGAAGATAAATACAGGTCTCAAAACCATTTACAGCAACATTTCAGGGTGTAACAAAACATCAATTGGCTATTGAATAATGTAAAATCCAAATATTTTAATCTATAAAACCTTCACTGCATGCTAAGGCAACTGGTTGAAGTAAACTTTTTTGTATTATTCATTCAATTGCTATTGCTACTTATTTTTAAGGTGTTTTAAAAATATATATTGTATCTGTATCTGTCTATGTGTGCATTTCTGTGTGGCGATTAATTCAGGTAACGTTACAATGACCGGTGGATGGCAGCACAACGTTTCACTTCACCCAGTCTGCAAAAAATCAAGGAGACGAAGAAGAAGATGAATCGCCGGAAAACAACCTTTCACCTCTGCCGCTGTGCATGAGGTTGGCGGGCTGCTAGTTGTGTGTTGTATGAGACAGTATTTGTTTAAATTTTGCTGCGGAACGGGTGAACAAAACGTCTTAGCCAAACAACTCAGCATCACGCGGAATCTCTTCAGTCGGGTACAGCAACGAGTTCACTTGAAGACACACAAATTCATACTTAGCTAGCATTTAGCTTGCATGCTAAATAATAAGGGTTTAATGCTAGCAGTCAGTTAACTAACCGGCGTCTACTACTAGCTTGCTAACATTAGCTAGCACTGGAAACATTTAAATTGTTGTCGTGAGATTGGTAGTGTGTCTCTCTATTATCCACGTATGACATCTCGCCTAACTTTGCCAACGCTGATATCTGTAGATAACTTAGCGGTGGTAGCCCAGCCATGCCGTCCAGCGCTGGACCCAGCAGCCCCGCCGCTGCCCTCGCCGAAGCCCTGGAAAATTCTGCCCGGCTGATTGACAGACACCTGCAGGAAGACCGCTGCTTTCCTGACCTGTCGGAGCTGCTCAGCGTCCCCTCTCACAGTAAGTCATGTGTAGGGATGGAGCAGAAGAGGGAAAGACCTCACAGTGTCGATCACACTCAAATGTGTCTGTTTACCCTAGTGCTACCATGCCAAACTAGGAATGGGTGGATAAAGAAGGTCGTTGGACAATACTGATTAACGCAAATATCACAATAGGTGTTGACTAAAACTTTGGTGTACACAAAGGAAGACACTGTTAGTATTTTCAAAGCTTCTGTATACGCGGATATAAGCACAAAACAAGAAAGTGAAATGAGGCATTGACAGGACAATATGTTGCATCATTTAATTGTAATGCATCAAATGTAAAAAGTTGTCATTCCCAGACAAAATATGTTAATGTTGCTGATGGAAAACAGTTATTTACAAGCTATATCAAAATATGTATTGATATCCTTTCCTCCATACTTCACCAAGGGTATATGATGATAAAATGGGTCATGGGTTTCATGATTGCCATTTGCCATGAATTGAAATTTGTTGCCTCTGTGTAAAAAAAAAAAACCCAAAACATAAGATGCCATAATATGTCCCACTGTCTGTTTACTCTGTGATGGAATTTGTTTGTTTACAAGAACAACAAATTGTAATTTGGGTGCAAAATTTGTTCTGGGGATGATGCATGATCAGACTTGTTCTTAATTGTGTTAATAGATATGCCATCCCTCTCTGGAGGGTCGGACATGGACTACCCTCTCCAGGGACCAGGTTTACTCAGTGTGCCAAATCTCCCGGAGCTCAGTGCAGTCCGCCGAGTCCCTCTGCCACCTGAGCTGGTGGAACAGTTCAGCCGTATCCTTTTGGCCATTCAGGAAATGCTGATTGAATGCTTGCAGATGGATCCAGAGGTTTTCATCTGACATATGGCAAGAATGTGAAATTGATTGCTTTTGACTTGAATTGAGGTTTCAACTTAACAGTTTTATAGATATGCAGTGTAACTGCATGATGGGAGTTTTTCCTGAGATCTGTCGCGCGTGGCTTACTATTGACAATGACATCTTCATGTGGAATTATGAAGATGGGTGAGTCTGTTTATCTTACATGGAAATGATTGAAAACATTCGTTATTAGTTTTCAGTTTTTTATGGTGAACTTCCATTGATGATAAACCTGGAATGAAGGCAGCTATTTATTTTTCCTCCTATACTCTTTGCAGAGGAGATGTGGCCTATTTTGATGGCCTTATTGAAACCATTCTGGCAGTGGGCCTTGTGAAACCAAAACAAGGTATGTATAATTAAACTCAGCATTGATTATTATCATTTGTTTAATTTTTAATCATTATAATCAATATTTTTTTTATTTGAGTAATGTTCCTGAGCTGTGTTTTTTCTCTCAGGGATTTTACAGCCACACATTCACTACCTCTTAGTATTGGCCACTTCTGTGGATGTAGTGATCCTCGGGCTGAGCTTCCCCAAGAGCCAGGCTGGTGAGTCTGCATTGAAATGTCTAAAAACCAATAGACCTGTATCATGTATTTTGTTGAGTTACCAAATGTTTCCAACAGTGTTCACACCCAGAGAAATCTGTAATTTTATTCAAGGTGATTTTATTTGGTCCCCTGACGGAGCACAATTATTAATTTTCATTGGCAATGGTGGTTGTTTAACAATGAAGACAACTCCCATGATCCCATATTACTTTGAAGTTATCAAACTTCATCTTTTGTTATTGTTTTGACTAAGAGATCCCTTGCAGCAGAAATTACCCACTGTGTTTTTAAGAGTTAAACCTCTTCTCCTCAGTCCTCTGCGAAATCCTGTCATGATATAATTCTTATTCTCTCATCTTTGTGTCTCTCCTGGTTTTATTGCAGGGTTGAATGACAGCATGTCTGGTGGGATGCAGCTGCTCCCAGACCCCCTCTTCTCAATCCCCACAGACAACATCTACATCCTATCCATCACCTCCACAGACCTTGGACGCATCTTTATGGCGGGAAAGGATGGCTGCCTCTATGAGATAGCTTACCAAGCGGAGGCAGGATGGCTGAGTCAGCGCTGCAGAAAAATCAACCACTCCAAAAGCTCTCTGTCATTCCTCATCCCTTCTGTGCTCCAGTTCTCCTTCTCTGAAGATGGTAAGAAGAGGGACACATTTGTATGTAGAGTGAAAGATGTCCGTGAGATAATAAAACATGAATTTAACCTTTTCTTGTCGTTGTGCTCCGCAGACCCCATTGTGCAGATTGCTATCGACAACTCCCGCAACACGCTGTTCACACGCTCTGAGAAAGGTGTCCTGCAGGTAGGATGTTCAGTGAACTTCATGTCAGTTTTTCACATGTATGGCTGTTTCCAATCACCCAAGAGACTAACACATCTGTTGTGTTTGTTACTGTGCTAATATAAGTAACAATTTGTCTGTTTAGCTGTATGACCTGGGTGCTGATGGGCAGGGAATGAGTCGTGTGGCAACCATGTCGCAGAGCTCCATTGTTGCGGCTGCTGGAAACATAGACAGGTATGTGCGGATTTGTTGATGTGTTTGTTGAACCTCAAACATGTTTTTCACATGTCATTAATTGTCCTCCTAGAGAAGGAACATTTTTTTTTCTGTCTCTTTGAAACTCTCCTTCTGTTGCAGGACAATTGATCGTTCTGTCTTCAAACCTATCGTCCAGATCTCTGTGATTGACAGATCTGAGTCCTCAGACTGTCACCTGCTCGCTGTCACTCATGCAGGTAAACATTAAAGGACAATAGTGACGATGAGCAAAAAAAGTAGGACCTGTGTAAGATAATGTGAAACATTTATCCTTTCTGTGTGCCTGTACATCTTCTCTCTGTAGGTGTGCGTCTCTACTTCAGCACTACACCTTTCTCCCCTCCACACCAGAAGCATATGGCGGTTCGACCTAGCTTGCTAGCTTTGGTCCATGTCCGTCTTCCTCCTGGGTTTTCTGCATCTTCTACCCTGCAGAAACCTGCGAAGGTCCACAAGGCACTACACAGCAAAGGTAACATGATATTCTTTGCTATTATTCTTTTTACTTTTAGTGCTATGTATAGCTCACTGGCATGCAGATCCAGACCTGCCTGTAATATGGTTTTGTCTTTTCTTTGCTTAAATCTTGCAGGTGTTCTGTTAATGGCTGCTTCAGAGACAGAGGACAGTGACATTCTGTGGTGCATCAACCATGACTCCTTCCCCTTTAAGAAACCCTTGATGGAGACACAGGTTGGCACATAAAAACACATAAATGGCTCAAACTTTTATTCTTACTCATTGGCCGCTTCTCTGTAGTGCAGCTTGTGTGTACGGGATACTTGTTAATAGAAACCCTACAACATGCCTCTCTTTCTTTTGTTTTCTATTGCAGATGATGTCTAACATAGATGGACACTCTTGGGCTCTTTGTGCTTTTAATGAGGACAGGCCTACCAAGATCTTTAGTCCTCTGAACAAGGAACAGATCCCCATCACTGACTCACCTGTGGTGGTCCAGCAGCACAATATCCCTCCACAGAAGTTTGTCCTTCTCTCTGCAAAGGTTAAAAATTCTGTCACAGCTACTTATGTTGCATACGTAGTCCTCATACTTCTTAATTTTGCATAATAAGTGTAGACTCCTTGCTGTCCTGTAGGGGAGTCATATCTTCCAAAAACTGAGGCCAGTAGACCAGCTCCGTCACCTGCTGGTGAGCTGCGCTGGAGGAGAAAGCGAAGAGGTTGAACGCTTCTTCAAGCTGCACAGGGTACAAAGCATATTTACTGTCGTATATTTTATAACACCTTCACACAGGATTCAGGCAGGCAGGCTCAGACCAGTGTGCAGGCTTGTTTCTCTCTCTCTCTCTCTCTCTCTCTCACACACACACACACACACACACACACAGACAGTATATATTCAGTTGTAAATCTGTTCTGTACAGGAGGAACAGGCTTGTGCCACAGCACTGATCCTGGCTTGTTCCAGTGCTGCTTGTGACAGAGAGGTTTCACAGTGGGCCACCAGAGCGTTCTTCAGGTAACAGATTACATTGTTTAAACACACGGACAGATTTGCACTCACTCACACTGTACACAAACTAAAAGCAGTTCCTCTGTTGTTATTGTGATCAGATATGGAGGAGAAGCACAGATGAGATTCCCTGCAGCCATGACATCCCCCAGTACTGTTGGACCTGTGATGAGCTCTCCAGCGCCTGGTAAATAATTAAAAACTGTCTTCCTGGCCTTCCAGCTTAAACTGCTGTGACATTGTGTAAAGCCTCATACATGCATTACCATGTCTGCCAAGTATTTGACTGATCTGCTTAAGAGGATATTAACACACTTAATAGTTAAAGCAATTCCAACATCACATTTGATCATATCCTTAAAATTCATGCAAAAACCTTTGTCATTTGTCTTACTCCTCTCTCAGGCATCGTGCCCCCAGCTTTGGCCACACCTTTCGCACCAATGCACTCTGGGGCTGCCCCCATCACACCCATGTCAGCTGGCCCAGAGGTGATCTTCTCAGGGAAACACAACGGCATCTGTGTCTACTTTGCTCGCATTCTCGGGTAAGTAAATCCCGTTATCATTTTTCTCATTAACACATTTAGAATCTGTTTTATGGGTGAGAGGCTAAACGTGTCTCTTCAGTCAGAGGTGTGGATGCTGATGAGTGATGATGGTGTCCACACTGAACTTTCTGTCCTGTTCCCTTCTGACCTCACTCTAACAGAAATATCTGGGATGGAAGCCTTGCTGTTGAGAAAACCATGAGCAAAGGAAATCAGTGTGTCAGTATTGTAAGTATCATAGCAACACCAGGCATTTATTTAACAGTGTAATTAGTAGCTTTTAGAATGATGCTAGTAGTGCTTCGTTATCGCTAACTTTTATTTTATGTCCCCACAGTTGGAAAGCAGCGTTGGTTTGTTTGATTTGGAGTCTGTACTTCTGGAGCTCTGTGGTTTGCGGGAGTTTCTTGATAAAAACTCTCAGTTCAGTCCATCCTCTTTAGGTGCTGCGAGGTAAGAGCTCCTTCTCTGCTTGCTTAGTCTTACATCAAACTAATTGCTGTGTTGACGCCTTAAAAGGTTCTGCTAGTTCTCAAACAAAGCAGCACGCACCTTTTCTGATCAGAACACCACTGGCTACGAATTTAAGTATATGAACAAATAGATTTTCTTATTTCATGTTACTTTGTCACTGAGTGTTTCTTACGTGAAAGTGACACCTGCTAAAAGAGGATCTAGATCTGCAAAAACTTGTTTCCCATCCTTCCTAAATAACATCTGTTCTGCTCCCTATTAGTTTCAGCTCCCCTGCCAACCTGCAGCAAAGGCTGCTGGGATTTATGCGTCCTGATGGTGCCAGCTCTCAGCAGGTCCAGCAGGAGCTCCAGAGGAAATATCACAGTGAGTTATGAGCGCAGGTTTCCACATTTTCCTCAATATTGTCATAAGAATCAACTTCCAGAGTATCAATGATTCTTGAGTAAGAGTGGAACTTTAATTTACCAACTATGTGTGTCACCCTCATCACTGATGCCTTAATTTCCTCAAATTCCTGTAACTTTTGTCTCTTTGTGCTTCCATCTGTATCCAGCCAAAGCTCAGGTCTATGAGAAAGTGTCCCTGCAGGGCATCCAGCAGTTAGTGCATCGCTCCTATCAGACTCTGGTCCTCTGGAAGCTTCTCTGTGATCATCAGTTCAGCCTCATTATGTCTGAGCTGCCAAAGGTACATGTGTGCACAAACACTTCTCCTGTAGAAAAACAGTAGATGCCCATACATCATCACTGCGGTGCCCTCCTGATTGCAGTACCTTTTTGTTTTCGGCCAGAAACCTGGTGTACAGTGTCAGCTCTCCGTGCTTGTTGCTCACTCCACTTTTTTCTGTTTTTGTAGGAGTTTCAAGAGCAGATGAAAGGAGCAAGTTTTAAAGATGTAGTAATCCGGGGCAAGGAGCTGTCTGGAGCACTCATCACAGCACTCATTAATGTCTACATCAAAGATAATGCCTCTGTGGATGCTATCAGCAATCACCTGCGGGACATCTGTCCCCTGCTGTACAGCAGTGATGACAGCGTTTGCTCTAAGGTACATACACACAAACATATGGTGTTTTGGGGTTCACTACCGTTCACTTTATTCTGCAATTTCTATTTCATTGATGTCTTGGTGATGTCACATTTCTTGCAATCTTCAGGATAATTTGGGGGTCATCAAGGTCATTAAAAGGTATTGATTCAGCAGCATCGATTCATGTGTCTTAATACTGAATTTGTTGCTTTTGTCTCCCACTTAGGCTAATGAGTTGCTGCAGAGCTCGAAGCAGATCCAGAATAAAGTAGATAAAGAGAGAACACTGAGGGAGTCTCTACGACTCTATCAGCAGATCAGCCAACACACCGACCTACCGCTCGTCTGCTCTCAGTACAGGCAAGGTATGGACACCTTCCTTTTTCTGTATTTGTGTAGTTGATATGTTAAAAGTTGTTTTGACACTAATGCTGTTAATCTGTCTCAGTGCGTTTCTACGAGGGAGTCCTTGAGTTGTGCCTCACAGCGGCAGACAAGAAGGACCCACAGAGACTGGGGCCCCACTTCTACAAGAATGGAGAGCCTGAGGATGACAGAGTGGGACAGCAGGCCTTCCAGGAAAGGTAGCACAAGACAGACGTAGTACACGATTCGGCATCATTGATGCCTGTTTAAGCCGATTGTCACCAACATTTTTCACTCCTCCTCTCTCTGCTCCAGACTTTTGTGTTACAAGTGCATCACAGACACCATGCAGGAGCTGGTGAACCAGAGCAAAGCTGCCCCTCAGTCCCCCAGCGTTCCGAAGCAGCCTGGGCCTCCTGTCATGACCTCTGACCCTAACATGCTCAGTAACGAAGAAGCTACAGCTCATGTTAGTACAAAGGGGACAGTTGATGTTCATTTCTCGCCGTGGCAGTGTACATGATCTGCATAATTAATGAATGATGTTGTTCCCTTGTAGTTTGAGCAGATACTGGGTCTGGCTCAGAGGTCTCAGGACGAATTGTTTCACATCGCTCTGTACAACTGGCTGATTCAGGCCGATCTGACCGATAAGCTGCTGGAGGTAGTGTGTCACTTAATGCAGTTTTTGTATGTGCATATTTTATATCCAGGCTCATTGTTTTCTTTTTCCTATGTAAATGGAAAATAGCCGAATTTTTAAAAATGAGAACATCAATTTAGACTGTTTCATCCATAATTTATGGCCTCACACACCCCCCGGGTGTTGTGTTTTCTGATGAATTGAGACACTTTACAGGTGTTTATAGTAAATGTGAAAAGGTAGGAGACAATGCACGAGTGCCTTTTCTGTTTCTTTGTATATCCTCGTAGCCCTGTGTATCTCCATAGTAAACCTGTGTGACTGTTTGGATGATTACATGCCTTCCGTCTTATAGCTTTTCCTTTCATTTGTTCTCTGTTGTCCAGGTGAATTCTCCTTACCTGGAAGAACATCTGATGCATATGATCAAGCAGGACCAGAGCAAGGTGCACAATATGGATCTGTTGTGGCGCTACTACGAGAAGAACCGAAACTTTGGCAAGGCAGCTCATGTACTGGCCCGTCTCGCTGACATGCACAGGTTTGGACACAACAGGATAATAAGTTTCTGGTAGATTATTATCACTTAACATAAAAAAATGTATGAACAAACTTTATCACGGACTCTTCAGCTAACCCTGGTTTGCCACATACAATGTATAAACACTACATGGACTCTTTTGTACTGTTTGCTTTTTATTTTTTAAATGAAGACATGATAGGAAAGTACCTTGTTGTTTGTTCTGTGATCATGCAGCACTGAGATCTCACTGAAGCAGCGCTTGGAGTATATCGCCCGAGCCATCCTGTCTGCTAAGAGTTCCTCCAGCATCTCAGCTCAGGCATCAGACGGAGAGTTCCTTCACGAGCTGGAAGAAAAGATGGAGGTATGTATGTGGTGGCGATCACAATGAAAGAAATCTGTGTGTGATCCCCCTGTGAAATTTAGCGTTGTAATGCTCTGTTTTGTTTTGTTCCCCTTCCTAGCTGGTGCGCATCCAAGTACAGATTCAGGACACCCTGATCAGACAGTACTCCCATCATCCCTCAGTGAAAAATGTCATCTCTCAGTTGGACTCAGAGCTCATGGATATCACTAAGGTAACATGAGCAGAACAACGATGATCAGGAGTTGGGGATTATAAAGAATTTTCATTACAGTGAATGGAAAATGCTTCTAAATGTTGAGTAATGTTCTCTTGTGCAGCTCTACGGGGAGTTTGCTGACCATTTCAAATTGTCCGAGTGCAAGCTGGCCATCATTCACTGTGCAGGACACTCTGACCCGATCCTGGTGCATTCGCTGTGGCAGGAAATCATGGAGAAAGGCAAGTGAAATGTCAACGCCTCGCAAAACATTTAGCCCCAAACCTCTTTAAAAATGCCCTTCACACGCTGCAAGTGATGGAAGTGTCAGTGATTGCTTTGTCTTGTCTAGAACTGGGAGACTCCGTGGCCATGAGTCCAGTCGACAGGATGAGGTCTCTCAGTTTGAAGTTGGTATCACTGGGAAAGATTTATGCTGGAACACCAAGATATTTTCCCCTGGGTAAGCATTCATACCCTCCTATAATTATGTTGAGTTTTCCTCTTGTTAGAATTTTCCAGCTTGCTGTTTACCATTTTGTTAACAGTAATATAATTAGTCTTCCCCCGTGCATCATTTATGTCAGCATGTCTCTGTGGTCCAGGACTGTAGGGTCATGCTGGTGCTCTAGGTGATTGCTTAATTATCCTCTCAGTGCAACCAGCCTGTTCAAACTTGTCCTCTCGGCGGAGACGACGTTTCACTTTCTATTCATCTTGGGTACATTGCACACATGCACAGAATGTCAGATGCAATATACCTTTTCCTCAATAACGACCAAGCTGATGAGTATGCAATGCTAAAAAGTACCGATGTGTCCTGTGATTGTAGAGTCCCTGGTAAAGTTTTTAGAGCAGGAAGTGTGTCGACTGAACTGGGATGTGGGCTTCGTCACCTCCACCATGCAGGAGATTGGAGTACAGTTGCCGCGTCTTCTGGAAGTCTATGACCAACTCTTCAAAACGCGGGTACAGAAATCATATCACATATCACATGTCAATGCATCACTTAATCGTTTTTGGTAAAATTTATATAAATGACTAGAAGCAACATTTGCAGTTTTTGGGGATCAAATTGTCTCTTAATTAATCCATCAACCTGTCACGTTTCTTCCTCTGTGCAGGATCCCTGTTGGCAGCGGCTGAAGAAACCTCTCCACTTGGTGGAGTGTATCCACGTCCTGCTGTCAGGATACGTGGATGATCCCAGCAGAGTACCAACCTATGACAGGTAATCACTGTCCGAGTAGTGGCCGGTTGTGGGCGCTGTAGTGGTGGCTTTGTGTTTTACAGAGAGCATGATCATATCATCGCTGGTTAAACTGACAATGGACGGAAGTTTTTTGCTTTAACTTCTCATTTGAAATGCTGATTGCACAATGTAATGGCTATACAATAATTAATAATTCCCTATAAGCCTCGCTTTCACTATGCAGTTCTGTCTGCCACCTGGTACAGACTCCCGCCAAAATGAAGGCTCAACAGTTTTTATCTGCTTTCAAGTCTCCATTATAGACCAGAGTACAAAATGAACTTGAGCTTTTCTCCTGTTTTCTTCTACACACCCTCAACCCAGACGCCAACCCCTGCTTTAGTCACGTGTTTGTGCGAAGCAATGCTGAAATTATGTTAATAAAATTATTATTATTATGTTATCGTTATAAACAGTGGTGTTGAATGAAACCTTACACTGTCTTCACAGGAGCAAGAATGCTTAAAACATGGTTAGTTTGTGCAACACAGAACATTTTGAAAAGCAGTGTCTCCATTGAGGGCAGGAAAATTCAGTGAGAGGCATTTTTACTGTTTCTAGGCAACACATATCTGCCAATCACTTGTGTGCTACCAACAGCAGATGTATTCAGGAAGTCAAAGACACAGTAGATGGACGATATATAAATCGAAAAGCTGAAAACTGATGTTTGTCCAATCTTGGTGCTTATTGTCTGTGACATGATAATTTCACTGTGAAGCCAGATAGCTTTACGTCCGAAACACTCACAGCAGGGGGTTGTTGTTTAAAGGATAGGTTCACATTTATTCTGGTTTGTCTTAAAACAATACTCCCATGTCCATATGTACATTGAAAGGTTTATTGCTGAATGTAATAGTTCCTCCTGTCCATACTGGCTGTGAAGAAATCCACAGTCCTCATTCTGTGTAAAAATGTAGTACATATCTGAATATGAGCGTCCAGCAGATCAAGTGGATATCTTCCAAAATTACTGTCTTTTTTTAGTACAAAATTCCCTCTTTCAGTAAACACTGGGGAAATGAAGTGAAATTTGCATAAAAAAGACAATCTTTGGAACATCCCCTCTTAATTTGACTAACTCATACTGCTGAAGCAACATATTAGCTTCATTAAGGTGCCTTTCATGTTACTGAAACTGCAATAAACCCACAGTAAGACCAGTTTAACAGCCTGTTTTTCCTCCATGTCAGACGCCGATTCACCAACGTGTGTCTTGACAACATCTGTGGATACCTCGTGGAGCTGCAGTCTCTGAGCCCAAACTCGACCCTTCAACAAACCATCGGCAACTTCAAGTCTCTGCAGGCGAAGCTGGAGAAACTCCACTGACGTCACTAATAACGTTCTTCACAGGACAAGAGACAGGTGACCTCTGGATCTTGCACTGCTGGCCTTAATTAAACCGACCAGTGCGCCTCGATTTCTCTTCAGCCCTGACACGTTACAGCTTGGCACACGTGCTTGTTGTTAAGGGACAGTGGAAGCAGTCCTCTGATAAAGATGAGACAGGAGAGACAAGTTTTATAACTTATTTAATACATTTGTTATAAGTCTAAACATTATTCTGAAATACAGCTTTGGAAAGCAAGACAGTGTTGGTTATCTGCGTTGTGTGCAAATAGCTGTGTCAGATAGCTAAAAAAAAAAGTTTGAGTTAGCTGTATAAAAGATGAAGTCACTGAATTTTGCAGGTTGGTTTTCATATACTGAAATTGCACTTATTGACGATTGATTTGGGATATTTTCTTATGAATCCACTTGGTAAATATACCTGACTGAAGCCTTTGATCACACAGGAAGCATTTTGATAGTTTTACGTTCAAAACAAACAGTTCAGTGCAGGATGTTGTAATTATGTACATAACTTGGCCATGATGTCGTCCCCTCTGCCAAAAGGTCATACACACACCTGAACATTGTGTATTATTTACAGTCAGCATTTTGTCTGATACATTTAACAGTGCCGTTGTGTACGAGTGCTTTTGTCACTGTTTGGAATGTAAAACTATTTTAACACGGTGCTGCTCACAGTGCTACAATGAAAACTTTGGCCTGTGATGAGGAAAAAAAAACCATAAAGCATTTTTATAAACAAATCAAACTTGTCATTGCTTTTGTGTGTGAGGATGTTATGGAAACCCTAACCTAAACCTGTGAACCAACAAACTGGTGTTGTTGAGTGTAGTCGAGTGTTAAATTTAACCAAATAATTACCAGCAGAAAGGACGATTAAACTGCTCTGGGTCGATGATGTGACACCGCAGAGGGCGTCCTATATTGGCATGAATGTCATTACTGTGAAAATTACACTCAGGGTTTCTTAGTCATCACTAACACTGCAGCAATTGCTAAAGGTCTTTTTCGCCAATTAGCTGTGCACTCTAGTACAAAATCCTGTCCACCCTAATGATAAATAAAATATTTTTTCTTGATGCTGAGGTGAATCCTCTCTTATTGACACAAGGAGTCTTACACAAATATATTAAGTATTCTTTATATAACATTTTTATCAATACTACATGAGTGTGAGCAGTCCCACCCCTCCATCTAATCAAACTGACATATGCGTTGTTAGATAACGTACTAAACTCTAAAGTAAAACCTGCAGTTGTAATGATGAGAGAGATTAGCTCATTATGGACGAGGAGTTTAGCACTTTAGCCACATTTTCATCCCCTTCACTTCAACAGACTTAAGTACAAGCACATGGCCAATTCTGACAGATTTGGATGTTTTGATTGGGCAGCAGCAACATGGAGATGAACAAACATTGAAAGAATCTAACAGATAACTGGTTGGTTAATAGAGGCTTTTTGTGACCGCTTGAGACAGAGAAACAGTGAGGATCGGATATAGCAAGATATACATAACCACATATTTAGCCCAAGAGTAAAAATTGGATGTGATGCACACATTTCTACCTTTTGCATGAGCAAGAAAGCCTTTTCACTCCGTGCAGGAATATGTAGGGGATGATGCAGGTGTAGGAGGCCGCAATATAGCTGGCCACCTCCACCACTATCGACGAGGTGTGGATGCTGTTAGTGATGCGCAGGAGCAGATGAGTCAGCCAGCAGACCAGGAACACGCTGGCTACAGCCACCACGCTCTTGGCTGCCCTCACCTGAGAGCTCGAGCTCGGGCTGGGCTTAGCTGGCATTTGGCTGGGCTTCGAAAGGTTTGGTGGAGCTCCAGCTATGCTGTTTGTGTTTGTTTCCCCGTTGAGGGGAGGGCTGCTGGAGCTGTGGCCTGACAGCCCTCCAGTTGGACAGTGAGAAGCAGAGACGTCCGAACAAACTTGGGTTGGGGCTGCAGACTCTTTGAGGTATTTTGAGGGTCCTGGATTAGACACGGTGCTGTCTGATCTGTCATCATTTCTGCTTCCAAGATTGATTCCATTCTTAACCACCTCCTTGGTAGGGTCAGATTGATGACCCTGTATGCGTCGCTGGTTTTGGAGCAGAGTGATGACAATCTGGACAGTGGCAAATGCAATCCCAGCAGCAGGGATAGCATTAGCCAGGGTTAAATAAAAGATCTCATAGGTTTGCCTGGCAAAGGCGTTGGGAAAGACATCTATACAGTCTTCGTGGCTATCGTTTCCTCCCTCCACTGTGACAAAGAAAAAGTGCGGGATGCTGAAGACCACAGCCACCGTCCAGCTCCCAGCCAGCAGGCAGCCCACCAAGCACAGGCTGTCCAGCCGCACCGGAGCACCTCCCCGTTTCAGGGAGCCGACGAGCTTCTGGTGCCAGAAAGCGCTGATGAAGAAGGTCGTGTAGATGCTGCTGGTCTCTGAGAGGTCGGCGCAAAAGCGGAACACGCCACAGAAGGTTTCCCCCAGGAACCAACGTCCAGCGAAATCTGCCATGGTGTCGGGCAGGTCCACCAGGTAGTTGGTGATAAGGTTGGAGACAGCCAGGTTGATGAAAAGGACCTCGTTGGTGCGGATGCCAGATTTCTGCGCCAGCAGGGAGCGAAATGCCAGCCAGTTGTTTCCCAGAATCCCTGCTAGGAACATGAGCGCTCTGATGATGGATTCAATCAACTCTTCTGCGTCCATCGTTCCACAAAATCAGGTGTTTTAATCTTCAATGCCACAGCCGACCGCTCTCACCGGTTCAAAGCTTGTAATGTGGGACGCCTTGGTCCTTGGACACTTAAAGAGGAGGATAAGAAGCCCAACCCAGTCACACGGTAGAGTTCAAACAACATCTTACCATTTTGTTTTCCATCAAGGAGCTTTCATCATGTAGTCCGCTGAGATGGAGGTGTATTTTTCTCGTGATGACAGGCCCTCCCAAGGAGCTTCCCCTGACTGCAAGTGCACTACAGTAACATTATCTGACTGAAGAAAGAACAAACACAGAGCAGAATCTGAGTGTCCACTGAGCAGCTGTGGAAGTCCCTGAAGAGCCGCCAATTAAATCTCTGATCCTCTGATAAATCACAACCAAAATGTTGCTCTGTGTTGTCCTATTGCAGCTCAGTTTATGCTTTGCAGAATCTTACATAACAGACTCTGAGCGGGGCACAGACTCTTCTGTTGAAACCTTCAGATTTTCGTTAAAATTCCTGCGTGCAAACGGGATCAACCTCTGAGAGATCAACATATCTCCTCACAGCTGCACAAAGCAAACGCTCCATTATGTCTCTGTGCAGCAGCACTTGATTTTACACCCTGGTGGCAGGACAGACTGATTTTTCTCATTGATTTTTTTTTTTGCTCAAACATGATCAAACACTGCACAATGTCTGTGTGCAATTTTCTAAAAAGTGTTGTCATTCCTTCTTTATTTAGTTTTCTAATGTTAGGGCTTTTGACACCACTGTCTTTTCCTTCAGAAAATGTAATACAGTTGTAATTAAAGGCTTTATTAATGGTAAATAAGGCATTTAGCGCTTTATAAATATTGTCAATCCATCAATAAATGCTCATGGGTTTCTCACTTTCTCAAAAGTATTCCCTTACTTAAGTAAAAGTACTAATACCACACTGTCTGAATAGTGAAAGTACTTTAAATTGGCCCCAATGACTGTTATATATTAAATAATCAGATTTTGACACATGCATTTATGTAAAGGCAGGATTTTACTGTTGCTTGAGCTGGAGCTCATTTTGAACTATTTTGTATTGGACAGCAACGAGTGATTATTTTCATTATGGATTAACGTGCTGATTTTATTCTCCATTAATCGACTGATTGTAGTGGAGTAATAAGTACACTTCCCTCTGAAATGTAGCGTAGGTGTGGAAGTATAAATCGGAGAAGAAAATGCTCAGATATCACAAATTTCTTCTTAAATACAGTATATGCACTTAGTTACACCCCACCACAGGAAAAGCCAGCCAGCCTGCATGTAAAAGTTAATCATATAAAAGTTGGTAATGAGTGGATTTCACTTTGCAAGTGCTCCACTGGTCTTCCTGATAAATAAAAACCGGATAAAAAGACAAATAAATGATGCTTGCAGATGATAAACAGCAGCCACTTACACTGAGGATGGCACTATCAGCTTATAAAAAATACTTGTTTGATTACACTAACAATGAGCAGAGGTGATTTGCAATAGCATGGCAGGAATTAATCGTACATTTCATGCCGTTTTAGATTAAAAGAAAACAAGCTGCTGTCCTGCTCGCAGCGTGGGCTCTCAGGGTGGTGTAAGTGTTGTAGTGTTTCACGTGATTCGTGAGTAAAAGCTCCACCTTTGGGATAAACCGGAGGCGGCTGCTGAGCGCTGCTGCCTGCCTGCCGGCCGGGGACAGTCGGCTCGGGCTGCAGGAGCGAGCGGTGCTGCCGCCGCTGCGGGATTTCTCTTAAATCTCCATGCTCCGGCTATGATTTGACGAAGGGCTTTGTCCGTGAAAGCTGCACAAGCAGACAGGCTACTTTCGCGGTGCGTTTGCGGTCGCTTCCGTCAGTAATGAGACTCTGATGCGTGCGGAGAGGACAGGATGCCCGCCAGCGGCGCCGACTCGCTGAAGCCCGGCGCCTTCATCCCGGTGTGCACGGCCGCCTGCCTCCTGGTCGGCTCGACCTCCCTCTTCTTCGTCTTTACGTAAGTGCCATCCTTGAAACGGGAAAAAGTTGGAGACATGCACTGTCGGTTTGCGCCACTGAAAAATGCGTCCATCCATCCAGGCATCCATTGCGCTTCATCCAGCATGAATCAGACTTTCATTCACATCTGTCTACATTTTTGCATGTGGGATTGAGTTTTGAAGCTATAAAATGTTAAAAATGTTGACCACTATCTTCCTCTCTTTATTGTCACCAAGCTGAATATTGGTTTTATTAGTTTTATTCCCATTTTTTAATCTTTAGCTCATCCTCAATTTCTAAAGAAAAGTTGCTTAAATCAGCTTCTAAATGCATAAAAAGAGCACCATCTTGTTCCTCCTCTTCCTCTTCCTCACTGACTTCACTCTGCTGGCAGACCCACCAGGGGCGGCTAACATCTGACCTGGTTGGCTCACAGTGTGGGCCAGTCTGGGTGCCTGCCCGGTGCACCCTGAGGACTCACAGTAAGCACACTTTAGGGGATGAGCCACCCACAATCGAGTGGCACCAGCGTGTCATTTTGACCCACATGTGTCATGAACGTAGCCGGGGGAAGCGAAAGCCACGCTCAGCAGAAGCTTTTGAACCTCCCGGCGTGGTTCGTGTCAAGATCAGACAACCTGATCGAATGTTTTAACTCAACATTTGGTGTAAGTGTTAAAAATAGTTAATTTTAGCCTACTGGCTTGACCTACTTGTGAGGAAACGCGGAACTAGTGGGAGGCTGGAGAGACTCAAGCCAACGCTGGCACACAGGAAAAAAAATGAAACATAATATCCCATTATACCCTAGAATCCAATTTAAGTGATGGCTATAGGTTTGTCAAATGCATCTATATACTGTATTTCAAAGCCTATAGAAAAAAGCAATCAGACCAGTGTCACCCTCCTTTCAATATGAAGCCCCTCTGATATCCCCTCTTAACTTACTGAGTGAAGGCTCCCACCTCATCAGCTCTGTGCCAGTCAGCTGACCCTTGACCTCCGCAGCCATATCTGTCCCAGTTTCTCCTGTATTCTCCAGCCGTGCGCCGTTTCCACTGGAATCTGACACCAGATTGGGAGTGTGGGATTAGGATCCTCATGCCAATGCCATGTGATCCCCCATCTGGGAAAAAAAAAAATGGATTGTGGGATCTTTGAGTTTTTCGATCGGCAGATATTTACTGCAACCTCTTTGGAGCGACTCTCGCTATAAGATGTATTCATCCACTTTTTTTTCCATGCAACACTCCATTACTTTTTCCCTTTCTTTTTGTTAGTGATATTAAAATCTTATAACAGGAGACATATGAGCTTTTTGTTGGAAAACCCCAAAAAAGGCGTTTTAAGTGAAATTGTGTTTATATACCATACCAATACTTTTAAAGGCTCCAGTTTCTCTATATCGGTGTTGTCTGCACAGATGTGGTTGTAGAAATTTGCACATCATTCTACTGTATTTTTATTAGACAAATTACTTGAATGGGTTTTTAATTTGGAATCATTCCAGTCCAAAGGGACATCTCTCCACACTACAGTACAAAAATACACCACATTCCGATTCACATGTCAGCCCGACAGCTGTCTAATTGCTGCAGTCGTGAGACGCTGGGGACGTAGAGACAGGCTCGCGGGCCAGAAAAGGCAGAGAAACCCTCGATGTGCTCCATCTATGCTCCGCGAGCGAAAGGCAAATCAATGTCCCGCCGACGTGATAGATTAAAAAGAGGCTGCTTAATTGGGACTGCATCACAAAAACCAGCAAAACCGGGACACTGCAAATGATTGAGGAAGAAGTGATGAATCTGCTTCTTTTGGGACAAGGGTTGCATTCGAGCTCAGATGACCTTAAAACCTAAAAATGTTTTTGATTAACACAGCCGAGCAGAATAGAGCTTACGACCTCATGACTGCTGTGGATCAGCCTTTGTTTTTTAGGACGTCTGCAGTTTAACAAAGCCTGTATAGCCTCTAAGTACATGCAGCATTTATATCAGCATTCAGCAGGAAGTCAGAGACATTTTCTCTCCTGTTGTCGACTGCCGGCTAATATCACAGCTTTCTGATACGAGGCTTAACTTTGTTTAATATCTTGTGTATCTGCCAGCAGCTGCAGCTGGAGCAACTCCCTTCCTCCAAAAGCAGAGATAGACAGGTGCCTCGCTCTGTTCAGCCCCGCCTTGGTAACGCTGAGTCAAAGGGACGTCTCTTGTCATCTGCCATAACATCACCCTGGCCTTTACCCCGGTTACTGTGAATCATGGGAACGTAACGTGAATGCCGTCCAGCCGGGCCTTTTGTCGCTTTCTGTACCGCTGCACAATGCTTGTACCCCCAATTTTAATTCCAAACCCTGCAGTCATGTTAAATATAAAACCCTGTTCCTTTCATGTCGTAATATTCGTGCAATTATCCGTGTGTGTGCATTAGGAGTGCAATTATGCTTCCATTTCTGTTTCCGCTGCAGGTTTGGTCGAGCTAGAAAAAGACCTTTAAAACCGCGGAGCCTCTTTTGTCTTCCCTCGGCTGAAAAAAATTAATCAGTTAGCGGTTTCCTGCTTTTGTTCGTCTGGCCGTGAACTTTTGTTTGGGTTTGTGCTTAAGGTCTTGTGCATTGTTAAACTCAGGCAGGTCGCCTACGCCCAACAAAGTCCGCAGACAGCAAGAAAGACCAAGAAAAATGTCCCCTGTCCATTAAATTATGCTTCACTCTGCCTGGACTTATCTCCTGAGTAAACGGTGCTTTCAGAACACCGAAATGTATACTGAAACTGGAAAAGGCATTTTCTGAAGAAAAGTGTGCTGGCTTGTGCTGAAAATTGCAGGTGCAAACACTGAGCACAGTTTGACCTGTCATAAAATGCATATTCTTTGCATGTGAAATACTGTATTGCAGCTGTGGTTGAAGTTGAAACACTTAAAGTGAGAATATATAACGTACTCTGAATAGCTGCTACATGCTAATATATACATAGTGCATAGACAGCTGGGTAACAGTCAGTGAACTGACTCAGTGATGTTAGTTACTCATGCTAGGTAAGGCTCTGGCAGCAAAACCTCTCAATATAATAAAGTGGGCGATGGTGCATTTTATTGCTTATTAATGCAACTTTTCATTTGTATGAAGAAGAATGAGTTATTTCAGTATTCTAATCTACACTTCCTGCATATCCCTGCTCACTGATTTAAAGAGTAAATTGCTTTACTTGTATGCACAAAAAGAAAAAGTCCAGCCGCTGAAGTCATCATTTTTTTGAAGGTTTTACAAGACCGCGATCCTAAATTTGCTCTCATCTTTATTGGCTTGGAGAACAGGAGTGATAAAAACGTGGACGGCTCAGGTCACAGATCACGTTGAGCCCACGACGCCGAGAGCGCAGGCCGTGTGGAGATTTACTGTGCAGCCTGTGGGACTCAGTCCACCACCAGTTGTTTTCTGTACTGGAGGTCTGACAGATTACATGTCAGGGATGTCATTCATGTTAACCGTGACATTAATTTCACAAAAGGAGCCCCGGCTGCCAGCAGCGGTGAACCTGGCGCTTGACCGCCCGTGCGGCGTCTGCTGTGCCACTGACCCACTGCAGGGATGAGGCCAGAGTGCAGATTGCAGAGCAGCTTACTGCTCTGTGTGATTTAATACAGCTCTGCCCGGGCTGTTTCATTAGGTGGGGCTTGTCTTTGCCACGCTGCGGCGTAATGAACTGTCTCTCCCCGCGCTCCAGATGGTCTCGGACCAATGATGGAGGCTCGGCCGTCCGTGCAGAGGCGTCCACGCTGTAATCTGGTCCACAAGAAATCGGTCAGATGAAACCAGCTCTCCTTCTGTGTTTCATCTCAGCGCAATTGATGTGGAACAGGCTGTATCTGTCGTAGTAAGCCAATTTGGGGACTGTAATGACATTGATAAAGAAAGGATCTATTTATCGATCCATCTGTCTATCTGTAGAGGAAAAAGAGGAATTTTTGTGGTAATAATTTGACAGCAAACCAGAATAAATGATGAAAATCATATTGCAATAGGTGCATAACCAGCTCGGGTTGCACATCTTAATGCAGCTGATCAGCCAAGACAGTTTAAGCACATGTCGAACATGGCTGTATTTAGTAAGAGGAGCTTCCTGAATGGCAGCTTTAGGCTCCTTAATCTTTTTGCCACATATTCTCTGCTTCTTAAAGTTCTCATAATTTCATTACACTTAAATCGTTCAATTTTGCAAAGAAAATTATAATTCTTTTTCATTATTTTTCTCACCATGGGTTGCAAGAGGGGGGCCTTCAGCAGGTGTAGACTACCATTAGTAAATCAATTGGATGTATTATGTGGTGTGCAGTGTACAACATGTTGTGTGATATACGGTGAGCCTCGATGGCACGCTCTGTTTGCATCTCATGGGAGGAATACACAATGCACTAGGATGGCAGAGAGGGTCTGTAATCCAGAGTTCATAATCCAGGGATTACTGGGTTTGCAGCTGGCATGGCATCAGCAGGCGTTCCTCTCTGGGGATGGGGAGACCCCTCCCCCACTGCCTAAAACCAGCCGGGGGGTTTGGGGATTGAAGCAGCACAGGGATGAAGCCATAATTGAGGCGGATGATTCTTAATTTTGTCAGGGTTTTCACTTACACAAGACTTTGCGTTCAAGCACTCATATGTGTTCTCGGTTTACCTGCCTCCTGAGTCATAGCTGAAAATATCTTCATGGAAAGTGTTACCAGTTTGACCCAGTTTTCTGGTCCCGACACTGGTTGCACTGGTTATGCTATTTCCATTCGACAGTCCTAGAGGCTTCATGGTTATTATGTTCCTCTGCCCGTGCTGAGACCATACCAAAACCGCAACGTTTGTCTGTTCAGATAGAAAATTCCCATGCAGTACACATGTAGGTTAAACATGTGATGTTCAATCAAACACTTTTGATTTAATCCAGTGAATCTTTTCCTCTCTGTCTACCACTGTAACCTGATTACACTGCCCCTCCCTCTAATCTCACACAGTAGAGATATAATCATACTCCCATTCGTTGTAACGTCCACACACACACGCACACACACACTCTGAGTCAGTAGTGATGGTTGTCTAAGGTTTTAGTGCACACATACACACAAAGATTGTATACTGGTTAAAACATGTGTATGATGGGACACTCAGCTCAATCCTCTGATATAAAGTTATAGTTTGATGTTAATGTGTTAGTTTAGAAGCATCTACAGTTTACAGACTGAGGCCATTTTTAATCAATTTATGTGATTAAAAGCATGAAGAGTTAAATTTAACACCACCTTTCTTTTATCATTCTCTCAATTCATTCTTTTACTGGGCAACTTTAATTCTGACTATCTTATCACGGACAGTGGAAAGACAATATATGATTTTTGTTCAACAGTAATCGAAGGCTGAAACAAACAGTTATTTTCGTCATTGATTCATCTGCTGACTGCTCTCAATGAATCGATCAGATGTCTATAAATGTCAGAAAGTGTCTAAAATCCAAAGATATTCAGTTTCCAATGTTGTAAAGCAGAGAAAAACACCAGAAGCAGGAACAGGTGAATGCAAAACGATTAAGTGATGTGACAGCCTGACATGTTAAGGTGGGATCACCAGACTGTAAAACCACCACGTTTCACCAGAGTCTGTTGTCGTTTTTGCAAAATTAAGGGTTTATTCGGAATTAATGGGCAACATTCTTAATTGAGTCATTAGTCAAGGAAAAATTGCAGCTATTTGCCCGTTCAAGGTCCCCAAATGTGAGAATTTGCATCTTTTCTGCCTTATATTCATTGGAAGGTGAGTGTATTTGTCTTTTGGACAGTTTATCGGATAAAACGAGCAATTTGACAGCATCACACTGAGATTAAGAACTTGCAAAGTGTGTCTTTCACTGTTTTCTGACATTTTGTAGACTAAATTATTAATGGAAAAAATAAACAAGTTCATCTATCATGGGAATAATTGTTAGTTGCAGCCCTGCAAGTGTCCAGACCTTCATTGTGCAACACAGATACAGTAAATGTCTTTACTGCAGGGTACCCCGTCATTTAATCCCTTGTTGTGAGCACTGGTGAACACACACTAATACATGCTTATCTTTCACTGTAAACAATTACTTGTGGGATCCACTGCTCCCATCAGAATAAATGGGATGAAGATTATCCCTCAAAATCTTTGTTGTAGCCCCGATTTGTGTTAACCTCAACCTCTAAGGGATGGATACTTGCAAGGCTCAGAAGCACTGTCAAACCCTCGATTTACAACAAGCTTTGGATGAACACTCGATGACAAGTACAGTAACTGGTTCTGGTTTTTCCTTCTCCTCTGTTTGTATATTCAGATGCCCGTGGCTGGCTGTGACCATCTGCCCTGCTGTGCCACCATGCTGCGCTATCCTCTTCCTTTTTGTGCTGGCCAACTTCACCATGGCAACCTTTATGGATGCTGGTGTGCTGCCAATGGGTTCGTAATCAAAGTGATGTTATGCTTATAGTAGGGAAGATCACTTTTTTTTTCTTTTTTTAATTTGTGGAAGAGTTATTTCAGAAATCACGCATATCATTTTCCAGCAAACGAGGACGAGGACAAGGATGACGAGTTCCGCGCGCCGCTGTATAAGAACGTGGACGTGAAGGGCGTCCAAGTGCGGATGAAGTGGTGTGCCTCGTGTCATTTCTACAGACCTCCACGCTGCTCCCACTGCAGCGTGTGCGATCACTGTGTGGAGGTCAGTGCATGGACAGATTTAAAGGCGGATGAGAGGCATAGCATTGATAGTGTAGGGGAGGGTCAAAACAAACGTGGTGGGGAATTTAAATGGGGAGAATGAGTGTTAAGGGTAAAAACATAGAAGGCATGGATGGAGAGATCAGGGGAGAAAAGTGAGTGCTTGTGAGTGAGTGTAGCAGTGTGTGTGTGTGCAAGGGGGGAAGTCAATAAAGGGGATTTCTGCAGAGTGAATGATGGACAGAGTGTGATGGAGGGAGAGAGAGATCTCATTAATCAGGTTAATCCTTTTCTCAGATCCCTTGTAGTCTCAGTAGAAATGGAATTTGAAAAAGGGTTCAGACGGCCTGTATTAAACAAAGTGTATTTAGGAAGTACGGTGGATGCAAGTTTTCAAACGAGGGCTTGATTTTCAGTGCTGCAAATCATTCGATATAAACTCTGCGATGTGCGTTTTTTTTCTGGATGATTAGATTTTTTCCCCCCATAATCTCCTCTCAGGATTTTGACCACCACTGTCCCTGGGTGAACAACTGCATCGGGAGGCGGAACTACCGCTACTTCTTCCTGTTCCTGCTGTCGCTGACAGTTCACATGATCGGCGTCTTCACCTTTGGCCTCATATATGTCCTGCACCACATGGAGGAACTATGGAAGCTGCACTGCACTGTCACGTATCCTTACACGCCCTCGTGATGTGCGTCCGTGCCTTTATTTGTGTTGGTGTGTCAAACGTGACTGATACGAAGCAGTTTTCCTTAACAGTATGCACAGTCTGGTGGTGATCAGTATATCAGGGCTGTTTCTTATCCCGGTCCTGGGTCTCACTGGATTTCACCTGTACCTGGTGTCCAGAGGACGCACCACCAATGAACAAGTCAGTTTAATTTAAAAAAAGTGCAGTAAAGAAATCAGTCAAGTAGATCTTTAGCGCTTAACAATGGTGTTATTTTAATGTATTATCTGTTAAAAATAATAACACTTACACGTGATTTATTTACATCTGATTATATTTCTATTCCTTCATGATTCCACAGGTAACTGGGAAGTTTCAGGGAGGAGTCAATCCTTTCACACGAGGTTGTTGCAACAACCTGGAGTATCTGGTTTGCAGTCCCATCTCTCCAAAGTAAGAGCCATTTGCTTAATCTTCCTCTTTTCAGGAAGCCTTGCGACTCACTGACTGACGTCCCGTTTGTCATGTGACACCAGGTACACAGCGAGACCCTACAAGAAAACAGTGATCCATGTTCAGCCTCCGTTCCTGAGGCCGGAGATCGACAGGCAGATGCCAGTGAAAGTCAGAGACAACGGGATCCAGAGTCAGGATCTTCAGAATAAAGTATGAAATGTGCAAATTAGACACCAAATTCAAATCACACACAGACAAATATTCTCTCACGCACCCTCTAAGGATTGTAACCTCAGTTGTCAAGGGATTAAATCTCTCATATTATTTTTTCTCCTGCCAGCGAACCTCAGCCGGAGCTGTCGAGCTGTCAGACATCAAACAACTGAAAACTCCACCGCCGCTGCCACCAAAGCCAGACCACAGCCTGCTGAGGAGCCAACTATCTGACATAGATGGTACTGTGGGATGACACTTTTACATGCTTTTATAGTGACGAAGATACCAAAACATTCAGGACACATCCAGGTTTATAAGTTTTGCAGAGCTAATTAAAGGATGCATCTGATGAAATTCTATATTGTTCTTATTTTGAACAAATTCCAAGAAAATACCGAAACCAACAATGAAGTGATCGGGCAAACTTTGCCGCAGAGCTCCATCTTTGTCCAAAAACTATTTAAAACTCACTGAATCAATCAATGCTCCTTCATTAGCATGAATAAGGGCACTGCAGTTTATGATTCCCTGGTGCTGTAATTGCATACTGGCTAATGCACCGAATCTGTATCAATCCACGGCAGAATGTAGTCCCCAACAAATGCACAATTTCCTTCTACTTGGGTAATGTTCGCTAAAAACTACAGAGGCCACCGTTTTTTAGAAAATGATTTAAAATGTAAAATATATCTTCAGTAGGAACCAATGGGCTTGAGGCTGACTGCCACAGACAGGCTGGGGAAGTTGTAAAGTACTGAGGGGCTAATTCAGTGTTGGTTTTGGTCTTTTCATGAAATTTGTTGGTAATAATAAAAATGTAGAATATAGCCAGCCTTGATCATTAAGCATGTATCACTTTTCTTTCTTGGTGTCATTGCTGAGCCGTTGTTTTTCAGTATGATTGATTCCTATATTCTATAATTAATCGCCAAGTGTTTTCTTTTGCAGAGATGGTACATCATACTAAATCCATCATTCCTGTATCCATTCCCACCGTGCCGCAGCTGCGCCCCGTGCTGGAAGCCATATCCAGAGGATCGTCACCCATTCCTCCAGAACAGGTGCTTTTCAGTCTGATATTGATTTGTTATATTCTAGGAGTGTGATCCTTAGTATCCAAGTCCTGGATTTGGTCCTTGTCTGACTGACATTGCTGTCTGGTTTTTGTTGTGTTGTTTAGTTGCTGAAGACGTCAGAGCAGCAAGGGAACAACAAAGGTCCTGACCTCCGCTCTGATTCTAAAGAAAGCCCTGCGAGAGGCAGTCAGCAGGCCAGCCTGCCTGTCCAGACCAACAGCATCTCCAGCTCACTGCAGCTCAACTCTCTGACACTCAACTCCCGCTCTCTCACCCTCAAACACAGCAATCGCCACGGCAGCAAATCCCAGCTACCCTCCGTGCATGGTGATGGTTTGGGAACCAATCCCCCACTGGGCATCATCGCCTCCTCCGGCCTGCTGGCCAACCACAGCAGCAGCCTCTCCTACGATAACCTCATCAAACCTGCAGACCCTCAGTTCCTGGCTCAGAGAGGGGCTCCTCCAGTTGGGTACCACCCTCACTTTATGGCTCTGGCCACAGATGGGACTGTGGTTCAGCGTCCCTCTCCTCATGCCTACAGCCCTGTGTTTATGGGCGTTGCCAGACAGTCTCCTCAACCTCGAGATCCCTCACCTTCTTTGCAGGGCTTCGCCTCTAGGGATCCCTCGCCTTCCTTCCAAGGTTTCATCCAAAGAGACCCTTCTCCGGCTTTTCAAGGGCTGATGCCAAGAGACCTTGCGTCCCAAAGCGTGACATCACGAGACCTCACCCCTCCAGGTCTGACGATGCGAGATATGACCTCTCAAAGTCTCCGAGACAGCCTCCGCGATCTCGGTCCACAGGGCTTGACACCTCAGAAATCTGCCGCCATGCGCTATGACAACTTTTCAAAAACCCTCATGGCATCTATCCACGAGAGACGGGAGATGGAGGAGAGGGACAGGATGCTGCGTCTCCAAGCCAGATCCCAGGCCCTCTATGGCCCAGATATGGGGATCTATGACATCCCCAGCAGGAGGAGTCTACCCCCGGACAACATCAGACCACCAGGCTCACGTGGCCCGACCCCCCCGGCCTACGGCTCCAGGGAGTTTCTGATGAGCACAGGCATCCTCGGTTATAGCATGAGGACCTCGCCTCTCTCCAGCTCCTCCACGTCGTCGCTAACTCGAGGCCCGAAAACATCCAGCTCTCCTCTGCAGAGCAGCAGCAGCAGCAGCCTCCAAAGCAAGGGCAGGTCTTCCTCTCCGGCTTACTGCACTCCTGACAGACAGACTCAACCCCTCCCGTCCTCTACATCCACTCTGCCCCGTTTAGCGTCCTCCTCCACCTCCT
The DNA here is from genome assembly GCF_017976325.1 of Chelmon rostratus. Classification (NCBI taxonomy): domain Eukaryota; kingdom Metazoa; phylum Chordata; class Actinopteri; order Chaetodontiformes; family Chaetodontidae; genus Chelmon; species Chelmon rostratus. Next base: position 13,334,973 of record NC_055676.1, on the reverse strand, counting down.
CTGCGCCCTTGTATGCCTCCTATGCCACCGCGAAAAGATCCTCGCTCACGTACTCCTCTGAGGGGAAGGACTCAGTCACCCTGGGAGCCCTGAAATGAAAAAAAAAGAAACATACTCTATGTTTCTGATGGTGTGAATGAATCATCTATGCAGTGTTAGACTCAGTCTTCACAGCTCCAAAATACTTTGTAAATAAGAGGCCATTTGGGACTCTCCTGTGTGGGAGGGTGTGTGAGAAACAAATACACAGTGCAGAATAAACTTAGAAATATTCTTGCAAAGTCATGTAAGTTTTACCAAATCCGAACAAACGGTGAATCTCAGGATAGTTGTGCCTCCTCTCAGAAGCAGAGCGAGCTCTACAAACTCAGCAGAAGCTGCAGGGCTTTGTGAGGAATACAGATTAACTTATTATCTGTTTGTATGTGTTTTGATATTGCTTTTTGTGGAACAATGTAACACTGTATCATCTAATTTGTCTCCCGCTGCAAAATTCCCAATTTAATAGAATTTTGTAGTTGTTTATATGAATAAACTTATTTTGTAATTTTCATTTTTCTGTTTTTACGCTATTTTCTTGTGTGAGTGGCTGTCGAAGGAAGGAACCTGCACAGGCTGAATGAAACTGGCATATTTGAAGCACCTGTCGCTCTAAGAAGCAAAAGGAAAGTAGCATTTTATGGTTTGGTTATCAATCTTGCTTCAAAGATATACTTTTCTTTCTAAATCACCAGATAATTTTAGCTCATAAATCAACAGAATGACAGGCTTTATGGAGATAAAGCCAAAATGCACTCTGACAAGTTCATTCATTTCCTATTTAAAACAGCTATAAAGCATAAGTGCATACATTTGTACAGCAGTGATGATAGTACTGCTGGAAAAATGAAATGACATGCAGTGGAGAGTTAAATGAAATATAACACTGTGGTGGAATGATTTACAGCCTCTGCAACCACAGTTTCTGCAGTGGATTTGTGTGTGGCGCCCTCTAGTGAACAGTTCCAGAAGGTGGCATGAATTAGTTGGGCAGTCAGATCCACTAGATGATTTTTTTGCTTGTAAAATGCCAGAAAGCAGCATGTTGTTGATGTGAAAAGACCAGAGGAGGCTCTGTGATGTGCTCCATATTCCAAAAGGTCCATTATAGCGATTTATTATCACTGCAGGTAGTTCACATTAAAAATCTGAAAAATGAAGAATAATATATAGACTTCACAATACAGGAATCTTGTTCTACCTGTTTTATTTGGAGAAAAAAAAGTAAGAAGAGGATTTTTAATGTTTAAGAGGGTCAGATGAGGAATCCAGTGATAAATTTTGCATTTTATCCTTTCAGGCAGCTTGAAAAGTCTGCTCTTCTGTTTGGCCTTCAGTCTTAAGATGGGCTCGTAAGACTCTCAGAGTCTTTGTGACTGGAGTATTTCTAATAACAGGGACTTTTATTACCTTGAGCCATGATCAACAATCACACATTTTTGTTTAGGCAATAAATGACAAGGCTTGACACTTTGAGGTTGGAGCTTTTCATGTGAGTTATTGTTGCACTTGACCTTATAGCAGGTGGCCGTGCAGATATGACAACAAGAAAGCTTGAAAGCCCGGACTGATTTAAACCGTTGGCAGGAATTTACAGCGCAGCCGAAAGACTGACAGATCTCTCACCAGACCGGTAAATTCAGCGGGATGTGAAAACGACTCACTCGTACCGGCTTAGTTAAAGTCCTGACAACAAGAAAAGATGTGGAGCATGAACAAAAAAAAAGAGCCTCTCAGTTCGAGTGCCAGAGAGCAACAAGTAAAGTGTAAACAACATTGTTCAGTAGTCTTTGGAGGGTTTTTTTCTTGCCAAAAATTGTCTTAACAAGATTGCACATTATATTACACAGGCCTTTCACTCCAGAGATCGTGTAAACGTCAGCAAGGAATTCAACGGAGAGAGATGAGGACAATATCAGGGTCCTTCAAAGCGTCTCTGGAAACCAAGAGGGACAAAACAAGCTGCAGTCCATATGAGTCATTGCCATCCTCTCCTCAAGTATCTGTGAACTAGAGCTCAACAAACTTCTGAAAAATGTTCTATTTTAAGCCTATTATCTCCCAGCCCTCCGTCCACAATAAAACCGTGTTTTTCTTCTCCCCCTTCTCACTGGTTTCCCAAAACGGTCGTCGGAGTGGATACATGTTAAAATGCTGGATTAGAGCTCTTGCCAAGCCTTTGCAGAACAGTGACGATATACACAGACGAAGACGAAGGGATTTAGCTGGTTTTTGGTGTGTTCAGGTGTTGCATTGTGGGCAGAGAATATGACCAGGAGACATCGGGGGCTCATAAGACTTTAGCCATAAATTAAAGACATGCAAATAGAAGTACAAAAAAAGAAAAACAGCTGTACCACTGAAAACAAAAAGCAAAACGAGAAAATCAGTGGTACAAAAAAAGCATCGCTGTAATCACCCCTTTGGCTCCTGCTCCAGTTGGGAAAGTACTGATGATTTTCCTTTTGGTCAAAATGTGCATAATAAACAGTGAGAAGCAAATCACAGTCCTGGTTTTGTTACTTTTACTCTCCTGTAACGTTGAAGTGAGTCGCTGATTGTCTTGGGGAGGTGACGGTGCTCTTTGACAGGGACACACATTCAAACCGCCACGATTCTGTGCTCACATCCACATTTTTTGACGACTGCTCGGCCCGTTTGCTAACAAATCTCGCCCAAGCTAATATTGGAGAAATGACTCCATGTCAGGATAAACATCTGCTTTTTCTCCTGATGTTTTTCCTCCCTCGCTCTCTTCTCTGTTGTTTTTCTGCTGTTTTGCTCCCCCCTCCTCCTCACCCATCCTAGTTTCTGTAGCCGGGGGTAAAATGGTAATGACGGTAATGACAAGGCTGCTGTGCAAAGAGGGATTGCAAGTCGTTGACTTAGAGGAGTGGATCAAAAGTATTTTATGCAGACTGTGGTGTCTGAGAAGCTCTCCATCTTACATCATGCTATTTTTACAATGTGTCTCCATAACAAATATATCTTATTAGAGACTCTGCATGTGTCTGAAATATATCTCAAGCTGAAAGTATGACAGCATGGCAGTGCTGATCTAGAAAACACAAAATATTTAGTAGTTTTGCATCGTGAACATGAAACATTTGACTTTTTGCAGTCAAAAATAATGTTTTTGTTGCTATTAAAGGGAAGAAAAAAAAAGTTCTGTAGGGCAACATCAGAAATGCTCCTTTTCATCTGGCTGGAGGGGTGTGTCTGTGTCTGTCTTTGATTGACAGCGGCTGGCAGGCTGAGCACCAAACTCAGCTCAGGCTTACAAGTTACGGGCAGGCGGTGCTTTGTTGGCTGTGGTTACTCAAGATCACCATGCTAACTGGAGTGAAATTTACAGCTGTGAGACAGATCAAGTTGGTCTTTTAAGTGCTAAATTCCTCTCTTGGACGATGCTTTCTTCCTGTGATGGATGGATGGTAACATAAAAATAGACGGGAGCAGTAATTAACTCTTTCTCAGCTTGAAAAAATGTGAACCTGGGCAAGTAAACTAAAACTATCAGCATGGCTACCAATAGAGGTACAATTAGTTAATTTGGGTGAACTTACCCTTTAAACACACCTGTAACATTAAACAGAGGCAAAATTCTTATAAAACTGCTCCAGTCCTCAGTCTAGACCTTGAGGGGTTGTGACCTCATGAATTAAAACAACAACGATAACAGCAACTTGATAACCAGTGATTACTGTCAGGAGCTGAGTCACATTCAGCTTATTCTGCCACTGGATCGGAAATTGCTCTGCGTTGCCATGGTTCTTCTTGCATCTCGATGCATGATATTATGACAAACACAGCAATGGGGAAAAAAAAGAGAACAAACAGTCGTGAGGCTCCGTCTGAGGAATATGGACTCGTGATAACCTCTTGACATGAGTTCATCTCATTCCCATTGATCCCCAAGTCACCTGAATCTTTTATGATACTTCTAGAGATGCTGCAAACTGACCTACATTTAAGCCGCTGACTCTCTCTCTGTAGCGGCGGGTGTCTCTCTGTCTCTCTCTCTCTGTCTCTCTCTCAGCCTCTTTCTCTCAGCTCATTGATATGCCTGATCATCAGAGGCATCGCTGAACTGGCTGATTGTCATTTTCAGCTGCAGTGGCACTGATGCATTTCATTTCCTCTCCAGGCTCTCTGTTGGTGTGATTAAGCACTTGCTGCAGTGACACTTGACAGAGAGGAGTTGGACTGTTTCCCCATCGGAGGGGAAGGGTGCATATATGATATTATGATATTTACATTGTTTATCAAATCAAGGGGAAGGAATGTATTGCAGCGCTGCTTCAGGAGAAGTTGTCTTCGGTATGGGTGATCCTGTCTGGCAGCTATTGCTGTTCCTATAGCTCACCAAGGGGGTGCAGCAGCCAGTCGATGTGAAAGTCAGGACATCAGGTGTTGCGCTGTCATTTATAGTCTGACGGCAAACTCTCAATCTGACTGGATCCTCTCCAGAAGCAGCAGAATTTACACAGATCTCAACTTCACTTTCTGCACTTAGCTGAAATTTTAAAATTCTTTGAGTATTTGAGTATTAAAATGAAAGGTGACCTTTCTCCTCTGGAGCAGAGTGGGTGACCGTTTCTGCTGTTTCCAGCGTTATCATGCGCTCCGTGTGTCAGCGGCCGTCTGAATTACGAGCGGCATTCAATGCGCTGCTGGCAACCATTTCCTGCTTTTTTTGTAAACTCTTCATAGGTGTTTTGTATGTGTGTTAAATTGAATTAGCCTCAGCTGCACATGCCAGCCTGAACAGAGCAGAGGTGGGCAGTGCGGGGGTTTAATTAGGACAAAAATCTGCACTGACTGTGCCTCTGTGTGGCAGAGTCCACAGGAAATGGACGTGAAATACCCTGCTGAGCCACAAAGACTGTGTGGGCATTTCATTGCAATTAATACAGCTCTACAAACACTATAATGTAATACGTCTTTTTCTATTTGGGTTTCAGGCGACAGATCCGGTGTATTACACTGCACTGTACCCCATCTGCTCATCCCAGTGTGTATAGATAATAGGCGGCAATAATTACGTTCATCTCTGTCACACGGTAGAGGCAATTCACTATCCACTTACTGTGGTGATGACAAAGAGCTTCATCGTCTGTGCAGGTGAAACAAAACAGCATTTACACATAATACTGAGGCGCGTGGTTGCAGAAACGTGTGCATAATGTCCTCTTTCAAATTCATCAATACACTCAGCAGAACAGGATTTATTGCTGATGTTTACATGCAGGAGATTGTTTCCTGTGTGTGTGTGTGCGGGTGTATGTGTGTGTGTGTGTGTGTGAGAGAGAGAGAGAATGAATGGTGTTAGGTCAGACAACAGGAGCAGAGAATAAATGGCAGAATGTAGAATAGTGACAAAATAAAAACATTTTCTGGTACGATGGGAGTCGGGATAGGAACATAAAGTTCTGCGAGCTGGAGTTGAAACATGTAAATCCCAACAGAGAGTCCTTGGCGGCTTGGCGTGGAGGGTATTTGTTGCTGTGAATTCCTTTAAGGCATTTTCCTTTTTTTATAAGTAAGCAAACAGATAGTGAACACAGAAGAACGCTGTGAAATATGGGCAGTGGGAGAGCGAGAGAGAGATAGAGGGTGATAACATTCAAAAAGGGTCTGCAGCCCAGGATGTTGCAAGCATATGAATACAAAATGCACAACATGCACCGACTGCAAAGCTTCCCAACTTGCTGCTTTTGGTTCGTTGGTTCAACTGTGCTCATCTTCAGCTTAGGACCAGGCTGATAACACATGGAGCTTTCCATGCTGGACTTATGTATACCCTGGCTGACCTTGTCACGCTTCCTGCAAAGAACCCATAAGTGGTCTTCTGAAAGGTGGAAAACGTTTCACGGACATGTGAGTCACACATGATGTCGTCAGCGAGTAAAGCACATTCGTTTGATGCGCGCCAACTCTGTCCTCCCTGTTATTTGTTGCATTTCCGCAGTAAAGACAGTTTCTTTGCGCATTCAGGTGCATGGAGACAAATGAAGCAATAACCTACAATTTCCTCAAGAAAGCCTTTGCAGTCACAAGTCAAGGAGAGAGCAAGATAAAGGAGGGGGAGAGAGCAACGGAAAGGCTGCGGAAGAATACAAACAGGTACACTCATGTCCCCCAACTGCAACTTTTCATTACATCTACAGGAGCTATTAATACAGTGCACATCCGGCCTGCTCTATATCTTCTGCAAGTGTCACACAAATGTAAGGCATGAAAATGTCTGCAGGTCCTTGAGGTTCTGGACAGGTTGAGGGCAGCTTAAACCCTTAGAGAGTAAAGTAAGCCTAGTGAACATAAAGCCTGTGATGACTCCTTTCCGTCCTGGTAAGCAGAGTTCCAACCTCCAGTGGAGACTATACTGTTTGATGAGAATGGAAATCATGTGGCTGTTACTCCTTTCAGCAGATCTGTATGTAGTTTAAGAAATATGTCAGATTCTGCAATGGATGCATGAGCAAATCTCACCTGAAATAAAACGAGGGGGAGGGTGGGGTCATTGAGAAGGCTGAAGTAACTGAATTCAAGCCCATAAATGAACACAGGATATATGTACAGTAAACAAACAGTAGTCTGAGTCTGTTACTGCGGGCTCACGCTAATGCCTAGAAGTTAAAAGCGATTCAGTGAAAATGACTAAACCTGCAGGCAAGACGCGCCGACAGACTGGAAGACGTGCGCGCATCAAGTGGAAACAGACTCTTTGTGTAACAGCAGCTCCCGCTCGTCGTTCCAGTAATGAAGCAATCTCTCTATTCTGCCCGCAGAGATGATGCAGAAAGAAGTCCTTGAAGAAAAAGTTGAGGTTTAGGCTTGTGTAACGTGTGCGCACATTGCAAAAGAGGAGCACGCGTGTGAGGTTGTATCAGGTAAAGTTTAACAGGCTCATAGTGAATGAAGCCTTAACTCTGGCTCGTAGATCTATACGGCTCATATTTTCTAACATTAAGCGTAGTAAACTAAATCCAGTCAATAAATCCAGTATAATACATTTTAAGTGTAGAAAGGTTTCATCCATCATGGTGTCGTTCACCGCTGTCTCACACTGACTCCCAATCACCTGTGTGGGTTTCTGTCTAATTTTCAACCTCACTTCTTGTTTGTGTTGATGGAGAGAGAGAGAGAGCACGTTCTGATATTAAAACTGGCACGCCACCGTTCAACAGTGTGGAATCACCTGTTATATCGATGTTTTCCCTCTTTCCTTCGCTGTTGCACGACAGGAGAGATTACTGTTGGAACCGCACCCTTTGATTCTGAATCTATTTTCCAGTTCGGAAAAGCACGAGTGACCTGAGATCATTATTGAACCAAAGCATGAAAAGCATGAGGTCAGTTTTTATGAATTGCTAAGAGTGTACATGTGCTCATCAAAACAGCAAATGATGAATGGTTTCATGTACTTCCGTAGATACGAGCAGCGGGTTAACCACTGCTCTGACACTCTGGGCTTTATTTTAGACATATAATGGACCATTTCACCTTGTCTGTCAGTCCATTTTATTACCATGGAATTTTGTACAGACATTCGTGGCCCCCAGATGATGAATCCTTATGACTGCTGACGGTTTGGTTTTTAGTGAAATATGTTGACAGGTCATGCATGGATTGCTGTAAATTTGCTACAGATATTCATGGTTCCCAGAGGAATGACATTTGAATGGCTTTAAAGATACCCTAACTTTCCTCTAGTGCCACCATGAGGTCAAAAGATCATATTTCTTAAAATAACTTTGGCATGTGACCAAACTCCTGCAAAACTAGTAACATCAGCCTCAGCTGTACTTTGCGTTTAGCTCTAATTAGCAAATTTTAGCATGCCTATAGGCTAAAGGTAAAGATGGTGGTAACCATAATGAACATTATGCTGACATTAGCTCAAAGCACCGCTGTGCAGACTCTTTGTCTTGTTAACAAGGTGTGTCACAGAGGAACATCCACACAAGATTTAGCAGCAAGAGTACAGAGCAGAGACTCGGATGCTTTTTAGACATTCATTCTTCTCCTATTGAAAAGTGTCCTCTGCTAGCTGGTTAATAATAATGCTTTTATTTGTTATCATGTTGCTGTTTTAAATATATTTATAAAGAGTTTGTGTTGAGGGTAAAACCACATATGAAGACCAGTCAACCTTGTTGAAAGCCTCTATTTCTTTATACATATATATACAAAAGTGTATCTGTATGTCTTTATGTTTGCATGGGGTTTAAGTTCATGTTTCCCCTGTTTCTCTATTGGATATATATATATATATTTTTTATTGAGTTTAGTAAAAAACAAAAAGAGAGAGAAATCCTTCATCAGAATATCAAACTGTTATAAAGTTAGTGTGTGTTAAAGCTAGTGTGATGAAGCCGCCCCGGTGTCTGTCAGTGACCTAAAACCATTAAGACACTTAATGCTGGTATTTTCAATTTGATGGAACTTGTGTTTTTTTTCGAGTGTGGAGATGGAGCAGTTGGAGAGCAGTGAGCAGCATTAATCATTCCTGGAACAAATGGATCCATTTTCACATGTCAGTAAATCTTCCTAATGTGAAAACGTACTGTTTCATGGCTGTTTGCTCACTTGTTTGCTCCACACTTGAGGAAACTTCTAAACGAGATACTGAAATGTGTCCTGCTCATATTTTCATGTTTGACATAAAGAGGTTTTACTACACTGATTTCTGTTGCTATTTTACTGATGTATATATTCTGAACTATATTATCAAGAAGGTACAATAAAGTGAAAGATATCACCAAAAAGGACTTACATAAAAGGATGTAAGAAATAAAAACAAACTTACTGATGCAAGGGGATTAAATTCAAAGATGACAAACTGCAGTCTATTAGCAAAGTTTAGACAAAGCAAGAAATACCGCAGAGGCCAGTGTGGATTTCCAAATGCTCCAGGATCAATGATATTGAGAGGTGCTCTTAAATCAATAAGAAAGACAGCTGATAGAGAGCACTGCTCTGTGGTTGATAGCACATAATTTTTATGATGGATTGGATTATCGATGTCTCAGTGTGAGTGGTGTGGTGGCAAACTGGGAGACGTCCTGGACTGAAAAAGCAAGTAAGACATGGACTTCTATTCGTCACATGGAGCAGCAGATTCTGTCCCAGTTCATCAGCTGCGATTACTTCAGACCACTTCAGCTGATCTCAGACCCCTTTAAAAAAATGATGTAATACCTGCCACGCCGAAAGAGGGCCAGGAGCAAAAGACAACTACAATGAGTGATTTAAAATTTTACGGTGACGACATCTTAAAAAACAGGTGCAAGCTGCTAGTGGGGTGTTTGTTCCCCGTTTAGAACATCTAGTTTCATGTCTTTTATTTGCTTTTCTACCAAATGACAATGGACTGAGCTGGTGCTGTATGAAGACTCGTGGGCAGGCAGTGATGGGTGGTGAAAGGGGGTTTGATTTGTTGTGCAGTTTGCAGAGTGAAGCTGTCGGTTCAGCATGGAGTGTGCCTCTGCCTGCTGCTGCATACAGTGTTTATGCACCTTCCTGTGCCTCCATTCCCCATCCCTCGCCCTTTATTATGCTGCACATGGGTGACACAGGACTGAACTAGTGCGGGCTGCTCTGTGCTCCAGCTGCATCTGCTTGTGAGCCCACAGGGAATGGTGTGTGTCTGTGTGTGTGCATTTATGTGTGTGTGTGTGTTCTGCCTGTGCGCCAAGGCTGCCAGAAAATATTGGTAGAGCACAGGGATTGCGGGGCTCTGCACTTACCTAAGCCATTCACAGCCTCAGCATCACACAGTTGATTCAGCACCTTGCTAATAGCGCACACATTAACTGCAGCACAGAACAGAGGAGGAGTGCAGTAATGAGAGAGAGCCCGGCGTTTATCGGTCTTCAGCGTGTGTGTGTGTGTGTGTGTGGACGTGTGAAATACGTCTGTGTTGAGCAAATGTGTGCATGGTGCGTCTAGTGTGTGTTTGTGAGAGAAAGAGAAATAGAGGCAGAGAGAGGCAGAGAGGGAGGCAGAGAGAGAGAGAGAGAGAGGGGGAAGAGAGAGAGAGAGAGAGAGCGGACGTGTGCTAGTGAGAGCTGGGAGGAAGGATGGCTGCTCACGTTTGAACTGCCTCAGATGCTCAAAGGAAGAGTCAAGGCAAAAATTCAGCAGAGGCAGAGAGACACACGTCTCACTGGGGGACGCGTCTTGTTCATCATTTGTGGGGAAGCAGAAAAGATTTGGCAATGCCTGCTGAAGTGAAAGAGGTAAGTGTGTGGTGGAATGGCTCTATTTGCTCTGTACCCTCCCTCTTTTTTTTTTGCCTATCAGTTTTTTTTTCCTCCTGCAGAGAACTGTAGCCCTCCACAGCTTTGCATTCTGCCTCTGTCATGATGAATGAAGGAGGCATCAATCGCTTCACCTCCTTGCCTCTCACTCCTGCTCGTTGCAGTCTCCTTGTGTGCATGGGGACATGATGGTAACGTCTTCATCAAGTGTGTGTGTGTGTGTGTGTGTGTGCGTGAGTGTGTGTGTGTGTGTGTGTGCAAGCGCATGGCTGGGCATGTGTGCAAATGCATAGGCAGGCTTATAAGGGGGATAATCTTTGATTGCATTATGAGGAGAGGTTGTCCCTCCGGGGGGAAAATGCTGCACACACTCTGGTGAGTGTATTGCCATGATGTATCAGGGAGACATTAAATCTGACCATGCAGCATTTAACTGTTTGAGGATCAGTGCATAACCAGGCTGCAAATAGAAACTTTGAGGATGAATGTCCTTCCTTGCTTCCTTTTCATGGACCAGACTGGTTGGATTATGGCTAAACAGGATGTATTGCATAATGGACGAGGGTGTTTCTGCAGGAAAAAAGTCTTAAATCAGGAGGGTCTTTTAATGCACCTGTCATTTCAGTGCTGTTCTGATTCACAATGTACAGTGACACATTCTGTAAATTTACAGTGAACATCTTTGATTCAACAGATAGTGGAGGGCAGATGAGTTGTGACAAAGTTGTGACTAATGTCTTCTGACATCAGTGGGCTGATGTCATGTTTTATTATCCAGTGGAAGCATTACTCTTTCAACCCAACACTTTGATAAAGACAAACTGCCTGTTAAGCTGAATTTTTTCCCAAGTTTGACCACTGCGAAATGACTTTGCCCCACTGATTTAACTGCAATTGAGATCGTCCATTTTTCAAATCATCTCCCCTTTCTGAAATGACAAGTTTGAGTCGTGGCTTGTGGCCGTTGTGCCCTTGAGCTGGTCACCAAAATCTGAACTCACTCAGCATTAGATCAGACTCTGTGTCTCCCAAAATAATACCCCGGCTGCAGCTGGCCTCAATACTGAGAGTTGACGGGAACAAGATGCTAATCATGTCATTCTGTCTCCTGCATCGCTGCACCTAACATCTATATACCATACCTCGTTTTTTTTGTTTTTTGTTTTAAAGCTAAGTCAGATCCAGAACCATCATCTCGACCTATTTGGCTCTGCGAGCACACTTAGTTAGTGATGGTGCAGTGAGTTATTTAAATGAGCTTTGACTCACAGAGGCCTGGCCTTCCCTGGAGCTTGAATCAGACGGGGACAGCACACAGGCCGCTGTCCAGCCTATTATCGTCCTCCAAATCCTTAATCAAGCTGTCTGTAGAGGACGGTAGAACCCCGTCTGTCTTTTGGCCAGGCGTTCATTTAACGCTGCCTAACAATATCCAATCAACCTACCCCAGAGGTGTTCAAGCCAGGATCGTCTCCCTGCTGCCAATTTCTCCTGCGCGACCCTTTCATCTCCTCGTCCCTCCGACACATTTTGTACATGGATGTGAGGGGGCTCTTGTGTTTGGTGAGGTGTTTGAAAAGCGAATCGAGCTCGCTCCCTCCACATTCACTCAGCTGTTCTCTGCAGCCCGATTTAATGCAGCGGAGTTGAGTTCTCAGCACTTGTTCGGTTTAATGCCGCAGCCTCAGAAAGAAGAGAGTTTGGGGATATTTGTTTTGTTTTATCGTAGCATATCATTCAGCATATTGTGTCTGTGCTATTGAGCGATACATATCAGGTGAGATTAAATGCATTTGTGTCATATTTCTTGAAATGGAAATTGATTTGGAGAGAGGATAAGCAACACAAATAGTAAACTGGAACATAAATTATGCAGTGAAATTGATTTTTCACCATATAACCTTTTAATTATACTATACTATAACTACAGCAGAATATTCCAGACCCACCAACTGTTTTGATGGAATGTTTGTGCTATTGTTTGTCCTATATTTTAGAGAAACTCTCCTGCAATCAGATAATCAGATATTGATTGAGATCATAAGAGCGGCGAAGCAAATTTTTGTAGGCGTACCAAACTGGATGTGAAGTTTGCAAGAAAATCAGCATAAAATGTGTTTACAGTCAAACACTGCCTCCAGTTCTTTCTCAGACCAAGATGCTGAATAATTAATCCTCTCCAGTTAATGAAACCCATTTTGTTGAAAAGAAAAGCGAATTCAAGTTCTACTCGAAATAAACAAGTGGAAATTACAGAAATATCCACATGTTGTACCAGAGCAGCAGCTGGGTTACTGATTCAGTGGTGGAAAATCAGGACTCACACCAAACAACTTTAGTGTCAATAACGGACGGTTTGAATCAAGCCCCATCACAGTGTTGCTGTATCTGGTCAAGGGGCCACTTTTTATACATGCTTACATAACACAATGGTGAATACTGACACATGTTTAGAGGCATTAAAGCACATACATATGTCTATGAAATGGCCAGTTTTACCAAAGGTGAAAGCTCTGCTTTTGGGTTTATTGATAAAAGCAGATAAAAAATGATAATAACCAGTATTTTTAATGCTCATTTTGGCCAATGCAGACACAGATAGCAATACAATCTGAATCTCAATCTAATGTGTGATGTTCCCACCAGTCCAGGTGACCTGCTAAACTGTATCTGAGACTCCGGGTGCAGATCTGAAAAACACTGCATTACCCCGTGCTGATTTATTACCAAATGTTACGCTGCTTGTGTTTACTTCCTGGTGCTACCTCTTCATTTTTGGTCTGATCGGTGAAAGACGCCGCCTGTTGGTTTGTGAACATTTCAAACGGAGGCAAACAAGCTCCCTGAAATCATTTAAAAAAAGTTGGATGGTAACTTCATCCGTTTTAAAATTGGCTTGGAGCAAACTGAAAAAGGAACTAATCCTGAAACTTCAGAAATTACGACCGAAATAAATGAAAGAAACACTCTGGCGCAGATGTAGTTAACAAATCAATCATGCACGCATATAGCAAATGATATGATAAATCAGGAATAATATCTACTTGTTATATCATAAACATACTGTAAAGCAGTTATTTGATAGAGAGAACTGATATATTATGCATCCTAGTCAGCCCACGAGGATATGACACTTGAGAAAGCACTTAATTAAATTAGAGGTAAATGGCGTCTCTCATTCATTTATTATATTTCTCTGTATCTTTGCCGTCTACTCTTCATACTGACAGAACTGCTTTAAACCAGCATGAGTATTGTTTTCCTATGGACAGATTGTCCAAATGAATTACAGAGAAAATATCTAGACAGATATTAATCTAATTCAAAAATAAGTGTGTATAGTGGCATTTTGTGTCATGTATTCAACCATTCAAGTTTTAAATTATACAAATTATATGATAATGGAGTGGAAATGAGTTGAACACTCAACACTGCCTCTGCTCACAACCCATCATCAAGTGTGGCCTCTTTATCATTCGAAGGCAGCCTTAATGACATGGTGTGCTCTCATGGCGCTGCATAATGTAAACACGATGTACAGAATGCACACAAACGATGCTGGAGAGGTGCTGAGCGTGTGACTCACTGCTGTGTCTGTGTGTGTGTGTGTGTGTGTCTGTGTGTGGCTCAGGAGCAGAGTTCAGAGGGGCCTCCTCCACTTTCTCTGTCCCAGGAGGCTAAAGAGGCGACTCTGGATACGCCGTCTGCCAATGACGAGCTGGACACGCCCACCTCCATCGCCTCCGTGATGACCTCGACCAACGAGAGCTCCACGGAGACCGACACCCCGCAGCAGACCGACACTGAGGTTCAAGCCTTTTTATTTGGCCACACTTTGCCACCGCCTTCTGACTTCTTACAGTTTGTTATAGCAGAGTTTTGATTTGACCGGAAAAGACCGCAGATTTAAAAAAGTCCAATGGCCACTTAAGAAAACTCTTGTGGCCATTTTCTCCAAAAAACAAATCTGAACAATAGGAGAACAGGAAAAGTGAGGACTGATAAACAGTAGAAGTAAAATAATAGATATAAAGTTTTTTTTTCCATTATTTTCTTCATATTATCCTTATTCATCTGTTCAGTTATACTTTAATTATCAGCTTACAAGAGCCATTTGTCACTACTGTGATTTTGCAGATGCTCTTGAAACTTCCTCTGTTAGCTTTTCATCTTTCGTTTTTTATCGATTATCAACAAAATTTGCTTACAGGAATATGCAAATACATGCATCCTGCAGGAAAATCTGAACAGACACACACATGAAACAGCCCTTACAGATGCTGTGAAGTTCTCTTCAACAGATGGGGCTATAACACTGAGTTTCAGTTGCACTGACTGGCAGAGAAAGAAATTGCCCTCTGGGGGCAGTGGTACCGTGAAATTTAATGCAATTAGTTTCTATTTCATTGAGTTGCTACATATTTACATGCTTTTGTGCTTAAAAGAACAGCCTTTGCTGACACTCTGCTGGGAAGGAGGAGTTAAAATTAAAATCAATTTGCTAAACCAGACAATTTAATTTCCTACAATTTTCCTTGCTTCTAAAGTGGCTGGACCTCAAGTTGTTTAATCAGACTACAATCTACGCTCATTTTCAACGAGGGGATTTCATTATTCTTTGGCAGGAAAGAAGAATTCATTATTTACTGGTGGCTCAGAAAGCCAGGGAACTGCTGAAATGATGATGATTGAGCGTCGCTATGAGAAACGAGCTGGGGTGGGCTGTACAGTTTAGATGAGCGATAAGCACACGCTGTAGGTAACGGAAGCATGTTTGGTTTATTCTGAGTAAATTAAGAGCAAATGGTTGCTGCTCTGACTGTAAACACAACCATTTGTTGGCATTTAATCGGAAAGAGGAAACCTGTGACCTTTCAGACGTGTGGGATTTTAAAGACTAACAGATTGTCATTAGACTTTTGAGACAATGCCTGTGTTGCATCAATCATTATAGGAGTCCAAGGCTGTGGAACAAGAGGCCGAACAGGCCCCCAGTGAGAGCCAAGAGTCCTTGGAGACACAGCAGATGAGCCTCCAGACATCAGACACACCTGATATCACATCGACTCCAGAGGTTCAAGATAACACTCCTATTGAGCAACCAAATCGAGAAGCAAACACTGAACCCTCTGAGTCTGTTACACCGACCGCAGCAACTGCAGCGCCACCACAACCTGAGGTGGTACCGCAGTCCGGGGACCCTCAGCCAGTGAACCCAGACAGGCAGAGCAGAGTGTACACCATCCCTGACAGCTACAGAGGCATCGGGGGTGACTTATGCGCAGGGTATGGAAGCCTGTCCCGCGCCACCCACCACGGCTACTGGCCCTCCAAGAACTTCCAGCCGGGGGCTCACTACACCTTACCCTTCCTCAGGGACAGCTACGCTCCTGCAGGCCTCAGCAGCCATACAGAGGAGGACGGACTCAGTGAGCGGGGAGAAAACCCTCTGGACATGAAGACTGACCACCCAGCTGCCAGTTACCCAACGCTAGGGGGAATCCACCAGTTCAGGCCAATTACCACCATGGAGCTCCTCAGGGAGCCCTCCAGAACCAGGTGAGAGGACAGCACATTAGATCAAACTTAAATGATCCCATAGGGGAGACTTTGTAAATGGGTTTTAAGGTGGTTTCCATGGCACCTAGATGTAAGGTCAAATACAGACCAGTTCTTACACTGAGAACAGCCTACATGTTCTCAGTGTATGGGGTGCTTTGTCACACACTCTCTAAAGCATACGCTAAAACATTTTTAGTTTTAAAATGTATCATCATGCAGAATGGTGATTGTGCTCACCTTGTCCTCTGTGACAGGTTTGAAGTGGAGTCTTTTTATTATTTTTAAGGTCAATGTCTGATGCCATTAAACTTTTTGGGCCAGAAATCAAACAGGGAGGGTAAAGGATACTTAATCTGTGTCACTGAAACATCAATACGGTCCCTTATAATGAGATCACCTTTAACAGAGGCTACCAGACAGCCACTAGAAATCAATTCATGTTTGACATTAATAGCAAGAATGAACAACAGCACAACAGTTTAGTTTTTGTATAAATGGAAATCAGGCACAGGTTACGATACATATTATATGTAAGAAGAATTTGACCACAATGCATTAACACCAATTTTACCTGGCTTTCAGTTTGATTTGATTTTACACCTCAGATTCCAAAAAAGGTGGGGCGCTGTGTTAAACATCAATTAAAAAAACAACAACTGGGTTGTATTAATTTCATTCCATCAGTTGTATTTTACACAAAATAACTAACACAAAACCATCAAAATGTAAATGTTTCTCCATGTGTAGTCCCAAATTTGCCAAATAGTCCAACTGAATTTCCATTTGGTTTTAAAATCTGAAATGTGGAAAGGGTTCAGAGATCTGACACCAGGCTAATGGTGTCAGATCACAAATGGAGCAAGAGTAATGTAAAGAAAGCAAAACAGTGCATGTGTGTTGTACTGCCATAGCAACAAAGAAATCCAAGCAATGTACAAATCAACACTCTAATACAGGCTAATTTTACCACAGAGGACCTGCTGTGATAATAATATACATCAGACTTCGTTGCTGCATAGCCGGTAGTCACCTCTATCCCGTTCCTTTAAGTCAGCCTGGACAATAGAAAGACAGATGGACAGCAGTTAAGTAGCAGCTGGTATCAATCAGGAATGGCAGTCTGTTGCAAAGTCGATAAATAAGGAGGTTTTACCTGTTATTGCCTGCCAGAAGCGTTTCCTTAGCTCATATAAAGTGACAGAGCTGTTTGCAAAAGATACAAGCAACTCACTTATGCTGTTAAACTCACTGGAGCCCAGTTTATTAGACTCAGAAACACCAATCAACCTGTTCAATGCAAAAAGAATACTTTGACATTTTGGGAAATACTCTCAATTACTTTCTTGCTGATGATTAAATTGAGAAGATCAAAATCACACTCACATCTGTCTGTTAGTTATAAGGCTGCAGCCAGGAGATGTTCAGCGTAACTTAGCATGAAGCCTGGAAGTAGAGGCAAACAGCTAGTCTGGCTCTGTCCAAAGGCAATGTCGCTGTTGTGCCAGGAAATAGTACAGCAGATAACCCCCCTGTAAAACCACAACCTGTTTACAGTCTGTAGGTAATAATTGGCTGCTATTTAGTAGCATCAATCTGGATTAGTGCATTTCCCAAACTGCTGATTAACAGTGATCCAAATCTTAAAATTCAAGATTGATGGTTGTGTATTTTTGTCCTGATCCCAACACTCATATGTGACTTTCTCTGTCTGTTCAGAGGTGGCTACGATGACGCCTTCATGGCCCAGCTGGAGGGGAACTTGAACCCTTTCTTCCAGGCCATGTGCCGAGCACAGACCCTGCAGTTCCCCCACAAACGCAGCAGCATGGTCAGCCTGGACAGCATCCGCAGAGACCCGCGCTGGAGAGACCCCAACCTGCACGAGGTGATCTCGATGCTCAGCCACCCAATGGACCCAGTCAAGTCCAATGCTGCCGCCTACCTGCAGCACTTGTGTTACGAGAACGACCGCATCAAGCAGGAGGTGCGCCAGCTGAATGGGGTGCCGATGCTGGTGGAATTACTGGACCACCCTAAAGCTGAGGTCCACCGCAAGGCCTGCGGTGCTTTGCGCAACATATCCTACGGAAAAGACCACAATAACAAAATGGCCATCAAGAACTGTGATGGCATCCAGGCTTTAGTCAGGCTCCTGAGGAAGTGTACCAGCATGGAAGTCAAAGAGTTAGTCACAGGTACAGTTCAATTCCTGACTCGTACTCGAGCCGTAACCTGCAGTCCTTCATTTTATTTGTACAGCTTTTGCATTGTTTCCCGTGCAGGCACTCTGTGGAACCTCTCCTCGCATGAGCCGCTGAAGATGATCGTCATCAACAACGGGCTTCAGACGCTGACTGACGAGATCATCATCCCACACTCAGGCTGGACGAAAGACTCGGTCGACCCCTCCAAACTTCTGAGCGCAGAGTGGACCACAGTCTTCAAGAACACCTCTGGGTGTCTGAGGTAACCTCGGCTGCTGTGGTGGAACAAATGAACAAACAGCTGGTAAAAGCTGACTTTATGATGGACCGACGTCTCGCAGGTTTGCTAACAAAGTTGCTCCTGCAGGAACGTCAGCTCAGATGGGGCGGAGGCCCGGCAGAGGTTGAGGGAGTGTGAGGGGCTGGTGGACGCGCTGCTTCATGCCCTTCAGTCTGCTGTTGTCAACAAGGACACTGACAATAAGGTCGCTGTCGTCATCTCACTGATAAATTTTCAAACCATGATGTATTTTTTCTGAACATTTTATTTTTATTTATTAAAGCAGCTACATGAATTTCATATTCTAATAGCAAAAGTTTTGATTGTTGAAGATGAGACAATTTTGCTGAAAATCTGGTTGAAATTTATAAAGATTATACCAAACCTGGCATCCTGGTACATTTAGGCAAAAAAATCAGAACTGCTGCTTAATGATGCTATTTGTATGGTAGTTAAATGCTAAGCATTAATTGAAGTATGGACGAGGTTCTCCAATCTCAGTGATTTCCTCAGAAGAAGAATTAGTCAGTGTAAACACCCATATTAACTCCTCCTGCTGTATTGACTTTCTGTATAACATCTTTGATTGACGTTTTCTGCTTTAGTCAGTGGAGAACTGCGTCTGCATCCTGCGAAACCTGTCCTACCATGTTCACAAGGAAATACCCGGAGCGGAAAGATTTCAGGAGCCCCATTCCCATCATCTGTTGCGGTCAGTGGGGCACCAGAAGAAGAAGAATGAGCCCGACTGTCATGGAGGGAAGAGACCCAAAGGTTGGTCGGCCGTCGTATGTGGTTGGGCTGATTGAAAACACTGACTTTCTTCTCTGGTGGTTGGCAACTGTCATTTCATTTCTAGATATCTCCGGTATCTTAGTGTTGCTTGAGATTCAGAAGATACCTGCAACAATGAACACTCCAAATTGAGACGTCAATATGCTCTAATTGAGATTTCAGTATGAAAGAGGTTTAAAATAGCACAGCGTCTGCTGCTCACACCACTCAGATGATTGATTTCTCTGATGTTGCCATTTTCCGAAGGTCTTACAGTTTTTCGATGAAAACGTATTTAATACTGTGTATTGATTCCTTCTTCCTCTCCCACACAGATTTATACATACATTTTTATTTTTCATTAGGATGTGTTTTCTAAATTTACACTTTTTTTTACACTGCATTACCGACCAGTGTCCCTGTAAACCAACCATTTCCTCTGTTAGAACGTCTTCATTTACTTTGAGCTTGTCTTGCCTTTCAGCACAGCTTTCATATTTCTTTGCCCCCATGCCAATGAGAGCCTGAATATTTCAGAACAACACACAAGCACGAGCTGGTGATATAATTTGCTCTGCAGGAGGAGTGTTAGATTTCAAAAGCTTGTTGACTGTATACTTTGTTACATCAGTTATGTGATTTTTAAACTATGCAACTCACTGTAACAAGTGAGTTTTAAACTTGGAAAAATGTCTGCTAGTGATGCATGACCCGTCTAAACAACAATTTGAATTATAGCCTGTGTACGGTAATTAACAGGCTGCAGCAGTTTGTGCTGCAGGAAACAACTTAATGAAGAAACAACAGAGTTTAGAGTTGGAGTTAATTGTGATTTAAAGTTTTATGGCTCTTCACCAACGCTAACCTTTCAGCTAATTGCACAAAATTGACAAATGCCTCTCTGAGCCAAACATTAACTTGATACTGTCAATTCCCCAGTGTCACATGGAGCTACTCTGTGTTTTCTTCCGCCGTGTCCTTTTCCAGCATAATTTAATCTTTGGCGTTGTTCTTTCTTCTTTTCCCTTTGGCTGTATTCATCAGAGGAGTGGTTCAATCAAGGTCAGTGCGCTTGTTACTCTTGAATGTTTTAATGGCAGTAACATTGTGATTTGACAGCACATTGAATTTGCTGACATTATCTGTTGGTGCACTGTTATAATGAAAACTGGTGCTTTTGTTTGTGTGCATGTATGTGTCTGTGATGTACAGGTTGGAAAAATGGATTTATGGACAGAAAATACGGTACATTGGATTTACCAAAACGTACTGAACAAATGAAAGGTATATACTAAAAAATGTAATAACAATTTCACATAAAACATTACATTGTAAATTTAACACAAATAAAGGCTGCAGTAAATGAATTAGAGTGATGTTTGGAAATGAGTAGGACGTACATCAATCTTAATAATACATTTAAGGTAGCTACACTGTGAAGATCTCTCATCATATATCATCACCAGCTATAATCAAGCATCAGTACCTCTCTGTGTTATGATATTTGCTTGGTATGCATGACGGTGGTATTGCCTGAAAGATAAATCATTTGAATGCGAAGCCACACATCAGCACATGCACCACTTGAGGAGACTTTCATTACTAAAACAAAATGAAAGACTGACATTTGTATCTGGCCAAATCTAGAAGAGGGACATTTCCTCTGGCAAGCACAGGAATTTGCTCAAGATTCCTCACGACCCATGGACACTGATCCATTTATTTGGTACCTTTTGTGAAGCCTTATGGCTGTTCTTAGCCATAAATGCATTCTATATATAGACACTGTGGGAAAAGTCGCAATAGCACTGTAGGGCTTAGTACCGTACTGTATATGCTGCTGTTAGAACAGAGATCAGAGCTAAGCTGATGCCTCCCACACTCCAGCCAGTGAATGCAAATTAGAATGACAAGCATGCTACAGTCCCAGGTCAGCTTTATACTACTTGTCAGCCATCCAGCAGTCTCCACTGGCTCGGTATAAAAAAACCTCTGCAGGAGTCTGACAGAGTTGTAATTTTCTTGCTTCGAGAGTTTAATTAAATTCATCTCCATGTTTTCCTACTGACCAACCTACCTACTGACCTAAACAGCAATGTACGTACATATTCCCACTAATACAACCCTGATTCAAAAAAAAGGTTTGCTAATTCTTTTGTCATATACTCAACTGAAAGCAGTATGATGATATACAGGTATTATCATGATTGGGAAGGAAAGGGGCATCCTCTGAAGGCTCTGTCATTTGATTGATGATTGGCTTCATCATCAGTGACACTGACAATAACAACCATCATCTAAGTCTTTGGCCACTGATGGCACATTTGACGACAGCTTGAATGCCACCCTTGACTTTCTCTGCCTGTCTTGTTAAAGGTTTGGAGCTGCTGTACCAGCCGGAGGTGGTGAGGCTCTATCTCTCTCTGCTCACCTGCAGTCACAACCACAACACCCTGGAGGCGGCGGCAGGAGCGCTGCAGAACCTCGCTGCGGGACACTGGGCTGTGAGTGGACGGAATAGCTGCTAGTTATATATTTCCTACGCTCATGACTTTACACAGGGGTTGTGGTTGTGGAGTGTATCCCAGACATAAAAATGGCAAGTTGGTGGATTAAACTTTGAATTGTTGCTGTTATCAAATGACACTTTGTTGGCTCATTCATAGATTACTCATGTGTATTTGTAGTACATCTCCATGGCAGCTGTCGTAGTGTCCTACTGCCCTTATACACTGTCCATGGAGCAGATCCAGGATTTGTCTCTTGATGACACCATTACTATTTCAGTTCAGCTCAAGGAGAGATTTAAAATAGAGCTGCAGTGTAAATAAATGATCATCATCAGTTAGATGTAAATATATCAGTTAAATTTGGGGCTGGATTTACCCTTTAAGTCAGTCTGCAACTGTGCAGGGTCAAACAACACTCCTCAGGCCCTTACGGCACATGGGGGCCTCCACGCCCAAAGCTTTTCCCTGAGGCTGCATCAACGTTCAGGTGTGCAGAATGAGAGAGAAGTGGGGTTGATCCTCTTAATCTAACTGCATTCTCTGGATTGACTTTGTCAGCTACCTGCATGATCAAAAATCACTTTTACTGCTGTGTCCCCCGAGCGGATCTGTAGGCCTGTCAAATAACGTGCTTTGCCAAGATATAGTGTGCAATGAATGTCACAATAATTTAAGATCAACGTTAAGGCCACGATCAGATTAAAGGAGTTTAAAATCCTTAGATTTTGAAATCGAGTTGCATCACACACAAGAGAGCAGTTGGGAGGGTAAAAGTTGGTTCTTACTTGCTGTGTATTGGCATTGGCAGTTTATTTTTATTGTGTACTTGTGGTGAGATGAGTGGTTTTGTAAAGGTGGAGATATGAGGGGAGCCCCAAAAGCATGGCTATTCTTTAAAACATTAAGCTGGACCTCACTCAGCTGTTTTGTGTCTTTTCTTACGTAGTGGTCCAGCTACATCCGAGCCACAGTGAGAAAAGAGAAAGGGCTGCCTATTCTGGTGGAGCTGCTGCGCTCAGATGTGGACAAAGTGGTGCGAGCCGTGGCTATTGCTCTTCGCAACCTGGCGATGGACAGAAGGAATAAAGACCTCATAGGTGCAAGCTTGTAACTCACATCTACATGCGTGCCTCTTCACCTGCACACTCACTATTTCTGCGATATTGTCCCTGCCATTACAGGGAGCTATGCTTTGAGGGACCTCGTCGGAAACCTCCCATGTGGGCAGCAGCACCCAGCGAAGAATCTTGAGGGAGATACAGTGGTGTCTATTCTGAACACTATCCACGAGATCATCACAGACAGCCCAGAGAACGCTCGAGCTCTCATACAGGGTCATGCTGTGCAGAAACTCGTGGCCATCAACAAGTCAAGGTAACTAAATAATAAACTGTAAACTTCATACCTTTACAACCAATGTATACTGCATTCCAAACTGAACAATGAATCGCAACATGGATTGAATAATAATGGTGCATCTTGCTAAACGGTCAGGTTGTAATTTGAAATCCAAAGTAAAAGTCTCACAAAGATACTGTCCTTTTTTCAGCAATAAGATGAAAAAAACGATAGAGGAAACTGCACCGGTTTTATTGTATTTGCTGCTGCGACTGCTTCATATCTGTTTTTACTGACACAGTCTCAATGCAATCGCTCATGATATTATAAGCATCATGTCCCAGGGCAATCAGAGATGGATTTTAATCAGCGGGACAGTACTGTCTCAGAGCTGTCCTCTGTTGTTTACCACAATGTCTAACGGCTTGTTGTCAGCCAATCAGCACGGGAGACCAAGGCAGCTTCCCATGTGCTTCAGACAATATGGGCCTACAAGGACCTGAGAAACACTCTGAGCAAGGCAGGGTGGAACAAGGGCCACTTTAAGGTATTTGTTACTATTTCCTGACCAAGACAATTGACAGAGTCATCATGCATAATGAATTCTATAAAGGTTTCAAAAGCAATACATCTTTTATTTTAATGTGGCATGACTATACAAACCCCTTTATACCAGATAGTGATAGTAGTGATGTGTGTCAAGAAACATAATTATTAAACAAATCACAAACAAATAAGAGTGGGAACAGAGACACCCGGGCTGGATTTGAAGCTTGTATAGTAAGCTGTAGGCCACTGAGCAGCATGACACAAGACACCTTAAAGGGATCAATAAATTTAAGCTTTAAGCTTCCTGTTTCATCCAAAAACTAATAAAAGATGTGTTACTGGCCAAGACTGAGTACAAGTTTGTCTAATCAAAACCAATGTAATGCCATTTATAAAATTAGAACAGCAGGAAAGAATAGAATTTTTGGTTGTCATCCAGTAATGTAATCCTTTTTGTCTTTCCAAGCCAACAACAACTGGAGTGACTAAAAAATCCAAGAGTGGAAAACAAGGCAGCGATGACATCACCTTGCCTCTCATGGACAAAAACCAAGGTCAGAAAATCATTGCATGCATTCCGTCAGCAAAATGTTATTAAATCATCATCTAAATGAGACAAGTGTCCTCTAGCTCAGGGAACAAAAATGCTTTTTAACATACTGTGGTTCTTGTCATGTCAGGGACAAAGAAATGGGCATTTTCGGTTCCAGACCATATTCTTCTGAAACATAGCCTTAAACCAATGATGTGCTGCCAAGGTTATCAGTGCAGGGACTTGGCTTATTAGCCTGAACAGTCTCTCCCAGAGGCAGGGCAGGCTCACGCATCACCAGTCACATTTCATTTGAACGCTACTCCAAAAGGGCACCCACTTTCCCACGTCAAGAGCGACCTCTAGCTTCCCACTAAAGCAGGGATTTTCTCTTAAGGCTTCCCTATGAATTATGAACATATCTTAAACTCCCTTTGAAATATGAATTTTGGGGGGAAATTGGGATAAACTACTTTTAATTAAATATTGAATTACTTTGCATTTTACATTTTTAAAACAAATGGTTCTATTTGGAACTTTCACTTTTGCGTTCAATATAGGGCCAACAAATAAATTAATTGAATGCAAATAAATTATATGCAAAATAAATCTGAATAATTGATTCACTACTGAGGTAATTTTTCAAGCAACAAAAAACATCATCTGTTTCAGCTTCTCCAATGCGAGGATTTGCTGCTTTTTTCACAACTTCTGTAATGGCTGGCCTGTTGTGAAAAATAACTGTTGTAGTAAAAGTTATGTAGTTATGTCAACCTCTTACTAATTGCTTCATTTACATTTATGCGCTACATTTCAAAATTGTATGTTTTTAAGCACGGTTAGCCAAGTACATCTAATTTTAGGAACTGAGTTAAGTAACACATGTAACAGTTATAAAATGAAGGATATCCCACATCCAGCTTCGCTAGCTTACTAGTATAATTAATGTTAGCTAGCACCACCGTTAGCCAAGCTACTTGAAATAATCTTGAAATAAAATAGCCTGTCTCCTATAAAAACTGAAAGGCATAATTGTGGATCTGTTTCTACAGTAATATATTTACCATATTCTGCTTGGTGACCAACCTAGTTTATTGAAATTCTACATTTTTACAAGGAACTTGAAATTTCCAGTTGACACTTAATGTTAGCTAGTTACAAGGTTAGCTAATCGGCTAACCAACATCTGGCCTTTGCTGACATTTAACTGACACCTAACCCTTTCTATCATAGAACCCAGGGGTTCCTAACCGAACCATTTAACGAGATAATTTTTAAGAGCTCATAGTACGAAATGATAACACTTAACATTTCCAGAAGGCTGCTTACAGATGGCTGGTGGACAAAGGTCTCCCTACAAATGTATTTACATCTGTACTTTCTTTGTCATGTCTATAATTTTCCTTTGCAGATTTATATTCTAGCTTAGAGCCAAATGATAGAGTTGGAGATGGAAAGGGACCCGTTGTGGAAAGAGACACTCTGCAGGTAATCTGCCATTTGAATGTACTGAATGCATCTAAAAAAACAACTTCATGACAAATCATAGAAATTGTTTTGCATGTAGCCTCATTTCACTTTATTACTTATCCCTAGATATGGCGAATTTAAAAAATATATACTTTTGTGTGATTTGTAGCTCTCGATTTTTTTAATGCAAATTGAGTAACACCGGCGGTTTGCATATTTCTTCACCTAGTCAACAAGTGAGAGAAAGCACTTCATCAGAGCTGGCAGGCCTGCAGTGGGCCTCATGGATAACAAACCTCCACCACTGGACTCCTGGGTGTAAACATGACTTCACGGCAAGTCAAGCCTAATCCTGTAGAGACACTTTCCACTGGTGAAATGCAGATTTGTACCATTTGATCATTCTTGTACAGATAAAGAAACACATTCATTTAAAAATGATTTCCTTTGTTTACAGGAAATAATGTGCCAAACATTTACAAGTATTTATTATGAAGCTTATTTGGAAATAGATTTGATGGATTTTGTCCTTAAAGATGATATACGGCCTGTCTTAAACTCATGATGGATTTTGTATGACATCTGAAATAGCCTAAATATGCAAGAATCATGACTCCAAAGAATATATGACACATACAGTTTGAATTTACTACTACACAAGTATGAGATCATTTATAATACTCCTAGATTGTCAAGCTATTAGAGCCTAAAGTGACACGTTGATCTGTTATTGTCTATCCCCCATAGATTCTGGGCTGAAGAAGATTCTGACATAAAATCATTTTAAAAATATTTTTGGTCAGTGTTTGAGATAATTAGGATTAGGGCTATCGTCGGCCTCGTCATCAAAAACATCCAAATTATTTGGAATTCAGTTCGTTCCTGACAAACCTGCCGTCAGACTAGATTGTGCGGTCATTAGCAAACCCTCTCTATTCCATTTGTTTTCATGATAGGCAAAATGGGATTGTAAATGTGTAACAAAGGACTGTTAATATTCTAAATGAAGGTATTTATATTGTAATATTTATTGTAATACCCATGTTATTAATTAAAGGTTATTGATGTGTATTAGCTAATACCGGTATGTGATCCTACATTCAGTACAACTCTGCTTTGCAGTGGTCCTTTTTGCATTGCGCTGTTGAATGAAAAATGAAAATAAATGATGTGCATACTTTCTCATTTATATTTGGATTCTCTTTTTGTGCTGCAGAATGAATTTTATGCCCTGTTCCATTAAATCAGTGGGTACCTGTTACATTAAACAGTACCCACTGGGCGGTTAAATAATCCCACTTTTATTTTTTCCGAAAGGCTTTAATTAATAGATAGAAAAAACATTGACTTCAGCTGAGAGATCCTTATAGGCAGTGACTAGTGGATAATTCTCTTCACATGACTTCACGTCAGGGTTAAACTGAAAATGTTAAGCATTCATGTGGTTTTCTGATGTACACATGTTCACAACCATGGCTAATTTTGAGTACTAGTCACACCACACAGGGTGCACACAGGCTACAAAATGATAAACATGCCCTGTGTAGGGACTTGCGCTATAAAGTAGCTTAATCAGAATATACAAATGCAACTACAAGGGTGGGTCACGTTGGGCTGAATGTCACTTCACTGAACATTTGTCGGCTGTAAAAGAAGTCTGGCACTCAGTTCAATGATATGCATGTTCTCAAACCACTCGCCTACCAGAGGCCACATCTGTGCCAAACTGCAGGTGCATTGGCCAGAAAACACTGAGAAATCTATTTAATTATTTAAGGGGAACAATCCAGAAAACACGCTTAGCTCCCAGCAGTCATAAATTGAAACGAACTAGCAGGAATAGACATCCTTTACACAGTCAGAAAGTTTAACAGATATATAGTTATTTGGCCTGCAACCTGCTCTAATGTGACTCTACAGGAATAGTGATATAATAACTTTATAGATAAAATGTATTTTTTGGGAACTGTTCGGATTACTTCATCTGCCCCCAGTATATGCCTTGGTCTCCACAATAAGTACAATATTGCAATATACATATGTAGAATCACATAAAAAAACTCAATAAAAAAGCTAATTGTAAATTTCACTGATTGAATATTAATCACAGAGTTGGCAAAAAGTGATTAAAGCAATATTGGGTTTACACTTACATAACAACATAATACATCTGATTAAGCAGTGACTCAGCAATGGATTTAATAACTTCCCCAGAATAACAATCCCCACAGCACTTTAAAAGCATCTTTCTGTGAACATCCAACGTTGTCTCTATTCACATTTATCCACAATAATTTGGTCTTTAAGGCCAAATACTGTGAATGTGTTTATTGCATTTTCTACCTCATGTATGCCCAGACAAACTGTCAAGACATTCATATAGCCTCATATCTGCAGCAACCATGGAGGGCAACTATGAACTTGTGAACTTGCGTGTTGTGCACTGCCAGTGAGAGGGCTAAAATGTTTTGGCATTAGTCATGTTTTCCTCCTGCAGGCTGTGGAGCTCACTTGCATAAGTGGTGGCATTTTAGATACACGCCTGCACTGTGGGTTCCTATATCTATAGCGTCACATAAGTCATGATATATATGTGTCTCATATACACTAATAAAGCACCATGGCTGAAATGTCTTATGTCACAGTGAGGTTTGTGTTAAGTCACAATAATCTAAAAAAGTTTTCTTTCATTGCTTTTTTGTTGTCGTTTATTCGTTTAAGTGGGTCTACGTTGAAATGACGGCAATGATCGCATATGTGAGCTGTCAGACAGCGGCTATTATAAAACCAAACCAGTAATTAGCTAAAAGCATATGCAAATGAAATCAAATCAACCTCCTCACCACCTAATGAAAATGTTTAATTCAATTTAAGACAAGGAGGCAGAGGTACAGATATTGAGTCTACACTGGCCTCTTGTGGAGATTGCAAATCATAAATGAACAATGTTGTTAATTGGTAACTGATTTCCTGCATCAGTTAGTACACACAACATAATTTCCATGATTAATCTGTCCCACATTTTTAGTGAACTTAATTAACTGCAGTAACTTTCTTATCACTAAATGAATCAGCATTCTTTAAAAATAAAATATAATGGTTAAATCTTTTGATTCCAGCAAGGTGCAGCATAAAGCATTTCAGAAATCAAATCTTGGGCTAATCTAAAGACAAAAACAAGTCCTTCTCAGTGGTTGAAACAAAATGAGACAGAATCAGTGGAAATTGTGGATGGTCATAAGTTCCTGGCGGGGAGAGAGAGAGGAGGGCCGAGCACGGCCTCAGTGACATCTCCAAACATGTCAGCACAGCACAGCCCTGCCCTCAGAACCAAACCACAAGATCAACAAGGGCAAAGCTGTTGTCTCATTGCCCCCAACAGCAACCTGTTGTCCTTAAACGAAGGAGAGCCCTTGAGCAGTTTGCAGGTATTCACAGCAAAGGAGCCACCACATCTTCTCGTCTGATGCTCTTTGGATTTAAACCTTCCCTTCACACCACCATGACCGTTTCAGTCTTCACCAGCCTCGGGGTAATCCGCTCTCTGAACGTCCTGCTGCTGACGTTGACTGGCTTGAGCTTGAGCAGCCCCATCAGGCCTCCTGAGAACCATCACAGGGCTTCAGCCGGTAGGGGTGATAACCCGCTACTTGATGCGCAGGACTTTCTGAGCCATTTTCTGTCCACAATGAACCTCACAGAGTTGAGGCCGCAGCCCAGGCCCCACGCTGTCCTCAAGGAGCCACCAGAGTACATGCTGGAGCTGTACAACCGATTCGCCCGCGACCACACTGCTGTGCCCTCAGCCAACATTGTGCGCAGTTTCAAGAACGAAGGTACAAGCTTGTTTTTGTTTAAAACTGCAAAAACCTTGGAAAATATATACATTACATAACATTGTAAACTTTGTATTGCACTTCTGCAATAACCTGTACTTGAAGGATTAACTATCAGGTCATTGGGATCATGTTTGACATTCTACTACCTTAATGATTTGAAATATTGTAATTGGGGAAGTCAAAATGCTGTAAATCTTGTATGAAACTGCAGGTGAACCAAGCCGTGACAATTTATGAGAGTGAGTCAAACTAACCAAACACATCTATTATAAAATGTGTATTTGAAGGAAGGGAACATTTAAATATTTAACATAGTTTAACTTGAGTTTTGAGCACAGATACATACAAAATGCATTGAGGCACACTTATTGATATATTTTGATTTCAGATTCCTCCCCATACAGTATAACAGCCAGGGGTGTGAGGATACATCCCCTGCTGTTCAACATCTCAATGCACCAACATGAGCATGTAACAATAGCTGAGCTTCGTCTTTTCACCCTGGTCCAGAAGGCCCAAAGACCATATGCTGGCTTCGACTGCAAGGTGACCATCTACAAGATACACGAAGCCGTTGTTTGGACGAAAGAGGTGGGGAAAGAAGGGAGAAGGAGGGATAAAGAGGAGGTGGTGGAGATGAAGGATTTGGAGGAACTGGTGACAAAGCATATCCATGCCAGAGATAACAGCTGGGTGTCATTTGACCTGACTCATGTGGTTGCACTCTGGCTGAAGTCAGGGTGTGCAACTCACAGACTGGAGGTTCATATTGCAAGTCTGGGGTCAGAGGAGGAAGGGGCTACGCAAGAGGTCAGAGAGGAGGGCGGGAGGCCGGTTGAGATTGATATCGACCGGAGCTTGATGGGGAAACACAACGCAGAGATGATTGTATTCTCGAACGATCACAAACTGGATAAACAAGAGCTCAACCAGATGATCGAACATGAGAATGACCTTCCTGAAAACATGGGCCGGAGCCAAGAAGCTTTCTGGGGCCACGTTAATCACAACCAGGACGAGCTGGACAAACAGTCTCTCCTGCAACTGCAGTCCAACCTTATCTATGACACGCCTCCCCGAATCCGCCGCAATGTCAAGAGCGAGCCGTGCAAGAGGACCCCGCTCTTTGTGGATTTTAAAGACATTGGCTGGGATACGTGGATCATCCAGCCCCTTGGCTACGAGGCATATGAGTGCAACGGTGTGTGCAACCCGCCTATGACCTCCGAGGTCTCGCCTACCAAACACGCCATAGTGCAGACGCTGCTGAGTGTTAAGAGTCCCGAGAGGGCATCGCGTGCCTGCTGCGTGCCCACTAAGTTGGAGCCGATCTCACTCCTTTATCACGATAACGGGGTGATCACTTTCAACCACAAGTATGAGGGGATGGTGGTGGCAGAGTGCGGCTGTAGATAGTCCTGAAAGTGATGCTGTTACACAGAGGCAGAGACAGTGCACTGATGGAGCTAAAGAAATACCATCATCATCTCAGAAACATCTATCTATCTATCTATCTATCTATCTATCTATCTATCTATCTATCTATCTATCTATCTATCTATCTATCTATCTATCTATCTTCTCATACAGTGGTGTGTAAAAACACGTGTAGACTTAGTTGTAAATTAGAGATGCACACGAATATGTGCTACATGATGTAAATTTGTATTTGTATAAAGGTAAATCAGTTATAGCGTTTCTAGGTCGCTTTGGTACATTTCTCGAATCATCATTTACAAAAAAGAAAGTGCATTTCTCAAAATAGGCCTGTAACTTGGTTAAAATCCCAAACGCTCAGCCATGCTGTCAACATAATGTCGTCTAGTGTAAACTATGGCGGAGGTTTTGATGGCAATGATTGAAAATGCATAAGGATGCACTTTTTCTGTACGGCATGTGTCAATTTCGACAGTGCACAGTGCAAGAGATTGGACAGGATTCACATTAGCGCTTTTACTGTTTGCAGTGTAATTTGTTGACAGACCATGTCATTGTGATACAGAAAAGAAAAAGACTGTTTTTCAGCACTGCACTGCACAAAGGGAAAGCAATACAAAATATAGGAATGTAAACATAGGAAACACTGTTTAGGATTGCACATGCAGCGCTGTCCAGTCTCTCTACACCCTCCGCCAGTCCGGCCACACGTTCTCATCCACATCACAACAGGTATCTTCCCATGCAATGAAAGAATCTTTTGAAGTGTCTTACCCTGCCTTTTGTAAGTAATTGTACCACTGCGTTGTGCTCTGTCTACACATATGTGCCAAGTTAAGATTCATGAGACGCACCTGTGAGCTAGTTTAGAGAACTGGTTGATCTTTGGTTAATCCAGTCTCTTTCCCTTCCTTAGTGAAAGTGAAGATTCATGTCAGAGCATTTAGTCAATTCAGGATATATTTACGAGAAATGCAACAGAAAACAGAAATTTGTAGAAAATATGCTTGAGAGATTATGACAGCTGGTTTAACCATTTTGCATGTAATGAAATAGCCAAATGATAATTGTACATAATCGTTTGCCTGAGTGTGCCAAAGCCTTTGCATTACGTTCAAAATGAGAAATTGCTTTTTCAGATGTGCACAAGTGACTAGATGAGGTGGAGGTTGAACACGTATTTTTGAAAATTCAAAATCTGATCTGAGACATGTGCCAAAGTGACAGAAATACTGCATTATTACATTATTGCTGAATACAAAGCTTTCAAACTAATACAAACTAAACCCTTTTAAACAGTCTGTCATGATTTATTATGATTATTTGCTGATTTTTGTATGTCAGAGTGTTTTATGATAAGCTCCACGATTCAATGTAAATGACAGTAACAGGTCATATTCTTGCAAATGTGGCATCAGTGCCATGTGACACAGCAACAGACAAAAGGAGAGGACAAAGAACAGAAAGTTGTGATGGTAAATTTCTGAACATCCTGGTAAAAATGTCACCTCCACCTGTGTGCTCGATGAAACGAGCTCCATGTCATTAGGGGCAGCTCAAAAGCTTAAATACTGCAGCACTGATATCAGTTACAAAAACAGCCTGCTGTAGAATTTGGAAAAGTATGTTTAAAATTGCTAAAAGTACAAAAGATGTACCCTCAGTGCAAAGTTTCAAAGTACAGAATCCGACAAAAGTGAAGTTTTTGCTTTGAGTTATTTCAGTGCAGGTGCAGGCTGACTTTACATCACAGACCTTACTCAAAACTTCTGGCAGAAATTACTCCTAATGCAGGAGTTAAGAAACTTCAGCTCATCCACACTGATGTGTTCCTTCAAAAATATTTTTTAAATAAATAAAAAATTCTACCTCTCATGGGAGGTCAACAGATTACAATGATTTGCACTATAGTATGCTATAGTATGTATTTGTCAGATATGAAAAGCCTCTTACATTCAACTGTAACCAAATAATATTCTTGCAAAAACGCTTTATAAGCAGATATGCATGCTGCAGATGTGTTAATGGTATAATTTGCTGTGTCCTGTGGCATGTTGAAGCCATTGAAATGATTTAAGGAATCTGACAATTTTCCTCTCATTTGCTTGCCAAACTTGCAGAATATATACTTTTGATGGCTTTTGACCAGGAGAGGATTTTCACGGTGTCTTGGAGCTCTGCAGGGCTCGTCTTGTTTGAAAAATGTACAATTTCTCTTACCTAGCATTTCTGTCAACTGCTGTGAAATCTTCCTTTACACCCCCGGCCATTCATACCCTGCTTCTGGCTCTCACACATACATTAATCGTATTATGGTTGTTAAAATAAAACATCTGAAAACAAATACATTCATTGAGCAATTTGTGATCTCTTGCACACTCCGTTTCATTGTCAGGTAATCACAGCACTCCCCACCTAACAACCTTAATCCCCATCCCTCTCGCGTCACATGCCTGGCGGGCCTCTCTCTGCCCGCTTCCATGCCATAGTGATAACGAGGTGTCAGAGCCTGGAGTCTTGTAGACCGTCACTCAGGATGAGACGCCACTCCAAGTGGCAGCATTTGTGAGAAGGTGGTGTCAGATTCCTGGTCTCCAACGCCAACATGCTCTATTGACACTCCTGCCATCAGGTTGCTTGGTGCCCTCTGAACCCTCCCACTTCCTTTTTCTGACACGGGCATGCTGACGCCCTTATCAAGGCCACGGCAACAGTACAAATGGAAAGAATACACGTCACATCATCACCTAGCTTCTGCTGTTAACAGTCGGAAGCAGATAACAATAATGGAATAACACTGTGGAACCTTCGAACTTAATAGGATCCTCACTCAGCACATAGATTTACATAGGCCAAGTGTGCAGGGCAGAGACATCGACTGGCAGTGAACAAATTGATTCCCCACTGTGGAGCATATTTAAAAGTGGAATAAAGAGGCTATAAATAATATATTATATCTATTACATATCTTAAAAACAGAGACAGAAATGCTGTCCTGCATATGACCAAATGCAGCTTTCTGATCTATGGAGCACACATCTGTTTTTTTATTCTCTTTTTTCCATTGTGAAAAGGTCAAAAACCATCCCCTGCTGTCCAAAGTATTTTAGACCACCCTCCTTTCAGCATTAAAGGACAAGCTTGAAGATTTTAGGAAAATTTGGTCCCCCTTCATTGCCTGACTGGATGTAGTCCAGAATGAGAACCCTCACTTCATCAGACAGATCTTAGAGGATCAGCCGCAAGTAGCTCCTGGGTAGATCCCCCTTGAATTCATGTAATTGATGTTCTTTTGATTATTTTTTGTTTTGTCAGCTTGAACACTCTTCATTAGATTCACTGTGTGTTCTTTTGGGTTCATCGTGTTCTGTGTTCTGCTGCACTGGCGTTATTTTAAGTAGAACAGATGCTCAATCCTGCACCAACTGTTTGAACATTAACAGAGCTTCAATAAATGTACAAAAAAGGAAAAATGCTACGTTACTTCTCCAGAATAATCAGGTACATTGCAGATATATATTTATTTCCTTGCTGTAAATACAATAAATGTGTTTGTTTTATGAAGCAAAGTAATAATAACAATAAATGAAGAAAATGTACGTCCAAACCTTAGATTATGCATGAACATTTCATACCTAAACATCCACTGTGAAACAGTGCTTAATAGCTGTGCACTTATGATATGTTAATGGTCTTTTATCAACACAAATCTGAATCAGCATTGTTTGTAATTATGATATTTATGACATTTTACTATTTGGATTATTTGTTCAAATGCAGGGCAATCTATGACGGTTCAAGATGAAAATAATCTCAATCTCTATTTTCACAGTTGAAGAAAAGGTGCATTAATTTGCATTTCAAAAGATGCTTTTTCATAATGTGTCATTTCCTTTACCTAACCATTACATGTTCATAGGAGGCGTGCTTTTAAATTTGTGCGGGGAACCGTTTTTATTGCTGTAATGTCACACTATACCATAACCACAAGGGGGAGACTTTATATTACAATAAAAATCATCACACCACAAAAGAAAAAAATGAAAAAGTGTTCCAACCAATTTATTGCTATGGTTACAACCCCTTGGTGACGAGCAGAGACTCATTTGGACATGGATGGAAAAGATGGTTAAACGGTTTAATCACTTTATAAGTGATTTATGATCATGCATAATGCCTATCAGTAAGAGCTAGGTTTCAGCTGCAGAAACCAACCAACAATGAAATAAAACTAGATTTTGATCAGGTTCACAAAACAATGTCTCAAGGTAAGGTCATGGTATGCCCAACATTAAGGCTCCTATCACTTCAGATGATAATGTGCTTTAGCGGTGTATATCCTTTAAATCAACTGATACACAATCAGCCTGGGCTGTTTTGGGCCACCTAGGGTCTGGGGCCACTAAGCAGTTGCCTACTTTGCCCAGCTGTTTAATTAATACAGCTAGGATTGGTCATTGTGTATTGGAATTTAGACATTTTGATTGTTTGAGTTACTTGATTGTGGACTAAAGTGACTGAATCAAACCACGGCTCAATTTAACTGGAGTAGAGAAACAGGGCATACAGTTGAGAAGACTCCACAACATCTGGTGCAGTGCCTCCCTAAAATAGCACACAGTGAGACAAATACTCAAAATAAATGAATTGGTTCATTATAGAAAATGGCTATCATTCACTCAAAAATGCCATGTTGGTGGGTTATATATTAGCATGGGCTTGCAAACAGTTGTTTTTATTTTAATTTGTGTTTACTTACAACAAATACGATAGCAAACAGCAGCGCCACGCCTGTCACATTTTACGCGTGCACGAGTGGGAGCGTGGTGGGTGGAGAGGATTTTTTTTGTTTATTTTCGTGGCCAGCTAACCAGTAAACGTGTTGTTAGCTTATACCATTTATTTTAACAAGGTGAACAGATAAACGAGTACCCGTTCAGCTAATGTGATACTATAACATTTCGTCAGGTTGCGGATTTTTGCAAGGAGAAGGTTAGCGGGCTAGCGTGCAGCTGATGAAGGTCTGTTAGCATTAGCTATTAGCGTAAGCACTAGCGAAGGAGCCAAAATATCAATAACTCCAGGTAGCGTATTCAAATTTAGGTACTCAAAGTCATTCACTTATCATCATCTACGACTCGGACTAACGCTACTGCGCAGAGGAATCACTGCAGCACGAAAAATCAGTGCGAATTTGATTCAGGTAAAGATATGAGACGAATGCGTTGTAAACTAGCATTGCATAGTACCGCTAACACTGTTTACGATAGCTGTAGTAGTAGCTAACGCTGAAGGAACCAGTCAACATTAGCCGGGCAATGTTAGCTAACCCAATGTTCTTGAACAGTAATACTTTGACGAAACATTTTAATACATATTCATTTCAGTAGTCGCAAGTAATAACTGAGCATTATATCCTTTGACGTGGTGGGGCTTCATACAACTTAATTAACCCAAAGAAGGAAGGATAACGTTACCTGTGTTAATTAGCTCGCGTAACGTTAACGTTACCCATCAGGGCTAACGTTAGCTACGTTTGCTGTGAAAATACTCGTGTAAACCTAACGTTAACCTAATGTTGTCTTTACTCCAATCCAAGCACACTCAACCCACGACAGGCCACGGTGCAATGCTAATGTTTTGGTCTGCATTTCAGCATAGCAATAAGCTAATGGCCATATTTGCAGATGGTCGTCAATTTGTTATGTACGCCTAAAGCCAAAGTTACCTTTGTTATAAACACATGTCACATTGAGCTGTTTATGGTCACAGAGTACTAAATTGAAGGTACTCAGACAACCTAAAATATCTGTCTCTATAGGTTTTGAAAATTGTTCGAAAACGTTTTCCCACCAACTGTGACTAGTGGCTGAAATGTTATTTTACTGTCATCTTCAGAAAGATACAGTAGATTGACTACAAAGAGGGCTGAACGTGACAATGCCGTTGTCTTCCAACACCTGACCGTAAGTCAGGGCCATACAGAGATTGTACATTGGATGCTCCTTTAAGTCATGCAATGGGAAATATTGGTTTGCATACCCACCTGAACTCTCAGTAATAAGACACTTCTCCTTTTGTTTTAGGTTGCTGAGATTGGGCAGCGTTGGATCAACAGTAATTTCACCTTGATAATCTACTGGTAAAGGCATAGAGTATACAACTGGAAAGCCTCCCCAAGGTTGAAACCTAAGGAGCAAGATGTCTATCACGAACACTCCCACAAGTAATGATGCCTGCCTGAGCATTGTCCATAGCCTGATGTGCCATCGACAAGGAGGAGAGAGCGAAAGCTTTGCTAAGCGAGCTATTGAGAGTCTTGTCAAGAAGCTGAAGGAAAAGAAGGATGAGCTGGATTCCCTTATCACAGCCATCACTACAAATGGAGCTCATCCTAGCAAGTGTGTAACCATACAGCGAACTTTGGATGGACGCCTACAGGTATCGTGGCAGATAAACAATACCAAGACGGTTTACTGTTAAACTCCGTGTTAATGAAAGAGAAAATGATGAGAGATGCCACAGAAACACTACCCATCTCATTAAATCTTCCCCTCTGTGCTTTAGGTTGCAGGGCGTAAAGGTTTCCCCCATGTTGTCTATGCCCGACTGTGGCGATGGCCTGATTTACACAAGAATGAATTAAAACACGTCAAATATTGCCAGTATGCCTTTGACCTGAAATGTGACAATGTGTGTGTCAACCCATACCACTACGAGAGGGTTGTCTCTCCAGGCATTGGTAAGTAAGGATCACATGTTTGTGGTAGCTAGATCTCACTGTTTTCTGTTATTGGTAAATATAGAACGATACCACAAGCACACTGATGGATTGAGAAGGTTGATAGAAGGTAGTGTATTTTTGACATGATTTACGTAGCTCCTTCAAATAAAGGGGTTGTATTCGACATTCGAAATGATTGCCTGCACTTGATAATGAAGATCTATGCGGCAGTGATCTGGTTTATGAAAGTAAAGCCCATGTTTCAATTGAATATTGATTTATGTAAACCTATTGAGTGATATGGTATCTGTTCTTTTTTTATGTTTTTGTAGACCTATCAGGACTGACCCTTTCAAGTTCAGGTAAGGAGGTGCCAAACGTTTCATGTTTGCGCGTTGTAGATCTTGCAGGTGTCCATCAGGCTTACCCGTGTTTGTTTCTTCATGTAGGTCCACTTTTGGTAAAGGATGAGTATGACTATGACAACCAGCAATCTCACTCAAGCTCCGAAAGCCACCTGCAGACTATCCAGCATCCCCCGTCAAGGCCTGGTCCACAGGAGACCTTCAGCAGCCCCGCTCTACTCCCCCCATCTGAGGGCAGCACTTCAGCTTCGACCTCTGCTTTCTCTACCATCAGCGCAGGACCCTCAAGTGAGGCACTACATTGGGACTACATGTATATGCAAAACATATTGGAAGATGCACTCTGCTCTTTTTTGCAGAAATAAATGAATGCCATTAAGTAAAAAAAAATAAATAAATAAAATGATTCATTTTTTGTCATTGTAGAAGTAGTTTGAGCTAAGTTACTTTTAGAGCAGTAAACGTCTGTTTTTGGATTTTGGCTTTAACATCTGGTCAGATGCATGTCAAATTGGTACAAATTTGTCAGCGCAACTATTTTCAATTTTTATTTCCAGATCCTAACCCCAATTGGAGCAGAAACAGCAGCTTCACTCCTGCCGTGCCTCAACATCAGAATGGGCATCTACAGCACCATCCACCCATGCCTCATACAGGACATTACTGTGAGTGGAAGGAAAACTCAAATTGTCCATATCCTGTCAGACAGCTTACAGACATGAACATCTGTTTAATTCACAAGTATATTTTCTCTTTCAAGTGGCTGAAGATAATGTGCTTTTAGAATTAATTAGTGTTTTAGCTAAACATTGACTGCTGTGGCTGGAGGACATTATTAACCTCTAAGAAGGCATGGAGCTGTTAGTTAACCACTGATTCTAGGACAGACCATTTCAGATATTGGCTGATTTATTAAAGACATCAGTGTTACCTATTTTATTTGATCGAACATTCTAAACTGATTTCCATATCGAGGGCATTTTCCTGATGTAAAAGTTCATTTGAAAAATGTGTAAAAGTGATAACAGTGGCAACAAGACAGATGGTGTAGATCGAAATTGTTTTCCTGAGAAGACTTTGTCATGTTTGGATATATTAATGCATTATACATTTCAAAATATTTCATGAGCTTAAAACATTTTTTCACTGTGGTTGAAGTGAAGACTAGACATAGGTGTTAAAGGTCAGCCTCCACCACTGACATTTTATGAAATTGAGTTATTTTCAGAGCCAGTTACTGCATGGTCTGTGCTCATTTCTGAATAATATGTTACGTTTAAAGACCTGATATGGTTTCCAGATTGCTAGTTCAAAATTAATGTTGACATGCTTTTGCAGGGCCTGTTACAAATGAAATTGCGTTCCAGCCACCAATATCCAATCACCCTGGTGAGTGTCAAGCTGCAGATGGAAGACAATCCACATATTTACCTAAGTCAGTGCAACCCCTTTGACCTTAGGCTGCTTGTTGGTTTGTTCCAGCTCCAGAATATTGGTGCTCCATTGCATACTTTGAGATGGATGTCCAGGTTGGGGAGACGTTTAAGGTGCCATCCACGTGTCCCATAGTGACTGTGGATGGCTACGTGGATCCATCAGGAGGGGATCGCTTCTGCTTGGGGCAGCTGAGCAATGTCCACAGGACAGAGAACATAGAGAGAGCCAGGTACTGCGCCACACCCATTAAGATATATCATCATGTAGTTCATTCAAGCAATGCATGTTTAATATATATGCCCTTAGGTATGATAAGTGATTGACAGAATGCAAGTGTCTATAATGTCTCACTTCTCTGACTGTGTTTAACATTTTTTCCCCTTCCTCTCCGTCCTTAGGCTCCACATTGGCAAAGGTGTGCAGCTGGAGTGCAAAGGTGAAGGAGATGTCTGGGTGCGCTGTTTGAGTGATCATGCAGTGTTTGTGCAGAGCTATTACCTGGATCGAGAGGCTGGACGTGCACCTGGAGATGCAGTTCACAAGATCTACCCCAGTGCTTACATCAAGGTGAGTGTGCAGTACAATGGTCATACAATGAAGAGCAGAAAAGGGAAAATTTGACCATATATACTGTGCAATTTAATTTATGGACTTATTTATGGTCCTAATCAAATTAGCATCGGACCTGACAATATTAGTTAACAGTCAAATGCTTGAGTGTTCAAATGAGTATTCATTCGGTATTTTGTCATCAGATTTTATTGTTTGTCTTGTCCCCTGCCAGGTGTTTGACTTGCGTCAGTGCCACAGGCAGATGCAGCAGCAGGCAGCGACAGCTCAGGCAGCAGCTGCAGCCCAGGCGGCAGCAGTGGCCGGGAACATTCCTGGGCCTGGCTCTGTGGGAGGCATCGCCCCCGCCATCAGTGAGTGTTCTTACCTTTCAACAAGTGTGTTATTATGAATGGACCCAGACACAGTTGCAAAAAGTATAAATTGATCATAACACGATAATTCTCATTGATGTTAGAAAGGAAATGTTTCTTGCTGTTAGGAGAGTGTCTTTGTTTGATAATGGAGATTGGATAACTGACCTAATAAAACAAACAAAATAAATATTGCAATAAATTTAGAACATCCAAGTATTAAGCAAACATGAAGTCACGTAAGAACACTTATGGGCCATGGTTTTGAGTTTCAGAACATTATAGGGGGAAGGTTTAATGTTAAAAAGACAAAAACCCACAGCATTGAAAACTCTTGGAAGATTTCTGTCAGTTTTCATAATGTGTTGATATTAAAATGTATTTATTCACACTTCACACTTAGTGCTGTGCTAGTATGAAAATACAGCTGAAGTGGAAGAATTGTGACTGTATCAAGTGCTGCTCCTCTTCACATTTTCTCATTTAATCAGAATTGGAGTTAAGTTATTGCTTTAAAACAAACTTGGCTTGAATAACCACATTAACAGTGAATACATACCAAGCAATTTGCTTTGCTTTAGGTGTCCTTGCACTCAGACTTTGACGACAGCTTCGACAACTCCTTTACAAAATGGGTTTTTAAGTTAGTGAATATGATGATAAGATAATGAAAAAGATGATAAAAATATATTTCCACATAGCTAACATCATTACAGGCCAACATTTTACAACATTACTCTGTGGGCTTTAGCTCAGATGCAGTAACCCGTGTGGCCTCGTCAGAGTGGGAGATATGTGCGTGGCTGTAGTACTTTTCCTGCCTCAGCTGTGTGCCTGCCTGTTCCAACTTTTACTGCAGAGTAACTTCGCTAGCATACAGTGTCTCTGGCCTATACTGCCACATCGATCTAAAAGTTGCTGCCTGTAATTCCCCTGCAGGTTTGTCTGCCGCTGCAGGCATTGGGGTTGATGACCT
Source organism: Chelmon rostratus (assembly GCF_017976325.1). NCBI lineage: Eukaryota > Metazoa > Chordata > Actinopteri > Chaetodontiformes > Chaetodontidae > Chelmon > Chelmon rostratus. The sequence continues at coordinate 13,293,749 of NC_055676.1, read as the reverse complement.
GCGCAGGCTGTGCATCCTGCGGATGAGCTTCGTGAAGGGCTGGGGGCCCGACTACCCACGGCAGAGCATCAAAGAGACACCCTGCTGGATCGAGATCCATTTACACAGAGCTCTGCAGCTACTGGATGAAGTTCTGCACACCATGCCAATAGCTGACCCGCAACCCCTTGACTGATTTAAAAGACACGAACTGCACAAAAAAGACAAACAAAACAACAAAAAACAGACTGTACTTTTAACAGACCACTTCACCTTTAGGCCTGGAGTGCCGAAGGAGGACTGCAGCGACAGGGATTCTGAGTAGGTTGTAGGAACAAGGACATAAAGGCCGGCAATATACTCCAACATGTTGCTCTCAAATCCAGCGCTGTGAGCAGTTGGCAGTGTACTGAGTGAACCTTTTAGTCTGTAAATTCAGTGACTTCCAAACAACAGCTGGAGGAACATGTGAGTCACTCTGGGAGGAGTCGTAGTTCTTAACATGCTGCCAAGAGGATGCACATGAAAAGGAGGACAGCATTCTGACATTGTTCACAGTGCATAACAGCATAAAGTGAACAAGGCTTTGTGTCTCTCAAGTCATCCAAAAATACTCACACACTTAAAGAACGTGTCCACACAGGCAATAAAAGATACAAAACACCTATCAAATATTTAATTACCCTTAGTGTTATACAGAACAAATGCATCTTCATTGTTAGCATTCCTTTATTGGACTATTAAGTAAGAGGGCACACTATTTGACTTAAAACCAATTAAGATGAGCCTAATGTGGCACCTTGTCTTGGATTTTATGTACCCTGTCTGACCACACTAAATGTTGGATTATACCGCCAGTCCAGTCCTCCTTCAGCAGCTCTCTGGTTCTTATATGCCCCCCCCTCCACAGGTCACAACATTTATGTAAATGTTTTTGGTTACTCATGTTTTTGTAAGATGTAGTCTTAAATATTTTTCAATGCTGGCAGTCCTTCTTTGACTTTATTTACTTATATTCCCCGTTTGAATAGTTGTTTTTAAATGACGTGAAGAGCATTTGAAGAGCCCATTTTAGCTGATCTCAGCTTCTCTTTCAACACTATAAAATGGTCCCATTATTCTACCACCAGTCAAGGCTGATGTTTTCTATTGAAGTTTTTCCATCCTAAAATTTAATTGAAACGATAAAAGATTTTCAAAAGAAAAGGTTTATTATAATACATCTCCCAAATCTGATTTGTAATTGTCATTCTTCTGATTACATGCCCACAGTGTCCATTAGCACTTTATTTAATTTGCCTAAGTATCTTGTCTTGTTTCATAGTATGTGTGGTTACTTGTTGTACCATATGATCTCTTAGCGTAGTTGAAACATTTTTCTTGCTGATGACCTTGGTGAGACCCATGAAAAATGTGCTTCGTGTTTTCCCAAAATTGGTGTTTTAAGTATCAAACACAGCAGGTTTGAAAGGTGTTTTGTCATTCTGCTCTGGCAAAAAGACGACGGTTTGGAACATATTGAGTTGTAGGTCGTGAAATTTGACATCTTGTCTGCGTGGGATGAATGATCTGTTAAACAACCACCTATCAAACCTACAGGCTGTGAATCTTTGATTATCCAGATACAGTTTGGGTGGAGCATCACTTTAAAATGGCTCAACCACCCATTTTAATTTGAGTATTATGTGGATGACACTTCATGAAACATATTCCAGACAACAGCTGAGTAAAGGAAGCAAGTGATGAACTGTGAGAGGAAGTTTAAGCCATATTGATGCCAAATATACCCTATGGAGAGTGAAACGGTTAGCAGGCTGCAGTCATCTCAGTGTTACATCGCTTGTAAAAGGTTTTAATTATCAGCGGAATGATTTTAGTTTTTGCTCAGCACTATTGATCAAACAGTATTTTGGTATTTGGAGCTCTCTTTACCTACAGCTGTTGCAGTATTTTATACTCTTTTGCTACCTTTACAGTAATGAACCACTCTGGTCATAATTGAAAATGATTTAAAAAAAGAAGAATGCTGTACAATTTAGAGGAAATGCAAGTTCATCTTGATCTTTACAGTTGTGTCATACATTCTGAATACATACGGAGTTTGAATGATGTTGGTGTTTATATATGGTATATGGTTAAATAAAATTTAACGGGCTAACATAGTGCTGGAGTTGTCTCAATTTGGAACTTGATTAGTGCGCAGAGTGAAAATGAGATAGGACACTGACTTTCAACGAGAAAACGTTTATTACTGCAAAGACAAGTCACAAATTTTAAGAAAACAACACTAAGAAGCTAGCCTGAGCTGAGATCTGAAATATTCAGAAAACCAAACTACATGTGTCTTTAATAGTTTCTATATTCATCAATACGACACACTAAATGATAATGTCTTTATAAATATAAAAGTCCCCCAATTGTCCTCGTTTTTTTATGTAAAATACACAATACAAATCACCCTACACGCATTGGTTTGCTTGCCAAATTGAGAAGAAAACTTGATGGCACACAAAAAAGTCACATGAAATTTGTATGTATATATTATATCAGATACTTTACATTATCCAAAAAAAAGAGGAAAAAGGAAATCACAAAAGCACTTGAGCCAACATATCTGATAAAATGTTCACCGAAAGAACAAATCAAATAATTAGGACACAAATAAATATACCTTTTCAGTTTGTGATATATACATATTTTTGTCTAGGGTGAATCAAAACAAAAACCTTCCCCAAATGCCACTGCCAAATGCTTGTGCTTGCATTAGAGCGTGCTACAGATGGCCACGACTCACTAGACTGTCAAATGGCACTTGAAAACATCCAAATACAAATCTCAAACAGGTCACAGCATTCAGAAAATATCATTTGACAAAAAGAAATCACGATCATGAGAAAACAAGTCAGAAGAGAGCATTTTACTTACAGTAACTCTCCTTGTTCATTAACCAGTTCTATACAATAAAAAGCCGTCTGCAGATAATCTACCGTGTGTAAACTACTAAGTATGAGTGTGTGTGTGTGTGTGTGTGTGTTTGTGGTGTCACATCCAGTAAATAATAAATAGTCCAGTCTGAGGAGAGGTCTTTACGCTTCCTCAACCCTGGTGTCTTCTCAGTGGCAGCACCTGTGCAATGAATTGTCTGCTCTGATAGCCTCGATCTGGAGCCCACCAGAGACCCACTAGTCACCCAGGCCATCTGCTCTGGCCGGGGCGAAATTAAAGGCACTGGAGTCTGCTATGGGTCAGTGAAGCTGCCGTTTGGTCCAGGTGAAGAGGCATCTCTTAGCTTCCGCTCCTATGACAAGGAATAGCTTATGTCTTTTTTTTTTTTTTGTTTTTTGTTTTGTTTTGTTTTGTTTTTTTAAACGTTTTCTGGTTGGAAACGGGCTCACTTGGAAACAGCTGTTACAAAAACAATCTTACTCCTCAATTTAAAAGACACAGAGAAATAAAGTACAATTGTGTTGGCAGCATTAGCATCAGTCCAGTGTCGACCAGGCAGGCTTTGAGATGCAGAAAGCTAAATCACTGTCTGGCACGCAAGTTTAATGTAAAAAATAAATGGGGGATAGAACAAAATGGACAAAAACAGTTTCTAGCAGCACATGGTAGGCGTGCAAGACCAGAAAGCACTTATGATCCCAAAGCACACAATTAAGATTTAAAGAAAACATTTTATAAGCCATTTTCACTTCAGGCACAAAAAAATACAAGTTCACATCTACAATGTTGCGGTTAATTCATATGACAAGGGAGCTGAGATTCACATGTTTAAAAAAAAAAATCATTCAGTGAGACAAGAGTTAAAAAAAAAAAAAAAAAAAACACAGGCAAGAAAAAAGTATCCCGCGCATCCTTCATTCCTAACTGACAAACTACCCAGGTTTACAACGTGATTTAAAAGTTTAAGTCACAGACAGAACACCATCACTTTTTACAGCTCCACTCTCAAAAATTCAGCAAGTGTTGGAGTCAAGTGAGCTCTTGGGAATGGGGTGGTCATAACGGGAGCGCAGATTCTCGCGGCTCTGGAGAAAGCATAAGATTTCATCTAGGGCTTAAGTTTTTTGTATCTATTCATTTTTTTTACTGGACAGTTTCAGTACTTTCTCTGTTCTCTCAACTTGCATTCCGACAGTTCAATACTAAGAGTCAGGGAGCAAATCTATCATGCGAGTTCATTATGGTCACGGACTGATGTAAACAAAAAGCCTCAGGCCTACAACTTCCAGCTACCAAAAGTTCGCCGACCTTTCCGTGCAGACTTTTCAAACTGTCCTGAAGCAGCGTAAATAAGAAAGACAGATTTGTGTGCGCTCCGTTCCTAGACCTGGTAAATCGGACATTTCAAGCCAGCAGGATGAGGGCAAGGCTACAGTATGAGACGTGTACCGTGGGTTTCATCTGTGAGGAATGTGTCTTTGGGGTTGCCAGAATACTTTTCAGATTCCCCAAAGTGTCGTGGAAATGATTTAACAAAACATCTGCGAGAGTCCACTGACCCAGTAACCTAAATGACGCGCAGTATTTGCACTTTCCCACCCTCCTTAACTGCTAAGCATGTTTTCTACACAGGCACAACCAAAAACAGGCAGAGCTCCTGGGTACATCTAGTATCTAAAGTAATTCATTGACTAGTGGTAGAACCTAAGTCCTAAAGGACTGAATACAGCAAATACAATGCCATCCTCCTTTTTTTTTAAACCTTAATCAACCTATAAACATGACTTACAAAGAAAAAAAACAAACAAAACAACAAAAAAAAACCTTCTGGTCCTCCTGTACAGTAGGTCTGCTCTTTGCAGTAGTATAATTCATGATTCATTAGCAGTACCCATTATAACACGTTGCAATGGGTAAGTATCTAAACCAAAACACAATAAATATCAATAAATAAACATTTCTGCAGAGAAATGGTGCAGACTATTTCACAAGCATGAAAGAAAAAAAAACATATATTCCTATTTAGAGGATTAATCTCAGTATTCTCCACGACATTGGCTATAACAGTTCAAGTATAGATGTAGTCTAATGAATCCGAAGTTAGTCCCCATGCCCTTCCAATTTCACAGTCTATATAAACTAATCACAGAGGAGCTACCAAAAGAAACAATCACATAGAAACAATCAGATCAACCACATAAAAAGCAACAAATATATGTAGTGTATCATCATTATATATACTATACATATATATATCTATATATCTCTGAATATCACAAAATATCTACTTTTGGTCCACTGTACAAAGATGATCTTTAAACAGGGAACAAAGGATGAAAGCATTTTATGGGCTAAAAACTGAAGTGAGAATGTATCAGAGGTGAGAGAAAAGCAATGCAGTTTTTCTCCATCGCGTTGAGATTTGTGCAGTACAGTGGTGTGTGTGCAATAAGGTTTGGTGACTGTGCTGCACGCGTCAAAGGGCTGGCACCACTGGTTTGAGGTAGGGTGACTGATGGATGTGTTCCAACACATACACACAACGCAGACGCACACGCAGACGCACAGGCTTATATACACATGTACACATGCACATAAAAACACAGTGCAGACCTATGCATCCGTGTTCAAACACACACACACGCACACTTCACCCGATAACAAAGGCTAATGCAAGAATAGGCCTCAAGAGGGCAGAGTGAGGGCAGGAGCAAGGCTAAAAGACCATGATTCAGATAAGTAATAAGCTTGGTAGAGCTGATCCAGAGAAAACAAACGGGCGTGTCTGTGCCTGCATCCCTTGGTCTCAACACTGATGAGCCAGCCCAAATCCAGCCACGAGTCACCGGAGAGCCAAATCTGTGGCTGGGACAATGCAAAGGGGCTGTGGGCTCTCTACAGCACACAGTCAGGACTACAAGGACAGCTGCATTTAAGGATAAGGCACTATGATAAAGCCGAGGTACATTAAATCCCTGACATTCCTTCTGCTCTGCAACATGGCACTATGGGACAGGAAACAGCTCTCGGGTGGCCTGAACGGCTCACTCTCAGCTTCCTCTTGTTGGTTTGGTTTTGGTCCTTCGTGAGCTTGAGAAATTTCATTAAGACAGAAACTGCAAAAAACAGGGGAACGTGTCCAGTAAAGTTGTTTTCAAGATTACAGCTCGTCACGTAAACGACACCACAGAGCATCTAAAATGAACAAAGGCAAGCGTTATGCACGGAGTGCACAGAAAAGCTAGCATTGAGGAAGTGGTTTTGTACAGCCGGTCTTCTCAATCTCGTCTATATACACACAGGTAGCAGCACAGATACTTCTTTAGGGGTTTCTTTTCCTGTGGCTAAAATCTATAAGTGGATATCAGTGGGCGGCTACCATATAATTTTCAAACAGAACAGACAAAACTGCCCCGTGACCCTTTTTCAAATGCCATACATACAAAGAAAGTCATCCCTTTGTTTTTTAAGCTACATACAATAGTCAAAATATTTTGTTCAGCCAAACAATAATCAGCAGTTGGAATGCATGTTCACATAAACCATAAACTAAAATTAGGAGGGATAATTGGAAATGAAAACAAAAGCAGACACAATGATAGCACCATGAGTTTTGGGTAATACCAATTGAAAGTACAGCAAAACTATTTACAATAGGCGAAGGTCTTGAGTGAATCGATGACTTTGCTCCAGTGGGACTAGTGACATGGATTTGAGCTCTGAGACATCAGTAGTATGAAGGAGCTTAATTTTCCTTCAAAGAGAGAGAAAAAAAAAACTTGTCTGTGTAGACAGACAGAGGCGTTAAGTCGCGCCTAGGCAGGAAACATTTAACGGATCAAATTAGTCCTTCTCCTCCAGCTGCTGCATCGTGACAGAGCACAGACTTATGGGATGATGTCACATCCAGAATCTAAGCAGTCAGACACGGACAGCACATCTCGCCCAGATATCATCACTTCAGCACTCCCCACACAGACCGGGCTAGATCGGGAGAGGAGAGCGTGTCCACGCACGTGCAGACAGAGACAATGCATGGAAAAGACGCGAAACATCTAGACTTACAGAGAGAGAGATATGTGGAGCGTGAGATAGCAAAAACAGGCCAGACGAGGTTAGCCGTGCCCTCAGACCCTCAAACGGAGGCATAGGTGTTGCCTGTGGCGCTGCAGTGGCGGATGGTGGGTGTACCAGCAGAGGGGGTTAGGATGTGCTCGGTGTGGTCCTGCGGGGGCTGCGGCAGCGAGTGGAGGACACCTGGCTGGACAACCCCCACCACGGGGTGGGAACCGTCCTCTAGCGCCCCGACCTGGATCACCTGGATCACCTCGTGCTCCGACTTCTCTCGCTTGGCGAGAGGTTCCCCGGACTCCTCAGCGTCCTCTTCTAAGTCGCTGTCCATCCCACTCGTTTCATCTAGACAGGAGAGAGCAACACGTATAAAACTCTGGTATGGTCTCAACAGCTCAGGGCAGGAACTGATGTTTGGTTGAAAGCATTCCTCCATGAACCTCATGTTTGCTGCACTGCTGCCACAGGTGCAATTTTGTCAGGGTTAGGGTTCATTAAATGCCATTGTTCAATGATTAGGGCTTTTTCAGTTATACGTAAATAAGAGTGAAACACCGGAGTATACAATTTTAAATACAGCAATGTAATAATAATAATATTAAAGGCACAGTATGCCAGTGTGTGGCATCACTTTTTATTGTAATCAGGGCAGAAATGTCTGTATTTCCACAGAATGTCTCATCAGTTTCAGTTTATTAACCACATGCTGAACTGCGCGCACAGGCTTTATATATTTTGCCACTTACCCTTATCAATGTTAGTGAGGGACAGAGTGTTGAGGCTGTCGAACTGAAAACAGACACAAACATCATAATCAGATGGGCCATTAGTGGTTCACACAGTTTTAAATGTTCTTTTGTTTTTGTTTGAAAGAGCTACTTTGAAATTAGGTAAAACTCTTCTGAGGTGATAGATAAAAAATAAAAAGCAGAGGTAATTTCACATCTGACATACAGTCTGTCAAGGTGGCACTATAAAACACTGAAGATAAACCACAGTTGTACCTCCCCCATGACACCAATGGGCGTCTCTCCAGTAGCCTGGGCCACACGATGCTCCACCAGGTAAAACATGTACTCATCATACAGCAGGCGAATCAGGTGGAAGGAACCAAAGCTGGCAGCACTGCGCAGGGTCAGGTCCCTGATCACCATAGAACTGCAGAGACATGAAAAAACATGGCAAGTGTTTTTCTCCTGTCAAAAAAAAAAACAACAACAAAATGCTGCATGCTCGCAGACGCATCTCAGTATGGTTGTTTTATTTTGTATTCCTGCAGACCTGTAGAAAGACCACTTGAGCAGGAACTGTCGAGCTGCTCTGGGGAAGCTGGGCCGGTGCTCGTAAGGCTTGAGCACCTGAGTGACCACATTCTCCAGCCAGGCTGCCCACTGCTCCAGAGAGCTTTGCTGCTGTAGTGTGGCCTTGAAGTCCTGCTCCAAGTGCTGAACCACTCCCTCCTCGCACTGGCACACCCATGATGCCTGCTCCTGTACAGCAGCATAGAGAAAGAACTTTAGCTCCACACTTGCACAGTGACAGCAAAAGTTATAGAAAATGTAAAAAAAAAAAAAAAAAAAAAAGTAAACTGACAGAGTGGATAATATAGGAATAGTAAAGTAGGCATAAAACAAGCACCACCACTGAATATCCAAAACACAAAGAGCCGTCGTTCTGACCTGTACGTTGGCAAAGTCAACACGGTTGAGATCACTCAGCATCTGGTTGATCTGTGACGTGTTTTGCAACACAGCACGTGCCGCTTGAGCCAGGTGGTTCAGAGATGTGTATCTGCGCAGTGTTTGCGCAAAGGCACTAACAGCGGCAATCTGTGAAGAGAGTGCACACAAAAGCCCAGGTGTTACCTCCCGTAAGCAGCCACGCCTTCCAGAACTGGTAGTGAAAATGTTACTCTCAGGTATTCGTTGTAGATTTTAGGTAACAGTAACGGCTGACTTTCATGTGCTGCATTTTCACAAAGATAATCTCCGTATGAATGCTGTAAGTGCACCTTGGTCTGGATCATTCTCTGTGGAATGGCATTCATGGCATTACTGAGCCAACCTTCCAGACTTTTGGCAAAGTTGCGAATGGCTTGAGTCAAGGCACCTGAAAAACAAAAAGGCAAAAACAACAGTGGGTTGATGATTGCGTTAACAGAGCATTAACAGAGCAAACATGGAAACTGTGACTGCGGCTCACTGGGAATGGGTCTCAGGACATCAGGAATGAGGATCTCCACAAGGGCCTGGTACATTAGATGGTCGCACGTGCTCATCCACTTGAGCACAGCCTCGTTTCTGCACAGCACCAGTAGCTGTGAACGGGGGAGCCGTGCTTCAATCTCACTTATGCTGCTGAGGAATGAACAAACCAGACCAAGACAGATACCTTTGAATTTTCAGTGTGTGAATATATAAATGTATACTGGTTAAATCTGTTCTGGAAAACACTGACAGACTGACTCATCAGCTTGACCTCACCTGTTTTCTGTTACAGTGGCACCCTCTACAGAGTCAGGGGGAGAATAACGCCAGAATGTCTGCCACAGCTTCTCAATTAGACTGAACTGGAGGTTGACAACCACGTCCAGGATAGCCTGAAACAAAAGGAAGGAATAAACAAAAATGGTGAATAGTTTTTACTGGAACTACTTTCTAAAAGAAGACAAAATAATTCCATTAGAAATGGTTGACAGCAAGGTCTGTGGATTATCCAGAGGAACCAAGACATTGTTAGCCGTCTATATCTTTTTTCACTGTATTGCTGTTGCAGCAGAAACCTCATAAAAGGACAACTATAAACCTCAGCACATCAACCGTTTCTTCTAGTGATTTTGGCCTGACTTTGGTCTGTCAGACCACAGGGTCTTGGCCATCACCTGTGCATTACCTGATCCATAGTTTTCCAGAATGAGTAGAGCTGTGATTTAAAACTACACAAAGTGAAGAGAAAATTTTGTTCCAAAATGCCAGCAGCTGGCATTTACAAAGCTACGCCACTATAAGCACACATGACCTTTCTCAGAGTTGCCACACCAAACTTTAAATACACGTTCTTTTTCAAAATGTGTAAAACTTTATTCACTATTATTAGTCTTGCCAGCACTTTTTTCATTAAAGATATCTTAAATCAGATTAAACCAGCAAACTGCTGTCATGAAAGATACTGACAGATCAAGACATATAGGGGGAAGAAAATGTGGACATGATTCTAGGAGAGAATGAGAATCTCACCAGAACATAAGTGGAATAGATTTAGGAGGCAGTGAAATGCAGCTATTTCAGGCAGATCGATGCCTGCGTAGTCATATTGATGATGTTGCATCGATGAATTTTACAATACTGAAGGGGATTACTTAGCTTTCATTGAGCACTGAAGATGGACTCGACCCTCTGTTCCCGATGTGAATTACACTTTTCGTCCCACAGTGAGCTGTGGTGACTTTGCATTGAGTACGAAAAGAAAGCATTATATCTAACCTCACAGTGCTCTCTGTAAAGGGACTGGAGAGCTTTCACATCCTCTGCGCTGATGTTCTCGGTATTGCTCTGTCCCAGGTCCAGCTCTACAAAGTCAGGGAGTGCCCGTGATGCATCTGTTGGGGGCAATGAAATTTTTTTTTTATTTACCCCGTGGAATAATCTGAAACACACAATATTCAGATAAAGACAAAAAGCAGCTGACCTAGGAACTGCTGGTGGTGTTGGCTCTGTGCAATGACGGTCTGCTCTGCTGCACCAGGATGGGGCTGGCCTCCACCTGAGTAATTCTCTCCAGAGCAGGCATCAAACTTCTGCACCGGCTTGAACCTGAAATCAAATGACTCATCTCAGTGTCTAGAAAAGCTGTGGCTTGTATCACAGCGAGTACGGCATGTCTGTACGCATGCCTAGTGGACTGCGCTACCTCTGTTTCTGCTGGGCAGGCTGCTGTCTGAGGGCCATATACTGCATGTCTTCTTGGAGTCTGTTGAGTGGGGAGTCTGGTTTCACCCGTATACCATAGTAATGATATTTGGAGTTCCCTCTGCAAGACAAAACCCAAAAGTGACACAGTGAGTCTCAATGTGAGGTGCACAGAAAAGTTCACATGGATGGAAGAGAGGGACAGAAGAGAAGAACCAATGATAAAAATAGATCAGGATTTTGATAAATGACAACAGCTGGGAGAGCCAGGCAAGCATACTGCCATTAGATGAAAATCTTGACTGTCCAAACTGACAACTTTTCCTTACTGAAGACAATGTAAAAGAAAAAAGAAAAAAAAAAAAAACACAAAAAAAAGGTAACCTTGTCCCGAGGCGCCTTGTACGGAGTCCCATGAAGATGGAGCGGATGAGCTTGCCAAAAGAGGCTGCATTTACAGGGTCCAGTTTCTGCTCCTGGCAGTGGCGCAGATAATGATTGTAGAGGGTGGATCGTGGTAGACTTACGCCCTCTGCTGTCTCGTAATTGTCCAACAGCCACTGGAGCTAAAAGGGAATACATGCTATTTTTACTCAGGAGACTGACACACTGGTCCACACAAACTGTCTGAAAAGACCTCAGACTGACAGTCTGTACTCTAGATGCTGCAGTGTCACACCTCTGCAAAAGCATTTCTATAGCGGCCAGTGAATTTAAAGCAACAGTAACATTTAAAACCGGCAACAAAAACAGCAAGCACGAAATCAAACTCAAATATATACAGAGTTGAGAGAGGCAGAACAGCAGCAGAGTGAGTCTAGCAAACGTCAAGGTAAGGCGAGGGCAAGCATTCGTAAAAGCAACTTACATGGCTGTTGAGCAGCGAGCTTCTCTGACTGGATAAACCCTCAGATTTTTGGAGCGTCTCAATCGCCATTTCAATCTGATAAACCATGAAGCACAGGACAACAAAATGTAAGAGGGGGGGAAATAAAAACAAAAGCAAGAGAAATAAAGAGTTGATGTAGACACATTAGTTGCCACTAGCAAAAATAAAGAGAATCTAGAAAGGATCCTACAGCAAGCACCACTAAACCCAAGCAGAGCAAGACTGTCATTTAAGGAAGCATTTTTCCTAGGTGAGAAACGGGGACATCAGCTCAACAAAGTACATCAATCGTGGATAGCTGGCAGTCACACAGCTCTTCAAGATTCCACCGGCACAGAACCACTCATAACAACTATCATGTGCAGAGAGAAAGCCAAAAACAAAAGACGAGGGCAGTGTGCCAAGATGATTAGGCAACACCTGCGCATCAACCTCAGGAGCTGCGTCGAAAAGCCGCTTCATGCTTCATGGAGAGAAGTCTAATTATGTACTTTTTGTTACTTAGGAATACAAACTTTTTGTGTATACTTCTCCCAAATTAGTGTTGTGTTTCAGTTTGATTTCATCCGTGTTGTTTATCAGTAACAATATGTATCAAAACAAATTACTGAAATGTGAAATTATTGAGCAGATAACTGCATGCCATGCTCATCCCTCAGCAGTAAACATTGCCCATTTTTCTGGGCCCGCTCATCTTGGTAAGAACAGCGCTTAGGCTAGAAAAAGTTGAGCTGGTATTTAAGTTAAGCAGTTAATATGCCCTTGAACCCTTGCACACATTTTGATGACATAAAAAAAGGCATTTCTCCTTTGTATAGTCATTATTGGATGTTTTCAACTCTGCCATGACTGACATCCACATAAAGTAATGTTAGTCAACAAGCATCATTGCTAAATTCCTGCCAGAAAGGGTCATTACGGTGGACTATATGAAAATGCCAAATGCGGCGTTCTAATTATAGCAAAAGAGCAAGGCACTTTGTCCAATGCAGGACTCTCGTGAGGAGTGGGCGAGTCTGTGGAGCTGTGGTTCTCCAGAGGCACATTCCCAGAGCAGACTCCTCTGCTTCATACACCTGTCTCTCAGGTTTTAGCCCCTCCTTTCTTCTCCACCAGAGAGTTGGAGTAACAGACAGAAGAAATTGGGGATGGAAACAAAGCTAGATCAATAACGCGTGACAGAAACGGAGCATCTTTGCTATGGGGAGAGTCTAGGTAAACTAATAGCGGCGCGGATCTAAACGGGGGCGAGGCAGAAGTTCTGCAAGGTCACTGCATACGCTCATCAAATGGTCTATCAACACACAAAAGCAGGCAGGCTAAGGCAGGTGAGGGGCCCGATTCATGGGTGCTATGCACTTACAGTAGCCGGGGAAGCTCGTGCGGTCTGGGTGGCAGGGTGGGGTCCAGCGTTGTCCATGATGTAAGCCCCAGGACTGCTGCTGATTACCTGACCCCCTGCCAGATTCATGCTCATTCCTCCACTCCCCCCTCCTCCGTTGTTGGTCATGCCATGAGATGTCACCACAGTGGACACTTGTGATGAGCTGCCCTGTGTGTCAAAGTAGCTCCCGCCACTGTTCTGGCTATACAGCTGCGGCTCTGAGTACGAGTAGGTTCTTCTGTTCGGAGGAGAGGTCAGCCGTCAGACAATGTGCCCAAAACCGACATGAAATAAAACTGAGAAAAAACAGTCCAATGATCACATTTCAACTTCGAAATTAGCTGTTTTGTTGTGTTAGTTTGAATTTTTTTTTTGATGTTTTGAGTCCAAATATGGTTTCTTAATTTTGCAAGACACCTATTGAGCCTATATGATAACAATCATAAACTACATGTGTTCATTGTTAAATACTGTCAATGATTATCATAATTAAGACAATCTAAAATGTATTTTTTATTTTTTTGATAATATACCTCTCACACATTACGTTAGCACAAGCCTGGTTCTCAGCTCATGCATCCAGCTGGACTATGCATGTTTCTGTATTTCTTAACACTGGCGGTGCCCCTTACATGACACCAGTAGCTGAGGGCACACAGTATGTTCGTCTCTGGAACATGCACCAATGTGTGTGTGTGTGTATGCGTGTATCACAGTAGAGCAAACACAGCTTGGGCTTGTTAGTGGTATGTAACCCCATTCCTCAGACCCAGGGGACCCTGGCATAGCGTCAGCACTTAAAAGACAGGCCTACTCCTGGTCATGTTCAGGTGACTGAGCACAATCAAACACGCGACTGCACACCGCTCAGAAAAGACAACACACACACACAAAAGAAGACAAAATGGCACTCCCACCAATATCATGTGCTTGTGACATGAATGATGGTGTGAGGAGACTTAAGTGGAGAAAGAACAGGTTGCAGAGACGTAGCGCTAATATTTGTGGAGTGACAGATTGACTCACATGTTGCCATTGGTGTAGACGCCACTGTTTTCCTCCACATACTGCACCTGTGCTGGGTAAACATGCTGAACCTGTTGAACAGTCTGGGCCTGGCAAGACAAATTTTTAAGGGTTGCAAATTAATCGTTTAGCTGACTTAAGTCACATATTGCGATGAGAATTACACACAGACGTGCACATACAGAATGCACACTTGAGCATGGGCATTCAGACATGAATACACACGCAGACATGCTGGATGTACCTGTTGCTGGACAGGCACCTGCTGGGTGGAGCCGGTAGGCTGGACAGGCACGGTGGTCTGAAGAGGGACAGTGGAGGTGGAGTCAGCGCCTGCTTCAGGGGTCTGCATGGCGCCTTAATAAGAGAGGAAACACAGTCTTACTGGGATAAATAATGATCACAATCACTGAAAACCAAAAACACTCTCAACCTTCGGGTCTAACCGGTAAAACAACTTTCCCACTCATACACAACATAACGTTCTTAATGCATCATTGAGCCAATGTCTCCATTGCATCAAAGATCAATAACTCACTTCAAATAAGAGTAGATTTACTAATCCAGTTTTGTATTGTTCTGCTTGTTGTTGAAAAATATAATACATTGTAAATTATAATTTACAATAGACATAGGACCACAAATCTATCATATTACATGACAAAAGCTTTGTATAGAAGAAAATAAATCCAATATTAATCCACATGGTTTGGTTAGCCAGGGACATGAAACACACCTAAATGAGATACTAATCTAGGCATAATAGAAAACATGAGGTTTCACCACAGACGCTTGTCTGCTTTATCCAAGTCAATGCTACTAAAGCAGCTCAAGAGCAACTCTACCCAAGCACCTGTTTCTGGCTTGTGGTACTCAATGTACTGAGAGCCTCATGCATCAGTGACACATGGTCTTGTCTCCATGTTCACAGCCATAAAACAAGTTAATATTTAACAAACTCCAAATAGATGCTGCTTCTCGTTGCTCTGTCAGTCCCCATGTTTACAGGTTTAACGTTACTAGAGATTGGAAGTCCTGGATCAGTATAAGAAAAGGTACTACGACCAACTGGCAAATTATCTCAGGTTAAGTATCTTTAACAGATAGCATCCTTACTAATAAAAGAGCTGCACTGCACATTTTATATCATGTTTACAGTACTCTCTGATTTTGAAGATAAGGACGTGAAGAGACACTGATGGTGAACCTGTGTTTGTCAGTTAATAATAGCGTGGCTACCATCACCCATTCCTTCCAGGGGAAGGCCAACTCCTCCCCATCACAGTTTCCATGAACAAGCCTCTCTTGGTTAATTAAGCTGGGTCTCCTAACAGCTTGGAATCTCTCCAAGGACAGCCTGCCCCTTCCCTTTATCTTCAATATCATATGGGCCTCCTTCTTGGGATTAAGGCTCTGACTTTATTCGTGTTAGGGCGACAAACCTCAAAGTTGGACTTGCAAAGTTGAGTCAGTCTCTCCTGGTGCACTGAGAGTATGAGGAACAGTAAAGCAGCAAGAAAAATGTGCATTTTCTTTCATTCATTATCGCAGAGCTTCCTTCTTTCAGCATGACTATTTTTAACACCTTGGAGAGAGAGATATGTATATGCTGAATACTAAAACTATCAGACAATATCAGCAGGCTGTTGCTAGACGGTGACAGTGTAGACACTGTAAACTATGACAATCAATTCACATGCACATAAAAGACAAACCTGGTTATACATATGATTTAGATAGTACGACACACAAGCAACTTCTTTACCCTGAAGTGTGAAAGCCAATGGATGCAGGCTACCAAAGTGATAAAAATGTCAGACTGCACAGTCAAACTGTCGCCTTCAGCTTACTCTATACCAGTTCTAAAAAAAGGACCAGTGAAGGGAGGAGAATATAGACTTATATTCCACAGTGCAGTTTGAAAGCAAAAGTACATGGCCCCAACTGAGCCCACCTAATTGAGGAAAGGAGCCCCTGCATCACAACACATTCTTGTTGCCTCACCCCAACCCCCTCCACAAACACACACACACTTACACACTCTAACACACCTCCTGCCTCACCATTCAGGCACTCCCTTGTGGCCCACTTAAATACTGTGCTCCACTGAGCAAGTGCAAGCCCTACAAAGACACAGAGGAACAAAAGCCACCAAGGAGGGCAACATTTTGCCCTGCGTTTTCTCCCCTCAATTCCTCTTGCTAACATTACAAGCAACAAAGAGTAAAGAGTGCAAGGTTCACAGTCGCAGCCACCAGAAAATACACAGAACCATCATTTGCCTTTCTAATGAATAAATAATAATAATAAAGACGGTGTCGAAAAGCGGCGAGTAAAG
Organism: Chelmon rostratus; assembly: GCF_017976325.1. Lineage (NCBI taxonomy): Eukaryota > Metazoa > Chordata > Actinopteri > Chaetodontiformes > Chaetodontidae > Chelmon > Chelmon rostratus. Next base: position 13,277,208 of record NC_055676.1, on the reverse strand, counting down.
AAATAAGATCTGGTGAACAAGGTTGAAAAGTATACCATACACAAAATCTCCTTCTCTCTCTCTCTCACACACACGCACGCACGCGCGCGCGCGCGCGCACACACACACACACACACACACACAGTAGAATACAGACACATGATCAGGTGCTAGCACAGCAGGAAAACAGGTGAAGGGAGACGCAGTTGGGAGATAAAGTGTGTGTGTGTGTGTGTGTGTGTGTGTGTGTGTGTGGGGGGGGGGGGGGGGGGGGGGTATGCAAAGTGCTGTGTTTGTTTAGGAGTTGGGTTTTTTACATCAAAATCAACAGCAGCAGTCTCTGAAAAATACAAGTCAGCCCCAGTTTTCTTTATAATCTGAAAACCTAGAAGTGAAAGTAACCCAAGTCAGTACTCAGTGTTTAATCTGATTTTAGGACGCTGGACGCTGAAATGTCAAATGTGCCGCAAATTTCTTAAAGCATCATGTCTAAATGTGCCCTGTTCGTCCTAATTGCCAGATGTTGGTTAGAAAAAAGGGCAACTTTAAGACTCCCCTTTCATGAACAATGTACATCATTTCTGGCAGGCTGGGGCAAATAACAAACCAAACATGCTGTATTCTGCTAAGCCATGAAAATGGATGACTGAATAATTGAATTAATCAGCCCCTCTTTAAGTGATTGGAAATGTAACAGGATCCAGGCAGCAGGTGGCATGGTACTATTTCTGCACTCCCGGACTACAGGTAAGTGGTAACATGATCTGATAACTAGCCATTCCCAACATCCTGTTTTGTGTGTGCATGTGTGTGGAGAGGGGTGTCTGTGCAGAGGGGTGTCTGTGCATGAACTATTTTGGGCTGTATGTGCCAATAGATCAATATATTTACATTATTTTGGGCATCCCCTGCAGTATGCGTAAAAATGATACCACTGGTAATTTGACATAATTGTTTTGAATTGCTCTGGCTCTGTCACTTGCATATCACTGACGGGTGTTTCTCACACACAGGAATGACTGCATGGTTTACAGCTGACATGCATTGAAAAGAGAACCAAATTCTAGAGATGACGATGGGCATCATATTTTATGTACAGCTAAATACCTTTTCTGGTGGACACATACAGGTCAGGAGTCCCACCAATTCTAGAGGTGCACCTGTCCTCCACCCACCTGTCTCTCTCTCTCTCTCTCTACACACACACACACACACACACACACACACACACCTGTTCTTTAACCTAAGGGAAATCAAGAGGTCACAGCTGCACAGGAGACCCAAGAATGATTGTGATGCAACATTAAGAAACCAAGTCCCACCTACAGGATTAAGGAATCCTAAAGTTTACTATACTGCAGTGAGGAAAGGAAATGTGTCTTATTTGATATTTATATCATGCTATATATTCTATTCTATACCCATTTCAAGTGAGCCTAAAATCAGGTCGGAACGTTATTAAGCCGTTAACGTTAACTAACGACTAGACATCCCCTCTCCAATGACATGCTGGATTGAATACACTTCTCCCTCCCTTTCTTGCGCAGCCAGAGAAATACACGCCGTATGTAACATAAATACAAAATATAATCTCTTAACTGTCGGTCGGTATTCTGGAGTGTATCTGTATTGCAGATGGGGTGGATAGTCTTGACGTTTCCAGCCCCGTTACAGAATGTGCAATGCAGAAAACCGGAATGATTCTGCTGAAAATTTGTAGTAACATTTATGGTATTTTAATGTTAATCTGCAGTTGTTTTTGCCCCCCTAGCGCTCGCCACTGCAAAACTTAGCCTTGTGTTATCAGATAGCCGCTATCTGATGCCACAAAGAGGGCAGATGGAAAGCTAGCGAAGCTATCTTGCTCCCTAAGACAAAAGGGAAAGTAATGGCTTGGCTATTGTCAATAGCAGTTAGGGCATGGAAATCTAGCTCACAACACATCACATTGCTCATCGACGTTCGTGATTTTGGACCATCAACACGATTTGAGCCGCCCGAAACGCAAACTTGCAATATCACCGTCACATTAGCCAAAATATGGGACACCAACAGGCATTGTGAGAAGGCAACGCTGGCGTTAGCAACCTAGCAACAACAGACACCTGCTCCTGCTCCAGCTGACCAGCTAGCATCAGTGACTAGCCCAGACCTATGCTACCACTCGGCATGGCAAGTTTAGACAAACGGTTTACAGAGGAAAAACCCGTTTCGAGCTAAACTGACCACGCTTGGGTCTGCTTTAGCCACCCAGCACCCTGGGAGAGGACATAGCTAGCTTCTGCTAGCGAACAGGACCTCTCACAGCTGTGGGTATCTACAGGCAACGTTAGCAAGCAGGCTACCACGTCACAAAGAAACATCCTCGCTAGCAAACTACCCCAGCTATTCACCGAGCCTTCATTCAGCAGCAGACAAAACATAAACCAAAGCATTAATATTTCCCTCATAAAACCACCCCCTGAAGCGAGAAGGGGCTTCAAATCGGGCTAAAAATAGTATAAAATGTATTCAAACCTGAGCTGTGGACTGGTTGATGAGATGAGGATGGTGGAGGAGGTGGTAATGATGGAGCGAGAGGTTGTTGTTGGTGGGTTACAGTCGCCAGGACTACGGTGACTATGGCGCTGCCTCACTGGGCAACAGTTGCTATAAAACTCACCGGGAGCGCGCAACCTTACCAGCCAGGTGGGAGGAGATTAAAGCGCACTTAATACAGCCTTAACGGAAATAAGATCACGCCGAGATACACATGTATTTCAGTGAATTTTGAATATGTAGCAAGACTGGCCATTCCGCCCGAGCACATGCGTGTTGTGGGATGTATTTGGAGACTTTCAGTGCGTCAAGAATGAATAACAAGGTGCATTTTGGAATGAAGACAGAGATTTGTGTCGGTTATGGCACATTTTGGGTGCAAAGGCAACGCCTGCAGGCCTGTTCTTTAAACAATACAAGTCTGCAAGTTGTAAAGACGCTGTAGGCTTTCCCTCAGATGACGCCCCTAAGTTTTAAATATGTGATCATGATGTAGTAGTAATTTAGATTTGACCTCATTTTTATGCTATCATCAGGCCTGTACAGATGATGATTCATGGTGATGCTTGTGCTTCTTTTTAAGGTAATTTAATTTTCCTCTTGCGTGATATATGCTTGCACTGTAGGATTCTGAAAATGATAAATTTATTTATAGTTTGGCCACAGCCAGAGGACATGGTGTATATATGGTTTAATATTTCTGTTATTTGCATACTCAAGGTTACAGATCTGCCATCAAGTTCCAGCACAAAGAGCGAAATGTGCTCCTGAAGTTACTGTGTTAACCCATTCAGGGCTTTGCCTCAGCCTCAGCAACATCTGGGTGTCGCCTTCTCATCTGGATTTCTCTGGTGTAATGAATGATTCAGTTGCAGAGATATGCTACTCTCAACATTTACTTTTGAAGCTCACAAAATCAGGCAAAATTGAATAAAAGTAATTGTTTACCATGAAGCCACTCATAGCCACCTCCAGAGTGTTTTAAGGGTTTTAAATACATGAAATGTTTGCATCCATTCAGACATGTAGGATCCTCATCAAAAAATATGTAAATGACAACGATACAGGACTGTGAAAGATCTCACATTTGTCTGAACATGTTCCAGCCATGTCTTCTTTCTCAGATCTGAGGGCTGAGCAGGTCGTTTTACGCGAACCAAATGAAGACGGGACTTCTTTTCCTGTTTTCCCACCTTTCGTGGTACAATAAAGGCAAGGGTTGGAAGAAAATGGGGCAAAGCTGGTGGTATATCACTTAAAATGAATGCTGAGTTGATGTCAGCCTTTCAGCACCTTGCTGCACATCACAGTGTTTGTGTAAATTTGTTACCACAAGTGTGCACAGGCAGTGCCCAGTATTCAGCATGCCAGACTGGGTAGGCCAGGGGTGAAGGCCGTTCTTTTGTGCTTCGCATGTACTGACATCGTGTTGCACTTGCCATTATTCCCACCGTCCTAATTTGTTATCGGAAAGTTAACCCCTCCTAATGAATGCCTCTTTCCGCCCGAACAAGTAAATGTTATCATTCTAGGTAGTTGACCATTTTAACAACTGCCTCAGGGCTTCTGAATCAAAGTGAATGTTCCCTGTCTGATTCTCTACCTGAGCCTTGTACATATCAGAGCAAACGGTTGGTTGTTTTATCAACATGTTCACCTTTACTTTACAAGCAACTATTGATAATAATACCTGAACCTTAAATTGCTACAACACTACTTTTAAATTTTTGTCTGCTGTGCTATTGGATATCGGTAGAAAAACATTTCTCGTAGATATCTATGAAATTGCTCAATATAAAGCAAGTAGCCTATTCATGTACTGCGAGTATAAACCACATAACTCAAGGAGGGCTAAAAAATGTGCAGAACTTTCCAAATGGAAAAGTGGTCCAAACAAAGCCAGCATTGTTAAGAGGCATCTTACTGCATACAAAGCTTAACAAACCACCTGTGTCCACTGCGCAATAATTTTTTTTTGGTTAGCAGTACTAAACAGATGCTTTTTGGAAAAGCTGTTGTTGTTGCTAAGCAACTACTGAAACCCCCATCTGAAGCATGACACTCTTTTGCTAAAAGAATTATTTTCAAGTAATAGTTTGTCCTTTCAATTTCAAACAAGAAAAATACACTGCTGTGAAGACTGGTGCCTGCTGGACCTGTCGCTTTTCATACCGTTCAGGTATACAGCTGTGGTTGCTAATTAATTATGTGATTTACCTTAGCTTATTGCCTCCAGAGTTCCAGTGTTAGTTATTTCTATTGCTACCACAAAGTAGATGCTCTTTTGTGCCTCTTCAGTTTGTCTTGTTTAATGCAAATAGAGACAGAGACACTGATTCTATAGAGAGATTCATATTTGAACCATTAAATTAGTTTATTTTTGCTTGAGTAAACGTGGTCTATCGTGTGCGAAGCTGCTCCTTTCAACACTATTTTTTCTAGAAATCCACACAAACAATCCACACTATTTGTTGCATTATTTTTTGAGAGCCACAGAAATATCAGTACATCCTTGGCCTTGCTCTTGAGTGACAGAACAACAGGCTGTTTAAAAGGCATAAATCAACTTTTCTTGCCTCCCATTTTTATTTCGTAGTAGAACGGGGGTGTTCGAATTCTAACCTTGTAAATGATCTGTGTCGTGAGCTTTAAAAAGAGCCAGAGTTTGGCGCATCTTCACATTTCTGAGAGACACGAGGTATGACAAATAACAAACAAGGGTACAAATGATTTACTTCTCTTTCTAGATCCATTCCAAATATATTCAAATGTTAAAGCACCATAGCAATATTTCTGCATATTTGAGCCCATTTACTACAAATCAGTGTATACGTTGCTGCTAATTATTTTTCAAAGCTGGTTTTTACACTTTTTTGTCCTCATGATCATTTCACTGCACTGTAAAAATAGACTTTAAATTTGCTTTTGTCTTGTTTAATCCATGCTGATCGTTGTGTCTAATGCTTTGCTTATAGTTGTGCCATGGTTGCATTGTAATGCACATGAAATTGCAAATCGGATTGGAAGGTCTGCACCGCATTAAAATGCAACAAAAGCAGCTATTATCACGCTGATAGTTGACCTATCTCTCAAGCAAGTTTTGACATCTCCACAAGTTCATTTATGGAAATGAATTGAGATGAATGGCTGTAGGAAAACAGGCTCAGAGGTGCACAGCACTATGCCGTGCTTTCAGAAAGGGTCAACTGCCAATGTGGAGTGCAAGTCATTTTTTAGTAAATAAACCAAAGCACGCAAAATCACTGGTATGGTCACCAACACAAATCAGCCTCACGATCTAGGCACAGGAGCCCTCATAGCACATGACTATATTCAAACAACAGGTTATGTCTATGAACATTACAGTGAAATGGTAAGGCTGTCTTGTTACTATAGTTACAAAGCCATGGCTCTAAGAAAAACCTTAATAAATGATCCCTTGCATGCTTTCCTTTGATTGCAGTATTGAATATTGTGTGTCAGATGCCACCCTTGAAGTACCTAACTACACGTTATACACAAGCTGTATACAAACTACGACAGTAAACATTAAAATCCTGTAGGCTCAGTCGTTACTATACATTGATTATGGAGTGTGGAGTCATTTGCTGTAGAGAGAGAGAGAGAGAGAGAGAGAGAGAGAAAAGAAGACTAAACGGTAGAGTCAATTCCTTCGCTAAATGAAGCTGCCGCCAGGTTGCCATCTTAAGTGTTCTTCTTAGTGGTCATTACACTCAAGTGGAACAGGCCCACAGAACAGCGCAAAGGAACAAAACAGTGCATTTGACTGAAATCATCCCTCTGTGTAGATGCAGGAGACCTGGCTGGTGCTCTGGTCCACCACAGTGAAGAAATCCCCTCCATGCAATTCTTGATTAGGAGCTACGTCCTGCGCTTGGCTGTGGCCATCAAATCCTGCAGATGCACCCACACGCCCACACACACACACACATAAATACACAGATGCATGTATGCACAGCGAGAGTTGTGAAATCCACTGACAATAAAGTGCTCATCCTAGAGCAATTTTGGTTTGACTCTATTTTCATTACCTGCCACGCAGGAAAAAGCTGTTTGCAAGGTGGCCGCCCCATTGGGAATATTGACTGCTGGAGGGAGGCTGTCACCAAAGGCATCGTCTTGCATCAGGTGACTCGAGCTGGTCTGTGCTGTGATCCCACCATATTGCGGAGGACAGTAAAGCATCTTCATCTGCCCTGCGAGCTCTACCACGTAAATGAGAAAGCCTCACTCTTTTATCCTTATTGCGAAGAACAACTCAATTAAAGTCTATGGCTTTTTCTCCTTACATTATACATTCTGAGGTCTATCGTCAGCGTTAGACCTTTTAAGTGAAACAAATTGTGCATTTCTGTCATTTCAAACCCTGTCTTCATCTCAGCAGTTAAAACTAAATCGTGTGTTTCTGAACACCTTGTCAACATCACTGTGGCTGTCATCTCCGAGGGGAAAAGAGGTGATGTCTATTTAAAGGTACATAGAGTGGAGCTGCCTGATCCTGTCTAACTAGAAAAAAATCACCAGCCACCTGCTACACATCATAAAGATATACTGGATGATTAATGTGCATGAGAGAAAATCTGTTCAAACAGATTGTCAAACTGCCCAGACATTTGCTAATAGGCTCTTCAGATCTGAAACGTGCAATATACTCCTGTTTAAGAAAAGCCTCCGCTTCTGCGCAACGGCCGTCATATCTATTTCAAAAAAACCTTAAGAACACGCTAACGATAGACCTCTGAGTACCTGGACTGTGATCTGCAAGATCTGGAGGCTGGCTGGGGTGCTTAACATCTTGGTTGTTCTGCAGGGACGTCCCGTTGGGAGGATGCGGGAGGCAGGTGGAGGAGCAAGTCCCACACTGGTCCCCTGGGAAGAGCTGGTGAGGGGAAGGATCAACAAACCTGAAATATTTCAGACTGAAGTAAATACTCTGCTTGTGGAATTAAGAAAAAGAACAATATATATTATTAAAAATGAAAAAAACATATTATTTGTGGTATTCAGTGGACCAGGCAGAAAAAATCCTTCCATAAAATTAATTTCCAGGGAATTAGTGCTTCATGGTTCAATTTCACGATACTTTTGAGGATCTGTAAGGTGAATCTAATATTTTAAATATTAAAACATTTATAAATATTTTTCACACATAAAAATGGAATCAAGGATCACAGTATATTACAGTGCATTCTGCAAGCTTTAAAGAAGCAGTATCTTTGCAGGGTTACCGTAATGAAATGCAATGCATCCTACAGGTGTTACAGATGCTGTGTATGATTCAGTGTATGGTATTGGTATATGGTAAAAAAAGTAAGAAATAATATCACACATTGTACAAAGCTGTACCTAATTATATCAATCAGTGCCATCATGCTCTCTTTTTAAACCACTTACTGTGGATTTCAAACACTAAAGAAATCAAAAACATCCAAAATGGCAAACTGCATCGACCTCTGACCGCCTTTAAATGAGAATTTTGCAAACTCAGACTTTAACAAACAACTGTGTTCTGTCTTATTCCATATTTGCCAGAGTCCCACATGAAGGCATGGTAGCCGGTTAGCCTGCAAATAAAGCATGAATGAATCCATCCATCATGAGGTAATGACAAGGTGACAGTTTCACACATTGGGTGTAAATTGGACACAGTCTTCGGCGAGCACTGGTTCCTCAGGCATTCACGTGACATAAAACTGTCCTCATCTTTCTCTGCCCTCAGGCAAGGTTTTACTCGCTTGAGTGACGTGCATGAGATGGACAACATGGCGCGTATTTGAAATGAGCACTTAAAGGAATGCACAGAGCTCTCTCTTTCAGCTCAGGTTTTTCCGTCTTTGCTACATCTGTGCAACTGCATCTGCTTTCATGAATTTCTCTGCCTCACTTCCTGAGCAATATTCCGCACAGCTGATTTGACCCGTCGTTTCAAGCGCGGCATAATTCGGGTACAACAATGGAGAGACACAGTGCACTAGCCGTAGGATGCCTCCTGCTCCGACTTTAAACAGAATTTAAAAGCACACATATGGTGTTACTGCTCGCAATAAAACAGACTCTGCACAATACTGAATGCGCCATCTCAGGTGTTTAAGTTATCCAGTTCATGACCCCAAGATTAATTCTCTCTGTTTGCCAATTGACATAAGTGGCAACAGAAGCACTCTACAGGCACTTTATGGTGCAACACCAGGTCAGTCACAGCATTTTCCAACACAATAGTGTAAGACTATGCCTTTAATTTGTTCCTTCATCACTCTTGTATATAGATAATGGATCAAGACTGCGTCTTCTGACTGTTGTGTAAAATAGAAATGCTCATTTAACTTTTTTTTTTCTCCAAGTCTGGGTTGTATTAGAGTTCAACCCTACAGTAAATCATTACCTTAATTTTCACACCTCTGTTGCTCATTTGCACAACATTAAGAAAATCAAGGACATTGCTTTCAGATTCAGATAACTCATTGATAAATACAGAGGATTAAACCAGAAGATTTAAATATTGTTCAGTGGCCATGGCAGCTGACACCCCCACTGTTTCGCCAAGAAACACGTTTGCAAGCCAGAGTTTGCCGACAATATACAAGGACTGAATGGGAACCGAAAGGAATCCCAAAAAAAGTGTACAGAAAATGGCAACAAGGATTTTACAATTGATTTAACATCTAAAAAAGTAATTACAACGTCTCTCTTCTCCCACTGGACCTTAAATGGTATTTTCTAGATTTTATGATTCACTTATTGAATTCCTTAGCCGCTCTTGTCGGTGGCTATAGCATCCATTAATACCAGCGGTCGAGACCAATGAGGCAAGGCGAGGTCTGCTTTCAGAGGCCAATTGTCTACCCAGAATCCTGCAGTGAATGCTTTGGCCTACCGCTGATACGAGAACAATCGGAGCCAGTGAGGAGCCATGAGCATCTGGCTGCTCAGAGCGACAGAAATACTTTATCACATGCTTTGAAGTGTATGGATGAAGGGGGTATTTTCCTATGGGCCGACCAGGGAAATGTGTTGCTGGCATTGCCCAACCTGTAAAGCCTCTTTCCAGCCATAGCACCCACCCACCCACACACACCAAACAAAAAACAAAAAACAAAAAACAAAAAAGACAACCATTTATACTCTTTTATCAGGGTGCAAAATAGTGCTTTCTTTTAAACTGATTATTCTAATTATGAGCTTATAGACTTGAATCCATGACAACCAATGTTTAAGTTGATTGTCTGAGATCATCAAAAGGGAGAAAAGAGCATTTAAAGGAGTCATGGTTCAAAGTTGTAAACGTGCCAATGGGAATGCAAAATGAAAAGAAAAAAACAGTTGGCACGTTGAACAAAGCTAACTGCTCCAACTGTTGACTCGTATGTTGCTGCACATGGTTATATTTCACAGCATTTCAAATAGATTAACATGAAAAGGCTTTTTTCTTATGAATGATGACATGCACACGCTAACACAGTATGCATTTACATCACCTGTAAGAGGGTTTTAGTGACTTTTTTCCACCAAAATTCCTCTTACATCATGTACATATGCATAAACTGAAGTATAGTATACTTTGAATTATTAATTTTGTGAATATCATTTCAAATAAAAAACTGTCTGATGTACCTGTAGTTATCTTCTAAGGAGCACAAGAGAGCCAGGTGAGGATTGCTGGAGGAGTCTTGTCCCTGTGGAGCAGCTGAGGAACAGGGATGACAGACACTTCAGTGCTGTCCACCACAGCCTAAATCTAATGGATAAACCTATTATGTGCACATGGTTGCAGGCGGATACGCTTAAGTATCTAGTTTTTATATCAAACATTTCACTGAGCCAGGGAGCCAGGGCCTAGACATACCAGCGTACGACTCATGGGACGCACCGGGGGAAGAGTTCAAGTTGTTGTCTATCCTTGCCAGAGGGGAAAGGCTCGGTTGCAGAGGGTGGATGGTTAAACAGTCTGTCAGCGTGTCCTGGGTCACATCAGCAGTGGATTTCATCTGGACAAGTGGCACATGAACATAAACAGTGAATTTTCTTTTCATTGTTGTTTTTAATGCAAGAAACGCAGCTCAAAGTGCTCTCTAACAAAGAAAACACATGCACCTAGTGCTTCACATAAAAAAAGACAAAGAAAAAAAAAGAAGGTAGAATAAGGATGAAAACAGAATAAAGAGCATGCGTAACGTAAGCTGGAAAATAACACCACTGAATAATAGTAATAGTAATAAAATAAAGCAAAGAACGCATGAAATCAAGTAAAATACAACATTTTAAAACATATGCTTTGCAGAAGCATACATGCCAACTTCTATTCTGGCGATTGCGTTGGCATGTTTGAATATGTTGCAGGAATAGAGGACTATATATGCAATACAAACTACTATATAGAAAGATAATCAGTGTAAATACATTTAATGGCTAAAGCAGAATACATGCCAGGCATAAATAGTATCAAACACTGGGTTATTATGAAAATCTTAAGGATGCCTGTTTGCTACCATCAGAACTATTTGCAAGAAACAGTGAATGAATACTTGTTGTACACTATAACCGAGGGTTTCGCATTGGTCTTGGTAACAAACAAAAATAACTATCTATCTATGTTCTCCATTTTGAGAATCATCAGTCAAATCACAATTACATTAAACATCTATGCGAGTTTCAGATGCATGTGGGAGACTTTGTAAAATGTCACTTTTTTTAGTAACTACCCACCTTCTTTGTCTGTATCTATGGTGACATCGCCCTCGGTAGGAGCGAAAGAGCATAAATCTCTAACACGCATGCAAAAATCTGAACGGCAACACTGCAGTGCCAAGGCGTGAATGTTTGTGATGGAGTCGCCCTCAGTGGAAAATAAAGCAGGTGAAAACATATGACAAACAACATAATTAGGTGTATTTCTGTGTGATCTCGCCCTGAAGTGTTAATGTAAACGGATGCATGAATTGATGAGCACACTTGCTGGATATTTTCATCAGGCTGCATGCACGCCTTGATATAAGTTAACACAAGTTTCCCTATTCTGTAAACAGTTAGGTTGCAGAGCTTAACATTGTGGGCTGGAGAGCACATCATCAGTATATACTTAGTCCTGTCTGCTAATTAGGACCAATGACAGCACAACGGCACTGAGCTGTGCAGTTTGCTAGTAAAAAAACATACTCAAGTACAACAGGGTTTGTTCAGAAAGAAGCAAAACTCTAAATGAAGAATTGTATTACTGCATGCACTGTAGCGTGTACCTTCTTCCGTAGCTGTCGTTCTTTTGTGGAGTGGGATTTCACGTGTTTCCTCAAGGAGCTGGGATCAGTGTAACGCTTGGCACAGCCAGGCACTTGGCATGTATATGGCTTCTGTACAACCGCAGACATATGGAAACTTGTAAGGTTCCTCATAGAGGCAAAGTACACACAATACACAACCTTTGTAACAAAATCCATAATTGCTCATGCCTGCGCAAGGCTGCCACTCACTGTTTCCAGGTGTGTACGCTGGTGTTTAGCTCTGTCACTTGAGTTGCTGAAGGCCTTGTGACATCCCGGGTGCTGACACAGGTAAGGTTTCTCCCCCGTGTGGCTGCGCAGGTGGATCTTCAGATTTTCTAGACGGGAGAAAGCCTTCTTGCAGCCCTCGAACTGTAACCAGATGCAGACACAGCGAAAGTAGTCAAAGCAGTCCATTGCCCCCAAGTAGCCACAGATTAGCAGCATTTCGACTACATGCATTTAAAACAGACCTAGGGGTCGCTGGTTTGAACTCTTTTATGTTTGTGGCTGTTGGCTCCATCTAATGCAATATTCAATATAAGCTCTACAAGCACCTCCAACATGATATTGCGTATGTACATGGAGCTAAGAACTGGAAGTCACTGCAGAAAAAGGCCTGCTGACCTCAGTGTGTGGGAGGGAGTGGAAGAGGAAACACAGAAAACCTTTTGAATGGAAAAATGACCATAATTTAGTCACAGCTGACACTCAAATAAGCCCTAACCGCTCTATGCTACAGCAGTTTCATGGCTGGCAGGCAAGCAGCTATAAAGCAGTGAAGCAGCAGAGGGGGAAACATTTGGGAGAGACAGGTGCGTTTTAGTTTGATGACGAGTTTTCGTTATCTAGCCACAAGTGAAACTCCTGCCTATTATTAGCAGTGGGCAGACTGTACATGTTTAATTATCATACAACCACATTGTCCTTCGTATCAGCTACTTCCTACTACACTGCAATCATTTTGTGAGTTTGTACTCTGCAATTTCAATGAGCTCTATGTATGCTTTATATAGATGCTGGTGTTTACTGGAGAAAGTGCAAACACACACACTAAGAAAATAACATACCCCAAATGAACTATTTTGGTTGCAGTCATGATGCTGCTCTCACTATCAGTTAGTTAGATTCAGTCCCAGTGATAATTAAGCAAATTTACAGAGGCACGAATGCGGCAGAAATATACGGTTGGTTCTCACCTATTTTCTTTTTCTTTTCTGTTTTGTAGTTGTGCACTCCTGTTGCAAACTAGGAAACTGTTGTCACAGTGATACTGGGACCTTAAAATAGTTCACACAGATAGAATCATGAGGCTTTGTGCTTTCAAACGATGCACACTTTGTCAGAACTGAGTAAGGTTTAACTGCAGGCTACCTCTCAAAAGATAGAGTAACAACGCCCCAGAAGCAGGCTGCTGTTGGTTAAGCATTTTTAACTGCAACACAAATTCTGTTTAATACTTCAAAATAATAGAATGTACATTTGTATTTCTCATACTTCAAACAAATATCATATTTGAAGTGATGCATTTCTGATGGTTGTGTCCTGCACCAGCAGGGGTCAGTGTTCATACACACATCACTGAGTTGTCATCTGTGTTTTGAATCCCTGGTTGTGCATCACCTTGACAGCAGTTGGTAGCTATGAATTACAAAAAAGTCAAATCACTTCCAGAAGACTATTCTTAATACGTTTATAACACATCTCACACTGAAGAATAATACATTATAACAGCCTCATACACACAACCTTGAACTACGTCTTGGGCTTCAGGGAAATACAATTAGCAACCCACACCAACAAAGCAGCTCCTTTTTGCTGTATCACAAGAGCACAGTGACTTCACAGCTGCAGAATGTGACTCATCAGAGCTTTTCTTTTGTAAGATCTGGTCTTTACTCTCCCTCTTCCTGTTCCCAGGGGGTTTGGAATGTCCTTACTAAGCTTTATGGAGAAAACACACAGACCATGTCCAATTTTGTTATTTTTCCTCTAAGGCCAGATTCCTCACATACTGATACCTCTCAGTCATGAAATTATAATGTTTTTTTCTTCCCTTTAATAGATCACTAATAACATTCCCCTGCATTCCACCAAGAAATACTTTCTTGCGACATGGCTATTTCCTGACATCTATCCTCAAAAACTATAGCAAGCTATAACAGGTTTCTGCATTTGAACTTAAATTCTTTTACATTTTATTCCACTTTTTTTTTTTTTAATTATTATGACAAATCTTTTTGAATGCCAAATGGATGGTGGCTGTATTCTGGACATTTTCTAAAAAGCACAAGGTTGAGATTTGACCAGCGATGCATATGAAGAATTCTGAACTTTTTGTCAAAGCAAGTAGACTAAAATAGAAACTGAACAAAAACAGAAGAGAAGCACAAAATGAGAAGAGCTTCTTGCCACACACTTGACTTTCCAATTCTGCTGTATTATAGTTAATGCTCCTTCATAAGGCGATGTAGTGGCAAAGTGGACCAACCCTAAATATAGTCTACAGAAAAGAATTAACAACAGACTCCTAAGCCAGAGTAGCACAATATAAAAAACCCCAGCACAGACAGAGATAAATAGTCTTTCAGAAGCAAAGTGAACGGACAAGTGAGAACCAGCATAAAGCTAAAATACTGCCAAGACTGCAGGACTAGCCAGGGGTGGGTAACTGTGTAAGTCTCTCTCTGTCTCATGAAGCTCTCATAAAGCACGGAGGGCTTTTTAGTTTGTCGCGAGGGACGTTTGAGCTGAAAAGAAAGCAGCATGGCTCCTCAGTGTAGATCAGTGTTACAGCCAACTTCTGACAGGTCCTGGCAGGTACTCATGGCCTGGCTGAACAATGACAGCTGCAGTCTGTGCCAGCAGAGTCTGTCCAGAGCCCAGTCTTACTCTGAGGTCAATTCACTCTGGACTCCACTCCTCTCTGTTTCACCGCTGATATTTCTACCCTCTTTTTGCTCTTTTTGTTTCACCTGTTTCCCTATACTGTATATTTTTAGCTTTTCTCTCCCTGTCCCCGTTGGCTCGTAAATTCCTGGAGGGATGTTACATGAAAAATAACAGTTTGGGCACAGCTACTTAAAATGTTGGACAAAATGTTTCAACAGGAAACAATAAATAAATCATAAGAACCGTCATTTATAACATCATAGGTAATAAACTGTCAGTAATTGGTATCAGACCTAAATTTTCGAGGACACTATGTTGGTTTTCTTTTGTTCACATTGTTTTTAAAGCTTGGAACGCAACAAAAGAAAAGCCAACCAGTGCGGAATGACAGATGCTGTAATGTGAAAATGTATTCTAGGTATTAAAGCATTATTTCCTGGTGCCAAAACCACGTTAGTTCCCTCCAAACAATTGTAAGGAAGGTGTTTGAAATGCTGTCGAACCTGAAATCTTATCAGGCCGACCTCAGTGGCATTCGGCTCTACGGCTTGGATTACAGCCTGCTCATGTAGGGAAACTTATTAGCAAGTGAAGTTTCATTTTCATTCTATGCAAATGCACAGAATGATCACAGCATGAATAATGCAGACTGAGAGAAAGAAGATGAAGTAACTCTTGGCCACCTTTTGCCAATAAATGATGCTCACCGGTGCTTATTGTTGTTTTACAAAAAACATTCAGTGTATTTGACTTTAGAAAATAATGAAAGATAAGAAAACTATTTACTCTGTTAGTCTAAATGAAATTAATCTGAGTTGGAATTTTCAGTGTGGACATATTCAGTGTTGGAGTGGTGGCCACAATGTTAAGTTAATTAGCGCAAAGAGCCAAGCCATTTCTGCACTACCTGAGGAGAAACTAGCAAAATGGTAATGATATACAAAAAAAAACTGTCCTTGCAATGATGAGAAATCTCTTGCTTGGGCTTCAAACAGTGCTTTTAAAATCTCTCATGGTTAAAACACTGTGACAGATGCAAATAGAGTCAAGGGTATGCTAACAAACTGTTCACTGTTCAATCATCATTAAACAGATTGTGAGATGACAGGTACAAGCCTGAGCCTGCCCTGTACGTTCACTGTGTAACAAGAGCTCGCTCATTGTTCTGCCGCCGGCTTGCACTTCGTTTATCACACATCAGTCTGTCCACATGCCAATCATTTCCAAAGGAAAACTGGGCGCCATGTCTTGGACTATTGTATTAATCTAAAGAGGGGCTCTTTCACGGGAAATTAGCTTTCTCTAAATATTAAAGTACATTTTGCTTTTCTAAGATTCAGAGTTTTCATATCGAGTGCTTCCTTGGTTTAATGGGAGTCACTACAGGTGAACAGGGAAAAAAAATGGAAAACACAGATATCATCATGAAACTTCACCAGCTGGTTACTCGCATCAAGGCGATTATTTTTTTTGTATTCTGAAATGTTATGTTTAAATATGCAAATCTAATCAACTATGCGCTCATTTCCAGAACAGAATTTTGTTGACATATTGAAGCCTAACGATTTTTTAGAGAGGATCTTGGATATCTCTTTTTATCACTCCATGAATCAGAACGTATCGTCAAGAGGTATAAAAAATAAATAAATACATTTTCACCTTGTTTCCGAGAATAAACTGTTACAGAAATCTGTTACAGAGATGAATGATACAAGAACAAACCCTCAGAATATAAAGAGGAATAAAACTGGAAAGTCTGTGTGTATGTAAGTGCCACTGAAGTGAGGATTTTTGGCTCAGAGAATGAGATTAAACTCATTTTGAGAAAACAGCCTTTAAAGGCATGTATTGAAAAATTCTGTCCATTTTTAGACAAAAATAAGACACATGGAAAATACGGTAGAAATAGATATCACCCTGTAGATAACTCACTTTAAGACAATAACTTTTTGTATTATACATTTTCTGAAATTAAATATGTAAATGACACGTTATCTATTGCAGAAATGTCCAGAACGAGTCCAAGATACACCTAAATGTGGATCTTGGACATTTTCTTTCCACTTGTCTGAAAGGAGAAGGGTTATGTAAGCAAAATAGCCCAAAATCTCAAAATCGACCAGAGCGTGAAAAAAAAAAAACAATGCTTCTGTGAGCAGTGTCTCCCAAGAGGGAGCAGAAGCGAACACATGCACAGACTCATGCTCGGATCTGTGAAACTGTTCAGGCATAGAGAGCAAAAAGCCTGCACTCTCGACACAGTGTTCAAACTTGACCTGAAGAAAATCCACACGGAACCTAAATATCTCATTAGAGGAACGACAAGTGCTGGCCCCCTCCCTCTTTATTCAAAATTAGCCTGAACTGTAGTTACTGTAGCACACACACAAGTGCCACTTCGTAGCAGTTTTGTTTTTGGCAATGGGTTGTGACCATGAATACTTTCTTCATTACTGAATGATTGCATGGAACGCGGACCCGTCCAATGATTGCGGCCCCATGGCAACAGAGTGTGCTTCAACTAATAAGTGAGTATTTTGGTACAAAAGGTCGACTGCAGGCATGCATGCCGTTAATAATTGACTTGTTGAAGGCAGTGACATGAGGCATGTTTGGCCGGTTGTTTGTCAATTACTCATCGAGGTCTCAAGTATTCTCCCACTGGGAGTCAGAAAGAGACACACGAGGCAGTTAAGAGCGGCGTGCAATCCACACATCATTTTTTAGCGAGCGGCACAGCTCTATGGATGGCGGTGTTGGTCTGTCTGTCTGTTTGGTCCCCTCACATCACATTCAAAACAAACAACCACACTGAAGAGGCATCGTCAAATTAAACCACAGCTGAAAAGCAGATCATCCATCTCGGCAAACAAAGCTACCAGTTCATTAATAATCAGGCCCATGGAAAACGCCAACTCTTTGGCCACAAACGCAGACCTGTAGAGAGCCAGACTGCGGGGCATCACCTTCCCAGAACGACGGCCAAGTCTGTCAGACGGTGGCCCGGCAAACCCCCCCTGCTGACAGACCCAGTAGCTACTAGAGAGCCATGGTGCCATGCCAGATCTAAAGTGCTAGGCATCCTTTGTGCCGATTTAATAACTACATAATTGAGTTAACTCCCATGTCAATTATCACAGAGCTCCGCTAATTACCCCATGGCTAAAGTTAAGAGAAGAGCCAGAGCATATTTTTGATCTAAAACCTTGGCCATAAACACAGAGCACATGAAGGCGATTGCCCTAAAAAGGCTTTTTTTCCCTGCAGCCTGAGGCTCGAAAGCCTTCAAATAGATACTGTGGCATTGAATGTAACACTGAATATTGAACTTGATGAGTCCCTGACATTCATCATGTTCCTGCTTTGACTGCATTAACTCAGACCTCTCAAAGATGAGTAAAAAAAGAAAAGTCATTTGATTCAGATTTAGCTGTGCTATCTGTGTATTGTTAGGAGAGAGAGGGCGCACAGGCTCTTCGTTTCTGAGAGGAAGATACACAAAGTATGAAAATAAGGTAGAGACTCGGGTTTTGCAGGGTGATCTGCATGGTGTACCGTGCACTTGTTGGGCTTCTCTCCCGAATGGACCCTCATGTGGATAAGAAGCTTGTATCGGGCATTGAAGGGCTTGAAGTTGCGTGGACAGCCCACCCAGTAGCATGTGAAATCCTCAGCCTTCCGCTGGTCAACATGCAGCTTCTCTATGTGCCTTACCAGCTCCTCCTTTTGCTCATAGACTGCACTGCAGTTTAACCACCTGCAGCAGTGGGCCCCGAAGTCCTCCAGCTCTCCTTCTTCTTCCTCCAGCATTGGGACCTGGGGTAAAAAGCTCACCCCATGCCGAGGAGGAACCATTGGAGCCTGTGTGAGAGGGTCCTGAGAAGGGGGCTTTATTTTGCAGTGACGGCGAGTGAGGTGGACGTGCTGGTGTGAGTGGTAGGGTGGTGGAGGTCCCAGTGGAGTAGCAGCTTCTTGGATTGTAGTCAAGAGGGATGGCTGTAACAGTAGATGGGGCAGAAGGTTGTTGGTGGTTTGGCTGCAGCTCTCTGAAGTCTTCTCCAGTGCCCCTCCTTCCTCTGGGAGGCACTGCTGCTCCACCACCATGTTAGCCATCTGGCTCTCCAGACCCCCTCCCTCTTCAAGCATCTGCATGCGGCCACACTCTGTCTGCGGGGCCAGGGCCTGCGAAGACCCTGGCACGCTGTGGGGATGGGCCTGGGGGATGCAGCAGCCTCTCACACCCAGGAAGTGACCGTAGCCCTCTGACTGGACAGGTGAGAGGGCGGGGTGGGAGGACGGAGAGCAGCGGGACCCGTTTATATAAGCCACGAGCGAGTTGGGCGAGGTGCGTATGATGGAGTTGAAATCAATACCCATGACGTCTGACAAAGGCGAGGTGGAAAGGGCTCTCTTCTTAGCACGAGAATGCCTCGGGCTCCCGGCATCGCCGAAGAGGTACGAGGGCAGGGAGGCAGAGGTGCTGGTGCCTCCTGATACGGTCGTGCCAGACATGGCCGTGCCAGGGGAAAGGCTGAGCTGCATGCCTCCCTCGCTGGCCTGGGCGGAGCACTGCGGTAGCCCCAGTGGAGGAAGCACACGGTAGCCATATGTCCAGTCATGTCTGCCACTAAACACAGACTGTGTTTCAAACAGACTTAGCGTAGTGGATGCCAGGGATTCTCTGGACAGTAAGGATCTGAAACAGATCGTTGTTATTCACTTTAGTATCACTCTTAAGGTTTAGCAAGCTCATCAGCACATATTATGATAATATATAATCATATTATTGATATTGCCCACCTGGCATCGGTGTGGGGTATCGGCAAACTGTGCGGATGCGATGGGGGAAGTGGCGCTGCGGGCCCGGCGGTATACTGCTGACCTGCGGGAACAGTCATAGGGCTGCTGGTCACCGTCAGGTTAGCGGCAGCTGGCTGACCGAATACTTCCATGGTGGGCCCAGACACAGAGCAATCTGCTGGACACAAGGCCCAAATTAAAGGGAGAGAATTTAATAAAGGTTACAGCAGAGCAGCTTTTATCCACATTCAACAATTGTCCACAGATCAGTCGAGAGTGTGAAAATAATATCCCACAACTGTCTGGAAAAGTCATTAACAAATGCAAATCAGACTCAAACGCATCACAATTAGTCTGTTTTAACTGTTTATACAGTAGTTTGTGGAATTTCCCTCGCCAGCCTGAGCGGGCTAGAGACACTTTCTGCTCTGTTAATCACTAATGAGCTTTTCACCTCCTTCCACTTTTCCTCTGTAGAAATTTTAGGGGCAAGTTTTATGCTTGGTTAATTATCAATAACAGGCCGAGTTTGTTTTGAGCTGGGGGTTACAGCCCGAATTCTGCAGAGCCAAGATAAAGTTCTGGAGACTAAAGTTACACTCAGAGATATTTTTAACCTTTTTTTTGTTACCTTTGAAGCTGTTGTTAGAGGAGCAGAGTCCCGTCTGTATGGTGGCTGTGGCTGTTGTTGTGGTGGTGGTGTGCTGGTGTGGGGATGGGGTCTGCATGTTTGCGTGCTTCCCATTGGTCAGCACCTGCCTGCGGAGGCTCAGGGTTGGCAGCACAACATGGCTCCTGCCCTGTTTCCCAGAAGCAAAGGAGTGGATGGCCCCGCTTTTCACTTTCTCAATGCCCACGGAGGGGCTAAGGCTGGCCCTTTGTGGGGAAGACATGGATGTCCTGACGGACTGGGACTGGTGTCCTCTGATCATGCTCAGTGACGGGGACACGCTGCAAGGAGACACCAGGAGCTGACAACCTTTTCCGCTCATGGCTGAAGCTGATTCATCAGCGTGAGCTCTGAGCTCGTGAGGGAGATGATTCAAGCAGCTGCAGTTTGGAAAGTTTGCTTTAAACAGGATGTGACAAGGCACTGCTCATACCTAGGGAGTGATTCAAAAACGACAAATCATAAACATATACAAAGCATTTGAATATGGTAGTAAGACATCAAATGCAACATTAATGCAACAGAGCAGTCTTTGCACTTTGAACTAAAACTTGTAGATAACCACTCAGCTACAGACAATCCAGCTGCACTGCACTGTTAGACTGTATCTATAAAAATAAAAAAATGTATATGAATTAATAAATATGCTGACTGAGTTAGTATGTTCTGTAGTATCAGCATGTTTCCACTTTTTAAAGTTAAAGTTTAGGCTATAAAAATAAGTTTTTCCACTTTAGTGCACATAAGCAGCAGCTGCTCAGGTTGATCTCCTCGAAATATCATGTAAAGTGGCCTCAAACAGTACAAAACAACAAACAATAAAGACCTTTGCTATCAAGTTTTTCATCACGCTGCTGTTGTCGATGGCGCCTCCACTCACCTGTTGTCGTCGTCGCAAACACTTTTCCCAGAGTGACATGTCAGGATGAACGGCTGGTGCGCTCCGCCGGGCTGTGAGTGCGGTGTGGAGGGCAGCCGCAGCAGCAGCAACAGCAGCAGCAGCAGCAGATCAGACGCCGTCTTTCTCCAACACTTTGTGATGGGTGTGCACTGAGCAGACGAGTCGAGCCTCTGAGGAGCCTCTCAGTTTGAACGGCGGCGTCCCGCCTCACGCGCCTGTTTCCAGGAACTTCTTGTCTTTCACCGATTGACCCTTTCTGCCCCTGACACGGCTTCATGTGGACGGCGGCATTTCAGACTGAGTGGACCTCAACGATTTAGAACTACAAAATTATATGTTTGTGTGTTTATCGGGCTTCTACGAACGCCTAGAAAGCGTTGCGCGCGCGCGTGTGCAGTCTTTAGGTGAGCGCGTGCTCCATCATACCATGAAAAACGTCTTTCTGCCGAACGGCATGTTGATATATGAATATCATTTTTTAATATTCCTTTTTAAATTACTGTTAATTCAAATTTCTGAAAAGAAAAACTCTTTTGGCATTTGTTTTTCACACCTTTTCCTCTTTAAAACAGTTTAAACCACCATCACTCACGCAGTAGCTAATTTAAATTAAAGAACAAGCAAACAAGCAAATATTAGGTGGTAACCTAAAAGATATTTATTTTGAGGTATAAAGCCGCAGCGATACACAATCCACAAAGTAGGCTATTTTGAAAGGGAGTATGAGCTTCCTGCCTCAGAGTTGCCTAACTTTAAGTAACATGACAAGGCCTCCATGTTCAGTTTTTTTTTTTTTTGATGAAATGTACTGTACCTTTTTCTTCTTAGTGAAACAGCGAATTCTTTATGCTGTTCTGAAAAGGAGAAAAATGTTTTTAAGATGATTTTAAATGCAGTTATTTCAGTACATAACATGCTGGCCCAGATTCAGGATTGCAGGCATTCTTTCATCTGTCTTTTGCATTTCAGAGAGACCTGTTTGCTGAAGTTTTTGCTCTACAAAACAAATTCTGTGCCGCCGAACATTCTTACCGTTTCATTTTGAACCTTGCACGAATCTACCTGCTCTGTTCCACCGCTAACACTATCCTCCTCCACCTCCTCCTCCTCCTCTCACCCTCCACCTCAGCTCAGACCCCACTGTTTTGCACTTTTCTCCTGGCTGAGTGTTTGCTCTGTAGATCCTGCTCCAGGTTGCCATGGAAACCAGCATGTTTATAGGAGGAGGGATGGTCGCTGTTCTCGGGGGAACATAGACAGGCTCTGCTCCATAATCTATAATACTGATGAACCTACAGCCTGACAGGCAGCATCCACTAAATGAAAATGCTCGTGTAAATAGATGATGCTCACCATCATCTTGTGGTGTCTTGAGTGGGGGATGACTAACTGAAGTCTGCAGTCAGTCATAGCGACTGCAGAGAATTTGCATTGATCAGGTGTTCTGTTAAGTTCCAGAGACTTAATTGGCTTATGGGCTGTTTTCACTGCATTATCTAAAACTAGACTTCATTGAGGATGCCCTGCTTGTCTCTGTTATCTATAAAATATGCCTGTTGGACTGTTTGCTAAATTAAAACCTTTACTTTTGCAGCAGGAAAATCACTGACTATGAATTAATTTGGTCATTTGATGGTTTAGATGGATCATTTGAGATTTCAGATAAAAGAAATTATGGTTTTGAATATGAAGTGGCAGTGACCTCTGGTGGGCTAACATTAAATTACTACCTGTGAAAGCAAGTCAGTGGGCCAACATTCATTCAGTGTGTTCAGCTCCACTTCATCACAATGTCACTTTTCACACTCATATTCCTAATATGATGTGTTTAGAAGCATTTTTTTATTGTCTTTTTAAAAAACAGTTATGCGCTGCAGACTTTTCTGCACCCATCTGTTTCTGTGTGATGTGTTCCTTCTTTTGCCAGCAGGGGATACTATTAGTTCACCAGTGGGGTGGTTGCAGCCTGTTTAATAGCACCATAGATTTTCAGATACAGATGAAAGAATAAGAAAAAAAGATTCAAGAAAGGACAAAGTGTTGTGCTTGTGAAGGTCACCGAGGTAAGACTGCTCCATGTTCACATGATTACATAAAATACTCCTCTACATCTTCCAGGGATCTTGCTCGCTTCAAGCAGAGATCCACCAGCCCCACTGCGTTTTGGCCTCCTCTTCCGTCGACTAAGTGAGTCATGAAGCGTTTCCAAATGTCAGAGTGTAACAGGACGGTGAAGCGTCTGAGCTCGAGGCAGAACACTGATGTAGCTCCTCTTCTCGACGACAAACCCTGACACTCGGAGCAGTGCTTTCATGTATATGCTCATGCTGGATAGCATTTGCAGCTTACGGTCCTCTCGGTCAAGCAGAAACATGTCGTTCCTTTAATGTGGTCCAAGGCCTCCTCCATGCATCCTCCAAACAGAAGCACAGTATGTTTTCAGGAAAGGATGTGAGGAGAGAAGGTCAGCTGTGAAACTGTGAAAAAACTCCACGACAAGTAAAAAACCTAACCCAAGTACAATTATTTAAGTATTATCAGCAAATTGTACTTAGAGTATGAAAGGTAAAGGTACTCACTATGCAGGAAAATGGTCCCTGTCAGTGTTTGACTCTTATATCTGATGCTTCTGGATTAATATTACTGCTGCATTCATGTGTATGTTGCATTTTGTTGCTGTAGATGCTGAAGTTTAATCCACAGCAATGCATTGTATTTTATAAGATCGACATGTTTGTAGTCCCTTTCCTGTGAGAACCACGCAATTCTAAAAAGTCTATTTCAGCTATGTGACGATGCAATTTGCAGTGAATCCAAGAGGGTTTTTAAATAGTTTGTTTAGCTTAAGAAGCGGAAGAATTTTCTCAACCCAGAAAGGAACTATCAGAAACACTCAAAATCAACACACCTGGAGATACTTGGCAATCTGAAAAGTAACCAGCAAGTAAAGCAGTCAGATGAATGCAGTGGAGTAAAAAGTGAAGCAGAAGTATAAAGTTTCATAAAATGGAAATACTGAAAGCAAAGTACAATTACCTTGAATTTGCACTTAACTACAGGACTTGTATGAATGCACTCAGTCCCTTTCCACCACTGGGGAAGGTGGACTAACAGGTAAAATAAAAAGACTTGAAGAAGGCTGGATGAGACGTAAGTGTTGACCATTCGCAGCAGAATTAATGCTCTAATAGACTCTCCAGCACTTATAGAATCCATTTCCCCACTCTCGGTGACAGCATCAGCACTCCTGGAAGTGGCAAAAGCATCCATTCTGGTGTCAAGATGAGAGACCATGGGTGATTTCTCTTTAAGTTATATTACAATAGTCACTTAAGGTAATGCACGCCCGGGTGGACCTGTGATTAATTAATCTGCTTTTGATTTGCTAATGACAGTTCAAGTCAAATACAAGGTTAGCTGAGGCTGAGTCAATTTAACTGCAGCGGCAGAGAGGAGAGTGGTGAGTGTGGGAGATATCAATTTATTGGTATCATCCCTCATTATAATGGCTCCTATTAGCCTGTGGCACCTCACATACTTACTCACAGCATATTAATAGACAAATACAGTGTTACACACGCCCATATGTGAGATTGCATTAAAGGTTTCCCATAAACATTAAAATCACTCATGTTGTTTTGTAGTAGTGTTAAATTAATGTTTTGTGTAACTAAAAAGAACGAAAAAAGGCTATAAATAGCATGCTCTTGGAGACGCAGCACTATCCACGGTACATGAAATACAGTAGGGAGAAAAGACCCATCCATCCATCTCCTCCTCTGCTCCTCCACTGTCAGTACCAACACTCAGATGAAGATGAGTGTGAGAGAGATGGGCTTCTGAGCGTCTCCCATCTCCATCCATCAATCTTAGCTGACTTCTCTAATAACCTTTACAGGAAAGTGATGTCTGATGAAAAAAAGAGGAAAGGACGGCAGAGAACACAGGCGGCCATGTCTTCACTGGTAGACTCTGCCCCCCCTCCCTCCATGCTGTGTTTTCTGAACAGGATGACTCTAATAAAAGATTGCTGACACAACAGCCCCCGTGTTTAGAACCGCCGTAAGGCCACGGGCTTGTTTTTAATTTGAGCGCACGTTCGGGGATGAAGCCTAAGGACGTGGCTGCTGTAAGCTCCCTCTTTCCTTTTTGGATATTATTAACTCTGCGGCTCTGGAATCGCATCTAGGAAGATGAGGCCTGAGCGCTGGAGCATAATCGCAGCGCTCTGAGCCTGCCAAATCAACAGAAACATTTCCCAAGACCTTCAGTATCAACACAAAGGGTGAAAAGAAGCTTGGACAACAAAAGATGCGGCTCAAGAGTGAAGAGGGAATTTAATTTAAGTGACTGAAATCCAATTAAATCTGAGTTACTCAAACATAGCATGATGAGGCTCAATGACCAAGCATAAGGCATAACAATGACTCAACTTGATATAATGCTTGCAGAGTAGCGCTTTTATCTACATGTTGAACATTTATGCTCCAGACCTGGAACCTCTCATGTGGCCGTGGAAGAGTTGACCCTATTAATGATCAGATAACAGCCAAACATCTGAAGTAGCCATAGAATGTCAGTGCTACTCGCTATGTTTTTCTAGATTGTTGATGCATGACATGCTACCTGACACGACATTATCTGTCTCATTAGCGCCAGTAGTCTAAGACAAAGCCTGTCAAACATCCAGCATAGAACATTTAGACGAATTTCCCTGACTAGCGTACTGTCCAAAGTGCTGGAACAAATTCTTCTGGACAGGCTTCAAGAATATATAATAACTACTGACAATCAATTTGGCTTTTAAAATAAACATGGCACAGATTTGTGTACATGTGCACTGAGGGAAGTTGTTCAATTTTTGACCAAGCTAATCCTGGTAAATTGTTTTTTAAACTACAAGAGAGATGTCATATGAATGTATATATCATATCTGACAGGAATCTGGCACTTTTAGTGTTCGAACCATGCAAGCTGAGAGTGTATCTGCACCCCTGCTGCTGACCAGTGGGGCCTGACAAGGTGGAATACTCTCGTCTTTTCTCTTCAGTCTGTATATAAACAACCTTTCTAAACAGTTAAGAATGTAGGACTGGATATATGTTGGTGCATAGTCTTATTCACCATCTAATGCATGCTGATGACTTTGTCGTCCTCCTTATAGTGCTGGCTTACAGCAACAGCTCGGAGTCTGCTCAAGTTATGGCGTGCAGCGTGACATTAAATTTAACTCTAAAAAGAGTGCTGTCTAAAACCAAGGAGGATCAGAATGAAATCTTTCCTTCATTCTTTACAGCTTTATAGCTTTTCTTTATACATTCTTGACATTAAAACAGGTCTTTTCAGAGGCTCTGCTCTGTACAGCCCACTTGTTGTGCAGTTACAGCGAAGCAAAAATGAAAAGGCTCCTGTTGGCATTTCGCGATGCATTTAGACGCATGCTGAAGATGGACGAGTGCAAGTCACGTGTTTGTGTACAAATGTATCGATTAATTCATTCAAAAATGTAATCATAATGGCCTTAACTTCTCCCAAGAGATGTCTGTATGTGTGTTAATCACTGTGGACTTGTGAGCTTCATAATTTTTATATTGATGTGGACCTATGAGTCTGAAATAAAGTGAAATTGAATCAAGCTTATGATAAGTTTCAGTACTGTAGCTCCTCCTGTAGCCAATTTGCATCTTAGACTAATAGACAAAATTTTCAGGATGCATGACGCATTTCTTATTTGTGCTTGAGAGTGAAAATATGGATGAACTCATTTATTGTACTGCACTCGTTCGCTCTTGAATGCGCCTCATGCTTCACTATAACAGTTTTTGTATTTTGTCAAACAGTGAGCGAGCTTGACTACACTCATATGTGGCTCAGGGTGAATTTCTCCCACGACTGCAGTTATCAGTTAAGTGGTACAGCACATGCTCATGGGGTGTGTGTGAGTAGTTCGATAGCAGCGGTGCAGCTTCAGGAGGCCTGTTTGAATTTCTTGGTGCCAGCGTGGTGGTGAGGGCAGACAGGGCACGTAAGACAACCTAGAAGGTCCAGACATAAGAGGGTGTGTCATTAGACCCCTGCCTGTAGCCCCCTGGTCAGATCCTCCCAACATCCGTCTTCATTAAAAAGGTTGCTCTCTGAGCAGATGGTCATTAAGAGCACCCCCGACCCCCCTTCCTTTTAGTCCAGGCACCCTCTATGCACTAGGACACTACCTAGAGGACACCCATCGTCCCTCAGGAATCCAACAAAATCTCACCAAAGAAGAAGTGGTGCCTGACAAGGCCACCTGGTAATGATCACTCTGGGGTCTTCATAAATCTCTTTTTGAAATCTTTCAGACTAACAGCATGAAGTATGGAGATGGTCCATGTAGCAGTGTAATCAATATGTCATCCCTGTGGCACAAATAGAGGTGGTCAGAGTGACACAACTGATACAAATGGCTCCCAAAAAGTGAATAATATCATCAGTGCTTTCCTGCTCTGTTTCCTTTTCCAGTTAAGTGTTTTTGCCCCTGTGTCTTTTATGTGACTGGCATATCAATGTTGTTTGAGACTGCACTGTTGTTCAGACCAACGCCGGGGATATATGAGGACGTGGCCAGGTTTTTCAGGAAAATCTGGGGTTGATAAACACAGGATGTCAAAGTCATTTCGGTCCTGTTGCTTCACTGTGGCCATGGTGGAATCTATCCATGTATAATTGCTGAAGTACTGTACTTGAGTACAAATTTAAGGTACTTGTAGTTATTTTTTTCCATTTTATGTAATTTGAAGTATTGCACTTTTTACTCTATTTTGTCTGACAGCTTAAGTTACTTTGAATGCAGCACTTTTATTTCCAGTAAAGTATTTTCATGGTGTGGTATTGATGGTTTTACTAGGGTAAAACGGATCAAGACTTTATAAGGGAGGGGTCTGTCTAATGTGATGCTTTGTGAACCTGAACCAATCACATCTCAACCCAGTGTCTGCAAACACATCGCTCCTTTTGCTACATGCATAAAGATTCTTACACCGACACAAATTGTGTTGGGAGTGAAACTCCAGTAAAACCGAAAAAAAAGAGGTCACAGGTTGTCAGCGGTGATTTGTGAAGTTGTAACTCCTGGGTCCAATATGAGTAATGTCAATGTTATCTACATTTTAGTCAAGGCAGCCTCATCATCAGTATCTCCAGCGGCAGCCACCATGGATCCCAATTACCACAGTAATCACTCCCTAGCTGAGAGCACGGTTTCAGACAGGGTAAAGTATTATCCATCTTCATCATATTCATTATCAGGCAGCAGACGCAGGTGTCCTGGCCTCCCACTGCTCCACACCATTAGTGACTGATAGACAGTGGCAATATAGCGCCTTTGCTCTGCAGAACACGCCCACATACCATTTTTCGAAAAGAAAAAGTCTTAATTTAAACAAGTTGCTGAAATATGCAGAGGATTTTCTGACTGCGCCGTCTTCCTCTCACCTATACAGTAATTGTTGCGTGTCACAGGCATCATGTGGACAGGCTACCACGTCTACAGTAGGTGCGTGGTCAAAGGTCACACAGCGGGGGGTTCGCAGCACATCATTTGTTCTCTCCTGATTATCCCCTGCTGTCTCTCTAACAAGGAGGGTCAGTGTGACAGACATAGAGCATCTCTGCTTCAGACCGCGACGGGACAAAAAGGTGACATGGAACGGTGGCAGATAGCTGTGGCATGTTTGTCACCCATCCATCCACCTCATACTGACACAGACATGGGTGAAAAGGGCAGATTGCTCCCTGCTGGAGGCACCTGTATATGGGCGCCTTATGCAGACTGTGCCACACATGTGCAAGGCGTAGACTGCGGTGGGTGCTGTGCGGTATTCTCAGCGATACTCAAATAAATCACCTCATTAGCCTGTTCTCTAATGGGTTATTGTAGCACCAGGCTGACACCCTGTTCTAGTAAAAGCTCATGAGATTTCAAAATTCAGAAACGCTTTTGGGTGGGATCGTTTTCCTATCCTCTGGCACCTGGTCGAGGTCATTCTATTAGGTGGATTGATTTACATATAAATTGAACATGTGGTATTACGCACCTCCTTAAACTCATCTGTTTCACCACTGTATCCCATTATCTGCCTTGCATACTTCAACAAGCATTTAATTTCGTCTTTCATATTGTCTTATGTTTCATTATGTTTCAGTGTTATTTATTAAAATTCATTTAGCTAATAACGCCCACACGCACTGCCCCTTTTCCTGCAACACACCTATTCTAATGTGTTCTGAGCGACTGTGTGTCCTGAGGTAAAATGGGAAATGTTGAAAATTCACTGGAATATGAAAAGCAATCATATTTTCTGTATCAGTAAGCAGGTTTGCGGTAGCTGGGGGTCATTCTTGCTCTCTGCTGTTGCTTGGGGAGGCATTTTGTAAGAGCCCCCAAGGCTCACCTAGTTAATTAAGTTTTTCTGCTATTAGAACGATGTAACTTGTGATTTTACCGCTCCACAAAGCTAATTCTCTGCTACCGATCAAGGTTTGATAGACATTACTTCTCCTCTGCACGATGCCTTGTTTCACCAATGGAAATGTATTATGCCGTGACACGATGCACATCAATGATATTTTTGAAATGACTCACACTTAGTTGAAAATTATGAGATGATTTGCGAATACATGAAAAGTAACTGGTCCTTCTACCGGAAATTAGAATGTCAGTGAAGTAGAAAAAAAGGAAAAAGTGTCTTAAGATAGTGAAAATAAAGTTGATGAGCATGTGAACTATGCTGCGGAGTTGTCTTGGTGATGTGGAGTTTGAAAGCTATGAAGAGAAAAAAGATCCAGATATAGAAACGTGTGGGTGTATGTGACTTTAGCCGCTGCAAAGAAAAAAATTAAGCAATAACATTGGCTAGGTGAGGCACTTATAAAGAGTGAAAATACAAATTGATTCAAACCTTTATGGGAAAATGGAGCTGAATGGGTTTCTGCTGCAACAGTGCTAATACTGCACTATTTCTGCACTCCCTGTGCAGAATCATCTGGGATTTTTTTTTAACATTGCTCAATATTTAGACTCCACAAGGTGAAAAGCTCGACCTTGCAAAAGAAGTGTTTTCAAGGCATTTAGGACTCACAAATCAGCAGCTGCTTGTGCTTCTCTTAGGTGAAATGGATTAAATAGACAGAATGAGAACTAGAATTACATTCATTGTCATTTCATGAAAGAAGCCCTGCAAATTCACATGGAACTTTTTCTCTTTTAAACCCTTCTGGGGGGCGAATGCATGCATGTCTGTGAAAGGTGCATGCAACAGTGGGCTCTTAAAATAGAGATGGAAACAGTGGCTGGCATGGTGGGCCATCAGGGTAATTTCGTCTAAATTAAATTCAGCCCATGGAAATCATAAACAGAATAGCTGATAAGGCCTAACCTAGAATTCAGACACAGACAGAGCTCATTCCTTAAGCTCTTTACAGAGACCAAATCAATGCAACCATGGCCATACAGGTGACATAGTCATAAGCTCCCAAAATATATGCACCATACATTGGATGGGTAAACTGCCATAGACCCTAAAGTATTCCTACACAAGAAGAAATGCTTAAACATGCTTCAAAACTCAGACTTATGTGAACAAAGCGACACCGGTTTGGTGACTTTCACTCAGGACAACCCATTAAAAGAGAGACATCTTTGTAGCAGAGGTTGTTTTTGGGATATTCTTAGAGAAATCCATGGATTGCTCTCATCTGGCCCCTCACCTCAGAGCAAGGGTAGCCAACACGCTTCAAGAGCCACCAAACAAATGTTTTTTCTTCCAGAGTGGTTTGATGTGGATTTGGCTTCAGGCCTTTGTTGAGTGTGAAAGTGTGGCAGCTGCAATTTCAGATGCAAGTGTGTAATCAAAACATTATGTGACTCGCATTTTGTAATTAACCAATAATGCATGAGACCATCCAAATGAGTGTACAAGGTCTGAATCTGAATGCGGACTGTGTGTAACATGAACATTCTCTGCAATTTGGTCCTATATTTTTCCTGTCTAATAATTACATAACTTGCCATGAGATACATTAGGAAGCCATGCATAAAATGACAAGTGGCCTGTAAAGTGTATAATTGCACGCAGGAATGCCTGACTTACCTGGTTCACCCTCGCTGGCTCCATCCTTTTTCAGCTCCGTGCCTTCTTTTCTCTGCTGAAAATCACTGATGAAGCAGTTTCCACTTATACTGCAGAAGGCAGACGCTTGTCAAGGAGACTGAGATCGGTGTCTCTTGACCTCCGCAAGTTATACCCATGCCTTGTCAGCGTGCACCAACACACTTTGTAGCGCTGACTTAACGTCAGACAAACCGCCATAGAATGAAAATCTTGTAGTTGCCCCAGTCCTTTGAACAAATAATTATTTGGCCCATTTAGCCTTGAGTTCTACAAATGAATGCCCAGCACTCAGTAATGTCTCCCCTTGTTGAATTTCTGGCCCAATAACTGCACAACAAGTACATTTTTAACCAAATATTGGGAGTTGCAATATTCATTTAGTGTGGAATCTGCACCCAGGTTTACAAATGAGGCTGTGGGTCTACACTAGATTTCTTATCTTAAACAAAACAACTAAGGCCTACAGAGGACCTTCCACCACACAGGCAGCGCTTCAAGGAAGTGAGGCAGCTCCAAACTGATTTCCTTTTTTGGCTCAGAAAGGCTTTGGCAGTGACGCTGTACTAACAGTGGCTTGATGTTATTCATTGTAATTTTCTACTGTCCCAGTTCGGTTTGTCACATTAGCAGGAGCAAGTGCAGTTTTTCCTTCTTGCTGCTTAGTGTAGTGGGAAATGATATTCCCTCAATGCATGAATTGTGGGAATGTGACATGACACACACTGTATGTATTAGAAAATGAGCCTCAGAACAATGATCATTATGTCATTCTTAAAAGATTCAGAGCACATTTGCATTGAAAAGTCTGACAGCAGGCAGTTAAGTTTTTCTCATGTGTGTTATTAATGAGTCAAACATGGATTCTGGCCTATAATAAATACTTAACAGACCCCAGAGAGGGACCTCAGACCTCAAGTTTCAAAGGAAGCTACACATTATACATATACAATACAGTCTGCTACATAATATTGCCTCTTTGATCTTTGTGGCGCACACCAGATCCTGTGAACTGCGAACGTTAATGTAGGCTGTGTCATATGTCCAAGGTGTTGACATACTCCTCCACAGGAGGATGTCTCTCATCATCCCAGCTATCTCTAACAGAGGAAAGATCCACAAAGCTCTGTCAGCAGAATAATAGCAGGAGCCACAGCTACAAGGTAGTTTCCTCCCCCTGCAGCGAGGCGGATTTAAACACCTCCAGGAAGCGTCTCTAATGTCCGCCTTAAATGGAAGACGCAACCTGAAGCCTATGCGAAGTGTCTGAAAACAAACGTGATGACCGACAGACATCCAGTCCCACTATCATGTTTTTTTCTGCGAAAGCCAATAACGTGGAGCACTATCAGGCTTCACAGGGAGAAAACTCCCCTGTGCTTTATGAAACTCATATATCAGAGATAATAGATTGTGAAGCTTGCCTGGGTTAGCTTGTCCTTTGTTTACACAATGAAATTAATAAAACAGTAGGAAACACAAAAACCTGCCTTGATGTCCTTGGGAAATACGCAGGCCGATGGGGTTTCTGAGCATTAGTTAGACGCTTTGCTAATCTATAACCCACTTAATGGAGGGACAGACTTGCACCCACAGATATAGGTGCAACCGCACACACACATTTATAGTGTTAGAGAAGTGGCAGGTAGAGCTGTTGATCAGTAGCATGGATGAGAGTAATAGATCCGTTTAGCGTTAATCAATGTCGCTCACAGGCTCATTGAGCAGTGCACTCAGCATCCTGCTTTTGTGTCAGAGAGCCTTTTAATCTAATTGGACATTAAACTCCTGTCATTATTCCTCATGCAGTGAGACTTATTTATGGCTCTCCTGCTTGCTTGTCTTTACCTTTTCATTACAGCATGCCAGTCTACATCAGCAAACTCATTAAAGGAAATGAATCAAAGGAGAAAGCTGGTGTGCGGCTGAAAAGTGTAATTTAATAAATGTGTGTTAGGCTGCAGTGCTCAGCACATCATTCATGTTGTTTACGGGCTGTAATGTGTAAGCAGGTGAGGGCACTTTAATAATAAAGGCCTTTCACAAAGGCAAACATCAGCGCTGCATTTTAATACATGGACCTGTGGGCAGTGGCAGGACTGCCAATGCCGAATGCAGTCAGCAGGAATTTTGTGGTGAATGTGGCTCAGAATTAGCAAGTTCTTGCTCAGATTTCATGTTTCTGGCCAATCAAATGTCATCAAGTGTTTTATTTCAATGCGATATGTTAACGTGAAATTGTAAAAGTGTCATTGATGTTGTTTGTGTATTTTTTTTAATTAAAGTGAGACTAATTAACTTAATATTTTAGAAAGACAGCACAGGATATCAATCACTCAAAAGACATTTCAATACACTCAGAGCATTAGGACGACTCTTCTTTTCTCTCTTTGTGCTGCTACAGTATGTTTTAGCGTTAACCATGATCCCATGATTGCAAGACATCCTCACAGTTTGCCTAGGTTTATGGGCTAAAATACTTGGTTATCTTAAGAAAAAGATCATGGGTTAGTTAAAATAGGTCAACCTCGACCTCTGGTTTCACTTGGGACACAAACAGCCGTGTCCTGGGTGAAGGTCCTGTGTTTGTTTGTTCCTCCATTTGTGGACTTTCTTGCTGTTTATACTACACCATCTAACTTCCTCCTTTGCTCCAACCATAATAACAATGGCCACGAGAGGTGGTAAACAAACATTAAATGTAAATATGGGTCGTCGCAATAACCTGCTTGCACAGATGCCCATTTTTCTTCTGATGAACAGCTGTGTTATTGTCACTTGTGGCCCCAGTGGCTGCTGCTTAACTAGCCTACTTTATCTTGCTTTAAAGCTGCATTGCTTAATAGTCAAGGATAAACAATGGATCAGAATGACAGTAAAAGTGATATGAAAGGGCTTGCTTGTGTAAATATATTATTAGATAATAATTATCACATCATTTTGAGCTCTACGGGGCCTTTTAGGTTTTTCACTGCATTGTTTTGGTTGCATGGCCCGCACCTTTTCTGTGCTATGTTTACTCTTAGCACTCTTATCAGCATTGCTTTCACTAAAAAAGCTTTATAATCCCACTGTGTGCTTCCTGCACTGCAGACTAACAAAGCTAGTGAGTAGCTGGTAGTGCATAGTGGAGCATTTAGCAGCTAAAGAGCAACAGATTGTCTTCCTCAGGAACCAGTGGAGACCAAAACAGAGATAGAAGGAGAGTGAATATTGAACTTAAATTTGCCAGGTGACTAGACGCGCAACTTGAAAGCTAATGTTGCTCCGTGTCTGCTGGATGTGTAACTTTAACAATATAAGGTGATAATATGCCTGCGATGTGTTTACAGCCGCTGCCTTCAAGTGGAAAAAAAAAGAAACAATGCTGCTTTAGAGTGACTGTTTGCTTCATTTTAAGTGATTATAAAATCTTGTAAGTTATTCTGATGTAATCCTGGTGGATATCAGCACAGCCTCTGTTGCTTTCAGCCCATTTATTTCTGTGTCCTCAGGTAGTGGCTGCATTGGTGTGCACCAAATTGTTGTTGTAAATGTTCAAATTGTACACATATTAACTTTGAGGTGGCATCATTTCTAGGGGGCATCTGGCCCCTGGTTGTTGGTCTGTTACAGACCAAGTGCATTCTTTTAACACTGAGGCAGATGAGGCAATAAGATGAGGAAGAAAGTGACAATTGTGTGGCTTGAGGGTCTTAGGAGACTCCCCAGTCATTATTGTGCGCACAGCAGCCGGAGAACACCTCTTCATGGGTGTTTAAGCAAGCACTTTAAATGGAAATGTACTTGACACCTTAAGAGATGTAATCATTGGGTATTTGAATTCGACTCAGTTCTCCCCTAAATGTCTCTATGTAACTCCCTCTTTCCCACTTCTTGTCATTCTCGGATGCCTTCTCACCTTCTCCGTGCTGCTCTCCTGTTCACTTTATTTCCCTCTCTCTCTCACCACCCACTCATTCCCATTTTGAATTACTCGTGTTCCTCGCCGCATCCTTGCATTTTATGATCTGTTGGTGTTGTTCTTGATCTGTGTTCATTTCTGAGCTGCCGAATTGTCAGAGGATGATGTGAGGGTGGCGCCTCTTACAGTGTGAAGGATTGAGGTCAGTTATTGGAAATTACAAGACTGTAGCCCAGACATGCTAAATGTGGCTATTTTCCTCTTTCATGGGCAGAAATATGGAGTGTTTTTGTTTTCAAAGCAAGGCTATTTCTTGCTTTCATAAAATACCCAGAGCATGTTCAGAAATTGTAGATGAATAGAAAATAAAGAGAATTTGAGAATTTGAGAATCCCTGCATTTCAGTGTTATTTAAGTGATGCAAAATCCTATTAGCAGATAATGACACGACACTGTTATCTAATTGAGCTGAAAAATTACATTTAAGATATTTTCACCTCAGATCATAATTACCTTTCACGATGTTCGTCACTCTCTGCTTTCATCTCCACAGTCCTTGATTTCTGCTGCATCTCTCGCGTCCTTCCTCACAATCTGACCACTCATTACAACAATTACAGCCAGTGAACATTTCATTAACCTAATATGTCTTGGCTGAGACTTACAGTATTATTGTGCTGAGCCTACTGTTTTCACCACACTCTCATTGCGCTGACCCTTCCCTTCCTGCCAACCTCACCCCTTACTGTCAACTGAAAAGCAGCTAAATTAATTGTGTTTTTGTCCGCTGCTTGCTTCACAAATTAATTTATGAGAGTTTCCTAGCATGGCTATTAAAGATGGCATTGATTTAGATTTCTTCTGCATATTATCAGTGTTCAGTCTTTGCACTACTGTACACATTTTGTGTTTAACCAAAGCACATAAGGTTTCCTTGCGTATTAGCATTTCTTTTCTCATATTTTGGGCATTGTTGGGCTGCTGTCTTTTATGCAGTTAAATTTGCAAGAAAATAAGCACTGAAACAGGAGGACACAGTTATAGGACAAGTGTTTTGTAATCAAAATGTGGGTGGGAGACAAAGCTATGCAAAGAGTCTTGAATACAGAAATCAGCATGGGACAAGCTTCCTGTCTGCATTAGAAATCCGCTTCTGAAGCTGGACACACACTTCCTTTTACTCCCTGCCTTCATAAAACAGAGCCTTGCAGCGAAGAATGGCGTTCTTGTGAAAGCTCCTCCTTTGTTCTTTTCCTCTGATGGCCTATCATTTGGACATGGCTTGCCAGGAACAGTCTGTTCCACATTAACTGCTTGAGAGGTCAAAACCAGCTTGATCATTAGCCTTCACAAGGAGCTCAGTCTCCCTCCCACATCTTTTACATTTATTTTAAAGGGTTTTTCATATTTCTGCGCCTTTTCCCCCAACTTATCCCTCCGTTTTGGTTTCTTTTTCATTTTTCTCCTCCCAAAGTTCATAGCTGTGGTACTGTGTTGTGTTCCCTGTTATAAAATACTGTCTGATTGCTGACTATGGTTGTTAATTAATCGCCCAAAAATGTGCATTTTGTTGACAAGAAAAATCCTTCCATTCCATTCAAATTGCAGAATTTTTTCGTCATGCACTAGTAAAGCAATTACATGCAACATGCATTACATACAGTGTAATTTCAATTATTAACCATCTTCAATAATACTATTATCATTATTTTTTGTCATGAATCCATAAATCTAACAATATGGCGAACAGCCTGATATTTTCTCAGCCTCTATGGAACTGGAGCCTGCTCCCTCTGCTCCCTGTGCATGGTCAATCATATACACTTTGCATGGGAAATTAATTCCATTATTAAACATGCTGCACTTCAGAAATTTCAATTACCGACGGCGGCATGAGGAGAAAAAAGAAAGTAATGCAAGCCTACTCTAATGCATGAATATTGTATTAGGCCAAGAGAGTAATCACGGCCGATAGCTACAGAAGTCAAGTGTCTAGAGGTCCATTTATATACATGACTTCTGGCCAGATGGCCACTGCAGACAACAGGTTCATTTATGAAGTCTACTTATGCAGCCATCAGGAATTGAAATATATTAAAGTGGTCAAGAGTGTGACAACTGAGAGCTCCAAAAACAAAATGGCCACTCTACTTAATGGGGTTAAGAGGTATAATGGCAAATGCTGCACGAGTGGGCAGCTCCGTTGCACCTGAATTAACACTGCTGACCTGTCTGCTTGTTATAGCAAGAATTTGCGATACAGAGCAACATTTTGTTTTCACAATCGCACCGTCTGTTATCATAAGCAAATTCAATTTTCTTTTGGAGCACAAAGTGTTGAAATAAATGCTCAAGGTTTTTTAGATGTCTTTTGGGAAATTGGCAAAGCATGAACACAGGGGAACAAAGTGGTGTGTTTTGACCCCGTAGAGGACAAACACTTACCACCGTTAATTTCCTCGCTTGCCATTTCCTCATGTTTTGCGGACTTGAGCACTCTTTCCAGTTGGGTAAAATGTCCCTCGTTGCCGTCGAGCCATGAGTCTGGTAGGGAAAAAGGTCAAAGCAATTTATATGTGACACATAGAGTTTGATCGCTTTGTCATCGCCTCGGGGGCCAAACCTGCCGCTCTCAAAAGTACGCCCCATACACACACACACACACACACACACACACACACACACAGACACACACACACAGAGGCATGCACACACATTCTGACGTGCATGCACAACACACACACGCACAACTGCCATCTGCATGAGAATGTGACAAAACGATTTTGCTTTAGCCTGGTTGCACGCCTTTGGTGTGTCTTTGTGTTGTGTGTGAAATGAGGCAACAGCATCATGCTGCGGAGGTTAAATAAAAGACCGAGATCAGTTTTAAGGTTATGCAGCCTATAGATTTTTCTCCAGTGATCAATTTATTTTGTAAAATGCCTCATTGCTTCAGGCAGTT
This sequence comes from Chelmon rostratus, assembly GCF_017976325.1. Classification (NCBI taxonomy): domain Eukaryota; kingdom Metazoa; phylum Chordata; class Actinopteri; order Chaetodontiformes; family Chaetodontidae; genus Chelmon; species Chelmon rostratus. The sequence continues at coordinate 13,239,142 of NC_055676.1, read as the reverse complement.
GTCGACAGTGAAATAAGCCAAATGTTTTTTGCTCGCAATGTCGAGTTTAACATCAGCATGCATTGCCAGAAATGCATCATCCCCCTGGGTTTTGTCAAAGTCAAACCAGTAGTGTAGCAGCAGCACTTGAAAATTGTAATATTTCAACCTTTATTTACTCAGTTGGATCCCGTAACACCAATTAGTCCGTTAATTCACTTTAAAGAAATACTCCTTGTACACGCATTAAAATGAGGTTTGGTTGGGCTTGATGTAAAATTTCCAATGTTGAATTTTAGTGTTTCCATCAGGTCCATCAACACAGTCTTTAAGATCCAGGGACACCAAACTGTCAGTCCTCTAATATCTAATGACTCCCCAGAGATAACCGAAGGAAGAAATTTGACAGACAGACAACTAGAAAACTAATGACATCAGTTCTAAATTATTACATCATACTACTATATATAAGAATTAAGCATGTGAGATCATTTTATGAATTAAATGAAATTGAACGGCATTGTGTTTATGGTATGAAAAATTGTTTAGATTTGGGCAGAGGCTAATTTAAGAGGTTTTAATATTATTGTAATGTTTAAGTGAGCATCAAACTATTTAGCTTTTGGTCACTTTTAATAGACTTAAAACACTAGAAAATCTGCTATCTCTTGGTGTTAAATGTAAATGTCTAGATGCTGGAAGGCAGAAAAAAAAATGAAGACCTCAGGTGGGATGATGGTGATGGTGTGTCTGCTGCAAGCGCGCTGTAATAGATGAAATTGTGCAGATGTGTCATTATTTATTGTACACATCTGCTTGGGTTACAGGCAACAAGGAGAAGATGGGTGAGGGAAAGTCCGGGAGGCAGTAGCTGCCTCCATGAATACGCATCATGCCAATTCCACAGTGATTTATGGAGAGTCTTGCCAAAGCAGGGGGACAAATGACCTTCACACATAGCTATCAGAGGAAGATATCAGCGGACAGGGATTTCCGTATCACAACCCTATTCGCCTCCAGGACCTCCGTCCAGGCTGTGTGTTTGTCTGTGTGCAGGTGTGTGTGTGTGTGTGTGTGTTTGTGTGTGTTGCTGAGTAAAACTGACACTGAGCTGGTCCTCGGGGCAGAGGAGCACTGCTGGTTGCATTCCATGTGTGTGAGTCTGTCTTTGTGAGAGTGCCAGACCAAGTGTTTATGTTGTGTCAAATGCAGACAAGAGTCTCTGCATGGCCAGCACGTTGTGGAGGTCTGACCTGCCTTTGCAAAATAGTTGTGATGTCCCCTGCACTGAAAAATAATAATAAATCACCATCAGATGGTCTGTTCTCTATCAGAGTGTTAAAATGAAATTACTGCGGGGTGTCTGGACACAGAGCTAAGGTTTGACATAGTTTGCAATACTACTAAAGCACAAAAAGTGCTTTAATGCCGTCGCACAGTCACCCATTTATTAAAGGATCAGTTCACCCAAATCACATTTTCTCACTGCAGCCTGGTGGTTTCTAGCCATGCAGACAGTTTTATCTGCTAAAATTTTAAGATAGCTGGAGATTTTTGTTGCCATCCAAACACAATGGAGGTGAATGGAATGCTATGTGGTGCTGAAAGCATTAAAAAAAATACACAGAAAAATGCGTGTTTTTCCAGAAATGTCCCCTCTATGGAGGTCTGTGAAGCTGGTACCATTTATTGAGGTACCGTATATACTATACTATACTTTGTGTTTGTCTCAAACTCCTAATGGAAGTAGCAAAAATGAGATTCGAATGACTTCTGTAAGTTTTTGTCATAACTTCTATGTGTGATTGAACTGACCTTTTATTGTGCTGCCAGCTGTGTGTGACGGGCTGCAGGTGCAGGCTGCTGGTGTCTTCTTGGGCAGCCGCTCTGGTTTGTGTGTCAGTCTGTTGCTTAGTGATCCTGCTGGTTCTGGGCGTTGGAGTGCATGCTGTTTCCCTCATGACTCCAGATGTTGTGTGTCATCATGCCTTTGATTGTTCTCCTGCTGGCCACTCCAGACACTCTGACTTTTTCAAACGTGTTTTCATTCCCTTTCTTCTCTGAGAATGCCAGAGCACTTTCATTCAAACCAAGACATGCAGTGAATTTTTTTTTTCTCAAAGGTGGGCACTAGTCAAGGCTAAGATGGTGACATTGTATAAATATAATCTATAGCCTGCCCAAAGGTCAGCCTGTGATTAAACATTGTGAACATTTTATGCATTCTCAGCAAGAGCTAACACTCTGTTTCTCTCATTGTAGAGTCAGTTTGGACAATTTTACAGATGATCACATATGCTATTTAAACAAAACACATGTAATTTGACCCAAAATAATAAAAAACAGTGCATTTTTCTCACTGTATCAAATCACATTTCAAAGGATGTAAAGTCAATTCTGGGTACCCCACTTTTACCTGCATAAACATCATTGGGTGAAATTTTATGCAGATGACATCACTTTATCTACCTTTAAGTCCTCAGTAGAACAATCTGTAAACTAATGCATTATCTGCAACAGTCTTATGGCAAGCATGCAAATATAAGCATGACAAGCCTCTCACAGGCTATGCAATCAATGAACCTGACTGAGGCAGTTCATCAGCTCTTCTCTTCAGCACTTACATCAAAGTAAGTATTTTCTGGAATAATAATAATGAAGTTTTTCTAAAATATTGCAGAGTTTTAGCCTTTCGGGCCCCTAAAGCTGGCAAGCCTGCAAATAAACATGCACGACTAAACATCAGCTACTAACTTTTTCACAGGCTATGCAATCAATGAAACTATAGAAACTATAGGAGAGATTGGAATGTTTAAATATACCTAAATTACTTGTTTACATTCAGGGAAAATCACCAAAATCCATTGTACTGTATGTAGCTTTTGAAAAACATTCAGTAAACATTCCTTGCATCCATGTTTACTTGCTACTAGTCTTCTTCTTCTCTGGCTTTGATGGTGCATTGCTGCATTTCTTTGCACATCACTGCCACTCAGTGGAATAGTGTGAAACCATTGGCAGGAACGTTAATCACATCACATTGTGTGCATGCATTGCCCCATAGCGCTACACTAGTGGTCAAAAAAACCCACACGGGACCTTTAAATTAGATTGAAACTCAAAACGCAGAACTACTTCACTACAGAATATATTGTAAAAAGTCAATAAAGTATTCAAGTGTACGTACTTTAAAAGTAAAAGATGAGCTGAGGAGCTGAAAACGTGTCTTGTTATGCATGCCCGCTGGCTACAAACCTGCACTTCGCTCACAGCTAAACAGAACGGAGCCAGCAATATGACTGTGCATGGCTTGTTGAGGAGATCAAGCTGTATCACTGCAAACCATCATTGCAGTGCTGGTCTCTCACCAAGATCTCTAGCTGCTTGTTGTATGTAGCTAATCGGAATACAAACACTTGGACAGTGTATGAAAGTGCCCATGTGTTCATACTGAATGAAAGGCACCATATGTTCACAGAAAAGGCATAATGGTTGTGTTTCGCTTAGAAATTCCTACAAGGATTATTGGCACCACAACATCCATACTTGCTTTATGTTAAGCAGCCAACCAAATTTGAAACATATGGACTGACTATGTTAATTAGAATATGTAGCAAAGATTTACAGTAATTATATTTTCCTGGTCCACAGTTCTTTAGCATGAACCAGAGTATTCCAGGTAAGGCCTGCCTGGTCTTCCCCAGTCAGGTGACACAAAGCCTGGCACTACCTCCACCTCTGTCTACAGACATCTCCAGTATTTTTTTCAATCTTTATAACTGCATTAAACGGTGCTGGAAATCTGTGTGTCCCATTTGTCTGGCCTTTTTACTGGAGGCTCCTGACACTCCAGTCCACAGATCACGAACCCAATTAAAGCAGGCAATTTGTGTTAAATTTATTATGCCAAGGCTGCACTGCCATTGGCTCAGAGCTCATCAGGCCCCACCTTTATCACCCTTACAAGTGCAGCCTGGTGCTTGAGAGGTCTGTGGTCATTTTTGTTATTGTTCCTTTGATTTATTTCCCTCATAGCACAGAAACTGGCCAGAGACTGCCTCCACTGCCCACAGAGAGTAAAATAAACTACTGTTCCATTATGAGCTATCTTATCCTCTGATGACAGTATTATGAAGGAGGAAGATATACTGACTCATTCAACTGTAGAAACTTGCTTTATGCTCATCTGATAGCCAAATTTATCATTTAAAAAAGCCAGTGGAAGAGGAAACATGATACACTGTAAATTTTTACCTGTTTCTATAAAGTATAAGATACTGTCATTAATATCTGTGCCATTAAATATTTATTCCATCTTAACTTTACCATGTATTTTCACAAAGTACACATTAATCACACTGCATGTGTCTGTATTTATTTTACTCATAACTTCACATGTAATGGGCCAGTGTTCTGCCCTGATGTGGACACTTTAACTGCAATTTTTCACACTCCCTTTGATTGTCATAGGATAGCTTTAGAGGCAGTGCATGGAAGCAATCTCATGAATACAAGAGTTATTTAACAAACACTAAGCCAGTCTGCAGCCCAGGAGGGGAGGAGACTATGGTATTGTTCCATTTCAAGCCTGTCAGTCTGACTGATGACTTCTGGGCCTCACATCGTTTCTCTTTCTTTTCATTGTATTTATGATTTGAAGTAGAGGAATTACAACACAGACAGTCTGCAGAGTCTCCTGCATTTATTTTAAATCCTCCTTTGACTGTCAGCTGTAGGTAGTTCCTTGTTTCTCTGAAGGACATATGCATTCAAGAAATATGAAAACAGATAAAGGAACGACGCGAGTACTGGTGTGTTTTAATCAATTTTTGCATTTATGTATGCTTTCTACAACTTCCAAACATTTTCCAAAGCGCACCACATTGTTTGAGTTCTGTTCCTTGCCCTTCAGGCAGCTGTTCACGCTTTTAATGCATTTCAGTAAAGGTACTGGATGAAAATCAAAGACTCGAAACTGGCTTGAGATCACTAAATCCATCACAATTAACTTAATTTTTGGTTTTGTTTTCCTCAAAGCTCCATTATCTTGGCGTAACACGCGCTGATTTAAAAAGTTTGCAAGTCCGGTGAACTCACATTTTTGCAAGTTCGGATATATCAGAACTGGCTGCTGAACAGCATTGTAGTATGCTGAGAATGACAAAACTAATGGCTTTGGTGTCTTCAAAGAGGATTTTAAAGGTATGATAAAGATGGTATGATAGTGAATAAACAGTAATGATGACGCATTGTGGTGACAGACCTGTCAAACCAATATTTCATCTGCATTTCCCTCTTTATATAAACAGAGAAAGTACATTGTCCACTACGATGGATTACCAAAGCAAGTTTCAGCAAGTCAGTTTTCTTACTTTAAAGAAATTAATTGCTGATAAGGGCTGCCTCAAATGTTGGAATTGGAGATTGCATATGTAATTCATTATAAATGTGCTTAAACACGGGTCGTTCTTATCCTTAGAATAACATGCTGAAAATAATTTTATTCATTTAGTCATTGCCTTTTATCAGCACTTATCATCAGTCACACCTACTCTCTCCCCAAAGTCAGTCTGTCCCATGACAGGAACATGGCACATTTTGCTGTTCTCTTTAATTCATCCCCAGACAGCATTAATGGGATGTGATGGTCCATCAGGTTCTTGTCCTTCTAGTTGTCACCTCTCTGGTCCCTCCTTCTTCGAGCCAAACTGTAATTTATTGTTTTGAGGGGGAAGCCTGGAGGAATCCATTCAAGAAGTGATTAATTGGTCTCAGGTAAAGAACTTTGTCTGCTGCACTAATGCAAATTCACAGCATAACGAAAATAAGCCACCAAATAGATAAAACTCTGCAGGCCGCAGTGCTGATGATTTTCATATTTTTCTCTCATACAAGAGTAAGTTTGCAGCCACAGAAATGTATTCACCAAACAAAAACAGAACAATCCCCAAAGTCACAAGGGAGGCATGTATTCTACACAGAGCTGTCAAATGAATGATCACACATGAGCACACGCATTTACTTTTTTATTGGCAAAATAAATAGAGGATGTTAAGTCATTTTTACATACGCAAACACACACGCATGTACGCGCATTCGCACCAACATGTGTGTGCACCCAGCCGTTCACACACACGCACAAGTAGACTGAGGCATTGCATTAAGGGAGAGTCCCATCTGGTTGCTTGGGCAAGTGTAGCACTCAGCGGACCCTGATTTCATTATCTCAGCGTGTTCTCCGTGACCCGGAGAAAAGTGACATCTGATTTACCTCAAGATCAATTTGTATGTAAATCAGTGAGAAACTGGAGGGCAATAGAGGGGTGGCATAACAAAAGCTGTTTTTGAGTCTGTGAGCAGGTTTGTGAGTTTGGTCGATGCAGCGGTCCCCACAGAGACACTAATAGAGCTCATTTAAGTAATAGGACCCTTTGGTCCACAGGGCAGAGTCTCTGAAGGGAACCCTGCACAAACCATACTGTCACATTGCATTGCAGACCAGCATGTTAGTTTAAATTCATGTTATTTGCCGTTTAATGCTCATGTAATGGACCCCTTGCAAGGACTCTGCATGTCACTACATTACTAAAAGCCACGGCGGCACATCTCAAAGTGCAATGTTATGACGTTCTTATAAAAAAGGCATCCAAGAGAGGTCACATGCTAATCGCTCCACTGTCCTGACAACCGGTCGTTGCGGCAGCGCTACTGTGAATTAGACTTAGTCGACACTAAAGCCCCCCCTCGTGTGGTGCTGTAAAATATAACAGCCATATTGAGAGAGCACATTTTTATCTACAGATGATGAATGCCTCTGCCTCACAGATATTTTGGTCACTTTCGTCCTCCTTGATTTGAGACCCAAGCAGGCTCCTCCTGAACCTTAATGGATCACATAGAGGTGTCGGTCACCGCCTGGAGCCTTTTCCTCTTCTGCAGATGGAGCTGCATTAAGTTTGTATTTTCATTACTGGTTTATGCTGATGCGATGCTGTCGAGTAAAAGCATCTTTCTACGACATTTCAATACTCTGGCATGAAATCTATGACAGATTTAACTCTCTTGACGGAGTGAATGCTTGGATGTTTGTTTCCCCTTATTCTCCATTACTGCTAAGACCAGAAAGAACTCATAATGTTATATTCTCTGAAATCTGTTACTTTACGCTGGTTGAAGTTGTGTTTAGGTAATGTTTGTCTTTCGTGGATGATCATGCTGGGATGTGAGTCTTAGAACGGTCAGTGTCCTGCACTAATTTGTGCAGGTGAGCGATGGTTAACTTTAAGTGACACAATAGGAGAACAACAAGGGGAATTATTTTGACTGTGTATGACTCCCACTCTAGTGTGAAAATATCATTATTATTGGTGTTCAGAGAGGTCATATGAGGTTCAACCTGCTCAGTTTCTTACAGATCAAACAGACTTTCAAAAAATCGTACAAATTACGACTGGTTTAAAATCTAATTTCTGTGTTTATTGGGCTTTTATACATTGACACGTGCACACGCGTGCACACACACACATCCACCTTCAAATTGTCATATCAAATATGAGCTCAGGACTGTCCCACAAAATTGCATCTATAAATTATGTTGAAGGTAGTTTCATTTTATCTGCAAAGCGAAATGGTCTTGCAAGCCAATCAAAGCCTGCCAATCCCAGGGACACAGTCATATAAAAGCTCTTTCTATTATTAAATGGGTATATCATCCCTGCATGACACTGACAGTTTAGATGACAATGGCTGCATTACTCACAAAACACTGTTAATTTCTAAGCGAAGAAGAGTTGACTTGCTGATGCAGAATGGGCCTCGGCTGGCTTTAGTAACCGAGTCGCTCGTGGTTTTAAGTAATAGTAATCGTAAATGAGCTTTATTCTCTGACTTAGTCTGAGCATCAGTTATATCTATCATTCAACAAATAATCAAACTGTTTCATGCTGTGGAATGGAGCCAACATACAGCACAGCAGCTGTGAGCGAGGAGAATGTAACAGAGGATAAAGAGCCTGTTTAGTGAATGAAGTTTAGGTTGGGTGATTTTTTCCAACATCTCCTTTTTTCATCTCAAAGCTTTCTGATGCACAGCTGCCTTATTTGAATATCTACTATATTCTATATGTATAAATGTATATTTATATACGCTGTACGCCTCCACTGTCAGCATATGACTATAGCTGCACTACACACATTTTCAGGCCATAAATGAAGCACAGCCTTTCCCCTTCCACTATAATAGGCTGTTCTGTAGAGCTTTACAGAATACAGGCATGGTGGACCGTGTCCTCCTCAGGCCATTTAACTCCTCAGGTACCACTCACTCTCTGCGGCCCAGGGGATGTACCGGCGCTCCATGGCTGCCCTCAGCCGTAAGGAGTGCCGCAGCACACACACATATACACACACGCACTAACAATGAAAGGGCTAAAAGCTGATGATGACCTATTTTACTTTATATCTTCCATAAATTACTCCATTAACATCTCCATAACAGCACCAGGAGAGGCAGAGGATTCGATGTCTGCTTCCCAGGACTGACGGAGCGCACAGGTTTTGGCCCATCACACAAGAGCGAGCGGGTCTACCTGGCGTAGGCTCTCTCTCCAGTTTATTATCTGCTCCCCGGCTGAGAGAATGGACTCTGCGCGGTGGCTGTGTGTGTGATGAACTGAAGTTGCTTCAGAGAGAAATGAAATGATTCTCCATCTGAAATGGATGGGCATTATTAACACAAACCAAATAGAAGCTAGTTCAGAAGAGAGGGGTTTTGTCTGGTTTGTGCCATAAAAGTCACACGCTGTACTTATGTAAAAGTAATTTACTGAGAGACAGGTTCATAGTGAGATGAAATAGGTTTAGAAGTGAAGCGAAATGTGATGATCAATATCAATATACAAGACAAAGGTTGCTGTGTAGGGGAAATATTTGAAAATCCAATTATGGGATTTGTTTGACTCCCAAAGATTGACAAAAAAACATAAACATACTTTCAGAAATCATTTTAAATGAGGCACAGAGGGGAAAATGAGCATTTCCAGAGCTCTGCATCTCGATGTTCACAGAGAGGGAGTTCAGTCTTGAGTTTTATTCATTATTTTGTCAATCATAACCCGAAGATATGTACCATGCATTCACTCTGTGAGAACATGGAGAGCTTTGCTGTAAAAAAATGCTTTGTGTGTTTCATTTTAGTGGAAAACTGTAGAACAAAGAACAAAGGAAAGAAACAAAAGTAGAGCCCAGCCATACATTTTTCTTCTCGACACTCCAAAGAATTAATCTCTCAAACTGTTTTGACAAGTGACCCTGTGGGGGACTGCTAATGTTATGGCAAGGGACCCTTTTTAAGCATAGCCCACATCTCCGCTTTTTTTTTCCCTCTCCAAAGTGAGTGATCTAATTATTGCATGTTAAATGGGCATCTGGTAAATGGTGCATATAATGATGCGCTTCCACAGAATTAAGTGCCTGCCTGCCCTGCTGCTGGGGCTAACACACAAATTGGCCTTCTTCTGTTCTCTCCTCCTTTTTTCCTCCTCCTATCCCTCATGTGAGTTCTGGGGGTAACCTCTCGCAGAGACATGCCTCAGGTTCTCCCTGGATTGATGACGGCAGACTGAGGTGAGTTTTGGTCTTCAGTCTCCTGTCACTAAGACTCGGGCAGAGGGGGAAAAAGTGTACGCGAGAGATGAGCGAATTAAATCCAGTATAAAGGTAAATTTATCAATATTAACAATTAGGTCATTATGTAAGCCAGATGAAGCAGGATTTCATATTGTAAGATCTCTTGGATCACCTTCGTTGACATAGGAGGAGGCTATTTTGTTTGTTTCTGCTTTCAAAGTCCATTGCTGGACAAGAATTACCGTGACAGCCGATTTTGTCAGCAGGCCATGTCTTCCCCCATCCTTCAGATTTGGCTCTGCTGTGTAAATATCAGCAGCGAGCATCATGTCTGCTCTGTTTCAGTAAAGCCTCAGCTACGTTGCTGACATTTATCTATATCTGCTGCCGGAGAATAACCTTTCTGAGTTATGAGAGGCTGTCCAGGCCTGCCTGTTTAAATGTCGTGACACATAAGTTCATTATCAGAACTCTGGGGACGAGGCTTAAGGGCCCGGTCTCTGATTCAAACGTAAATAAAAGGCACAGCGCTGGAATCTACTATCGCTGCCAAACAGATTGGACAGCAACAATATTTATGTTGTTAAAGGATCCATTCAGCAAAATCACAAAGAATATGTTTTCACACTTACCCCTAGTGGTAATTTTGGCACCAGATAAATGGGCACACAGCTGTTTGAGCTCATAATACTCAGCGAGTGGGTGTGCTGTGGCTTTGTGTGGAGACATGCTTTGTCTTTTTGATGTGGATCCATAATTCATCTTTGTGCCTTCAGGAGGTGCTGTTCCACACATGGTACTGGGCACAACAGCACATCTATGGCTTTACTCCTCTCCACATACAAGCAAGAAGCGGCTGATAGTCAGACACAACGTTCAGATGTCTATTAATAAATGTATATTAAGTTCCTTCCTAAGAGAAAGCTCCACTCTTTCTCTCCTCGCTGGATTACTGTGCTGTGAAATTGCAGTGCTTCCTCTCGCCTGCACGTCCTGTCTCTCAGTTTATTACAAGGAAACCAAATCACATGACCTTGGTCTTTGTGATTGATGACAGACTCTGAGGGATATTGCGTATGCTTATTGTCTCATTAATGGACACGGCCATTTGTCGTAAGTCACACGCTCAAATTAGACATCATTAGCTCTGACAAGATTAGAGGATAAAGAGGTTTTTGTGAGAGCATTTATTAACATGCCTAAAACACATACAGTACGTGTTTTCTGCAAAGATTATACGAGGTGCATAGATGACAGCTGCATGCATATTTTTGAAAGTTACTGTATTTGATCTTCAGGACAATTAAATACAAAAGAGGAGCAATTAATTTACATTTCAATAAGAGTTTCACACATATCAGTAAATTCAAGCACTTACAACTGTGCCCACGGCAGATGGGCAATAAAACCTCCCATAAAACACTATGCATACTATAAATGTTACACAGTTGTGTTTCTTAACCCCCGGTATGTGTGGTTAGCATAGCTTGGTGGTCTCAGTTCCACGGTAAGTTCCAAACTTCATTGAGTATTTTTTTTAGTTTGACCCAGCAGCCTAAAACCAACTCCTCAATCATTTATTTCACCACAAAACCATTAAAATACCAATTAATAGATTTATTTTGAAGCAAAAGCAAGAACAGATCTAGTTTTTGAACAAAAGCAAGAGCCGGGTGACCAAGCCTGTGTCGTGCGGTGCTCGTCCACTGTCCTGTGCCATGTCTAGGCCGGTTGGCGGGCCCGGGAGCGACTGGGAAACGGGTGAGGCCGAGGAGCAGCAGACTGGAGCTGTACACTCGAGTGCTTCTGCATGCTGAGGACAGCTGACACACGCTGATATTAAGACAGACACATCAACGGTCCAAAGTTACAGAGAGGTGAGGCTGCTCCAAAAACCTGCCCGTCCCCTCTACACGTCTCACCTGTCCCCCCGTGCGCGCAGCCAAGTCTCCTGGCAGCATGCGGTGTACGAACATGCATTGGTGCACAAAGACAAAAGGCGAGACAGCCAGAAAAAAAAACATGCGAGGACACAATATTGCTACAGACAAGCAGGCGGGGAGGCAGACAAACACAGGCACACGCTTCAAGAAAAAGAGAGCCTATCACACACTCTGTTAGTCATGGTCCAATAGAACTGTTGTCCTGACCACATGTTCTGACCACATGTATTGACCATATCTGTTGACCTGAAGTGCTGCTTGCATGGGGTTCACCGACTGTGCTGCCACACTGGAATGGATTAGCAGACAGCAGGCCTAACAGCTTGGTTGGTGCTATCCTGCATGGCTGCCATCCTGCCTTGAGCGCTGCAGATGCCACCTCACTAGTGGGCACTAGGAATGTGTTGTGAAAGGTGATGATACTTCACTGCAAGCCCGCCCCAGCTTTAAAAATAAAATTTAACTGTTCACAATAGCCTTTTATGTTGACTGTAAAGTTTTTTTTTTTATCATATCAGTCTGATACTGGACAGTTAAGGTTAAAAAGGAGCAGAAATCTTTTACACAGCACAAAGTGGACAACACAAAGGTTCTGTGATGCCTGTCACAGTTCAAGTATGTCTCATGCAAAAAGCCAGTGAACAATGTTTTTACTGGTCCAATAGATATTGCAGAGGCATTATGGCCCACCGGGGAATGTCTTATGGAGGAATTTGCAGCTCAAGGTCGCTCAGGTTTACAGCATACACAACAATAACCCACAACAAACAAACAAGTCTGACATGGAAACCAATGCTCCACTCCCTCCTTTGATAGTTCCTCATGGGAGTCAGTATATTTGCACGCACGGCCGGTAAAGATGCCTTAGCTGTGAAGGTCACCTTCAGTGGCTTCCCCAGGTTTTTACCTGCACTCCACTAGCGAACATGAAATCCATCACCTGGCACCACCATGGTAATAGACTCATTTTTTTCTGGCGGCTGGTTGTCGGGGAGATTCACGAGGGACACAGGTGTAGTTCCCGTGCAGTGAATAATTGACCCTATGCCAAGGGGGGAACGTGGAGGTCATCGCTGCCAATGACAAAGAGGACGCCCCTGAGCCTGGACCCACAACGTCTTTGTGAATGGGAGAGACAAGAGGGCACGGGGCAATGAGACTGAAGGAGACAGATGGATCATTAAAGTTAGTGAGGAGGGAGACAGAGAGGTGGAGGAGCTGCCCAGCGAAAGCGATGCTTATTTGGAGAAAAACAGGAAAGGGAATGGGCAGATTTCATCAAACAGGCCGAGTAGGAGAGAAGAGAAAAGAGGCAGGAATGCTCTGGCAGGTTATTATGGTCACCATGATTTTTTATTTGACTGCTATTACAGTCAACTGACTGAGAAGTCCCAGGTCTGTTGAATTTGTGGTTATTTTGGGTAGTTACACTTGCCAGCGTGTTTAAAGACAGAAGGTAGAATCAGTTGCCAAGCAGTGTTAATTTATAGCTGCCAAAAAAACAAATAAAAAAAAAAAACCTCATCCATCATTTCGTTTATTTAGCACATTATACAAAATTGAGAGAATTATGTCTTTGGTTAGAGTCTGCAACATGAAAACCTTTATCAGTTCAATTTAGCCAACCAGTGATTAACCATCAAGATTATGAAATCTAATTTTGTGGCGCGATTTTTTTTAAACAAGCTTCTAACAGGACAAAGCACAAAAATTCATACGGTAAAGAGGAGGGAAAAAAGTGCAAATTCACTGCCAGTTGGAAAGTGAAGGGTTCACAGTTGAGCGGATATTACTGGATGTGTTGTGGATATTAACGTGCAGTCTGGTCATACAGCGCATTTACCCACAGGGCACAGGGTCCTTGCATCTACACATGTGATGTTTGCGCTCCAGGGCCAGGCAAAAATCTGTGCATGGCAGGAAAGCTGGCACACCATCTGAAAATGATGTCAGAGCCATGGTGCTGTCCTGCTGTTCACATACCATGCAGCCATACCTGCTCTCTGCTCTTCTTCCCTTTCTGTCTTTCTTTCATTGTTTCCCTCTCTCGAAAAACAGGGCCCCCATTTTCCTCTAGAAGGTCGTGTGACTTTCATGCAGAAAAAAACTGGTCATGTTGGAGAAAACGCAAATGCTAAACTAATAACTCATGATGTACACAAAACACCTGTGACGGTATGACTTTGCAGAGGCAAAGGTCATCAGAGAGCAAAGTGTAATGACGAGAACATTCTGTAGTTATTTTCATTGTCTTTGAGGATATTTGTTAAAGCATCTCCTTATCTAAGTCAGCAGGCACCTTCTGCCCTTTCCTTGAATGCAGCACCTGAGCTGCTTTAACCTGCACTCCAGCTACTATAAGTATGTAACTGTTCTCTACAAAAGGGCTTTGGGGAAAAATAGGAACTGTTCAAAAATAATGATAGCAATATTCTAAAAATTACTTGAGCCCAGAATTGCCCCTCTTGATTTAAGACCCACAATAAAACCTGTGATTAACTGCGCTCCTAAACCAGTCCAGATTTTAAGTATTCTGCGACTATTAATCAGTCTAAGAGCCAAATAAAGAGCTTCTCTTCTATGTTGATCTACACCTTCTGCTGCTCTTCCCAGAGGTGTTATAAACTAATTTGTTTTCCTGGGTCCTGTTTTTTTTTGTAATACGCTGCTGCTGGAGGGAAGTTTTTTTGTTATCAGAAGTTCTGTCTTAAATTAAAATATCAGGTACATCCCTGCAGTGGCTTATTCTCTCACAGCCTTATATAACATGTTGCCCTGTGTGACTGAACCATCCCAGGTACATAATTGCCTTTGATAAGAAAATTGTCTCGTCAGGGCAGGTGTTGGACGTGATAATGAAGAGTTGTTAGAGAATCACTCCTGAGGCTCAGAGGGAGATCATGCTGCTCATGTTGATGTGCAGGAAAAGCCTGGTTAATCCTGCATCCGAAGTCTTTTGTTGCAGACGGTGAGTCAGCCATAGTTTGGACATTTTCTTATCAAAGCAGTGTTTTTCTATAGCTGAGACCAAGGTCTTTCAGTGCAGAGGCTTCGTAATGTAATGTTCGAGGTGTGCGGCTGTGCTAGGACTGCTCGTCTCTGTCTAATTTGAAGGTCAGAACTTGAGACTTGAACTCATGCCGTATTTGCTCTGACAGATGCATCCGGTGCCCTGGTACCGGATGCATCTGTCAGAGCCGGTGGGTTTGATACGAAACAACCAAGATGGCTGCAAGAGGGAGGTCAGGCATCAGCGAGGCAGCGGGGAAGAACACTGTGTAGAGCCAGAATACTGTCACATCTGACTCTGTGAATTTGGGATTTATTCCAACCAAACCAGAGTTGGTGATCATTGGAACAATGGAAAGACGAGCCAAGTTGGTTTTGGTGAGTTTTCTTTTGCTTTTGTTGAGTTTGAAAGAAGTGTGTTTTACAATGATCTGAGAGTTAAAAATTTTGTCAATGGAGTCTGGTGGCTTTGAGGTGAGCGATGTAATGGCTTTCTGCAGTTCAATAAAATGGATTTTACCCTTTAACAAAAAGGTCTCTCTTTAGGGATCCTTTCCATGTGTCAGGAAGGTGGGGACTTAGGGGGATCTATGAGGGGAAACTAAAGGTTGAACCCAGGTGCAGACAAACAAAGGGGACGTAGACTATGGTAAAGACAAGACTAGATAACATGAAACGTGGCAAGGACATGAACAGAGACAAGACTAGGAAAACCACTCACGACATGAACACAGACAAACCAAGGGATGCACTAGATTTAAATTAATAAATTTATTAATCACAACTAAAGACACAACTACGGGAACGATAATTACACACTCTAAGGGCTAAACACACAACAAAGGCAACACAGGGAAACATTGAATACACACAGATCACGCAAACTTTGGAGCAGGAGAAAGACTAAGACAACATAAGCAACTGGCTAACACATAACGGGACAGAACTGAAGCCAAAAACAAGACTATGAACAAATTGTCAATGAGTAGAATAATAAACAGAGAACGCTCCCGTAGGAGGAAGAAACTAAGCACTTGGACTTAACAAAAGGCAGAAACAAAATTCACTCCTGAAAACGAGGAGGAAAATAACACTACTATTAAATAAAACACAACCAAGGAACAAACATAGAACTGAAAATCGGCTATATCTAGCGAAAAACAACAACAAAACTAGACCACAGATATAACAACTAAACGAACACTAACCGGGAACAATGCACAGACAATCTAAAGGAAAAGCACAGACATGAACTGAGGCACAGACATGGACAAGGAGGACACAACGAAACACTCTATGAAAACTATGGCTTTGACTATGGGAAGGGAAATGCAAACATCTAGGTGACGCAATCACAAAAGACGGAGGATCACTTACATTAAGCAGGGCATGGACATGAACAAAGACAAGAACAAGACAAGAAACAAACTTACAGGAACTGTGGCAATGAAAGACAAAGACATACCAAGAAGACAATTACCTGAAGCACGACACTGACAAGACAAAGAAATCACACGACAAACACTTACTATGGACTATGGCTAGAATTGTAACAAGAACACGGACTATGACTTAGACTAAGGTTTCTCAGACAACGAACCGACAAGGACAAAGGGAAGACACGGACTTAAATACACTAGGGAGGAACACTAATGAGACACAGGTGGAAACAATCTGACAATCACACGGGAGGGAAAACACAGGAAGTAAAGCAACCCAAAGACACATGACATGAACCTTCAAAATAAAACAGGAAGTAACCAAAACCAGGCAAAGACAAGACACAATGGGAAGCTTAACAAAATACAAACAAGACATGGCAAGGATAGAGACTAATACAAAACATGGCATGACCGAGACAAAAGTAACTAAATGAGGCAATGGCAAGAATCAACAAGAGAAACTAAACAAAACCGCCGTGCATGGCACGGGTCATGACACCATGATGCTGTAGCCACTGGAGACAGTTTTACAGCTGCCAGCTGAGGTGATCTACTGGATCTCAGAAGTTCTAATTAGCATTGCATCTCCTGGAACTCTGACATTCCACAGATCTGCTCATAAAATGTGTTACAGGCACAGTGCTGAGAATACAGACCAACTGAATGGCAGGAAATCTTCTCAGCAACCTATAAGCTGAGAAGAAAGACGTCAGTCGGCAGTAAAGTTGCAAAAAATATGATTTATTCGGATAGAGAAAGGTCTTTTCCATAAAGTCAATACCAACCATGTAAAATCGAAGATGGTGCAGGAACTATCCCTGACTCACTGACTCATGAGAGAAAGCTCAGTGCAAATAAATGCATCAGTATTCTTTAGATTTTTATGCACACGAAAGTAAATTCTAGCTGCCACTTAACTTTATAGTTTCCTGGTGCTTTTAGATTGATTATCAAAGCAAAAATAATGGTTCAAAGCATGCCGAGCAGTTTTATACGAATGTTTATTAGATACAATACACCACCTCATGTCCTCAGCTGTCTGTGTGCTGATCAGCCACCATCTGCACACATGTGTTGTAACAGGCACATTTGGCTCTTCTTCTGTGCAGAGCTGCTGGAGGGACCCCACACCGAGCCAGCGTACGAAGAGCAGCGTCTTAGCTCGTCGCTTCCACTGAGCCGCCAGCTGTAGAAATGACTGAGGCAGGCTCTTCACAATGGGGTTATTCCACAAGATTCTGCCAATGCCGGCCTGATAGCACTGAAAGCTTTTTTTTTTTTTTTTTTTTAAAGAGGAGGATGCTGAGCTGCTGCTCTGTGGATATGCAGCTCACACGGGACGGACAGAACTGGCGCACTGTAAATTGGCCTGATCCTGGCTGCGGCTTTATCACATTTGGCCACAAAAGCCGATTAGTGGATTTCGCCCCAGTCTGGTAGAGCAGGGACGGCGTGGCTGTCTTAGCCCCACTTCCCCAAAGAACTTCCCAAAGGGGCCCAGAGACCCAGCACTCTGAAGGAATGGGAACATGCGTAGTATCAGGGAGAAACGATGAGTGAGGGAAATGAATCATTCCAGCCAAACGGATGAGTCCTTTAAAGAGTTCGCACTGAACTGCCACAGCTGACGGCTGACAAAGAATCCGGTTTTAATAAAACTTAAAGGATGTTGACAAAGGAGATGAATGTCTATGTGTCTCTATCCTCAGTAACATGTTTGCTACATTCACTACAGATCAAAGCTTGAAATATTGTTAATTTTTAAGCATTCCTCTCCAGAATTATTTTTATTGTCATAATTATAATGAGTTGCATTGCCATGTAATTCTAACAACAGCAAACAGGGCTACTGTGTGTACGATATTCCCCGAGATGCATTCCCTGAACAAGTTTCATGTATCTAGAGGCTGTTTTTAAATTTCTATTGTAAACCAATGGTAAATAATGTAAACTATAGTTGCCTGCAGGGGAGAAAATACTACAGCGTCTGTGGAAAATGGCCAACAATAATGTGAAGCATGTAAAGTACTATATGCATTCATATTAAATGAGCTGCATCATGCAAAAACACCACCATAGTCCTTTAAGGTGCTGAGCCATTTCCTCATCATTAGCACATAGACCACACACGCACTTGCTTCCCACTGGTGCCTCAACACTTGTTTAAAACCATACTTAATGGAAAAGGAAATTATATAATTCATTCGTAAACTCTGTGAAATAGAGGTCAGGAAACACTGTCATTAAATCACGATTGATTTGCATCTTGTGTGATAACAGCTTGTGTCCATTTGTAACCTGTCTCCAAATACACAGGCCTTTATGGCTCCTCCCTGGCTCCAAACTGTTAAATAATGCTGCGTCTGCATGCAGTTTCTGCCCATGCATTGTAATTACACCTTATAATGAAATTGTGTGTTGTGTGTTACTGATTATCTGCGGGCTTAAATGGTCTTTTCCTTGTTCTAAATTTTAATGGGGCAAGCGGGCAGCCTGAATAGCCTTTGAGCCATCCCTCAGTAATGGAGCAGCCTTATCTTGGGTGTGACTCAGACTAGCATGGCGCGTCTCTCTGCATGAACACGATAGTCAAAACAACTGAAAAGACACCACTAATCAGCTGCTGAAATGCATACCCGGAGAGAAAATTGTGCTCTTTCAGAGAAAGGACAGATAGATAGATACACAGCTCTCTCATCCATATTGTGTATATTCTGAGAAACAATGAAAATGACACAGTGATTAGACTTAGTTTTGGGTGGTCTTATGGGCTGTGTACATCACAAGACTTGTGTCTGCCCTGCAGATTTTAATAGTAATTAAAAAGATAATTTTCTCCCTTTATACAGCTGTATTCCCATCTGCTTGTGCTCCCCAAAGAGGGGCTTTAATTGATAAATGCAATGAACATATTGGCTCTTCAGACAGCAACAGCCCAGCTCATCTGCATAAAAAAGCAATGGGGATGTACTTTATTTACCTTTTTGTTACTTTGTTTGTTTTTTAATTTGATTGATTTTTCAAATGTCCGGACGAATGTCAAAATCACATAAACGTCACATCCTTAGTAGCCAATCACATCAATGAGGAAAGATCGCTTTCATTGACTGTCCTACACAAATTCCCCAGACTGACACTGTTCTTTGTGATATTACAGGAGCTTCTATTCTTTACTTTATAAGCTTCTTGCATATTATTGCCAAGGCTTAAGTGCATGACAGAGCAGCTGCTGTATTCAAAATCCCTTGAGCAGTGGCGTGCACAGTGGGGGGGCAGGGGGGGCACGCGTTTTGGTGCCCTCTTGGACACCAAAACGCGTGCTAAAGTGCCCCCTGGGAGCCAAAACGCATGCTAAAGTGCCCCCTGGGAGCCAAAACGTGCATTAAAGTGCCCTCTTGGGGCCAAAATGTGCATTAAAGTGCCCTCTTGGACGCCAAAACGCGTGCTAAAGTGCCCTTTTAGACACCAAAACGCGTGCTAAAGTGCCCCCTGGGAGCCAAAACGCGTGCTAAAGTGCCCCCTGGGAGCCAAAATGCGCATTAAAGTGCCCCCTTGGTGCCAAAACGCGTGCTAAAGTGCCCTCTTGGACGCAACGCATCCTAAAGTGCCCTCTTGGACGCCAAAAACGCATGCTAAAGTGCCCTCTTGGACGCCAAAAGTCCTTTTCGCCCCTGCCCTTGAAAAAGTCTGTGCACGCCACTGCCCTTGAGGATAACTTCTCAATATCTCACCAGCTTCTAAATGGATGAGCATATCCAACATACCGACCTTTTGCAAAATAAGTTGTTCATACCGCTTGCTGTTATAGCAAGAAACACATCCAGCCCAAGCTTAAAGTGTGTGTAATGTGCTGAGTGTGTTTGGATGCAGAAGGAGCACATAATTTTTACAACTGAAGAAATATACACCGTGCTTTATCGTCAATTTATCTTCCATAAAGTTACAAACAGGCCTGTAGCTTTTAAAGCTTTTATCTGTTAATGAATCATTTGTGTTCAGTAAATAAACAGAGCTATGGACTTTTCATACAATCGCATGTGAATGTGTGTGTGGTTGGCAGGTGCTCCCTAATTTGTATTTGTTTTAGTATTGATTTTCCCCCACTTTTTCATCTATTAAAGAGATTTACTGAGCAGTAAATGCTTTTATAGACCGTCGGTGGGCAGCACATAACAATGCATCATATGACGGGCATTCAGCATTTTGTCATTAACTGGAAGTAAACAGTTGCACTTTTTTTAAATTCACATACAGTTAGGCGAGTGAAATATTCCCAATGCTAATGCAGAGAGAATCACAGAGGTGACTGAGCGTGGTTTGTCTTATCATTCTACCAGTTTCTCAGCGCCAAAGTTAAACCTGTTGAGGTTTTCCAGATCACAGAGCAGGCCGAGCGATAGGACATTTTTGCCATGATGACATCTTATGGGACTTTGTTTTTAAAACATCTGTTTTATTTGAAATGAGAAAAGGTTCTTAACGTAACAAGATATGTTTTAGCATGAAAAGCTTCTTAATACAAAATGAGTTGGTTGGTTGGTTCATCATCATCCATCTGTTGTGTTTTTTACTCTCATTTTATATAATGTTAGTTAACGATTATAATAGAAACATCATCACTACATCCTCAATGGCTTATGAGTCCAATGTCACACTGCTGCCAGTTTCTGCCGTGTCACCTTCACTGAATCCTTTCATCACTGCAGAATTAGCTTTTCGTGCTGAGTACAGCTACTTGTTGTGCACTGTGGCAGTGTGTGTGTGTTACAGGCGCACGTGCACATGTTAAAGATTCTTTACATTGATTGGACAGGAGATAAAACTCCATCTGATCGACTTTATTTTTGCTCCACTGACAATTTCCAGAGAAAATCCCAATCCCTCCTGTCCACGTCTGCTCCATCCCTGCCGCCATTCAAATGCATGGGCCACTAATTGATTCTCTCTTGCTTGCTGGTTCCCATATCAGGCTGACAGTCAGCATGGGAGATGGGAAGCATTGAGATGTACACTGCTGCTTCAGCAGATCTGATGGATAGCACAAATTGCATCATCTTCTCCCACGCAGACGTGTAGGGGAGGAGAGTGTCTCTGTCAAGGAACTTTTTTTCTCACACTTTGCAATATTGTGTTACTCACTGAATGGTTCATTGGATCTACTATTTCAGTCTACGCCGTCCTGCGTTCGTGTTGTCCCATATGTACTGTAGCCTGCAGTTGATGCCATCTCGGTATGTTGACACAGACGCACACAATGTTTACTGTGGAGAGGAAAGAGCAGCATTGCAATATTAATCACACAGATCTGTAGGCTATTTATGTGGCTGCGTGACTTTTCTGACCATATTACTGTGCAGAAAAAGAAATCATTAAAGCAATTTCTAGCTTTAGTTTAGGCTGATTTCTAGTTTTATTTTCAAGTTCAGTTCAATTGTTTTCTCCTTTAGTTTTGTTTGAATTTTAACTGGGATCAATACATCTTCCAACATCTAATAAAATAAGTGAGGTTTGTATGTTACCGAGCATTTTGAATGGTTAGGCATCATTGACATGCACTGAAAATTTGCCTCTGTGTTATATCCATAAAGCATTTAAATCATCTATTTGATGTGCGCTTTTTTGCCATGCTTATTAAATGGAGTTTTGCAGATGCATTTATGTTTTGTTTATATGTTTAGGCAGCTGATTTGACTCATTTAATTATATTAAGACACGTCAACATGGAAAAACAACTGCCATAACTCTGAAACTGCGTTCTGCCTCCATCTCAGTAATAACTTCTGAATTTCAAGGATTTGGGGTCCATAAGCATGTATGATTAATGAGTGAGTAATGAGCAGGAAGGAAAGCTGCTGCAGAACACTAACAGACAGTCAGTTAGGCATCGCTTTCTCCACCCTGAAGTTATTGCAGTATCACCTCCAACATTTCGTATCTCCTTAAATTTTTGTGAACAGGTTATCCACAGAAACTCAGGCTAGTGCCAGCTCCTCCTTGTCACACACTTTCCGAAGCTTCACACTGTAGCTGATGCACTGCAGACTTCATCAGAGTCTGCAGATATAAAACTACAGCAAGAAACAATACAGTAAAGTTTCTACGCAGTGAGCCAAATGTATTCTCATCCTTTCTGTGAGCTATAGAGCAATAAGCATCTTCAGAAGGCTTTACTGTACAGCCCTGTTGGCAGTACATAAATTAGCAGGAGAACGCAGTGTTCACTTTAGGATATTATGCAGAGAAGGCGTCATGGGCTGTCTCTACCGCCACTGCAGCAACATTACTGTGATTAATGCCGCGTTTCACCCATCCCGAAGAAGAAAAGTCCTGAAACTGCCTCTTGTCCTTCTGCTAATGCACCAGCTAGTTTGACCTAATTGTGGCTCGTCTCATGCTAGAAAGCAGCTCACTGAGACAGTTATTAACTATCCCATTCCCCTGTCATGAAATCGCAATTGCATCAGAGCATTTAATGTTTAATACTTCTATAAATTTGCCAGCATGTGTCCTATTCGGTTGGAGGCAGAGGCGCTGATGCTTTTCCACTGTCTCTAACTGTGACATACAACCAGCCCTCTCCCATCAGCCCTCACTGTGTCTGGTACAGACGAGGCTGCAGTACATCCATAGTGCATGATGCAGGGGGTTCTCTCTGCCTTCTTAGGGTCAGAACCATAATGAGCAAAGTCACTGAGTTATTAAAGTTGGGAATATACACTGACCCTTCCAGAGGCTGTAGCATTTAAAGGTTCCTCTATAGTTTACCCTTATTTTTATCCACCTAAATCTAGTGTTTACTATCAAACTGTACTCCGAATATGGGCAAATGTAATGTCGAACAAATGTGTTGAAATGCATTCTATTATGTCACAAATCAAAATGATTTGGCACACAAGGTGAACCTTTGTCTGTTTTCTAGGCGTCTCCTCCATCTTCTGATGTCTTACACTTCATCATATGTGACAAAATAAATTTAAATACACCTGTAAACCTCAAGGTGGCAGCCCAGCCACTGCCTTACTTCCCACTGAGCACATCTCATAAACAGTCAAATCTCTATTTGCCAACACATGCTGAATCACTGCTCTTAACTTGACAGTTTGGTCGAGTACATGTGTACGTCCTGACCAAGTCTGTTTGGCTTTCCGGTTTGGAACAACACCGTGTCCATAAGCATCAATTAGATGAGCTGCTGCATGATGCAGTCTCCAGCGCTCTTCACTGGGAATCGGTGGTCAAGTTAAGTGGCAAGTGTTTTATTTTTGGACGCTTCCCTCTCCGCATCCGAGTTCTCTTCAGCGCCACACTCCCGGCCAAACACATGGCCGGTCCCCGTCTGTGGCCAAATGCGATCCAGCTGCCTGTTGTCTCCTGCGCTGTTCTGAGAGGTTAATGAAAGGGTCCAGAGCTCATGATGAAAAGATGCAACCTGAGCTGAAAATCTGCATTTAACATAGTTTAAGAAAAACCTTAATTAGGGTTCCAGGCTGAGTGATTGTCGTGGTCCATGTGTTCCAACAGAGGAACCGGAAATGGTCTCTTTAAGCACAAAATCATTTTTATTGTTTGACTGATGCTTGTGTACACACTGAACAAAAAGTGAATCTCATAACGACCTGCAGGTCAGCGAATCATGTTTAGATAGACATAAAGCAGAATTACACATAAAGAGAATCCTTTGAATGTGCTTACGTAACCATCAAATTACCTCTTACAAGTGAGTGTCTGAATGATGTCATTGTTTCTTACTGACAACACCAGAATCACAGCTTCATGATAACATCACGATGTCTGCTGCACATCCAGTCCAATACAGAAGCCGACAGATAGGCAATGCACTCACTCCAAGAAATTTCACACTTTTTTTTTTTTTTTTCTCTCCAGAAAATCCAAGCTGGTCTCTCATCTCAATATTCAGTAGGGTCAGACTGCCAAAAAAAGAAGAACACACAATGCGCCATCTGGTAAATCATAGTCCTCTCATCAACTCTGTCCAATCTGGAGTCTCTCAAAAAATGACATCAATGAGCTACTTTGACCAGAGGGGAAGATCTTAAAGTGATATCGAACAGACTGTGAAATAAATAAATAAACAGAACAGAGGAATGGTACAATATTTTTTAAAATTATTAATTAATTGCAAGCTTTTTGTTTTGTTGTCATTTGTGAAAATACAAGGAAAACACTCTATTAAATACTCTCTCAGGAAAAAAAAACCCTGAATATTTGAAATTAGCGACAGAACACGGAGGCAGTGTTCATGCAGGAGACATGGCGTTTGCCGATGTGTGAAAAGGGCCGATCGGAGCCATGCTTGGCTTCACTCCAACGCTCAGATATCCAAACAGGGCCTGTGTCTGTCAATCTGTCTGCATTAGCTGGCCACCATCCTGGATTCCTCGTTCTTGTTTCGTTTGGGAAATTTAAACATAACCCGTAATTGAATGCAAAGGGTGCAGGAACTCAAGCCAGTCCCTGATGACTGAGCAGGAAGACTGGACAAACGAGGGGAGGGGGGTCCCCTCAGTTCACCGCCATGCACAAGATGGAAAATGTGGGAGTGCGGCGGATTCAGCTGATTTACATTTAGAGCTGTTAATTGCCTACTTTTGAGTCCTATTACTGGAGTTTTGTACCTGTTTATGTTGCCAGCCCCGTATGTTCCTCTAGGATTTGAAATTCATGTACCGTCTCAATCGTCAATCATACTGACAGCTCGAGAGAGGGCTCCAGCTGCCATCGAGGCCAAATGCTTTTCATCATAACTCTAAATATTGCTTAAATTATAATTAATGGTAAGGTTATAAAGATGAGTTAATGGCCAATGCAAAAAACAGAAAATAAACAGAGGAAGAAGAAAAAATACTGAATTTTGTGCAATTATTTCAGTTGTATTCACAGCATCAGGACAGGATAGGATTTCCTAAACAAGATCAAACATAAATAAAATATGCTCACCTGATCCCAGACCTGTGTAGCTGTGCCACTAAGTGTTTATTGTCACTCCTTGATGGCCCCAGATTTACCTTAAATCTCAACTGGTGGTCTGAACTTGATCTAGCATGAAATTTGTATTCAGGGCTCATGATTAAAAAAACACCCCACTCACATCCACATGCCTCTTCAGCACAGAAGAACAGTCGCTTTCTGCATTTTTTCTTCTTTCTTACCGAGATTCACCAGAGCGAGGTGCGCTGTGTTTAGCTTCAACAGGTGATGTTCCGTATCTGTCGCCGTTTCATGTTAAACGCTCAATCTGTGATAAAAGCAAAAGACAATAATAGACTGTGGGGCACTTACTAAATGATCCTGTGAACGTTTCAATGCTTTTGATCAAAGACCTAACTATACAACATTAATATAATATTCAAAACAACACCCTTTAATGCAGAATGCCTTCATCTAATTTTGTCCAGGAAGCCAATAAGATCCCACTGCAGCTATATTCTTAAGCCATTAAATATACTTCATTAAATTTGTTACTATGAATTTCCATAACCAGGCTGCTGAGCTGCCTGGTGGTTCCTCTGAGGATTTTTGGCTCAGAAACACTGGGTGTGTCATGGCCTCAAGTGACATCACTTGAGGCAGCTTGTAGCACCAGTGTAAGCCTCAGCGTCGGTTGGGGTTGAAGACTGCATGTTTAAAAATGAAAAACATCTGTTGGCGTGGAGTCAGAGAAGGGATCTTGCCAGACCTCTGCAGCCTGCTCGTCATCACTGCTCGAGGCTAGCAACTCGAGGACGCATTAGCCACTACTAGGATAACACATCTGAAGCTCGCTGTGAACCGTTGGTGGTGGAGTTGCATTGTAGGCGATCTGGGCACAAGGTTTTAAGAAAGAAGAAGAATCAGAATGAGCGCCTATCCGCGACATACCCAAAGCAAATTGAAAGCTGCTGTTCTGGAACCGTTTGGAGTACATGCATGGTTTTGGTCTCTTTTGAAATGTAATACTCTGAAGTTGTATCCCCAGCAGTCAGAATCACTGCAAGTACTACTGGCACTGAGTAATGGAAGTTTGAACACACTGAAGAATAAGGTTTTTATTTCCGCATGCAAACTTTTTTTTACTTTTTTTGCAAATAGATGCCTGCAGATGTCTGTATCTGGGCCTTATTAGCTGGAAACACAATGGGACCACAGCCTGAAGGCCTGCCCTAGTCCAAGTTCAATATGAATTGATAGCAATGCCACAGAAAATGAATATTTTACGTGTGTTTTTCTAACGGTATGTCTAGGTGTTAGGTGTGGATGGCATATATGGTATAGAAAGCACACTGGTGAATTTTATAGACTTCATAGTTCCCTGATGACCACAGTGGAGAACAGATAGCTCAAGGCTTGAATGAAGGTCTGGAATCATGGGGACTTAAAGAAGTGTTAGTTCAGTATAGTTTTGAGGTACTTGTACTTTGCTTAAGTATAATCATTTTATGCTACTTTACACTTCTACGGCACTACATTCCAGAGGAAAATATTGTACTTTTTACTCCACTAAATGTGTCTGACAGTTTTATTTGCTTTGCAGATTGAAATTGTTAAGACAAAGTATAAATCAGCCAATAAATGATGATGGGTTAAGATCAATTAAACTACCCAGCAGTATATTAAGTAATTAAAATGAGCTTCAGCATTAAAGTGATGATGAACACATTAGTGCATTCATAATTAGAATCCTATAATATGTTTTGTTCTGAAATGGGCCATTCTGCATAATGAGTGCTTTACTTTTCGTACTTTATACATTGATGATAACATGCACACTGAGAGGCTGCAAAGAGAAGTTATTTTGGACTATGCAAAACAACCACGCCAATTCCTGCAGTTCTGTAAGTGAAGAAGAGTTACTTTGAACTCATTTCGCATTTTGAGAGTTTCATTGTGTTTGAGCTGGATGGGGGAAAGAAAGCTCCTCTGCTGCTGTACCTGAAGTCAGTTTCTATTTTCACTTTGTGCAGCTTGATTTTAATGTAATTCATGAGAAAGTGTTTTCCAGAGATGGAAGTTACTTGAGAAAAAGTTTTGTATTTCTTAATTATTTATTATTGCAGTTTTGCACAATAAATGTTCTTAAAATGCACATGTAGTCTGTGAAATATGTCCTCATAAAACAGCTAAGATTGGACTTATAAGATGTTAAGAAAAACAAGTATGCCGTTACCATTCGTGTTTCAAATTATTCCTTATGAATTTTAGGCCAATCTGCTCAGACCTACTAGGCGTTCTCCAAAATTGGCCATTTACAATATAACTAAATATTAATATCATTTTTAGGAAATTTATGTTTGGGCTATTTATATTCGTGTTTTGGGTATCTATACTATATATCTTTATAATGAGGCCATTTACTATATTTATCATTTCAAACCCTGGGTGATATCCCTCTTTGCACAGTATTCTTTGATTTGGCTGTAAATTACCCACTGAAGCAGAATATCTGTATTTTCAGAATTTCATTGGCTGTACAAAACGCCAGTCTTCTGCACAATCGGTTGCAACTGGCCTGATATTTACACGTAAGGAGAGAACAAGGCCCTTCCCTTCAACAAGGACTCTTGTTGGCCAGATGACACAGAAGCTCCTAACTGGTCAAGCAAAGTGTCAGTCAAAAAGTCTGAGTGCAGCTGTCATCCTGAGACCAACATGTCGGCTATGGGTGCATGCTTACTGGGGTTATAGCGAACCGTGAATTACTTTGAGATTTTATAGGTGAGTTGCCTCAATTTTATAAATGGCTGTTTGTTTTACTCTGTCGTGTGCTCCAGTTCTGCTTTCTGTATGTCAGCGGTGTGACTACCAGTGACATTCACACACACAATTCCTGTGTTTCAGTAAAGCTCCTTGTGCTTTCTGACCCAAAACAAAACAGGGAAAAAAATCCCCCCCAACCTTTTTCACCAAGTCGAGGTCAAACTTATGGGCTGCTCTTACAACATCGCTGATGTCTCTGGCATCAGGCAGCGAGCAGCATGAAGGGCTTGGTGACTTTGGAGGTGGCTGTACACGTTGAATGACATACAGCAGATGAAGGGAAAATGTGACTGAACAGCGTTTCCCCCAGGACTTAACATCAAAGCCTCACCAACAGGAAACATAGTTAATCTCCCTCGTCTTCCTCCCCAGTGGGGTACTCGCAGCACAATGAGGAAAAATGGGCCAAGTGCACGAGCCCTACAGAAGGATAAACACACGTGCACAAACAAAAGTGCACACTCGTGAATCCGAGCGCTCACACACAGACCAAAACACAGTAGTCCTTAAATACATGGATTGTGTTTACAGTGACGACAGCTGCGGACCGAGCCTTTCATATCGCTGCCTACTTTTTCTTTTGAAATTTCGACTTCAAAAATGCTCGTCCCAATCCTTCGGGATTGTGGATCTCAGCTTGTGGAGTGTTTACTGGCACGCCGAGGAGGGAGAATAAATTTCACCTTTCCATATATCAGAGCTCTATCCAGCCATGACACAGTGCTCTACACTGCACAGAGAAAAGAGAATGAAGGGCCCAACCCAGCTTAATGGCCTTCCTCCCCTGAAAGGAAGCTATAATTAAAGTTAAGTGAGCAGATGCTGAAAGAAAAGCTTTTTTTGTGATAATAAATGTGGTTTTGAATTTAACACCTCAGGGTAGAGGAACCCTATCTAAATGACCCTGAGGCCCCTGCCACTTCTACAGTACGCCATAATGCTGTAAAGTGCGGTGACAACACCCTCCTCCACTTCCACTCAGCACTCCTCCCCTCCCAGCCCGCTGGCTAAGGTTGAAACCCTTCTGTTTCAGAAGGGATTAGGTTACTGCACTTAAGTGTAGCAACATTGTCGATGAAATTGAGACCAGTGGTGTTTGCATTGTACCTACAAGACGGCTAACCCCAACAGTAGAAAGAGGTGTGGGAAGAAAAACGAGGGATAAAAACTGCAACGTGGTCACTGGAGCTTTGTCGCAATCATTTCTTTGCAGACAACTCTGCAAGTGCCAGGCTGTCAGAATGCAAATTGTTTACTTGGAATACTTGCAAGCAAGCATATATTTGCATTTTTTTGCCAAGAAATGGCACATTTTCTGAATTTGTGCTTTCAAATGGAAATAACAAATCTCTAAAAGAAAGTGATGGAGAAAGAGTGGTTGTGAGATTATGTCCACGGTTATTGTTACAGTACGACAACTGCCATCGAAGCGCAGGAATTTTGTAGAAAGATGGATAAATAGATTTAATTCTCTTATCAGCGGATTCGGCAGGATTCATGTAGTGCACAATTTGGATGATTTGGATCCAGATTTTCAAACAGCTCCTTTCTCTCAGTTCATCTTCGCCGTTTGTCTGGTTGATGAGATGAAGAACCTTTTTTTTTTTAAATTGAGGTTCATCCACAGGGTGAGGAGACCCTTCAGGGACTGGCGGGGAGGACCCCCCGCTATAGCTGCCGTAACCCGGAGCAGAAACAGAGCAGGGGTCCTGGGATATCACCCGCCCCCTGCCCAAAAGGGACCCCACCAGATCCTGTCTCCCCTGCTTTCTGAGCCTGAAGTCTGCCTGAAAGCCGGGGCTCTCCCGCCACAGCCCATCTCAGCAGGGGTCCGGTGGAAACCTCTCTGGGCTCCAATCTGGTGCAGAGAAACAGCAAGAAAAATGGAATTACAGCCCTCTTTTATTTTTCCATCAACACCCCCTCAGTGTCTGCTGTATACTACTAAGGCACTCGGATCAATAACATGATCCTCTGTAGTAGCTCTTCATTTTTATACCACTGGTTTCTGCTCAATAGACACAGCAGCGACGGTCCAGGAGCAGCATTTTTAAACATGCTGTTCCAAAACGTTCTGCCTAATTGTTTTAGGCGAATGGGATTTAGGAACATTTCCTTTTTCCTTTTTATGGTGTTTTTTGATTTGTTAATTCCCCCAGTGAACATAAGCGTAGTGTTCACTCATTGCTGTGTATTAAAGCTTAGTACTAAAACAGATTTGTGGAACAATATACTGTATGTACAAGGTAGGAAAATAAATCCCTGCCTTGTACACAAAATCTTCCATTAGCGGTTACTTAGTTTTACATGAATGGAGCTGCACAAACAGCTTATATGCCAAAGAAATATGATTAAGTGAGTCTTGTCTCTCTGTTTGTGGCACACGTTTATTTACAAATTAAAATCCTTACCTATCAGGGCTGTAAGTGCTTTATGGGCTGAATAATTGAATGCACTGTGATGGTGTGTGTGTGTGTTGCTGTGTGTTATGTCAGTGAGTGTGTGTGACCATGGAAGGGGGCGGCAGAGAAAATATTTTGATTTACATTTTCCCTGCTTGGTTTGCATATTGTTCCCCTCCGGCAACAAGCTATTAATGAGACAAGCAGGTCATTCCCAGAAAAGGATGCTTACCATGCGACTACACATGAAGAGACACATGCTTTTCGCACTCTTTTGTATTGAGTGCACCCACACACACACACACACACGTGCGCGCACTCGCACACAACTGGACGAAGAGACACACGTTTACCACATATGCAGAGACACACCTAAACTTTCTCTCCTTGCGTCTCTTAGCTCGTTCACGACCCCTAGAGAGTCCAGAGTAAATCAGCTGCACTTCGATTGATCTGACCTTGTGCTGACGGCTTGCTTCGATGCCTACGCCCCAGCAGTCAGGTGCAGTAATGGCTTGCACTTCATGCAACAACCATGTCGAACCCAGCTCTCCATGTCCACCCCCTTCTCCCTGAGTTTCATGGTCTTTGTGTTTACACGCCCGCCCCCTCCCCTCCTGCTCTGCAGCTGTGCAGATCCGACGGCTGATGCATTAATTGGGACCTGTGCTGAGTAATGGGGCTGGATTGGAGTTTGACACACTGACCCCACCCATCAGTGCTGCTCGCCACCAGGAACCCCACAGGATGCTCTCTGGGAAATGTCTCTGCTGCTTATTGGAATTTCTTTGATGAGCCCGAGTTTCGGGTTACAAGAGAACATGATCCCGGTCGTCCAGCAGTCTGTCGTGTCGGTCTGAGCATCACGAGAGTTGACGCAGATTTCAAATTTTCCTCCAGCATCATTGTCTTGATCATCCAGATAATTGAGCCGTGTTGGCCCTTTGTTCCCCCCGGAATGAGACGGTTTCTCATGCAATATCATAAGAGTGGAATGTGAAAAGGTGTAATGGATTCCTGTGTGAGCCTTCATTAGGTGTGTTTACAGTAGCTTTATCAGTCTGACTGCATTACCGCAACCCGGCGTTGCCCCCCCCCCCCCTCGAGCGTTCATAAATCATTGTTAACAGACAGACCTGTCATCCCGCTCATACATCACCACGCGGGCCTTTACTCCTCAGTAATCCAAGCGCTGGATGTACAAACATCTCTGGCTGTGTCATGTCAGTTCAAAACAGAGCTGAAACTCACACCTTAACAAAGGACAACAGGCCCGACTTCCAGACGAGCGAGATGAAAGCAGCTCACAGAAAGTGGAGAGCCTTTATGCCTCAGAATATCATGCTGCCCTGTCTTCTCTCATCTACTAGGAATTTAGATTTTTTGCGTGATCCTGCCAAACTATGGATCTGCCAAATGAGAGCGATTCAGACTGCTATGAAACAGTCAATTAGATGGTGGTTAAATAGGAAGAGGCAACGAAAAAGAATGCTCACAAAAAAAGAACCCAAAATTTCTCTTTGTGGAAATGGTGAAAACCATTTCTTTAATTATTCATGTAGCACTTAATACTGTAATTCTATACAATCATACAAGTCTGTGCTCCTGTGCCTTACTTCTAAAATGACTTTTGTTCTGCGTAAACATTAGAGGCATTTGAAAAGCCGGAAACATAAAATGTTGAAAATGTTTGACAGCTTTGTGGAGCTTTAGGTTATTAAAGACATGAAAGATAAATTTAAGTATGAAATCTGCTCTTCCCCTCCTTCCCAGTTCCACCCAAACACTGTTTGGCAGCCATCTGGCTGACTGGAATCGGAGGGTTGCTCCTGCTTTGCCAAGACTCCAGTTGTTGCCCAACTGTCACTTTCCTGAAAGCAAAGGACCTTTAATGCTGCTTATTTCCACAGTGATTTCATGGCAAAACAAATACTGCGATATGTGATATTAATGGCATGTTATACTCATTTCTGACGAGGTCTATATATAGCAACACAAGTGAAGTGCGTTATGAGGCTGGATCATTTGAATCAGTTTGAAATGTGTCCAACAGCACTTGTACTGAGGACATTTGGGCTCTTCCAGAGTTTCCATCAATACAGTTGATTATTGACCACCATACTGCCATCATGACGCAAACAGACGGAGAAGTCTCCTCATTGATCACTTACTAGCTGCTTTTAAACCATCAATACGTTTTAAAGCACCACTTAACATGAGGAACTTCTGTCTCCCTGCTGTCTGACTGAGTGCTACGGCCGTGACAAGCTGAAGAAAAGCAGCGGCCGCAATGGCTATAAGACATGCTACAGACTGAAAATTCACAAAACGTAACAAACGATGCATGATGTTAATGACATTTAAAGCATAGGCTCGAGTTTCTGTCTTAAAACAACACTCAAAATACTGCTTTTGGTGAGATCATTTCTTAATGCTATTCTCATGTAGGAGACTGCAGTGCTCCTCCAGCCCAAAAACATATTCTAGAGAGTAACTGAAGCTACTGCGAGGCTTTGGCGGTCAGGGCTGGAAAATGAAGTGGGCACCCTCCAAAGTTACAGTCTTTTTACCATGAAATTCCCTGTTTGTGTTACTGTACTTCCACCGCAGCTCAGTGAGGAAACACACCAACATGCACGAAGAAGGAATTTCACACTATAATTTCAGCAACTATAATTTGGGAAGACGCCATCATTATTTGTCTATCCAGACTACTGAAGCAATGTAAGATGTGCTGTGACCAAAGACTGTTACAATGTACGTATACGTGTATGTTGATGCACTTGTAAAAATGAGAGTTCCAGGTGATTCTGACCCTCATTGATGGCATGATCAGAAAAAAAAGCATCCGCCATGTGTGCCAGTGGGCTTCAGACAACAGTGTACTTATGTGACTTCAGATCGATCGTAGTCGCCAATCAATCATGATGTTGAGATATTTTGCTAGTGGTGCAGCAGGAAACATCAGGGGATCATCATGGTCAGTAGGATTGATCCACTGGTGACCATGACTGTCTGTAAAAAAAGAAGTCAACCCTTCCACTAGCTGTTGAGATATTTCAGTCTGGACCAAACTGGATGACCGACTGACCAACATTGTCTCCACGAAGGCTAAACCTGGGCTGCGTAAAGGGAAATCTTTATTTCAGAAAAGTGGGATAAAATAATGTCTCATTTCTAAATGTTTATTAGTCTTTGGGAGATGAGACCATTTGTTCAGCAAGAGAGTTAAACTAATTTACTAAGAAGCACTCTAGCCATAATTTGAAGATAATTTAAAAAGAATTTAAAAAAAACATTGTTTTGCGTAATTCTATCAGGATTTATGAAGCAGTGCTTATTTTTAATTATTCAAATGGCCTTCTCTATAAACACAGGCAACATCAATGATGGTAAGAAATGGAAAGAAAGGAAATTGCTGTGGTATTTTTGCACCATGGTACTTCTCGCTGAAAAATCAGCCACTCTCATCTGTAGCATGACATGTTTTTCTCTGGACTGTTGATTAAGCTTGGATTTCTGTTGACAAAAGCCTTTTCTTTGCCATTAAAAATGCCACTCTAGACCTCCGTGGATAATTCCCACAAAGCCATCTTTGGACTGGATAATACTGGGTTGCACACGGCACATCTTGGTTGACAAACACTGCGGATTCTAATTAAATAGCAGATGATCAGGATGAATGACACTGGTCTGTGGTCATTTAGATGCAGCTTTATGCCTCCATGCATCATAAAACACATCATGAGTGTACTAGAACTAATTAGCTGAGATCGCTAATGTCATTGATATCTGGTCGGTGTCAGAATATACTTGACTTTGTTAACCCAAACCCGTATTTTCCAATGGAGAGAGGATGACATGCATGAAATGCAATACGTTTGAGTACGGTGTACAAATGAAAACACAAATGTTGTGAGCAATAACATATTGTTTTTTTTGCTCATAAAAAGTATGTATAGTATAAAAAGTCTTTAAAGTAAAAAAAAAGTTAATCTAAATTAGCAGTGAACAATATCCTCAGTTTTTCACCCATTTGAAATATCACATTTTACATTATTCATCAAGAACTATGAAGACACACTTTTAACATGGTCAGTCGAGAAGAACAAGTAATTATGATTCAAATTGTACTTGCCATTCATGGTTCATAAACTGTGTTAGATTGTGTTTGTATCTGTCTCAGAGCTACCGATGAGCACAGCACATCAACAACTAAGGACTCCTAAATATGCGTCCTCATTTTCTTAAATGGAGGCGCATGAGGGGTTGCATTGTTTTCAAGCTATAGCCATAAACATTTTGCTAAAAGTCAATTTTATGGTAAATATCAGAGTTTTGAAATGTCAGAGAATACAAAATAATACCGCATCCCCTTCTTAATTTTGGAGGCAGCAGTGAAAGTAAACAGTGGATCTTTTTCTGACATTTACCAGCGAGAGTGTGTGATTTTTTTTCTCTCTCTCTCTCATATTCATGACAGATCACTCATTAATTTATGCTTATCCACATGTGTGAACTCTTTGTATTCTTGTGAAAAAGGGGGAAAAAAGAGAAGCCGAAGATGAAACAAAGAATTTGCTGTCAGCCCGCTGCTCTAGTTTACAGCCATGTATTTCACCCAGAGCCAAAGTCCCACCTCCGCCTCTCACTGTCCTTGACACACTTACCCAAGGTGGACACGCTGACCCCATCAGCTGGTGCTGTACGCTTCCCATAGGGGGCCATAACACCCGGCACCCCTACAGCATCTATCTCCTGGTCCCATGCGCCTCTGTGTGGCCCCCTTCAAATGCCTTGGGCTGTCCCCCCGACAATTCTCTCTCAAGGAGTGATTAATGCCTGTTTACTTCAGAAAGGCCAAACCATTTCCCCGGATGGGAGGTGGGGACCGTAGAGAAGGAAAAAGAACAAGGAGGGAAGAGGAAACGGAGGGGGATGAAACAGATGTATGGACGGCCGACTGTGAGACGCTGCAGCGCTGTGCGAGCCGAGATGAGCAGGAGATAATCAGAAACTATTATACAGTTAGCAAAGGCCATGCAGGAACCTCTGCGGACCTGAGTCAGAGCATGCCGTGGAAAGAGAGTAAATACTTTTCTTCGAGGATGTACTCAGTGTTTATTAAACAATGAATCACAGGCGTCCCGTGACTGCCTTGTGGATATTGTTGTGCTGTTGAAATGCCGCCGGTCCAGGCTGTTATCTAAGTGTTGACGTCTTTTGAGTGAAAGAAATTGCAGGAACTTAATGAGCTTCAGTTTCTTGGCAAAACTCACAATATGATCAGAAAAATGAACGCATCCTACTGTATCTGACACTTAGTTGCAAGAAAAAGGGAGGAAACAGCGGACAAACAACTAATTTATTTTTATTTCTCCGGGGATGAACTTTGCACCAGCATTTTTTCCTAGCATGCTATCTAGAATCAGTAAATTGGCAGTGCATATGGATGAGCAGTTGGCTTGTGTGTGACCCGCTTGTGTTTGGCACTGCGTCTTGCGTTGCTTTTGATGTTTATGTGATAAAGAACTGTGCCTGAAAGGGATTAATGAACTACCACTACTACTTCTGCAACAACTGGGCTTACTGCTAACAGTAGCTGTGAATCTTTGGTCATATTTCTGCTCAGATTGTGATGTCTACTTGGCTCAGATCTGATCTAGGACGGTTTGGACAGATACTAAACAGAGTGGAGCTTAAAGCTTTGATCCAGAGGCACACGGCACAGCCAGGCCTGGGCAGTGGAGAAGATATAAGATGTGTTGTTGGGGAGATATCTGGTCTGTGGCGCAGCGGGTTTCTCACCTTCCTCCAGGCTGAGTGTTCAGATGAGAAGTCTGAACTATCAGTGGCTGGTGCACAGGGTCAAAGTCTGGCTTGCTTCAGCAGTCACACTGGAGCAGCCCTGGTGGTCTGCAGCGCACCAATATAATCAAAGCCAGCGCTGTCTATGCGGTAAGTACAAGCAACATTAACAAACCTTTTCAGGCTAGGAGCTCAGCAGAAATTTAATTTCTGTTCAACATTCAGGTGTATTGGTGTATTGTATTTCATTTCCATTTTCTGCCTAGAGCCATTCTCTCAGTAGCACATGCCCCATGTAAAATATTGAAAACCCTGTGCCTCACTCTGCTGAAACACTATCTGAAACAAGAAAATAATGATTAAATGAAACATTCCCCATGTTGACATGCTCACCGGTTGTGTAAAGTTCATTAATTTTATAAGGCCAACAAATTACTTCAGAAAGATTCTTTTAAACCAAGAAATGATTTTGAGCCTGCATGACACAAAAATTAAGAAGAATTAATTCCACGCGCACACACACACCACCAAAAAAAACAAAAACAAGCTTGTGCAGCAATTGTGTAACTGTCATGTTGAAGCACACTCCTGGTGGCAGCAGCGTCTTTGGCGGTGTGTGTTTTACAGGGTGACTCACAGTCGTGACGGACAGGCAAATCGATATTTTGACTTTGGCCACTGGTTTCTCTCTTACGGGAGGAGCAACGGTAATGGAAGAGGACTGTAAATAAGTGGAAGGTTCTTGACAAATGAATCCATTAACATTTGCCTGTGTCGCCTGGTGAGCAGATTTGCTGTTTTATGGAGCAGGAAAAAAGAGCTAGTAAATCTGAGGGCGCTGTAAGGGTGAGGAGCTGAGAGCAGGCTGGGGAACACATCTCCCATGATGCAGCACTTTATCTCTCTCCCAAATGGCATCTTTATCTGCCTAAATTAAGTTTTGATTCCTTGCCACATACGGAGCTGCAAATCACTTTTAATACTGATATCAAGAGCAGCAGTAAAGTGTGCCCAAAGCGATGGAAAGCAGCTTTATTGTGTGGCACACACTGCCGACACCACCATTCACTGTGTCTCTGTGGCTCACAGTAAAAAAGAAAAAAAAAATCCCAGCCCCAAACCAATGCTTTGTGTGCAAATCATATTATTCCATTTGTCATCATTCACATTCCTCTCTATCCCACAGCTCTGCACACACAGTAACTTGAGCTATCTACCTGTAACTCTGCGGATGAGGAAGAAGGATACCCCTAAAGGTGACTTAATTTATAGCTGTGATTAATTTCCAATTCCATTTTCACACAGCGATGTTTATCTTTAAAATTAGAAAGAAGCTGAGGCCTATTTGTGTGTGTGTGTGTGTGTGTGTGTGTGTGTGTGTGTGTGTGTGTGTGTGTGTGTGTGCGGTGGTTGGAAGGGGGATGGGTTGAGGAGTGAGCACGACATACAAACTGCATTAAATTGCTTCTGCATTATCATCAGTCTGCCCACATATCTCTCTGTTTGTTTGTCTGCCTGTCAATCTGTCCGACTGTCTGTCGCTCGCTCTAATTGATCAACGGCCTGGCGGGAGAGACGGCGGTCTTGTGAGCGCTCGGCAGGAATACAGGATGTCTGACATGTGCAGTGCTGAGAAACGTATCTCTCAACAGAGGATGAAGAGTGCACGCAGCAACGAGACTGAGAGTCTACAGCCTGAGTGAGGCTGCACTTAGGCACAGCGGTGCATTGAGCTACATGCTAACTCCGGCATGCTAACAAGCTCACAATAACAAAAGCAAATTTTGTGGCAGGTATAATATTGAGGGTTGCAATCTTAGTTGACCATGCTGGCATACTTACACTTGCTAATTAGATACAAAGTACAACTGAGGCTGATGGGAATGTCAATTTACAATTGACAATTTAGGATTAAGACCTTTTTCATTCAGTTTCATGGGTTGTTCTCAAGGTGGTCGAGACATTTCAAAAATGAGAAATGTCAACCTCTGTGAGATAATTCACAGGTTAAGTGACTGTTAGTGGCCTGAGATGAAAACTACAGGAACACCAAAGCCTCTTTCCCATTCAAACTAACAGCCACTGGTAACATATAATCCACACTTCTACACTGTTCCCAAAAAGGCGCTGAATCTGACACTTCACACATGATATAATTCAAATTGGGTATGCTTCTCCCTTTTTGGAGGCAATAAAGAGGAAAAACATAGACTCGGTATCCATCTTCTTCCAGTGCAAGCAAACAGCTGAGTGACTCAGACTGTGAGTCACGTGTAAATAAAGCATAACGCATGCAGATGAAGGTCAGGGGTTCGGTCGCTCTTGAACTGAAAGCTAAAGTGGACAAGATGTTTGATTCAAGTGACTTTTAGCCTGCTGGGGTTGTTCGCTCCAGACGCTCCACTTTCCAGCGTCTCAGACACGGCTGCCCTCCTGGGGTTGTCCTGCACTACAGTGTCAAGTTTCCTGCGAGACTAAAACATCCATCTAGCGGCAAGCCTGTGGGCAAAAATGCTTCTGTATTTGCTGAGAGGGGCATGTTAACAATCTGGGGGGCATTTACGCCTCAGTATTTCCGTGATATCCAGGCTTTTCACTCCTCGCACACACGCCATATCCTCTCTCAAAAGCTTACACAGGTCAGCAGTGAGTGTTTTTAGGTTACATGAATGTTTGAAAGACATCGCCTCTCTTTCTCTTATTCATTCTGTGCAGAAAACATAGCTATCACTCCTTCTGACTAGATACAGTCATTTTCAAATATGATGCCGCTCAGCTGCACAGAGAGACAGTTAATAAGAAATGTAAACACAGTTTTAAACCTTGACTCGGCCACTTTGGACCCAAACAAAAGACAACATAGAATATGTGACTGTTTTGCTAAATAAAGCATTTTGATTGGGTTCTGCGAGGTAAATTTGTCAGGTTTTGAAATTACATATTGCAATTTAGCTCTTTTTATGTTTCATATCAGTGAGAGGTAAAATGAATTTAAAGAGCGCATCATAACTAACCTGAAATTAGTTCGAATTCACACCCTTTAAAGATGATTCCACAGTGTTTATGCTTTGTTGAACTGCTCACAACAGAAGGAGACGGAAACAATGGAGGGGATGTGATAACTTAAGCAGGCTGAGAGCTCAGGGTGTCACTGCTTTCAGAACCGGCACCACGGACAAGTCAGAGGAGAATGGCAAAACTTGTTCAAGTTAACAAGCCACGAATAAATGACAGCTCAGTGCAACAGCAGTGTGCAGAAGGACATTTCAGAAAGCACACATCATTTAACCTTGAATTGGATGGGCTGCAGCAGCAGAGGGTTACGCCACTTTCCACTCCAGTCAGCAAAGAACAAGAAAATGAGGCTACATGAGCCGTCGGCAGAACTGCAAGCCTGAAGAGGAGAAAATAAAGCGTGATCTGACTAATCCTGGTGCGCAGCGTGACATGCTGGTGTCAGTGTCAGGATGTGGCCTTCGTAGCCCCGGTGCTCTATTCAAATGGATACATGCAGGAAGATAAGATGTCACTTCACATGCTGCAAGATTGTTTTAGGAACATGACAGTGACCTCAGTTTTCCTCCCATAGCTTGTGCACTCTTCATATCTCTACCAAACAGAGCACCTTTGGGATGATGTGGAATGTGTTGATAGCAGAATGAAAGCATCACTGTGGAGTCAGCATGGACCGAACCTCCCCGAGGAGCGTTTACAGCACCTTGTTGAATCCATGCTTCAATGAAATGGCAAAAGGAGCTCCTCATTTAACTCATACTGTTCGTTATGTAGCCATACAATGTGCAGTATATTTTTGGGGACCAAAAAGCACAGCTATCTCTTCCATCCCAGTCAAGAATAAAAGCAATTTCCTTGCATATCCTGCCTAAAATTGAAATGCCAGCAAGATGACAGCTGCCCATTGACATGACCATACATTAAAAAAATGGTGGTGAGGGGAGGAGAATACCAGGCTTCTTAAATTAGATTCATATTTTAAAAGTTATCATGTTTCATTTTGTGGCAGAGATAGTGTCAAGCTCATATTTCACATTAATCATAAAGTATCGGGGGCATTGCCGAGACATCTGTCATGCATATGTAATTACTCATCAGCCTTTTATCAGAATCACTGGAACAAGTTTCCCCCAGCAAAGCAAAAGTGTGTGCGTGTGTGTGTGTGTGTGTGTGTTCAAGAGTATGCCTGTAAGGCTGAGATCATTATTGATCAGGCTTTGTGACATGCTATTACTACTGCTAAATAACAATTAGAGTGGCAGAAACAAGGGCGAGTGCAGGGCCCAGTCAGATAAATTATTGCTTCCTGTTGCAGTGCCTGCGCTAAATTAATGAGGATTTATGTTCTCAAAATACACAGAGAGGCCAGAAAACGGAAGCACCTGTTTGCAATACACACGGGTGGAATGCAGGTACATTTACTCCAGTACTGTACGTATAATCACGAGTATTTCCATTTTCTGCTGCTTCTACTGCGCTACATTACTCATTACTGATTACTTTGTCTTGAGGCTCCTTATAAGCACAACCTAGTTTGGGCCCCATGAGTTCAAAGCAGTTTCACCAAAGAGACATTTCTAAACTTCTCAAATTGTTTCACTTGAATATTCGAGAGAGATCAAGTGATCCCATATTTCATAGTGTACCCATTGGAGGGAACAAAACCCCTTGGTTGGAAACCACTGGGCTAAACAAGCCAGTGAAAACAGCAAATCAACCAGCTAAAATAATACGGTTTAACTGAATAAAATGAATGCATCAGTATGCATAATGTAATAACGTTATACCTAATAATATATCAGTCACAGTGCAGAAGGAGTCCATATTTTTACATTGTAGTATTAGTAGGATCCTTCCTTCATCACTTGCAATGCAGTAGCCCTGCAATAAATACTACATTACTTAAAATATTATTTTATGTTTATTGTTAATTTATTCTATTTTTTCAGGCTGTGGCTCATGAATGGTTTCAGAAATGCTCTTCAGTTAAGGTAGAATAGAGGAACCAAATGCAATAAAATGCGAAATTATTATTTTTTCTTTAAGCCACAGAGGACAGAGAGAAAAGCTGCTTTATGGCTTCAATGATTGGCATGTACGCTCAACCCAAGGCATTCCATCAATCACGGATTTAATAGCCGGCATCCATTCCCCGCCGCTGTCCGGGCCAGGTTTTGGTACAGCGCCGCCACTCGCCGGAGCACTTGGATTGGCTGAAGGAGCAAGGTAGCCCGCAGAGACTGCTCCTTCCCCCGGCTCAGTCCCGTCAGTGGAGCGCGAGGCGCGGCGCGCACACACACGGCTTCACACACACCGCATGCACGCGTGAAAGGTGCGACAGGGAGACGCTCACCGGACGACTTTTGGTTTTGGTGTGGGACTAAGCGGAGCATGAATCTGCCGTCAAGACATCGATCCGCATCTGTAGACAAACCAAGCGAACGTTTGAGGGGGGGAGCAAACGGAGACAGATTTTAATGCAACATCCTTCCTGGCGGAGGGCGATGCACACGCCTCTAGTTCCGTGAACTGTCACAGTTTTGTATGACCGCAAAAAACACAGCGCTGGATCTATTTCCCGCAGAGCCTTTCCTTTTGCGCTCGGGGCTGTGAGGGGTGAGATCTCGACCGCGGCGCGCAACGACGAGCGACGACAGCGCGTGTTTGAGCGCATTTTCTCAGTGACTCGGACTTGCCTCAGAGCGGAGTTTGACTCCTCATCATGGGGTACGGTGCGCAAACTGACAGAGAAGGAGGAAGAGTGCCGAGATCCTCTCCGGAGATGCTGACCGTGTCCTGGCTTTTGCTTTTTCTCCTGGTGGATGTCGGCGTGGCGCAAGGTAAAGTTAAAAGCCTATTTCTGACCCGTGAACTTTGCTTTGCTCT
The DNA here is from genome assembly GCF_017976325.1 of Chelmon rostratus. Classification (NCBI taxonomy): domain Eukaryota; kingdom Metazoa; phylum Chordata; class Actinopteri; order Chaetodontiformes; family Chaetodontidae; genus Chelmon; species Chelmon rostratus. The sequence goes on along the minus strand of NC_055676.1, from coordinate 13,197,278 downwards.
CGGTAAAAGTTCTTTATACTCCTAAAGGCTGCAGCACGGGTGTAGAGAGCAGGAGGATCCACCTGAATCGAGTTTACTCACACTTTCAAAGTGAATAACCACAGTTCATCCACCTTCTGGCGTTATTTGTAAGATTAAAGCACAGATCCAGCTTGTATCCAAGCAAGCAGGCCTGCAGCCATCCACTCCATTTAATGTGGGCTAAATATGAAGACATGGCAAACCACCAGCGCTTCTCTGGATAAACATGGTGAAAAAGCAGCACACTTTCACTCAGGAGACTGAATCATGCTTATTTCAGTAGTGGCAACCACAGCTGGCATTTCTAAATAGAATCAGTCGCACTATCGCATCTGTTTCTCCAAGAAAAGAAAACGAGAAGTGCTGATGTGCTCCCAGCAGAGCTTCCATTGAGATGCCATCAAAAATGAAATGGAGCTCGCATTCAGGCTGCTGTTCTGCATCTCCCCAAACTGATCCTTAAAGATTGTCATACACAAAATTAAAAACGGTCTTGCACATGAAAAACATGAGAAAAATTGGATTTAACCCAGTCTGAATCATAGTTAAAGTGGAACATGCAGACCATTCTTTACTGTAATTATTATGAACCAAACTGGATTTAAATTCTGCCCAGTTTTGCCTGGACATCGCTCGCACTGTGAAAACCTTTGAGATGAGAGTGCTCGTTCTGTTTCCAGAGCTGTTTGATTTCCAGGTTTAAAGAGTAATTTGAAAGAAATATGAAATATTGGGTAATCTTGTTCTGGCACGAATAGTTTCCTTCCAAAATAAGATGTCCTGTCTTTAAAAAAAGGCAGACTCTAATGATGATCGGTCTAAAGCAGCTACTAAAAGCTATTAAATTGTGTTGACCTTTGCTATTGAATAATCTGTATGTTTGAAATACAGAGTGGTGTGATTTGGGGAGGCAAATTTTCATTTTCAACAGAACACCTCACATATAATGACTATATTTAACTTTAACCAGTGAGCACATTTTAAACCTTCAGCGTGTCGTCAGCCTTTTTCCTTCGAGTCGAGTCTGCTGAGAGATGTTTTCTGCAAACCGTAGTAGCTGTCACTTACGGAGAGCATTGAGTGAGCGCCACAAACACCTGAAGCCACTTACTTGATCTGCTCTCTCCTGAGTGGGATTGTCTGTCAAACAAAGCGGGCCATAGGAGGAGTGTCCGCGTGTGTGTGAATGTTCAGTATGTGTTTGTGCATGTGTGTCAGATGCCGTGAAGCGTGCGCGCCTCTGGAATTAAGGTAGGTGGTCTGCCTGCTCTTTCTGGAATGAACCGTGGCTGAATACTGTCACGAAACGGGAGGGGGAGCGAGCAGACAGACCTCCGCGAGGGAAGACCTGCAGTAGCACATTTAGCAGACGTTTATTTTTTGGTTGTTTTTTTTCCAAAAGTTAAGGCTTTGCTGCTCGCGCGAGAGCAACACAAGCCCAAATCGGAGGTCCAAGCAACATACAGTAGACGGGGAGGAGGGTCTGTGAGCAACCTTATCTAGCTGCTCCAGACCTTCATCTCACTGCTACATAGTTAATGAGCGAAGGAGCGAGAGGAAGAATGAAAAACAGCTCAGGTCCGGTTTCTGAAGGGCAGGGTGAGATGACATAATACCCATTCCAAACCCCCGGAGGGCCTTGTGTCATTGACTAAATGGGAATACGAACAAGGTCCTTCTCTGTCCATTAAGAAGTCGATACACCAGGAGAACATTGTTTGAGACTAATTAATGGGCCCCGCTATTTTTGGGCACTGATGAGCTCTACACGTTTCCAAATCGCTGGAGAGTCACTTCTTCAGCGCAAAACTACTGGTGATTAAAGTGGCTCACTTACCCGGGCACTCCTCGTAACGCCACCCCCTCTCCTGCGGGTTTTGTTTTGAACACATCCCAAATAGTTGTGTACTTAGGTGCATTTCGTCTGACTGTTGCAGTTTATTTTTACTTCCCGACTTTGCCTTTTGAGAGGGCTCGCTCTCATCCCATCCTACAGGCAGGAGTGAGCTCTGGGAAATGAGAGTGCTCATTAACCTGCTGAACTCTTGACAAAGGAGACAGGTTGAGACAGATATAAGCTGGGAGCTGCCAGAAAGGTAGCCGAGAGCTGTGTGACAGTAGCTTGATTGGAAACCCTTGGTGCAAGAACAGATGTACTTCTGGTATTTCCAGCACGGCGCGGCACTCTGTGTGCAGGGTCCGTATCTGTGTGCGTGCTGTTTTAAAAAAAGTTGATGGAGGATGTCAAGTTGTTGTGGGAATACAGGGAAAACTTCCTCGTGATAATGTGAGGAGGAAGAAAAAACTGTTTAAAACAGTTCTTCCTCTTCGGGGGAAGTGGATTTAAACGTTTGGTGCTAATGGGTGAATCTGAAATGTTAGAATTTTTTTATCCATGAAACAGACCAATTAATTAAATAGAGAGCTACATTTGCTTTATTGATCCCACGTATTACATTTGCACACATGTTGGAGCTTCTCTTCAGGATTGAAAAAATATTCCAAAGCTTTGTATGTCAAATGTAAGATGAGAGTTTTCTTTATTGGTTTCTTTTTTTTATTTCTAAGGCTGGCCCACAGTATACCTCCACACTGACATTTATATAGTGTGTCTCTGTTGGGCAGTGGACAGTTTGGATATAAAGTCCAGCCCAGGGTGCTGGCCTTCCTGGGATTACTTCAGTTTTTCCACAATGCTGCTCTTATGTCTCTCTCTTCCTCTTTTACTCTCCCTCCATGTTCCTGTCTCTGCCGTTTCTCCACTTTCCGATGATGTGCCCTCTGAGGATTGTACCCGGAGTGAAAAGTTAAAGGATCCTTATTATATATGGTTACAGAAATATCATGACTCGCTGCACAGTAGGACGTTTTTCTCCTACTTTTCGCGTAGCGCAGTCCCTTTCAGACCGACCTGAGCGCCGCTTTAAGAATGCAGGTATAAGCGAATGTTATTTCTATCATTATTATGCTAACAAGCTTCCCTGTGGCCTGACAGCTGGCTCCTCGGGGGCCACTAACACTACAGCCATTGCGGTCATTCTATAAACAGGGCCTGTATGCACAATGAGCACATTGTGCGCAAGGAGCAGAACTTACACATTACCTCCTATCATAGCTCCTCGCCGGCGCCCATGAGCTGGCAATATGACACAGTTGCACTCGGCAATTTTATGTAATTGAAAGGAATTAAGATTCAGAAACACGCTCCCCTCGGCGCAGGTGAAGGAAGAGGGCAAAGTAAACAGTGTGTACAGTATGGTCTGACAGTGCTGAGAGGGGTCAGAGGTGTGTGCTGGTCGCTCGCTGAGCCACAGAGGGAGCGTGGTAGTGAGTGATAATTACTGTGAAAAGTGGCTGCTGAGCTCGCTTCCCAGCTCCACTTGATGTCATATACTATTGTTGGGAGGGCAAAAAATATACATGGGACTATTTTGGGGCCGGGAACGGTTCTGCGGTCATCTGGCGGATGACATCTTTTGTTGTGCCAGTGCAGGCGAGTCCTGTTACTGTCACTGTAGCCATGCAGGATTTCAGAAATACTGAGGTCACAGGTTCAAATTCCCCTTCGGTGCAACTGAGTTCACATCAGAAATGTTTGACTAGCCACCAAACACGCCTTTGAAATGTTTGGATTATTTCAGATTTTAACTTTGCTAATTTATTCAACTAATTCATCTCCTTTAGTAATGGTTTGAATGCCATTTCAGAAAGCCCCCCCACACTGTGTGGCTATAACACTGATGGAGAAATTCTCAAATCTTTTATTGTGTTTGAGTCTCATTTAGCCGAAAACCAGTCAAATTTGAAGATAATCAAGCCTAATCAGCTTTGAAAACCCACAATGTTTAATTTGTGTACAGTAACAAAATGTGAACAGCTCCCCAGGTTGTTAAAACCAACCAAATTCCTGGGAACAATACAGAGAACATAACCTCAGTATCAACAATGCTCCTGATGTTTAGGTGCCTTGCTGCCAAGCATGCACCAGATGTGAGTGGTTCGTCCAAACAATTTTAGTGTTTATTCAGCGTATTTATGCTCTCTGACCAGCCTTGTGGAAGGATGCCTCTTCCAGGAAATAGTTTGGCTCACCAGATGCAGTCTGTGGGTATAAGCCTGCCATTGGTCGCCTCTTTCAGGCAGCCAATGGCAGGCCATTTTTAAAATCCTTGTCGCTACAAGCTAGCAATCTACAGGCTGAAAATGGCAAGTTACCCCAACTCTAAATACGAATGTAAAGAAGCCAGCAACCTTTTGTTTTGCACAAATGTTCCACCAAAATAAGCCCCCCCCCACGACACTATTTTGCCAGGGCGCCATCGCTGCATCCTGGTTTGCACTGCCGAGACAGTTTTAATTGGTCTGAATGGCAAACCAGATAGATGTGGCTGTGCAGGACTACCAGTAAAGTAAACCTAAAAGCTTTTCTTTTCCTAATGAGGTTTCTATTGGAGGTTTCCTTTCCATTTTTATTTGTTGCTCTCATATTAGAGGTATTGCAAATCCATTTCAAACTAGAGCTTTGCAAAATAAACTTGCCTGTTGGGGAGCGTACAGTAACATTGACTTCAGATTCCTGTGTCATCTCCATCGTCTCCCTTCCTTCCAGAGATGCAGACAGGTAAAGAGGTGCAGTGGTAAGACTGAGAAAGGGGGTGATCGCAAGGACACAAAGGAGGCGAGCGGGACAGAAAGATTAGTGGTGAGGAGTGGAGATGAGAGGGAGCTGGAGGCAGAAGTGGAGAGAGAGACGGGTGAAAGCGAGATATGGAGCGAGGACAGGGACGGACAGGGGAGGAGAGGAGTGTGTCATTAATCACCCTGTGTGACACTCTCAACTACAGGGGAGCTTCACAGTGCAACATTCACTTCTATTAGCAGTCCATTAGCAGAGCTCGGCACAAGTAGCAGCACTTGACAGGCAGGCCTGTGCCAGAAAGTCTGACCTGTGTCTCGACACACTGTGTTCCGCGCCACCTAGACGGTGCACGCGTGTGAGAGGTTTTGTGAGAGCAGGGTGAGTCAAAGTGCACCACAGGGCGTACGGTTCTCTGACACATTGCAGCAAGTTTTGCTTTTTAGGGCTGTGGACAGCAAATGAAAATAATTGTGTAAAAGGTTCCACTTTCAATTACGCTCCCGGATGAGACAGGGCGTAATGATTGTAAAGATGAGGATGATGGTTGTGGTGGTGACCTGATTTTTCCACCTGTGATATCCCCTCTGCCAGAAAATGGCTCTTCAAAGTTGAGATGGCTGATGCATTAGAGGTACAGTCATTTCTCATTCAAAGGCTTGTTGGCCTCTTACTAGCCAAGAGCCCTGTGATTACAGGATCTCAGCCAAGGGGGGAAGGGGGTGTGGACCACTGTCCCTGCTCTTGATCTACAGTTCATTTATGATTCGGGATCAGAGCCGACAGTCAGAGAATCAGGGGTTGAGGTGGGGGAGGACAGAGCCAAAGGGGGAGAGAGAAGTGATTACGAGTTAAGTGGCCCTTCTCATGCCATTATAAGCAGCAGGGCTGACAGAGCACATCATGAGTGAGTGTAAGTACACACTCCACTCCTGCCCTTTAATTTGGCACCATGCCCCCCCCCCAGTGCTCAACCACTAATGTCCTTCTGCATTTTTGTGTTCATAACAGGAAATAAGTCAAGGACATGTCATTACAAACGCAGGTAAATGGGAGTCGCTAAAAAAATAGTAGATGGAAGGAACTTTAATCCTGATAGTCCTCACTGTGTTTTTGTTCTATAGTTATGATCTTTTACATTTCCTCATCCTGATCATTTAGTAAGATCCTATCCATATGTTACATGGCGTGATAATTGTCAGCATTTCAGAATAATTTAGCTGATGTAATCATCTGTGCACACAGCAAAAACTAAATATCCTGTACTGTTGCCATACATGCTATTCTACCTAGCAAAGAGGATTAAGGCACAAAATAGATGGAGTTAGGGGGGATTTGGGAGAGGAATGCCGGTACTCTTATGTATGCACACACACTATAAAACGCTCAAAGTGCTGATGAGCAGTAAAAGGCAGAGTCGGTGGGAGTGCTGTTATTTCCCCAATGTCCTTTACAGTGTTCCCTGCAGTCTTGGTTCCCCGGCCCAGCGTGGTGCAGGGAACAGCCTTGGTGACTGCACAGCGAGCGCAGTCCTAACACGGCACGGCGAGATGAGAGGCGCTCCGACGGTAGGCCGAGAATTTAGGCCAAGCATGCCCTGCATGCAGGTGGGAGATAATCCTATCGTAGCTCAGTTGTTGCATGTCCATGGGGCCGAGAAGCAGCACTGCTCAAAGTCAGGGAAGTAAATGTTCCTCCAAAAATTGAGGGCTGGTCTTAAAGGAGAAGTTCAACATTTCGGGAGAAGCGCTTATTTGCTCTCTTCCTGAGAGCTAGATGAGACAGTTGATACCACTCTCGAACATGAAGCTTCAGCAAGCAGTAGTTGGCAAAATATGCCTCATCAGTGAGGCGTTGGAGGGTGGATTTAGTGCTTCTAGGGGGTTTTGCCAGAATTTCATATGTAATTGTGAAAGCAATGGTGAAGAAAACGTTTTGAGGAAAGTGTAACATGTTTCCGTACCTTCAACCAAAGCTACTGTTGATCCCATAGACATCCAGTAATTGAGTGAAGCTCAGCTAATCTCACCTACCTCCCTGCATATTTACGGTACGTAAGTATAGTTCATTCGTTAAATAGCAGAAATTCCAATGAAATGAACAATTACTTTAAATGGTTTTAAAGGAATCACATTGTCGCTTCAACAGCTAATGGGATAATTCAAAAAACAGCATTCTTAAAACCGTCTGCGGTGCGGATATCGTCATCGCAAGGTGCTCTCAGTCCTCTGCTCTGTCGCCGGCGGGACACCTTTGATATTAAAGCCAGGCTATATGTTCAGGTCTGATGAGAACGGCCAATGTACCACTGAGGCGGTAATGAGTGAGATGATATCAGTGGTGACTCATAACACCTGAGTCATACACGCAGTGTGGAGGCTTTGGCAATCACCTGAATTTCTCTATGGAAATCCAGCCCACTCTCCAGAATGGAAATACAGCTGCTACCCCCCCGGTTCCGACTCTGATTGACAAAGCTAAACCCTTAATCCTGGCTTTGCCCTGTCTTGTGCTCAGAGCCGGAGCCTCACGAGTGGAACGGGACTAAAGCAAATATATAAAAGCCCTCCTGAAGAATGGGAACAGTATTTATCTGTAATAAGTCATTTTGTAAGCCGGCGTATATGTTGTGAAGTGGAGACATCCACATTCGCGTTTTATGTACCTGCAGGCTGAAACGTTTGCTTCATTTTTGCTGTTGTCACATCTCTGCATTGTGAAGAGGGGTGGTGGTTTCCAGACGCTGCACTAATGTCTGGTTGGGGAGGGTTGTGGTCTATGTATGTCAGCAGAACAGAGAGAGGGGTGAGGAGGGGAAGGGGGGCAGGTATGGGACCACTGAAACATGAGAGCAGGAGACCCACGCTCCCCATTTCCTGTCTCCACTTTATCAGCATCTTGCTCTCTGTTTTTTTTTGGCGCTCTTAAAGCATCCGATGAAAGCCTTGCCACAGATAAATGTTTGTGCCTCCTTGTTTTTTATGGGCCTCAAATGAGGGACTTCATCCGCCCGCCCCGCCCCCACCCCCCCCACCCTCGGCTCCTTCATTCCCTCTTTTGCTCCATTCCTGTGTCTGCTTTGAGATGCCACAAGAGAAGTTACAGCCTCTGGTTTACATTACGGTTCCTTAGAGATGGGCTAAAAGGACAATGCTTGTGCTTGTTCTTCTAGAGGAATACATTTTTACAAGACATTAGGGAGAGGGCGCAAGAGGCGGTGGATTATTCCACCATGTTGCATTTGTTTTCACTTTGTAAGAAATAATTATGTCCCTGTATAGATGAATTCAGTTAGATCTGGGGAATGTGAGGCGATTTTGAAAAGAAAACTCATAGCTGTGTCCTCAACAGTCTGCACTCTTTCACCTCTTATCACCTCGTGCAATGTTTTTCTTCTGACTCACAGAATTCGCCGGGCTTCTGTTTTCTTAGCTTTAGTGTTGTGTATGTGTGCGTCCTTGTGTTTGTCTGCATATGGTGGCAGAGCGTGCTTATGCGCGCGCGTGTTTATTCAATAATAACAGAGTCCGAGAAAGTCTGTTTCAGATAAATCTGTGTGAATACCAGACCATTCATCCCCAGGAAATCAATCTTTCTCATAATTCCCCTCATTTTTCTTCCATCTGTTATCTACAGAGCTGCCAAACAGACTTTTAAACAGAGCAGACCATTACCAGAGGGCAGAATTAAATGTGTGTCAGAATGCCAGCCTGTAAAGTTGTTGTTTTTACTGAGTTAAATGAGGTGCTAAATTAAAGCTTCACAATTGGTATGCGCTGTGTGATTAATCCCTCTCCTCCACCCTCCGTGCACTCCTGTCGACAAGAGCGGAGAAGAGTCAAAATTTGTGTTAAGAGTCAGGGATGTTTGAAAAAAAATTACGCCGCTGAAATCACCCTCGACTGTCGAAGGCGCGTGATGAATGGGTGTTTTTGTCTGTTTTTGTGTAATTACTCCGCGCAAGTCCCAGCAAACACCGTGGAATTCATCGGCAGCATCTTGAAAAACATTTTGTTTCCACAGTCAAAGCAAAAGAAGAGTTAACCGCCCAGCCCCACCATTATCACTCCTACCAACCCAACACCCTACTGCGTGACCTCTTTTCTTCATTTTGGGCTTTGTTACTGTGAGTCCAGTAATGGCTTGCAACTCGAGATTGCTGTCGGGTGTCAGCACTTTCCTGTGTTTGTACAGCGTGTGTTTGTGAGCCTCTGTGTGTGTGTGTGTGTGTGTGTGTGTGTGTGCCATATCTCCATGATCAGTCCCCGGTGACCTAAGTAATAGCAGACAGTGTTTAACTGGGGCAAGCTCAATGGGTCTCATTTAAATGGGGCCCAGACAGAAGCCCCACAGTGAAGGGTTACTTTATGACTCCGAACATGTAAAGCACGCTGTCCTAGCCGCTACAATTTGTGTGCTTGCTAGAGAAGGCGAACTGTACTGGTTTCTTCTTCTCCAGGAATCTGTCAGGAAACCAAAAAGCACTGCTAACATTCAAAAATCTGCCAAATTAGAGGGTTCCACATGGAGAATAAGTGGCTGTGTTGTCTTTGATTTGTAAGCATTCTTCAGTTAATGAGTACTATGGAGATGAGGTTGATTATGACAGAAAGCAGTCTGCGCAACTCCGAAAGTTCACCGCTGTAAATGTCAGAATTATTAATGAGCTCCAAGTGTCAGTCCCTGCGTGTCCTACATGATGTCCTAACATGAAAGGATTGAACACAGTCAAGTGTAGCCGCCCTCCAATTCACAATATTCCTGCAGTGCAGTGCATGCATGTCATCATCAGCTGAAAGAGCGCTTGCTTTAATTCACTCGGAATTATGTATTGCACAATAAAAGCACGTCTTCGAGTTGTGTAAGGGATTGGCAGGAGAGGAGCGCTTCCAGCTGTGCATTTGCCCCTTTTCAAGGAGCTAACCAAACAGTAGGCAGAAGGTGAATAATGGATGTTGTTGTGATGATTGCTCTGAAATGCAGAGAGAGCGAGAGAAAGGGAAAAAAAAATGCAGGTTTTCCTAAACCAGGTCAAATGTCTGAATTGGCCCTACTTTGTACACAGATGAGCATCTTCGCTCAAGAATTCCCGCTGTAAACACAGGTCCTGTTGGCTGTTTAACATCCGCAAGCCCCCAATCTGTTCAGGCGTGGAACCCAAAACACTGGGACAGACATTTACTGTGGTGTGTGCTGCCATCGGACCTCCCTGAGCCGCATGCAGTTCTGCCGCGACATGGAGGATCAGTTCCTGCATTTACAAATACCTGGTGCACGGCGAGTATTACTCCTACTATCATTAATAGGGATCAGAATGAATGATTCGTATTTGCGCATAAATATTTTTATTGGTAGTGTCAGGAGTTTACTGGGGTTGTGCCGACCTACCCGTGAGTCTGATGGGGAGTGTTGCTCACTGGAAGGTTTTAGCAGAACTGCTCTCCCTTAAGTCAAGTTGATGGAGAAATGAGACCTCCATTTGGAAAAAATGACCGAGCCTAAGATGACAGGCTTGTTTCTCTAATTCCAGACCTCTATAAACTATGACCCCATACAGTACACCAGCTGCACTGGAGTCAGCACACCAACTGTAAACTGATACACCATAATGGCTTGCTGCAGATATGCTGGAGCATGTGCAGCGGAAACCGATAATTCAGCGGTGACACACCACGCATAGGGGTTCCCATGGTTTTTAGGCTGACGTGAGGTAAGCTGATCTGTCAGGTAAAAGCAGGAGGGGTGGGGGTTACATCGGAGAGACATGGAGGGGGAGGGCAACGCAGAGTGACCTCTGTTGTGTAAAGGAAGGAGCAGTGCGCCGGTAAATCATGGCTCCCGATGAGTTTCCTTCAGTAGCTGCTTGTTTAAATTCTGCCGTACGCGTTCTGCACGTCTCACATTGAGAAAGCTGCACATTACTAAAACATGGTATTTTACTTCTTACAAGTCTGCAATGTCTTACTGCCGTTCTGCAAACCGCTTTTTTTCTTTTTTTTGTTATCACTGTTTCTCCATGCCAAATGTTTTATTTAGCAGCCTGCTCCAGCACAAGACCCCGCCAACCAAAGCAGTGATACCGGCCAAAGGAAGAGGAGGTGGAGACAGGGAGCGGAATGACACAGAGATAGTACAGCCGCTCTTAAGCTGCGTGGCTTTCACCCGCAGGATGAACAGCCCGGGAGCATCCAGGATTCAGGCACATTAACCCGCGGCTATTCTGGGCTGCTTTGTGTGGCTTTTTGTTTATGGAAAAGAGGCAAAAAATCTGGTAAACAAATGCAGCGGTGTTGAACAAACAAACGTGCTGTAAGGATTGGGCAGCTTTGAGAATTACCAACTCAGATATACGCATATTTCCACCCCCCCTTGCAATTTCTTGGGAAATTTGACCGGGTAATCTGAACCTTATTGTGTTGCTTTTCTGTGAAACACCAGATACCGGCACAACCTGGTTTCGGTTTTGACTGCCATTTTTTCTCGTTGGCAGCCGTTTCCACCTTGATTGAATTTGAGGGCGAAGGCATGAGAAACTCAAGCTGGAATATTTACACTGTAGCTTCCATTTTGGTTCGTTTGCCGTTGTTTGTTTTAATAAGAACTTGACAGAATGCAGCAGACTGTCGGAGGAATTTCGACGGGGCATGTCAAATCCAAGGAGTGTCGGCGGTCACTCCGTCGACACGCTCGCCGCCTGGAGTCAGCGGTCATGGAGTCAAATGGATTGGTCAAAGTGGTTCTGACGCGCACAGGCGCGTAACGCGGGCCGGACGAGTGGGAGGACAAAAGTGATCAGGGCTTTGATGGATGTGTCACAATGAGGGGATGTAGCTGTCTAACATCTATCAGTGGTTAAAGATTTTCCCTGCTCGGCCTGTCACATCCAACTCCACTCTTCATTTCTATTCTTCTCTCCCTTTGGCTCTCTTCTCTTACTCTATTAGAAGAAGCTGGGTGTCAAATGGAAAAGAAAAAAAAACTATCAGAGCCTACAAAGAGAGTTTTTGTAAAGTCGTGCAAAATTATTTGTGACTATGTGCCCCCCTCTCCCATTACATGCAGACAGTGTGTATCCTTTGTATCCGGGTGGTCTCTTTGGAGTGAAGCAGACTTTATAATTCAATAAGCTGCAAACAGAAATAGAGCCCCCCCCCCCTCTTAAAACTCACTCATCTCACTTCAGTGATACAATTACCAGCCAGGCTGCACTGGCCATCTTGTTGTGATTTTATGTGTTTACATGGGAGGGAGGTGTTTACTGTGGAAACTGTGCCCCCCTCCTGCTGCCCATTTAGCTACTGGAGAAAAAGAGCTGCTGTGAGATTTAATTTATTTAGTGTCTCTGGGAGAGAGTTATAATGATTCTCTAACTAGCATTACGACTGTGTCTTCCTGAGTCCTGTTCCCTTGGGACGAGTGGCTCCAGCTTCGGTGAAAAACAGCCATAATGTCTCTACATGGGCACAAGGACACATGGATGAACGTGTTTGTACGTGAGGGGGATATATAGCATGTTCTCTCCAGTAATAACTGAAACACGGTGCGTGAAATACTTGAAATATAGGCCATATGCAGATTTGTGTTTGAGCCACAGTATGTTGAAAATTTCAAACTTACCACAGCTTTCTTATTCTTCAAAATGCTTTAAAATATATGTGATCGTGAATTATTTATCTACTTTTATATAATACGCGCTATTACCACGGTGAAGTTTAGCAACAGACATAAAGTCTGATCTCTATAAGAGGTTCTGAATTCATGAAAGGAAAAGATTTAAAAATATGACCAAAGTAAAGTACTTTAAAAATACATACTGTAACATCATCGAGTATCAATAAATTATATGGACTTATTTGTAAAATTTCCTTTTTTATGTAGCACCATGCAGTCCATAAAGAGAAAAGGGGGGTAAGTATTTTCTGAGTGATTGCATCCACCATCAGTCTCTTCAATTGACTTTTCAAAAGAGCAAAATCCAATCATTTGTTTTCCATTTCATATTTTTGAGTACTCCTCCACCGCCGGCCTTGTGTCATCTCGTTGCGGCGGCATCCTTGTGATAACATTGCCCGACTAATCTCGCTGATGGTCACATTGTCTTTTCAGGCCCCAGCACTCTGTTTTATTGGTGTAGCATTATGCACAGTGTTTTGACCATTGTTTACTCCACAACATGCCACTTGTTATCTCCTGCAGCAAACGGCCGTGTCTTTACCAATCTCATCTGGCTTTTGTCTACTTCCCGTTTTTCCACTGGATGTGCAGCCATTTAGTGCAAGGGTCAGGGTTGTAATTGACAGCCACCACTAAACAAATCTGCCCGGCTCGGCGGTAGACCAGCCCCACCTCCCGTCCCCTCCCGCTACTCTAATCTAACTAATGCACCCATGTGTGTGCTGGAAAGTGAATTAAGCATAGAAAACTCAATACCTGATCCATATGACAGAGCTGCCTGCGTGCACATTAGCAGTTTCTCTGCAGCCTCTGTAATTGTATTACACAAGTTGGCCGCTCTAACGATCAGGCCTTACACACACTTACACACTTACACACACTCTCCCTGTTGTCGTTAATCGCTGCCTTCGCTGGCCCCGGAGGCGTGCAGCGGGCCAAGAACAGAGCGATCGAGAAGGGGGATGATGAGGCGAGTAGTTCAGCCCTCCCTCAAGGCTGACATGAAATGAAATCATAGTCTGTGTCTCTCTCTGCGTGTGTGTGCATGTGTGCTCTGAAGTTGTTATATTGTGCTGCATCTTTTGTTTTTGTCAGACTCTCTGTGCATGCCTCTTTGCCTTCTAATCAGTGCCTTTCTGCCCCCCCCCTCCCGCTGTGGGCCCTGTCTGTGTTTCTGCCTTTCGCGTATCCCCACCGCCTGCTTTCTGTGTACTGTCAGCAGTCCAGCCTCTTGCCAGAGACCACAGGGTGATAAGATGAATTTACACTCTGCTCTCCTCCCTACTAATCTCCCTTGACCTATAGAGACCTATGCAAGGTTACAGAAATATATCTGAGCGAAGTACAATTTGTGCAGCAGATAAGGGGTGGAGTAGATGTAATAAGCAATATATATGATCACATGATGCAGTAAACACATACCTGGGATGATCTTCCTCCTTAAAGACTTTTTTTTTTATTGGACTTTATCACTGAGAGCCCAGAGAGAGGAGGAAGATAGTGAGGAGAACAAAAGGACAGAGAGGGTGATTGAAGGGGTTGTTGTGTTGATTTGCTATGTGTTGCCATGCAGGCAACCATTTGCTCTGGCCTCACTAATGGAGACTTCAGTTTGAATCCAGGGAGAAGCTCTTTAAAATTTTATTCCTTCTAACAGGCTGATTTATAATGATGAGCCCCAGACTCTTTCCACCGCAGCAGGACATCACAAAGAACCCTGGGAAGCGAGGGAACTATATATAGCGAGACCATGAAGGGACTTGCTACAGGCATGGGAGAATGCAGCAGATAGATGGTGAAAGATGACCTCCCCGCACAGCCCAGCTCAAGGCTGACAATGTATAGATGCACTGTGTTGTCCAAGAGACCTCTATATAGCCACTAAGGTCAGCCCCCCATATTCCCAGCACCCGGGGTCCATTGATACCCTACCTGCCAGATGACACCCCATGATCCTGCGCCTGAGAAGAGGACAAGTTTGTGTGCATGTGTGTGTGTGTGTGCATGTCTGAAAATCCCTCGGGGAGGACTTGTCAGAGAGCAGGTCATCAGATATGCCCGTGCGTGTGCTCACCTCCTTGTGCGTGCGCACTCACGTTTGGTTGTGTGTGTGTGTGTGTGTGTGTCTGCGCACATAACAGGGGAGGAAAGGGGGTAAAGAGCCGGGACGGGCAGCTTTATCATGCTTATCTGAAAGGTCACTCCGTCATTGTCGGACTGCACTTTACAGATCCTCCCTGTGGCCACCGCACGGCAAACTGATCCTGGGGAGACAGTAGTAGGAAAGGGTCGAAGGAGATCAGGTCAGCTTTGAAATCTTGCACCAGTCTGAAGGAAATTTTCACAAGTTGGCAGAGGAAAATGCAAATGAAAGCGCGTTTCCAGCAGCTTTGATTTGCAACAAGGTTACGTAGCACTTGTAACTCATCTGTGCCTCGCCGCTGACTCTTATTTCATGATATTCCAGGATTTCTTTCCCTCCTAATAAGGCATTTTATGCACAACCTCTATACATGTATATATGGGTGGTAGGAATATACCGCTCCCTTCCCACTCATCTATATGTATGCAAACATTTAACGAGAAACAGAAGCAGAAGCATGTAGTTGGTTTTTAATATTTTTTTAGATTTAGTTTTTATGTTCACATTTCATGCAAAGACAGCAGAAAACCCACCTGTTCTGTGAAACTGAGGAAAAAAGATGGAGCAACATCAAAAAAAAATAAGTGTGAGCCCATGAAGGGTTTAATTAGGTTTGGAAGCACAATTATCACTGGAGTGAAAAAGGTGTGGAGGTAGGGATTGGCCCTCCTGTGTCTACTGTGCACAAGCCAAATCTCTGAGCGACACTAATCCTACTGGTTCTGCTGGTTATCCCTCCTCCTCCCGTCATCCCTCGGCAGGTATCCCTCCCCTGCCAAAGGTCTTTCTCTGACATCCATCCCCTGTTTTTCCCATTCATCCCACCTCATCCCCTCCTCGCCCGCCTCTCCTCTGGCACTGTTTGTTTTTACTGTTGTGTCTCAGTGACATTAGCCGCAGTAATCCAATTGAAAGCTCCTCAGACCCGGAGCCGGGTTCTGTGGGGTTGTGGCGTTTCCATGGGGATCGCATGGATTCCTAATTAAGCTCATTAAAGCTTGTTATTAAAGCTCGTTAAATCTCATCCTGACACTGTGGCGCAGCTCCTGGTGTCTAACTTTACTAATTCATACACTAATGCCCCCGTGCACACATACGCACACTTCCAGGCGTGCACGCTCACACACAGAAGTCACCAATATAATGCACTTTGGTGGGTGTAATTAAAGCGCTCAATAAGCCCTGGGGTTTTCCCTACTCCTTATTTGAACGGAAGGTGACGCATAAGGTTTTTTGTGATCGACCAAACTCCAGTGTTTGTACTCACACAGAGTTGATGCGAGCGAATAAAAACGTAGAACACTTCCACGGCATCAGCAGAGACAACATGAATGAGGTCAGGGGAATAAGGAATACCTCACTTTGCTTTTCGCTCTCACACACACACACTCAAGCGTGTTACCGTGCGCCCCTTGACCTCACTCCGAGTTTGCACGTCAATTCCAAATATTGTTCTTTGGCTGTGAGGGGAAACAGTGAACCATGATGTTTTTGGGGTCTTCAGGGGGCTGAGCGGAACAGTGTGTGAGTGTGTGTGGAGAGAGGGAGAGTGAAGGGGGGGTGTGAGAGAGACGCCTTTCACAACCTGAATCATGCCTTTGATGCTGACTGGCCTTGACATCAACAATGTGGCCTTTCACAGCCCTCACCCACCTCTGAGGAGCTTACCAAGAACACACACACATGCAGTCTTTCTCTCTTTGTCACTCTCTCTTTAGTTTTCTGTGTTTATTTATTTTTTTTGTAGCTGTTTGTGCCCGTTCACAGAGACACAGCACTTTACCCGGAAATTGAAGTGAAAAAAAAATCTAAAAGGAAGAGGAGGAAGTTGTTACAAGGAAGGAGCGAAAAATAGCGCCAGATTCTACGAGAGATGATCGTTCTGCATTTTCTCAGCGGAACCAATGAGGCTCAAAGATCTTGTTAAGTCCTTTGTAGAAATTACACTCGAAACACCAGAGAAATGAAAAGATATTGGGATGAACATAGTGGAGAGTGGAGTCGGTCAGAGCCGGAGGGACGTACGAGACAGTGGATTTCTGAAGTGCCCCCTCACAATGCTTTGTTTTTAATTCCAGTCAAGTCGCTCTACCGCTCTTGTCATTCCTTTGACATGAAAAGGACTTCAACCCTCGGAGTCTTTTAAATGTATCCTGTGTCACAATGACTGCGGTTAAACAGTCGGCCTGTAAATGAAGTCCATACCAGATGGATGCTGAAACGCCCGGGTCCTCTGAAGGGAGGCTCTGAAGTATGGCTTACAGAGGGACATCCATCATTGACATCATTGCTAATTTTGGTGACACATTCAGCAAAACATGCCCAGCTGTGTGTGAAAGAAATACATGAAGTCAGTGTTTCCGTGCAATTTTTTTCTCTCTCCATGCTTTTCAACAGCTTACAAAAGCGGACGCTTATATCAAACATGTGTTTCTTGAACGCTCGCTGTGTGAAAAGAATCAACTCTGATTACGCTGACAAACGATGTTTCCAGATGTACGTCAGGCCGGGGGAACACCAATTCTCCGGACTTAATCTTTGCTTACTCTGGGCACGCTTTGATGGACCTGTTCGCATTAATTAGCATTAGCACGCCAATAATGTGCACACATTATGGCGCGTGGTGCAGAGAGACATTTACGGAGGTCGACACAACTTGACAGAGGTGAAGATCTGTCCCCAGGGCTGTGGCCTTGTGCGCGCTGTAATGAGATAATATGAGAGTGCAAAGATGACACTGACCTGGGGATTGTGCTTCCCAATCACACAGCAGTCCAGTAAGTGGAGATACTTATAAAGATGCATGCTGTAAAAAAAAAAAAAAAAAAAAAAAAAGAGAGAGAGAGAGACTCTTTCCAGTTTTTTTGTTTCCACTGACTTCTCTGCAAAACCAACAAGAGGCTAGCGGTTAGGACATTAGCTCTGTCTCCTCTGACGCTCTCAAGTTAAACACTCCTCACAGAGCATGCTATTTCCTGAAGATGAATAGTACTCTGTGATGAGGGGAGCTAAATGCATCCAGTCATTTCCCCTGGAGCACGAGTCTGTGTTTAGGTGATGGGTCGAGCTAAGGATGTGGGCAGTCGCAGTACGGCCGCTTTGGTGCCTTGCTGCCTGCTTCCTCGGCCTCTTCGCCACGTGGACGCTGGGCCATTAAAGAAGTTGTTTGTCCCCCCCTCAGTGAATGACTTGTGTGGTCAAGCCCCAGCCAAATGACTAACCTGAAGAGTGACTGGAGCCAGATGAAGAGTTGCGCCTATTGAGCTGGAGTTTAGAGAGGAAGCTCCTCTCCTGATGCATCAGCTCTTTTACTTTTTTAATAACCCTGCTGCGCCACCCTACCTGCCTTTTGTGAGATCCAGCTCTTGCCAATCATCCTGATTTTGTTTTGTTAAGCAGATTGAAACTTGAGTGTTTTTTTTTTTTTTTTTTAACCAGGATAGGAAGCGAGTCAGAGATAGATTCTGCCTGTATCACTTCCTTGATATGGTAAGAGGCTCCACACACATTTTGTAACTCTTGGGACCATTTTACAATACGTTCAACACGTAGGGGAGTGAGTCTGAGCAGGTTTGCACAAAACAAAAACAAAACAGAATGTCCTTAAATTCTGTTCTTTCTACTGTTGCAGATTCATAAAATATGTATCACATTTATAAAAGATATGTGGCCAAAATACAGAGAAAGAAAACATTTTTTTCTTTTACAGAATTTGTAGAAAAATTCCCAATGTATAATCAATTAGTGCCAGGGTGATTATTAAGCTAGTTACCGCTTTAAGTATAGTGATTACAGTAATGGCTGCCCACGGATGATGTAGGGAATCTTGTTTTCTCAGCCTGTGAAGCGCTAGGTCAAATCAGCCGCTGTCAGGGAGCCTTTGAGCTCTGCCCAGCTGCTGACTGCCTGCCTGCCTGCCTACCTGCACCCACAGTGGTCAGAGGCTCATATTCCAGTCTTTCTGACCGGGGTGGTTTGCTTTGATAGTCAGGCCTGTTTACCGCTCCATGTCCTGGGGGCCAACTGGGCTCAGATCACCCTCAAATGAACTGAGGAGTGAGGGAAATATTCAACACAGCTGTGCTTACTCTGAGGGCCGGGGCCAGGAGAGACATGCTGCTACGCTTTCAGGTACAGGGCAGGTCTCTGCCTCTGAAGCCGTCTTCAGAGGGCCTGTTTGCATTTATAAAAATGTTTGCTCGGATACGAAAATAAAGATCTCCCCAATGGTGAGGGGTGGGAACGTAAAGAGAGAGAGTGAGCTGGATGGAGATAAAAGATTTTTTTAACAGGTAGGAAAGCAGCAAACCCAGCGGCTGCTGGGGAATATAGCAGCACCACCACAGCAAATCAAAGGTAGTGGTAGTCTGAAGACTTTGGCAGGCAAACCATCCTTGAGTAAATCTAACCAGTCTCTCCCTAGAAGCTTAGATTAAGAAAAATGGTGTTGTGAATGTCGATACTGTACTTTTTTCTTTTTTTTTGCCTCAGCCATATGTCTTTTGCAGGCTTGATGCACAGTCCCAGTTGAATAACATTGCCTCTTCCTGGATGTCTTCCTCTTTCACTTCAGGATTCATGTGCGACGGGGAAACATTCAGCTTCTGCTCTTTTCTCCCTCTGTCGAGATTTTTCTCAGCCAGCTTTGTTGCTTTGACCAATTTACCATCTCTGTGTGTCTGCACAACAGACCCAAGGCTGGCAGCGGCTATGTGAGTGGCACAGGGAGACTGCTGTGTAATGAATAGAGGGCATGGCTAGCTATTTGGCAGGGGTGGATAGGAGGGGATCACGTATGCTGTTAGCATGGGCAGGGTCAAGAATTATGACAGGTAGTATGGAAACGACTTTGGTCTGCCAATGATCAACGCTCATCATGTTTCCTGAGTAGTTCTGGTTTAGTATTAAGCTGCCAGCTGTGGAGCAGTTGTCACTCACACGTGTTTGTTGACCATGTGTTGGCTGCTCTAATTATCAACCTATTCTGAATTCATGAGCGTGGCCTTGCAGATTAATGCATATGCGTGCATGCCCAATGTTTGTTTGCCCAATTAAGGATTCATAATGTGGCTTCATAGCGTGCCTCCTCTCCTCTTGCCCTCTTTTCCCCGGTTCTGTCTTACACGCACATGCACAAACCTAAACTTGTCACACCAAATGCAAAAATATAATATACTCTCTGTAATTTATGCACCTACAGTACTATGTGAGAGGCTTATATCAGCTTTTGGTGTACAGCATGCTCCTTAGTTGCCACCATGACACATTTACAAGATTTACATTTTGTCTAATTAATGCAAAGCACATTGTACAAATGCAAATTGTCTGAATTGGATTTCCTCCATTTTTTTCGGAGCTTTCCAAATGCTACCAAGCCAACGCACCGCCTAGCAGAATATGGAACAACTGTTGTCAAGAGAAGTGGAAAGTCATGAGCAAGCAGTGAGCAAAAACATGTTGTGAGTGTATCCATGCTGCCCACTGTGTTGCTGGCGCCCGGTCTGGCCCCCTGTTTGCGTGTGCATCCTGTACCCCTCTGCTTCACCGGCCCTCCCCACGTTTCTCCATATTTCCACTAGTTCTTTCTGTCCAAGCTTTGCCTAGTGTGAGTTCTGGCATGCCGGCACTGCCCTGCCCCTCTCCGCTCTGTTCCACTTCCTCCCCCTGGCTTGGTGGCCTGGCTGCCCGGCGGGGGCAGCCTGCTCACCTCCGGGGCAGCTGGCATGCCTGATGGCCCCATTCATCAGACCTGAGGGTGGGAGTTGGGGGCCCACAGTGGAAAAGGGGGCTTGCATCGTGGGCCTTGTTGTTGACTTTATTGGGATAGTTATTAAATAAGCCATGATGACAGGGGAGGCAGAGGAATGCTTTCAACTCCCTCTGCAGGAGATGTCCTACACAAACCCCGGGACTGGATGGATGTCGGCAAGGACGGAAGGAGGGAGTGACAGAGGAAGGCAAACAGTAATTTTGTGAGCCTGAGACACAGAAGGGTGGGGGGTGGGGGGACTAGGCAGAAAGATATATTTAACAAGACAGTGACTTTCCGAAAATGAAGCAGGGACTTGAAGAAAAATGGTGCATTAAGGAAATAAGCAGAGCTTTTAGGGCGGAGGGAGGGATCGCTGTTTGTCTTTAAAAGACAGATGACTCGCCCTGGGCGCAGGGCTGGCGGCCCGCAATGTTGAGGCTGGTGGCTGAATGGCTGATGACTGAATGACAGAACCCCTCCTGAGATTGGCCATTAACACACACACACACACACACACACACACACACACACACGCACACAGAGTCCATTGAGTGTCCCAGCAGGGGAGAGGACACAGCCTCTGGGCCAAGGGCCAGGGGCCAGGGGAGGGATCCAAAGGGCAGTGGAGGTCTCCCCACAGTTTCAAATACAGCCAGCAGTTAACTATTGGCATGGGAAAATCCAGCCCTGCGCCTCCACACCCTCAGCTGCATTCAAGCCTAACAGTAGCACATCGCTCCGTGTGTGTGTGTGTGTGTGTGTGTGTGTGTGTGTGTGTGTGTGTGTGTGTGTGAGTGAGATTCCCTTGACCCTAACCCTGCTCCACAGCTGTTCAACAAGGGAGGAAGAAAGCCGTAGCACCAGAAAGAAAGAGAGACACAGAGAGAGAATGGACACCAGAGATGAGAAAGCTTGAATGTAGTCCCAGGGGGCACAATGAATGACTCACTGACATCCTCTTGGCTAGGCTCTGAAGTCTGGTTGTTCCGAACAATGCTTGAAAAAAAGTTTCATTCCGCCGCATTTATTGCCACATTTATCATTCAGTTCTTTGTACCAGACTTTTATGCTAATTCTCCGAGGACCCTCTTGTGTACAACATTACCTGAGCTTTACAGTAATATCTCAGGGTATTTTTAAGGACCACCGAGTATGTGTTATGCATAAGATAAACACCACTTATCTTTGAAATGCAGAACAGGGCCTCCGACTCTTTTTTTTAAAGGCTGCACCAACCATAAAAATCATGTTAGAATTTCTGAAATGAGGTTGACTAAAGAGAGAATCTCAATCTCAAGTGTTGCCATGGAAAAATATTCAATTAAGCTCACACTCCCATCACCATCCCTGTTATTTACTTGTCGCCTGTCAGCCAATCGCTGGGCCTGTGACTGCCAGTCGGCGTAAAGTAAATCACAGCAATTAAACCGCAAGTCATGGAAGTGACGCTACCTGTCAGGTGCCAAAAATGTTGAGGAATCAAAGAAAGAAGGATGCACAAGCTCTAATTAAAGTTTATCTAATATTATAGTGCTGAAGGAGACAAATACAGTGTGTTTGAAACTGCATAATTTGATCATTTTACAGGCTTCTTTCTTATGGCATTGGCACTGTGCACAAACTAGCAACTTGACATTTGTTTCTGGTCTTGTCATCTGATTATGTTCTCACAATGTTTTTTGCGAAACGATTTGGCTAGCCGGGCCGCCGTGTTAGAGACTGCTGGCGTGTTTGTTGGGGAAATGTAGCCTGGTTGGAGCCAAGTTTCCTCATGAAAAAAAATTACCCATGTAGTTGCTCATTACCAATAAACAAACACAGCTGCCAGCATAATGAATTGCACTTTAAAACATGTTCAAGAGCTCGTCTACCCTTGCACTTACAGGCATGCATGCGCCCCCGACTGTCGGTTTTCTTCCTGCCTGAGTTTCGCGATCCTCTTCTCAATTAACCTGCAGGTGGAAGGAAAAATGGCGCACTCGTCTCCCTCGCCACTCGCACTGATGCCCCCC
Organism: Chelmon rostratus; assembly: GCF_017976325.1. Classification (NCBI taxonomy): domain Eukaryota; kingdom Metazoa; phylum Chordata; class Actinopteri; order Chaetodontiformes; family Chaetodontidae; genus Chelmon; species Chelmon rostratus. Next base: position 13,175,040 of record NC_055676.1, on the reverse strand, counting down.
CCCCCCCCCCCGTTTGCCTCTGGTCTCAAATCAATGCACAGTTGAGTGAGGAGAGAAGGAGACCGATGTTGTATGTTTTGAAAATCAGCAGGTATTTAAATTTGACTTTGCTGATAATGCCAAGGTTGCTCTTCCCCACCGAGCTGTCTGCTTCTCTTTGATTCTTTCATGATGTGCTGTTGCTCTTTTTGCTTGATGTGAAACCTCAGATTTTCCACATCTTAGCAGAAAAGAAAGAGTTTTAAGCAAATAGTTCCTTTTTGTGAGCTTTTTTCTTCAATGTTCGTTTTATTTCATTTCTAAAATACTGGATATGTCCCCTCGCTGGTCGACCTTTTGCTCATCTCATGTTTTACACCTTGATGAACCAAAATGCTTGTCTCATCCAATTCAGGGAATCAGCCAAATGAATATAGACTTTTCACCCTCATTTACTGTAAGTTATGTTTGCTTTGTGCTAGATCTGCAGCAGTCCGTGTCACATCTGCATAGGCTCAGCAGTGTAGACTGAGTAAATGAGTCCGTCTGTGCGTCATTGTATTCGGGGGGAAGAGGGACAGTATGCAGTCACATCTGAGCAAGCAAACCGTGGCGATTGTTGGACCCGCGCAGGATCCGACTCTGTGTAGTTTTACTCTGCAGAATTCCTAACCTCAGCAACAATGACAACCTTCTTATTGAAAACCCAGAAAAAGTGTGACAAGAGATGAAAAACTGAACAGTCTTTTTCATTTTTAACAACACACGTGAAATGAAATGGCATACAGCATACAGGGAATTGGAAAAAAAAAAGAAGCTCGGATGGAGCTTTGAATGATGAATGCCACATTTTATGCACCTGCGTCCAAGACATCAAGAAATCTGGAATTTGGAAAATTTCCACATGTACCCCAAGGACATCCTGAATGCACCTAAAACTTGAATACAAACGTTTCAAGTGTGGCCGCATTTACTTTCTCTTGTAGTGCAGAACTCACAAACATGCTTTTTGAGATTTTCTTCAGAGCTCATCTTATATTTACTAACTGTTTCGAAAAGAAGTCTTTGAATTGAGCCACAAAAGTTCCTGTATGGTCAGCGGAGGCAGATAGTCGATAAGGGAAGATGGGCTTGGCAGCTTGCTTCTCCACCCCCCCCACCCTGCTAACTGACTCATTATTCTGTATCAACTCATTGGATCTCTGCTGTCAAAACATGTTTGTTTACAGACGAGCCACTGCTGACAGATGCGAGAGGCATTTAATAAGCAATCTAGTCGTCAAAGTTATTCCATCAAGGATCAAGCAAGGAGTACAATGAAATATTTAACATGTATTTATGGTTTTAAAATGACATAAACTGCAGGGTATGTTGTTGAACGGGTGAACTAATGCCAGTGTCTTGGTGTTGGTTACTTTGTTAGGATACTGAGCTGGTTAGGCCCAGGGACATAATTTCCGTTTAAAAACATAGAATAGATAAAAATAGATTTACATATGCATCTATTTTTTTCACCTCCTTGTATTGACACAGTGACTATGTTTACCTGCACAAAACATTACGACAAAAAAAGACAATATTCCTTCTGAGCCGTTTCCACAGATGATGAAAATCAATATTCCACTAATATTCTTGGTTACATTGACCCGTGCATACACGCATCATCAAAAACACAGCTTCCCTATTTCATTTGTACACACACTTACTTAAAAGGTCTGTTTTGCGATGTTTGCGCATATCCAAAAACCTGTGTATAACCAAGCCATTCGTGATGTTTAAAAGTGAGTGTGTTCCTCCATCTGACCAGAAATGTGGGCTTTTCTTTTGTGCAAGCCTTGCAAAATGCTGGCGAGCTGACGGTAAGCAGGCAAGAGGCTGTGTGTCGCAAACTGCCGTAAAAACCCCAACTGACACGTGCATTCTAAATTTGCTGTATGTATTTGGAGTAAGGCCTAGTGCAGAATATCCGAATGGAAACTGCTTTTTGCATGACCTGTATGAAATTCTGAATGTTGTCATGTTTGGAATAATAATGGAATATCACTGTGCATGTCAATGTAGTCACTAAGAGCAAGATATCAGAGTCAGATTTCGTGTTTTGCATGAACACACCTGCTCAATAAAGTTGATTCTGAGAGGGGATATGTCCCCCTCACTTTCCAAAACCCTACTTTTTATCATGGCATGAAAGCCAATCTCATCACAGTGTGTGTGTGTACATAATGCAGGAAATAGCTTTTATTTTTATGGAAGAACCGCTGACATCAGGGGCTCACCCCTCCATCTGAAACCGAACCTCTGCCGGTGATGCACAGAAGACGCTTCGTAATTGGCATTCTAACACTTCAGAGATGAAGTGCAGACGCCTTGCCCCTATGACCCGGCGTTTAAACACCCGACGTATACCTCACACTTCACTAAGCACAACCGCCGCTGGACATGTGTGCGTGTGCGGATGGAGACGGGGAGAAAAAGAAAGAAAAACAGAGCGAGAGATATGATCTGTCCATCAGCGGCGTTGTCGGTGCATCTGCCCTGCTGGTGTGTGTCTGCAGCTGTTCACTCGGACGAGCGCTCAATCACTGGGAATGGTTTGTGTGAATTTTTGTGTCTGACTTTGAGCAGGAGGAATAAGAGTGTGTCTGTCAATACGTGTGTTGCAGGGTTACCCAAGTGGAAGCTGATCAACACGGCGAGTGCATTAACACCAGCGCTGTGTGTGTGTGTGTGTTTGCAACGCGCGCCCCTTCCACGCTGCACTCTTTTCACAAATCCTCCAGGTCATGCCACTTGTGCTCGGAGTGAAGCTTTCGTGAGCTCGAGCTTTTAATTTTTCAGGAGCTCGTATGCCTGTTAACTTAACCTCCGAGCGACCTCGCTGATGTCAGTATTCCCGAGCCGCCGGGCCCCGCCCCTTATTTTCTTCCTCTTCCTCTCAACCAGCCCACAAAATGTCTCAGTGATGAATTCAGTGATAGGAATGGGACTTAATTAGAGAAGCAACATGAAAGCTTTCAGTCTTTGCATAGCACGAGAGTCCCGGCAGGGCGGATTAATGTGATAGGGATGGTTTGGATAATGCACTGGATTGTGCTGCGTATGCTATCTTGGTCTCTAAGGACACCTTTTAGCATGTTAACAAGCTTGTAAATATTTTTTAATTTCAAACAATATTCTTCCTATAATGAACAGTTATTAGGCTGCGGTTTGTTGAAATTAATGGTAACATTTGAAGGTCTGCAGCACATCCCACCGCTATCCTCCCTCTCTTCTTTTTTTGGTCCCTTTTGTTGGATATTGCAAATGCATAGATGGATGGAGAGCGACAGGGAAGGAGAGAGGAGGAACAGCAGGAGCCGCTAATGTAAATGCAGATGAAAAGGGCTGTGTATTCGTCTAAACAGAGAACACACGCTGGTGCTGTGGCGTCTGGATCTCATCTCTGTGGACAGCCAGCTACAGCATCGCCCTGAACTCCTCATGTCATACCGGATCAGAGCAAAAAGGAGAGGAAGGGAGAGGGAAGGAGGAGTGGAGGGATTGCATTTGACATTCAGTCCCCCTCTTCTCCCCTCCCAGTCATCCATTTAACCCTGCCACCGCGGCTGGTGCAATATTAATGCCCTTAAACGCAGATGAGGTGAAAATGTGTCTGAAGGAGCGAATCCCTGTAGGGAGGGCAGCTGGATGCATGCATGGGGTTATGAACACGCGCACATACACACACACCCACACACACACACACACACACTCAGATACTGCACACGTGGGACGCTGGATATTCCAACACACTGTCCACATGCACAAGCAATACTAATTCATTTAAAGACATTTACATTCAGATGGCCTTTTCAGCCAGATGTATGGAAGTGTAGAGTCTCTATACTATACATGATCTATTCAGCAGCTTGCCTACCTAAGTGTTTGAGCAGGCTCTTTTTCTGCTGTTTGAAACTGAAACAGGCTTAGCTGAGATTTAGGGATCAAGGTGTGTTTATGTGAAATCCTAAACCAGCTCAAACGTGGGCTATTCCGCCAAATAGCCCCGAATGCTCACTTGTGCGGCCGGGCCCTTTGCACTCGGTGGGGAATGTTGATCTGAGAGGAAGAGGAGGCAGGTGAGAGGTGAGGGGTGAGGGCAGGAAATCGATTTTGTCCCATGTTACCTGAATAATGAATAAGGGGCTCTGTCCGGAGATTGGAGGGCTGTAGCTGGACGGTGCAGATGGAGACATGGTTGGAGAGATGAGTGTTTCGGGTCGACTGTGCCATTGAGTTTTTGTCGTTTTGTGTCTTTTCAGTTTGTGGATTAAAAAAACCCTGAGTCGTGTTGGTGAGGCTGCACTAAGGCACAGTGGTGCTTTGAGCTAAAGGCTAACATCAGCATGCTATAATGCTTATAGTCAGAATGCTAACATGCTAACATGTTCTCCATCTTAGTTTAGCATGCTAGCATGCTAACTTTTGCTAAATAATACAAACACAAAGTGCAGTTGAGGTTTATCGAAATGGCATTAATTTTGTAACTTAAGTATATTAAATGTTGTAAGTTATCTGATGTGGGCCTACTGTACTGCCACTCTCCTTCCACTCTCTCTTCTAGTGCTATAATTCGGAGCACGTTCTGCTGCAATGTCACAGTCTATTACGGAGATTTTTGTGTTTCAAATCTAGAACAATAAAGTCTAAATCTTGAGTAATTTTGACAGATGCATTTACAAATTCAACAGTGAAATGCCATGATCAGAGTCACAACTGCTCTTATTAATTGTGCAATTTTGTGACATCCTTGTGAATGTGTTCACATACAGCTGTTGATGGAAACACACTTATTCTTAATTTAAGTTTCTGATATTTGCTTAATTGCCTAGCAACAGTTAAATGGAAGCAGAACTGTAATAAGTATGACATGACCTCTCTAGCGCCGTACTTCAGGGAGCAGCATAACACTGTGCTTCTGCCGAAGTGGGCCACACCTTTCAGTGCCAGCCCTTAACATTTACCTCATCCCACCCTGAGCAAGAGCACAAGTCCCACATTGCTTTTGAACCTGGACAAAGTGGTCGCAAAACTGCCCTCCGGATGAGCTCTCTGTGTTTACCAAACCCACTTCGGCTGCTCCAGTAACAGAGAGCGCTCCCAGTGATTTAATATTCAGTTTTATTCTGTGAAAAAGTGTTCGAGGCGTCTCGGGGATTGATGGAAGTGGTTGTGGTGGTGGTGAGGGGGGGAGAGGGGAAGTGCCAAACAAGAGAGGAGGGCTTTGGGGAGGGTGAGCTTGAGACAACTCCGCAACGCTCTGCAACCTTAGCTGTCGCTGCAGAAAGAGCAAGAAGTTATTCTGTACCCCAGTTACTTACCATTAAGATCCTACTGAACCTCTGGGAGCATGGCTCTGTGGCCGCCGCCCTCGGCTGGCTTTTAGGGGGTGTTTTGCTTGGATGTTTTATTGACATGTGGGTTAAAAAAAAAAAAAAAAAAAGTAGCAGGTTCAAATGTGTGAACTGAAAAGTAACAGATTTGAACTTGTGACACTTCTGCAGTGTGAAGGGAGAGTATGGAAAGACTTTCAGATGGGTGGGGTCACCAGATTTGGTCATGCCACTGCACTGGATGAGGTCAGCCTCTTAGGCTTGGTGCTGCCCACGCTGCCTCTCCCACGCTGAGAGCTGAAACCACGCAGTGCAAATATTCACTTTCAAAACTCTTTTTCAACGCCGGCTTAAAGAAAAACCGGCAAAATGAGGGAGTGCCTTTTTCGGGCCGTGCCCCGCGAGTGACCTCTTCCTCTTCACGGCTACTGTACCCACATGCGCCGCTGTCACAATTACTTTCACACCGCAAGGCACACAAAAACACATGCATGCACACACACACACATGTGCTCTCCTGAGGATGTTTCCCGCACCGGCGACGGTGATGGGGTGACAAAGACAGGGCTAATATTGGCTCTTAATATTTGATGTGCTGAGAGGAGCTTAGTGTGTGTATTTCATCAGGATGTTCCTCACTGTCTCTCTTTCGCCGCCTGGCTCGCTGTGTCTCAGGTCAGAGACTGCAAAGAGACTTTAGATTGCTTAAAGAAATAGACGGTGCCGCGTAATCCACTTATATCATTGATTCATCTTTTTATCCAATTGCGTTTCCTTTTGTAACCTTACTCCAGGCTATATCTCTTCATCCAAAGAAAAAGCAGCCTCTTAAATGTTTATCGACAGAGTCTCTGCATATTCAATTAACAGTCAGCGGGTATCGTGAGACAGGTATCACAAGGAATTTCTTTGCTTGCTACGTTTGAATTTGCAGCTAGCTCCCCCCCCTTCATGGAAAGTTGTCAAAAATCCACAGATTTTTTTTCTTTCTTTCAAAGATCCCGGAAGACACAGTATTTGATGTCACTGTTTGTTGCAGGAAGGAAAGCGGCGTGTGCTGTAGCCCAAATAATTGGTGGAGGATTCTCAGCAGGGGGAAGGTAAACTGAAAGTGACACCAGGGTGGAAAGCTCGGCATGATGCCGTCTTCCTTTCAGCACTTCAGCTGAAACTACAGACCCTCTGCAGTTACACAGGAGCGCAAGTGAGAGCTCCCTGACTGGAGGAGCCTTTGGCTGACCCGAATGCTGACCCCCCCCCCCTCCTTCTTCCCATTAATCTTTTATATCCAGGGCTAAATATGAGCCGAGTTGATGTGACGCTGCGTCTGTGTCGGGGGCAGACTGAGTATAGGGGGCAGGCCTGTTGAGGTTAAGTGCTCTGGTGTCTGCGACTCAGGGGACGTGGGGAGAAGAAAGAAGGAGGTGTGTGTGTGTGTGCTCTGGGAGAAATTGAGGGCGGGAGAAGAGGACAAGTGAAAGATCATCCCACGAGGGGAGACCTTAAAGCCGGGGTAAGGTTTCATGAGATTGGCCTCAGTGCCACACGTGTGCATGCTCACGCAGATACATGCGCAGGCACATGCTGTACAGTTGGTGAGCCTCAAACAAAAGCTCTCCTAATCCAGACAGCTCTCACGTTTCTGACTGTAAAGATCCCCGGGCTCCTCTCAGATAGGGGTGCAGGAGTAATATTCTATCATAATCCGAGGGAAGTTTGCATGTTTTTTAAAATTCTCGCAGCAGAGGCTTTGAATTTTAGTGTTGCTGCACATCTTGGCGGGGCGCTTCTACAGCGCTGCAGCCTTTTCAAAACCCCTCAATGATTCTGCTGCGGGTGGAATTCGAAGGCAGTGCCGGGGATCCACTGGAGTGTACAGTAATTCTCGCTGTCTCTTACTTTGTCTCCGGCTCTGCACCTCTGCACACAAAAGTCCCTGCTGCGATGCTAGATTATGTGTTACCAGATGCAAAATTGAAGCCCTGTGTGTGTGTGTCTGTGTGTGCGTGGGGGTGGGCGCACATAAAACAGAACACAACGGCAGCACAACGCACGCGCACCCTGATCATCATATCAAAATAATAATGAGAAGGAAAGTCAACATTGTTCTCCGCCACGCTCCATTAACGACGGCAGAATCCAGAATCGCAGTCATTTTCAAGCAGCTTTATTTAATAAAGCAGAGTAGGCCTGGTACCTCCATTACCATAATGCTACTTAACATTAATCTCGGTCATTAAAGAAGACTGACACAATCCCCAGGCATCCGAGTCGCAGGAATTAGGGACGAACAAAGGGAAGAGAAGTGCTTATGACTGTACTAATGTGCTCGCCCCTGTTTTTTTAAATGGGGACTTGCTGCAAAAACCTGACGATTCTTAATGTATCTGGAACTATCGATGCTGCCAGCCGTGACTTGGAGGTGAGGTTTTGATCCGCTGCCACGGATGTAAACAACTCATTAGGAAGAGATCAGGGTGCGTGCTGACTGGCAGGGACAGCAGGGGTCCCAAGGATGGCTGGGAACATGTTAACTATCTCACTATCACTAACTCTCTCGCTTGCTCCTCCACTCCGCTTTCATCCGCTCATCAGCCACCAGAGGCTTACTTAGGAGATGTGTGGGTATAACTGTGTCTTGCTCACAATACCCACTTGTTCCATCCCTCTCCTCTTTACCTGCTGATTGAGTCTGAACCTGCTTTCAACTCCCCTTGTTGCACTTCCTCTCACCGTTTTAGTCATCCTTTTCATCCCACCTTCTTACCTCTACCTTTTTCCTCCCTTGCTGGGCTGCCTCCTCTCACACATTCTTGCTCTCTTAATCAATAACCCCCCCCCCACAGCTCCTTCTCAGCATTCTGCATTTCCTCCCGCTCTCCGTGTCTCACTTCTCCTTTGAAGAGGATGTCAGACGGTGTTTCCTCACACGCAGCCATTTTCATTCGGCTCCATCACTCTGGAGACGTGACCCCTCCACGTATCTCTTTTTCTCCTCTCCATCTACGGTATCTCTTCATCGCTCTCGTGCCTCCAGTTCCCAATTGAGTCACACCTCCTTCTTACGAGCTTAATAACAAAGAAATTGCGTGGTCATCCAGTTCGCTCGGATCACCCAGAGATCAGTAAACACGCTGTTGTTTGAGGACTTTGATTACTGTGACATCTTTAACTAGAAAGGTTATGAATTTTTTGAGTTGTGGTTTAGTGGGTGCTGTATCTAACATCTGAGGCAGTCCTAGAGAAAATGAATTTAAGCTTACGCCAGAGGAACGTGGTCTATTTATGATTAATTCCTGCAGTTCTCACATTTGTGCCCACTCAAAGCAGAGTTTTGAGTAACACGGAGCTTCGGCCGAGGAGCAGAAAAATCCAGCAAATCCATATTAATTTTCACTGTGATCAATAATTAGGCAAGGCAAGGCAGCTTCTTTTATGTAATTCATTTCAAACACAGGGCAATTCAAAGCGCTTCGTATGGGCAAAAAAAAAAAAAAAAGAGACTAGAATGACATTCAGGAATGATAAGCAATAAAAAAGCAAAATAAAGTCGGTTGAGATAGAATAAAATGAGATTTAAAATAGATGAAATCAAATAAAGTACATCAAATGAAATAAAATAAACATAATACACATGATAATAAATGAGCAGAAATACAGAATGGTACAGTTGCAGAGCAGTTATAACTTGGAGTTTTTCAGTTAGATTTGAAAGGATTGGCCACTTTTGGACTTCTTCAGCCTGTGAAGCTCTCAGGGCCCTTCTGGCTTTAGATTCTATTAGGAGATCAGAAATGTTTTTGGGCCCCAGATTGCTGAGTGATTCATAAATCACTGTAGCAGCTGCACTTAAAAATCTATCTATTCGTAACTGGAAGCCAGTTTAAAGATTTAAGAACAAGAGTGATGTACTGAGTTCTCTTGGTTCTCATTAGAACTTGTCCAAATGTTGCCTAACAGTCTTTTTTTTTAACAAGATAAAGGCATGAATGAATTTCTCTAAATTGTCTTGCCATGAGACCTCTGATTCGTGCTCTTTGTTTGAAATGATAAAATCCTCATTTGGTTATTGCCTTGATATGGCTGCTGTAGCTCAGATCTGGGTCTATTAAAACACACAGGTTTCTAAGTCAGGTTTTGTCTTTATGGCTCTGGAATCAAGCTAAGGAGTAACTTGCACTCTTTCCTCTTTGTTGCCAAATATAATACAATTTCCCTCTTGTCTTTATTTAATTGCAGGAAATTGAATTACATCCAGTTGCTCACTTGTTTTGCATTGATAGAGTCTGGGACCATAGTCACTTTGTGAGAGACTTAAGTAAATCTTAGTGTTTTCTGCGTAGCTGTCATAAATAACATTATGGCCGTGTATGATTTGACCCAGAGGGAACATGTACAAGTTGAATAATAGTGCTGAGTAATCGAAATCTGGGGGTCTCCACGTTGTCGTTGACACTGATGGAACTGATGTTTTACCTGAATCAGTAGTCAGACATGTCATTGAACTCCTTTATCAGTGCAGCGTCAGTGCTGTGATGTTTGAAATCTGTCCAAAAGGCCATTTACAGTTAAAAATTTGCTGAGTTGAGTGAAAACGGCTTTCTAAATAGCTTTTCCAATAAAGGGAAAATTAGAGATGGGCCTGTAATTATTTAATAGTGAAGGATACAGGTTGCTCTTCTTCAGAAGGGGTTTAACAGCTGCAGTTTTCAGTGATTTGGGGAAAGTGCCTGATAGTTAGTGCTCTCACCAAGCAGCAAGAGTTGCCATTGGTGATATATTGATTGGAAGTAATAGTTCATGCATACTGATGAGCGCTCTGATCCATAAAAGAGGAGCTTTAAAATGCAAGTTTTACAATGATGTCAATACTGATATCTGAGCTGCCCGAGGAAAACCCGATCAATGGATTTTAAGCTTACTTTTTGTGTTTTTCAGGAAGGGTGTATCATAACGTGTGTCATTCATCTTTGCTAATCTTAGCTTTGAAGTGTTAATTAGACTGGAGTTAACGCTGACTTTCACTGTGCTTTTTCATTCTAATTTTTTTTTTCACTTTGATGTATCTTTTTTTTTTCAGCCCTCTAGATCCTCTTTTCATTCATCAGTATGTTTCGTCAAGTTGTCGCCTGTCCCCACTACTTCCAGCCAGTCAGTTAAACTGGGATTAGTGTCTCTTTGTCCCCCTGACTGGCAGTGCAGAGTCTGTGACAGACCTGAGAGGCACCGGAGTCCCATCAGATCAACCGCACTAATTAACTTTGTTTAAACAAGCTGGGAGCGAGAGTCAGGAGAAAAGCTTTCAGGCCCCTTCAAAAAGCCATTAAAAAGGAACAGGGAGGGGGATCTAAGTGACACAAGAGGGCTGGCGTGCAGTTTTATCGATGGCCTGGAACCTGAGTCTTTTGTCTATGTTCGCATGCATGTGTGTTTATGTGGCGGGGAGAGAAGATTGCGGGGCCACGCGTTGGCGGTGCAGGCCGGTCAGGAATGAGGAGCTTCCTGAAGCAGCGCAGGCGTGACCTTTGACCTCTGTGTGCTGAGCTCAATCAGAGACAGCAAACACAGATTCTAGAAAGAAAGAATAAAGAGAGCACGGGGAGGATCAGGCAGACAACTAAACATACCTAAGGGAAAGACCTGGACCACAGTTTGATGGGTGATTGACCTTCATTCTGCTCCCAGACCACTGAATGAATTTGCTTCTTGAGGCTGTGCACACAGTGATATAATATGATTGTCACATACCAATCTATTTGAAGTGCAGCCACTGGTTTTTAGTAGTGATTGGCTCTGCAAATGTGACTGAAGCGTCTACATCTACATTGTCCCAGCCTGCACTAATGATCCCAGCTCACCACGCCTACAGCAAACTCAAACATAGACCTCCACCAAGTTATCTGCATGATGTGTGCTACCTTTCCCTTCCTCATTCTTCTCTGTGCAGTGCATATGTGTGTGTGTGTGTGTGTATGATTGCTAGCATTGTAATTAGAGGAAAGGCCATTATCCAGTAAAGATGTTTTCCCTCACAGACCAGCGGAACTTGTGCCTTGAGGATTTTGCGGCGCTGAGAGTTAATAATAGAAACGTTCAGGTTGACTAGAGGCAGCATTTCCACAGGGCTTCGTTTGGTAATAAAAAGCCTCCGTCGGTGTGTAGTGGACGGTGACACACACACATACTGGCTCACACAGAGAGAACATTGCATGGCCTGTCAGAATACTGCAGATTCTGAGTCTTCTAGTCCCATCTACTCGTAAAGTCCTCCATCCTTATTTCTTTACAAAATTCCTCTGACACCAAATTATATTATACATCATATACTAGCCTTTAAATGACCATATGGTATTATTACTGCATAGCTAGTAGACATAGACATAAACAGATGCACAGACACTGAGCAGAGACAAAGCCGTGTTAGAGTCGCAGGGATGCAGTGTGAGTGTGATGTCGATCTTCACCCCCCCCCCACATCGCCCTCCTCGTGAGCCATCTCCTGCTCAGCATCAGCCATGAGACAGACAGAGGAAATGAACGCTGGGGAATTTATCTCCCATGCTGCCATTGTTTCTGCCTTGTGAGCTCTGAATTAACACATTTATTAAAGTGCTGGGTTGAGACCTCCACTTATTATTACAGGGCAGAACTGCTGAGCAGGGATTGCGTGTTATGTGTTTTGTTAAAGCACAAATTGAAATGAGAGCTGTAGATTAGCGAATTAAAAGATTGGGAAAATTAAAAGGAGGCTATCATCGCTCTTACGTATTTGCGCAGAGGGCCAGAGAGACCACTGAAATTCACCTAGGAATCTTACTTTTGGTGCGAATTTGTACAAATGTTTTGACTCATATTGATATCATTTGCATGTGATGCAACTCTCAACAACTCTCAACATGCAGATATGTGATTTGGAAAAACATTTGACCATTTCTCTATATTCTCTGTCTATTTGCAAAGTCACACAGGAAGTCACTGCTGTCAACATTTGTCACTTCAAAGAAAGTCGCACTAAAAGACACATGCTAGAGGGGGCAGGACAGGTCTTAGCACACAGGATTGTGTATGCACGGAGCACTTTGTGTCAGTTTCTGTCTTTTATGCACCAGCTTTTGTTTCCCAGCTACATGATGGTTTAGTCAAGCTCCATTTGAAACTGACACATCCTTGTAAATTTGAGCAGAATTTGGCACAAAGGGGGAATAATAAGTAGTCCAGTTTGCGCTGTTTGAATGCATTATATAATCCCATTGCTGGCTGGTGTGTATTTGTTAGATTTAAATCGTAACTCTTGCACAGAAAGTTTGCACAAAAGAAGGATGAACACGGCTGAACACATGGGCGCAGGTTTAAACCCTGGGGCACCCTGGCCAATCACAGCCACCCTCGCACCCAGGCAGCTAATTTAGGGCCCCTGACAGAACGCTAAGTAAGTGCTAACAGTCAACTTTATAAACATTCATTCTTTCGTTGGATTGGAGGATCCCTCGGTAGCTCCCGACCAAACAAATGTCAACATGCAGTCAAAGTTTAGAGAGGGAGCAGAGCAGGAAATATCCCTGATTAATGATTGGACCGGCTCATAAACTCAGACGGCAGATTTTGTCAGCAGTTGGATGCCAACTGCACTGATTCTTGATCAGACTCAGATGTGCAGACTGCGAAGCTGTGTCGGCCCGGTGGTATGAAACCCTTTCTTGGTCTCTCTCTCATTTCCTGTGGCGTTTCCTGCTCTTTTTCCTAGCGACTGCGCTGCTCCTGTCTTGAGGCTGGAAGGTAACGCAGCAGCTTTGATTTGATGCCTGAGCAGCGGTCTTCAACTTCACCCTCCAGCCCTTCCTTCTCCTCTGCCGTGGACTGATGTCTCAGGGGCACTTCATCTTCTGTCTCTCTCACTCCTTCACTCACCCTGCCTCCACCTCTACCCCTACGGCTGCTGTAGTCAGCCGGGCTAATGGAGCCACTTACTGCCCCTTTAAATCTTAACGGTGCTGGTTAACCCTTTATTGATGTTCCTAGACCCCTCAGCTGCCTGCAGGCTGACCAGACTGTAAATCTACTACCTGGGCTTGATCAGCTGCTCGCGGGGAGGCTTTGACTGAAGGCAGGCTTGGTCATTAGACAGAAAGAAAAAAAAAACGTAACTCTAACCATTTGTCAAAAACTGAACGGTGATGTGTTTTTTTTCTGCGAGCCCTTTGTTCTGCTTTGAGGCCGCAGCCTTCTGGTGCCTGCTGCCTGCCGGAGATGGGACATACTGAGCATTTTGTGGTTTGCCAATTTGCACAATGACACAAAAGTTCAAAGGAGTAAAAGCACGTGACTCCGCTGCTGTGCCCTTATATCTGTATCTAATTTGTTTTAGCCCGAGGCGCGTTTTTGTTTGTTTTTTTGCGAAGACACTTTCCAGGACAGGCTGGCAGTGATACGTTACAGCTGAATTCAGCCCGTGTGTCTCTACATCAAATGGATCAGCCTCAGCGGCAATGGGTAATCTGATCGCAAAACTACGATGTATACACATTAGCTGTAATCTTATGAGTCCCATTCAGTGCAATATGAGTGAGAGCTAAATGGGGAAAAATGAGAAAAAGAGGGAGAAAAGTGTGTAAGAGCGGCCATTGCGAGTGAACAATGACAGGCATCTAGATCACACTTCTTGGATCATTTCCTCTTCCATATTGGAGTTTATGGTTTGTAGATTCTACTGCAGTAAAGAACGCATTTTCAGAGGCAGATGTTAGCTTTTGATTGATTTCTTCTTCGCCATAGAATAGCTCACAGATGCTCACAGATGCTCACTCTGTGTTCCTTGACTGTTTGTAATACAGAGACAGACTTAAGCCTTAAAACCATCCGCAGATATCCCCCGAGGCACGTAGAGCTTTATGTAGTCTGGAGTGCTTGTCCAAATATCTAATAACCCATCTTTGGTCTTTAGGCTACATCCCGCCCTCATCCTACTCAGCTCTGCTTTCCCCCTGAGGCCTTCTGTGGCAGGAAATGTGTTTACCCAAAGGAAAATACGGTGGGTCACAAGCAATATTGCAGCTGACCACCTCCACTGGTATTCGCGTACCCCGCAAGTATATCCACACGACAGGTGGCCTCAACGGCAGCCCAGTAAACTCCACAAGACTGCTTCTCTTCCTTTTCTCTCCCGCTTCCAAGCCTCCGTTCCAAAAGCCAGCCGTATCCTTTTACCTCAGGCGAAGTTTGCCTGATGGGTCTGGGACATGTTAGCCAGCTGCCAAATGAAAGGGGATAAATCACGCAAATGAAAACAAATAGAACCAGGTCTGCTTAACTCTAATTAAAGCCGGTTCCCCTGCTCTGTAAACTCTGCTGTGTTCTACATACTTGATGGTGTACCCGGAAACATGTGTTCCTCCTGAATTACTCCGTCTCTGAAGCAGAGCCATGTGTGGCTGCACAGGGGGTGGGGGTATGACTTTCAGGGGCACTTTTATTTTTTATTTTTTTGTCCCTCATCAAATGTTCTGCTGTGTTCATGTTGTGTAGAAACATTCGCCCCAGTACACAATAAAGGTACCGGTGCAGTGTAGACTGAATACATACTGTAAAGTTTGAATGTGCTGCAGCCTATTTGTATGCAATTTTAAAAAAATTATACTAGTGCTAATTTATATCTCTTTCTCTCTTCACATTTTCCTGCACCTGGTGGCTCCACTGCGTATAGGTAAGCATATTCTTAAATCAGTATTCTTGCTACTTTATTCCATATCAGTGTAGTTAGAGTCATCTGTTACAAATCAAGTTCTCTGGTGTGAATTATACATGCATGCACCAAAAGGCATCGCTTTGGTGGTTGAACTTACATAACCGGAGAGACAGACTAATGAGCACTGGCTGGCTACTAACTTAATGAGATGTAGGGATCGGCCTACGACCTCGATTCCGAAAAAAGTTGGGCTGCTGTGCAAAACATGAATAAAACAGCATGTGATAATTTTTACTCAATTGAAAACAGTACAAAGACAATATATTTAGTGTTTCACCCCACCAACTTAATTGCTTTTTGTAAATATTTGCTTAATCTGAATATGATGCCAGCACCATGTTTCAAACAAGTTGGGAAAGTTGTGGAATGATCCAAAAACACCTGTTTGGAAAATCCCACAGGTAAACAGGTTGATTGGTAACAGGTGATAGTAGCATGATTGGGTATGAAAGAAGCATCCTGGAAAGGCTCAGTCCCTCACAAGCGAGGATGGAGCGAGGTTCACCTCTTTTTGAACACATGATTGTTCAGGAAGACCATTGTTAGTCGTCTTTTACACAGCGTCCCAACGTTTTTGGAATCAAGGTTGTACATTGACCTGTCCCTGCATGGCACGTCTCACTCTGCATCACTCTCATTTTCTCATTTATGTTATAATGTCTGTGGCGGGGACGAGTGAATGGGTCTATTCGGGGAAATGGGAATGTTTGCTGTGACTTGTTTATGTGTGTGTGTGCGTTTGGAGGAGGAATAGATCGAGGATTTTTTTCGATTTCCCTGTATTTGCCCTGTGTGAATGAGACATAAATGAAGCTATGTGGATCTAGGGATATATATATAGAGATATCTGCTCACCAGCACATCCTTATCGTATCCCACTGGTTAGCGGAAAGAAAATAACAAGTTGCCACTCATCCCTTTCCCAATCCTCCTCATCGCAGGGCTCAGAGGTTCTTCTCCAGTTTACTGTACAGCCTAAGAGTAGCTCAGTTGTCATACAGTGGGAGGCAGGAGTGCCCTCCAGCAATGACGATATCTTCTCTGCCAGAATGTATCTGTACACTTCTGCACAGGGAAAACAGGAAGGCTCACTGACCCATGGACTAGTTCAATTAGCATTCGCCAACGACACCTGCTCTCACCAGCAACACACAGTGCTACTGTGTGCATGCATGTGTGTGTATGTGTGTGTGTTTTGCCGGTGTTACTGCACATCTCCATTAAATATTAAAACATAAGGCTGGGAGTGCACTGGGGTAGACCTCCTGTTCCCCTCTCTCATCAAAAATAAAAGGACAGCAACTGTAAAGTATTTGGGAGAAGGAAAAAGGAGAGGGGAGGTAAGAGAAAGGATTTTACAATAGCTACAGGAAAGCAGCAGGGGGACTGTGGGCAAAACCCCAGCAAACCAATTGAATTATTAAAATAAAAGATTAAAGGAATTATTGAAGTGGAAAGATTGTAGAGAAATTCTGCAAAATCGGCTTTGTGCTGCATCTTCGCTTGTGTTTAAGCACAAGAGCGGCAGACTTTATAACACCTGCCGCCAAACCAGGTCAGTCTTAACTTGAAGTGTTGTGGAGAGAAGACAGATAGGGTGAAGTGAAGTGAGGGTCAAAGGTCAGAAAGTGGAGCCACCCAGCTCGTAATGGCTTTAACCTCTGACTCTCAGCCGTGTCCTGAGTCGTCTCTTAATGCAGCATGACTGACAGCCGGCCAGCGCTTCACATTCTTGCGTCCGTGTCTCTAGCAGAGAGGAGAAACACAGATTGATGTCAGTTTAAACTCCAGATTAAAACAGCGAAACACTGAGAATTGCTCCATAGGACGCTTGCATACTAACTTTGTGCCTTTTCCCATAATCTCATGATGCAAAATGCATTGTCACCATGATGCAAAATGCTGAAAGTTTATTTCCACGAAGCCCGCTACTGTAGTTTGGCATTTGTGCTTCCTTGGAGCCAACAGTCCCAGCTTTCTCTCTAATGGAGCAGAGGACTTCAAACGTGACTAATTGTTATCTGTTTGTTTGTTAATATGCCTCTTGTTTGGTGCTGTTGGGAACAGATGTGCCTGATGAGCTTTGTGAAGTGGCGGAGATATGCAGTGGGACGAGCCTAATCAGTAGCGCAATTATAAGTTGCCGAGTACATCATCTGCATGAGCTGAGGAGGAAAATAAAGTTGTTGTTGTTGTTTTTGATTTGCTGTACACGCTGCATCCTGAGCGTGCCTCCTTCGCAGCCAGGGACCTGCCAAGTTTTCAACAGGGGGAGATGAAGAGGAGACCGGGTTTCTCCAGAGGAAACATTAAGAATAACTGATGTGAGTGTGTGAAAGAACATCTGGCCTGCAGCCTGGCCAGCCTGTAAAAAAAAAAAAAAAAAAAAAAAACTGACAGGAGAGGAAGAGGGAGAGGTGTGTGCAGTTAGATGCAATTGAAATGAGGATGGATCTGTTGTTGAGGGGTGAAGGGAGGTGCACACTCCCTGACCTCATACCTGACCCTGCGTGGTGATGCCTGAAGACGTGTATGAAGGCAACGACCTCAGAACTCAACGTGATCGATGCCTCAGGCTTCACCAGGATGGTCTGTGAACTCTGGGTACTCATACTGGGTGTATGTAGTGCAGTGTGGGTGTTTCAATCATGCTTTTTCTTAAATTCCAAAATAAATGTGTTAGGGAGTAAGTAAGTAAGTAATTACACATGGATGCAAGCCTTTTCTTGCATTTGTCACCCTGTGTGACCTCACATTAGCCCCTTAGCAAATTGTATTGTCATGGTTCAACATGAATTCAGTTTCCGTTAAAAAGATGTTTTTCGTGTTTGCAGCAGATTGCAGACGTGATGGTGCTCAGGGGAAACGTGTGTGAGTTTAAACTCGGATCATGCTGATATTTTTCCTCTGCGTGCCGTGGCCTTTGGCAAACCGCGGTCTGGCAGCGGGTCCTGGATGGCACCCGAAAGGCGCAGGGTCTTGAGGTTATGTTGGAGTGGCACACAGCCTGGCAGTAGAGGACACAGGCTCCTCTGTCACTGCTGCAGCATACAAACAGATTCAACTGTGTGGTCTCAAACATCATGCTTCATCATCCCAATTAACACAATCAACAGTATTTGTTAAGTATATCTCCAAAGAAGCATTGTTGCACTGGAATATTTGGGTGGAGCTGCATTGGTAACATAATATGAGATGCATGTTCTTTGCTCAGCTCATTCCCCTGTGAACGCTTGCGTCTATTCCTGCAAAGAGTAAACTCACCATTTTGTACCTGAGTTGCTGTGTGGTTAAGTGAATGCTTATTTGCTTTTTCCGTCCTCTCCCCTTGCACATGTAATTCTAAACGGAAAAAAACAGCCAGGATTTATGTGGATTTGTTTGCCACTGTGTCCTGAGAATCCGTCTTTTGCCTTCCTCCTCCTCCACCTTCCCTCGCTTTAGCTTACGTTTTGTTACGTCAACCCTCCATTCTTACGTCCTCATCCCCTATTAACCTCGTGAAAGGGTGATTCACACTTTTGTGTTGAGGCATACCTTCACTGTAACTGTCTGCAATGCCTGCTTCCATTAAACTTTGCATTGTACAATAAGTTTTAATTGGTCTTCCAGGCCTTTATTATATTTCCTCACAATATAGAGAGGTCATCATTTTCCCCTTTCAGTTTTTCTAGCTAGATCCACTTGTGCTCTTCTATAAAAGTAATTTCCAGAGTAAACCTTACCACTCTGTCTCACAAAGTGAATATGAAAGAATGTAAATGCTATTACTTTGAGCTTTCTCAACAATTGAGCCCTTCAATTTATTTTTTTTTTACTTGGAATTTTGACAATAAAAGGATAAATGATACTCAGAACTATCAGTCATTTGCTCCTCTTTTTGCACCCACCACATCGCTATGGTGACACCTCTGCACAGGGGAGTAACTCAGCCTTAAAATGAGGCTTTCCATATGTAAGGAGACGGTGCATGCTCTTCCTCTCCCTTCTGTGATTAGAGCAATGGAAAACCCAAACTGAACCTCAACAGCGCCCAAGTCCAGATTCCCCCAGTGTGAAAGAAGCAGGCTGTCTGGAAAGACCACACGTCTAAATTGCAATTTTACCGCACGACACACCGGAGCTCAACACACTTCACACCACTTTTGTGCTCTGAATGCAGAAAGGACCCTCCGCGGTGGAGATTTCAATGCGTGTGTTCCTCTCACGTCCGTGCAGATGCGCGGCCAGCGTGTGCCTGCTTTTGTGTGCGTAGTGTGCAAAGCTCTCCTCGTGGAATGCAATATGCTGAGTGTGTCCCCAGCAGTGTGTAGGAGATAATGGCAGCAGACAGAGGCTAATGTACAGTCCTATAAACAGTAATGGATCCTGTGGGGATACAGAGCTGATATGAAACTTGTAGGCCACTCTCATGGTATATTGCCTTTAATATGGCACTGTTGACACACTGCACAGCACATGATAGGCAAGAATGTTTAGAAGAACAGCGGGAATATGACGTTACTATATTAAAAAGACATCAGGAAAATATGACCCGGGAGCTGGGAGAGGCTCAGTGCTGAGCTGCAGTCCCCTCGTGAGTGCGTGGAATATCATGTTTGGATTTTAATAGTTTTAGATTATTCCAGCGTGGAGGAGATAGGATGTGATGCTGATTTTATCACCAGAACTGCGTGCACATTCTTCTTTTCCCTCCTGTTATTAACAAAATGACAGACAAATAGACAAAATACAATGCTTCTAGTAGGAACATTAGTTTTCTGTGTTTCATGGAGGACACTAGTCTCAGTGATTATAGCAAAAAAATAAAAAGAAAGAAAGAAAAAGTTATGATAATATTTAGTGTAGTCAGGGACAGTGGTGCTCGCATGACCAGATACACCATTAATCATTCTGTCAAGAGTGGAGGGAGGCAGGGCTGGAGCGGGGGGATGGTTCGGAGGGGGAGTGGCATAGGGGCCAGTGACAGTTTGGCAAGGTGATGTGAGCTGAACTACTAGCCTGTGGCGAAGTCCTCCACCCCCCACCCCCCACCCCCCAACATATCACGCCATCTCCCCGGCTGTAGCTACCACTCTCTTTCTCTCTGTAACCTTCTTCTCTCATACCAGCCATGATTTCATCTCCTCTATTTAGGCGCTGTCTTTACCCCCTGGTATGTATTTCTGGGGCCTGGCTGTCACTCACACTGCTGAATATCAGACCGCACATGTCAAGTGGAGATAGGGTTATATTGAATTCTGAGATGTGTGTGTGTAACAATTCATATGTGGGTATAGTATACACACACGTTATATATAACTGTGGGAAGGGCAGTCATCCAAATGTATTGAATTACAGGCGTTTTTGATCTGTCACCTAAATGTACTCAGATAGCGACTTTAATAAATGTCTATACACTGTCCCTACAACCAATCAGTCAACAGCCCAGTGCCTCTGAATGGTCATACTGTACGAGTATAAAACATGACTCAGTGTGCAGCGGTGTCATGCAAGCCAAAATTCTTTAGAGTGGGGAGCTCTGGGGTCCTTTACCAGGAAAATAATGATGCAATTTTCTGCAATTTGACATATATATTCAAAACTCACTTATTCTTCTCTGCTAGCTTCTACACTGCTGCCACTTTTCTTTAAAAAAAAAAAAAAAAAGCTAAATCTTGTCTGCTTCACCCCAACCTTTTAAGGGGCATAAATTCAAATGAACAGACATATTGAAATTTGTACCTGCCAATAAAAAGCCCGGCCTCCCTGAAAAATCCATTGTCACTACTATCCCCAAATTTTCTAATTACTTTAGCTGGTATTAGCCAACTATGTTGCAGAATAAGCTATGCCTATATTTCTCAAATGCAATTAAGTCTGTATATCCAATTGCATTTCATTCTAGGAAAAGGGGATGTGTGACTTTCGCTGCTGTATGTGTTGTAAACAATGGCATCATTACAAGAATACATTCACTCATAATAGCGAATGATCACAGCAGCATATTATGAAATCAACAGTAATAAAATATGAATAAAAAATATATAAAATCCCCCAGCTTGAATGGGCATGATGCCAGAATCTACAGCTGGGGCTGCACTGAGGCACAGCTGTGCGTTAAGCTGAATGCTAACATCAGCATGCTAATGTGCTCACATTGGCAATGCTAACATGCTGATTTTCAGCAGGTAATTCTTAACCTTTTTGCAAATGAAGACTAAATTAGTTAGTTTTAGGCATTTCAGACAATTCCATCCTATTTGAGCCGCTTGAGTTGCTAAAAATTATTATTGTTATATCAATTTTTTGTGGTAAATTGTGATCTTGTTACTTATTTTAGGTCACATCATCCAGAATTATATATGTCTGTCCATGTATTTGTATGCAGACAGACTGCAGTAGGCAGACTTTGTGCTGTTTTTGTTACTACTGACTAATATGATCCGACAGTTAATGTCACTGTAGCAACTCTTCGTCGTCACTGTCGAGTGAAAACCTTTCATGTTTTAAATTCGGTTCAAGGATTACATGCTCTCTAATGGGATGAGAAAAACGTACACACCCTTGATTCATGAAGCCATGTCAAAACCGCTTAGATAAATGCAAAAACACATGGTCATCAAACTAAAAATGACTCAAAAGCAAGTGTAAAGTGCAACTCACGCCTTGCATGATAAGTAGTCATGTAATTACTTGCACCTTCTGACAGCTGAAAACAATAAAAGTGTATTTTTGAAAGGATTTCTTTCTTCGGTAAAGCTGCTTTCTCTGTCAACCGCGTGTAGCTCACATGAGCCTGGAAAAAAAAAACCCACTATGATCTGTGGAATCCTGATATGAACTGGAAACAGCAGTGGTCATTCCTTAACACAACCGCAGGGATAATTGGTTTTTAGGAAAACATCCTTTGGTAGATTTTCAAACGTTCTGAAAGGTTCATCCCTGTATGCGTCCTCTTTGATCTGTCAGCGTGATTTCCCTGTGAAGTTTCTTAGTGTATCTGTGTGTCTGCATTCATCTGAGCCATTGAATACAGGCTCCTGGATGGGCATGCCTGTGCGGTATGCATGTGTGTTTGCGTGTGCATTATTTCATGACTGAAGGCCATGTGTGTAGGAGTGTGTGAACAGTGACATCAAGGGCTCGCCATAGACAGGAACCCCATGGAGTTGCATCAGCATGACGGCTAGACACGCCATTATCTCATGTGGTTGTCATGTCTAATTTAACCTTTGAGCCTAGCCTGATTTATATAATTAAATGTATTAAATGCCCAGCATACAGTATGGAAGTCATATTTGAAAAATTACAAGCATTTTAAAACATTTCTTTTTTCATTTTTTTTCTCTTTCCATCACTCTCTCTCTGTCTTCCTCTTGCTCTGGTTTACTGGCGAGGCTTCTGTGTCGGTTGTGTTTTAAACACCTGCTTTGAGAACAGAGATCAGTCGTGTGGAAAAGCCCAACAGAAGCCTTCAAGGGCTACGGATCACATGCAAAGTCAAATATTTGGGTATGAAACGGCGGGGAGGTGTGGGGAAGAAATCTTTTCATCCCTCCTCCCCCAGATGAGGATTTCTGCAGCTGTCAGAATGCGTCTTAGGGTTTTGGGGAATGACTCCCAGCAGGTGACAGGGTGAGACATGTACACCAAAGAAGCTGATTACAATATCCCTCAGTTAGGCCAAGCAACTCACCGTTGTTGTCATACAGGGAAATATCACTGAATTTTAAGCTTCAGTGATGATATTCTTTCTGTATATCCCTCTGTAAGATCCTTTAGTTTGTATCTGCTTCTCTATACTTTGTTACCTTTAATTGTCTTCAGTGCAGACATTTTAAAAGCAGCACAGGTGGAAGATACAATACCTGAGCACCGAACGTGACACTGTAGAGGAATAACAAGAATATCTTCTGCTGAAGGCAGCACTTTTAACCGCACTTTAACCCACGTGCTGGTGCCTGAGGTAGGAGTCTTGAAGTCTTATTGATTGGTGAGAGTGAGAAACATTGTGAGATTGGTGCAGTGGCAGCAAAAATGAGGCAACCGTATCAGATTGTTGCGGCGAAGAGAGAGCTAAACTTTCAACCGGTCTTGAGCTGTAGGTAGTGGCTCAAAGTTGACCACAGATACAAGAAGCCAAGATGCTGCCTATGAGCTCTGCCTCATCAGATTTACGGAGGTCCTGACAACAGATTTGGCTTGAAAAAGGCTGGAAACAGAGAGGGCTTTTGTAACTAATGAAATTACATTGTGAAGGACTTCAGAACTAATCACCGGTTCCACTTCCAAATGTACAGCCAGGATTTACAAGATCACTCTGTCTCAGTTTTTTTTACCTCCCTGAACTTGACAAGACGGAGCTTTTGCCAAGAGAGCACTTTGAGGATCTTTCAGGAAGAGCCGCATAGATATGCTGGGAAAAGGACATCAGGGCGGCTTGAAAAATGGCGGATGGATGCATTTTACAGTAGCTCTCATTACCATAGTATATGTTAAATGCTGACAAATAGAAGGTATGAAAGAGAACAATCTGCATCACTCGCCCATGGAGGAATCTCATTTCAGCTGCTTGTATCTGCAGTGAGGTTCGGTGTGACACCAGGATAATTGGCTGAGTTTCTTTATGACTGTTGCCTGCTGTCATCTCTCTGCTTTAGTATTTTAGATATCTGCCACTGGGGAGTGTCAGAGAGATGAATGCGGTGGAGATGAGAAGGGGCAGCCTCCACTTTTTAGACTGCGGCGCTATCGCTATCTGTGGCTATTTATCTGCATTTCCCTGTGGGTGACAGGGAATGTGGCTGAGCTCGGCTCTGGCTGAGCTCCGTCCTTGGAAGTGGGTGAGCAGCGGACAGGCTGGGAGTCAGACAGATGCCCTCAGCTTACCACAGATCATTAATGCATGAGGAAGATGGAGATGGGCAGTATCCTGTTCCACTGGAGAAAAGGTCACAGCCAGTGGAGACTGCAGAGGAAAGACGACATGAGTTGAGAATGCAGGCAGATGCAAAGGATAGAAGTAAGAGGGACAGAAGAGAGGGAGGATAAAAAAAAGCAGATTATGAAGAAGAGTTTTGAACTTGATGCGATGCGTGGCACACTTTTGTGGGTGGATGTATACATGTGCATATGTGAACGTGAAGTTTTAGCATTTCACATAAGCAAAGGGGATAACAGAATATCTGATTTACCTTTTTAATCAATAACCAAGTTTTCATGGACTGCAGAAACCAACCTATTCTTTTCATTCTGAACAAGGCACGTTTTTAAATAAAGCTGTTTACATGGGTTGTTAATAGAACTGTGCCATTCATATGCCCATTCACATGCGATGGAACAGAGCCAAATCAAGGATGACAGATGGTCTCTCCATTTCAGTATTCATCCTCAAACCTTAAATTCCTATTGTGTTGCTGCTTTGGTTTATCCTTGTAGGCATCTTCATGCAAACCTGGAAAAAAAACCCTGATGCTTTGAGTACTTCTTTTTAAGGGTATGCTGTACATGAGAGTAGATTTTGATGGTGGAGCATCACAGGGGTGATTCCCCTGGGAAGAACACCAATGACACGCAGGGAGTTTCTCCTTAAGACTGCTCATAAACGAGGAAACGATGAAAGAGACAGAATGGCATGTCTTACCTGGAGATATTCTTTGGCATGCATCAGGATAAAGCATCTTGTCTTGTCTACATGGCTTGATAAGTGAAGTAGTTAGTGCAGCATTGCACTTCCATAAAGTTGCAAAAGACTGAAAAAGGATCAAAATGAATGCAACTTGTTCTGACTTTGCTTCAATATCACTGGAACCTACACTTCCCATAATGCAACTCAGTAGTGTATTTATTTAGACCCTCCCTGCCTGTGAATTTAGGCTCTAGCCTGCAAGTAGTAGTTGAGCTAGCTTGGTGATGTCACCTTTCTCTGGATAACCCTTTAATGTTGCAGCATTGCAGCACATTTCGCTAACCTCCTCCTCCATCTCCTGCTCCCTCGGTGAGTGACAGTGATGAACCATTTTGCGATTGCAAACAGTTCCACACAATACACACAATATCCATTATTAATTTTTTCCAATTTGTCCCCTTCTTGTTTAATTTTGCAGAGATGAGCATTTTCAGCCGCTGGTGCGAATTTGTCTTGTGAGGGTGCGCATTCCATACGAGACGCTGGAATCCGCTCTGCTCAAGCGTGGCTGTGTAAATGGCTGTTGTGGCTGGGAGGTCGGGATGTTGTGGCTGGTCTTGCCTGTCCCTCCACAGCCAGCCTCTGCATGTCCGTGGGGGGGCCGTAGCTTGCTTTCTGTTGCCGGACGGTGGAGGTGGTGGGTGGGGGAGTGTGGAGGGAGAGGGCACGGGGAGGGGGGTGAGGGCACATACTTGCTCCTCATTGCCCCTGCATTATATGTGGTTGACCTATTTCAGCAGTGAGCGGCAGAGGAGAGGAGAGAGCTGGGAGGGGCACAGGGCAAAATCACAGGCTGACAGAAGCCCCCTGGTGAGCTGAGCTGGGTGTGTGATTCCCTAATGCAGTCACCCCCCCTCCTCACACACACACACACACACACACACACACACACACACACACACACACACACACACACAAAACAAACACACACACACTAACTGCTCTCCATCCCTCCAAGTGTTTTTGCCTCTTAACACATCCATTAACAGGTGTGAGGTTTGTGCGTGCTTCATTCGTGCTTTATTCATGTGTGTTTGCATGTATGCGCATGTGAAACGTATGTCAGAGAGTTTGTGTGTGTGTGTGTCTGTTTGGGCAACGGATCAACATTGCAATACTGTTTCTACACAGCAAGTTCTTCCAAAAGGGACCATTCGGTGTTTTTAATGTCCAAAACCTCCCATGGGTGTTGAACCGAAAGCCTTTGCAAATGAACAACATTTTCACATTCATCAAACACTCCAGTGAGCTCTTGTATGGAAATCATTTGCGTTTTCCGCACATTTGTTCAGGTTTTTCCTTTGGCACTTATTTGTATGTGTGACTGTGTTTGAGCGTGTGGGTCTGCGACCCTGGGCACACGGAGACATCTGCAAAGCACGAACGCGAGCGCGCCCAAAACTGCAATGAGAACATGTCAGATGCGATGTGATCACTCAGGCCTAATTCTGACGTGGTTTGCGGACGCACGGGACCACATGTAAAGAACGGCCTCATTGTTGCTGTATTTGGCAAGACAAAGCTCCCAAACACAACAACAAAAGCCTTCACCAGAGGCAACTTTCCATCTTCTTTCTTGTTTCTCCCTCTCTCTGATTTATAACAGCATACTGCACTTAAGTTTTTCAACTTTTTCTTGTGGTTTTGGGTGCTTTTTTTTTGGGGGGGGGGGGGGGGGGGGGGGGTATAACCAGTACTGTAACCAGTATACAGATTTTCACTCCACAGAAGAAAATTAAAATGTGAGCCGGGCAGCAGAATCTTATCCAAAGTGGTCACTCACTCAAGAAATATTTGACTCAGGGTCCAGGTGTAAACTGCCTTCTATCTCAGCCGGATATATAAAAAAAAAAAAGTCCGGATATATCTGATGCACTGATACCACGTTTGAACAGCGTCACATTGACAATATCTTTGTTTATGTGTGTGTAGACATGGCTTTGTATGTCCACTTTTGCCAGTGTTTATTATACCATAAAGAAGCAGCACAATTACTGTACATTTATCCATACGGCTCTTTTTTGGAATAAGCCCCCCTCCCATCCACATAACCACGCACGGAAGCCACGGGCAGGCAGGCAGGGCAGTGACACCAGTGAGAAGCGGCCATTTGGCTTAGCAAGGCTGCAATCGATCATCCAAGATGGGTATGCTGTAGTGCACTGTATAAGAGCCAATGTGAATATGATACCCTATCCAAAGTGTAATAGCGGCTATGTTGTCATTCCTCTGCAAGCCAATATTACAAGGGATAGGAACCATGTGAAATGGGCTGAGACAACAGCTTTTTTCTTGTTCCCACTGAAGCCGGTATAACAAGCCTGACATGTTGGTTCGCCAAATCCAGCACACGTACAGTATTTGAGGTGCAGGATTTGCGGTTTTGTTGAGGAGTCTCTACTCTATGAAATGAAAAAGGGCTTTGCACATAAGGGAGGCCCCCAAATTAATCAAGTGCGTGCAAGCTCCCTCGTCAAGTCCCGAGTTAGCAGCCACTACCCTGCTGGAATCGTACATGTACCTACTGTGGCCTGTGTGCAGCAAACAGCATGTTGCAATTCCCCTGAATGCTTACAAAGCCCTTTTCATTTTAGGCACAAGCCCATTAAGCATTCTGGTACCGTTGAATAAACATGCAGGATGAAACAGAAGCGGTATGGAAATACAAGGGGAAAATTCCGCACCACAAAAACTATTGTGAAGCAGCCAAACATGTTGCAATTCCTGCTAAATTCCAGCCTTGCTCATTTCAGTGAGCTCAGCAAATGCGCCACATGTACAGTGTCGAGAGACGAGAGTATCCTCATACAAGGGAGAAATTCTTTAGTGCACGTCGAAGAACAAGTATGTCACAATTACAAGGATGCAAGGCCAAAGAAACTTTTTTTTTTTTTTTAGTTCTGAATGCGAGCTGACTATGAAGTGTTCTCAGGATTGCAGATTCAGTATGAGGAGCTGCATTAATGATTGTTTTAATTCATGGGAAAATATGTCTGCAGCTGAACCAGTTTAGCCTACTGCATGTGTGCAAGTGTGATGACTCCTGCTCCTCACTGAGACGAAGGCATGATAATATGTTGGGCGCACCAAAATCCATGAGAATCCAGAGAAAGAATTATAATGAAGCAACCTGTTGGAAAAAAAGAATAAAGGAAGTCTATTATGTAGATCAGCTACACTTAAGGACAATAACAGTGCTGCACTGACTCTGGCCATGCCTCCTCCATCCTTTTATGACAAACAAGATGTTCATCTTTTACAGTCACAGAATGAACAATCATGTTTAGAACCAACAGTGAGGTCTGTAGAGCACAATAAAAAACCCAAACGCTGCATTAGTGGAGTATTTACAGTAAAAGACCATCTGAGTTGATAGGAACAGCTGTCAGAGTTTCCCGAGCAGTCTGCTGAGAAAATCTGACTGCTGATCTGCTGATCGGGGGGTTTTGATAGCGAGACTTGTTAGAACTCACGCTAACATTAGCCAGCTTCATCTGCGTCTTTGCTGCACCATTCTCAACAGAAACACCATCATGTTTTTTTTTTTCCAGAGCTCCGTCCAACACAGTAAGCAAAGAGCTGTTGTAAAGCGGCGAGCTTGTGTAACAGTATTAAGATTTTAACAGCATTACAGCCATATCTAACACTTAAGCTGTTGGGCTCAAAGCAGCATAATAAATTGCTGGTAAAGGGGATAGAGTTTGTGTTTTGTGTGCATTTGTGTGTCTGCGGTGCCATGTGCATGTGTGTTTATACATATATATATATATATGTGTGTGTGTGTGTGTGTGTGTGTGTGTGTGTGTGTGTGTGTGTGCGCGCGCATGTGTGTGCATGTATTTACCCTCAGGGCCAGATATAGAGTCATGTCTATTAGCTGGCTATTGCGGCTGGGGTCTTGTTTTTATTATCAGCATCATAATGGTGGTGTGTGTGTGTGTGCGTGTGTGTGTGTGTGTGTGTGTGTGTGTGTGTGTGTGCCCTTTAATATATCACCTCCTGCTCTCCCTCTGCTGATCCCGGGGCTAAGATTTATGATTCTGCATTACATCTGCCTTGTCACATTAATTCATCCATCACACACAGACACATGTACACGCACGCAACCCCCCACTCCACTCCAGCACACCACCCCAACCTGCGCATACACACACACACACACACACACACACACACACACACACACACACACAGTTACACCATCAAAGCCTGCATTAGGGCATACACCCATGTTTGGTGTATTACAGCATACAGTAAATCCTGATCTTTCCATTTCCCATCCCATCTGAGGTCTTTAGTAGATGGCTGCAGGTACCTTTATTCAGCTCAGCAGCAGGGCTGGGGACACAGGAGAGGATGCAGTTCCACAGAGAGAGCATTTGAAGAAAAAAGAGAACTTCTCAAACACACCTTTTCCAGGTTTCTCACCTTGCGATTTGATTGACGAGATGGACGAGAATGCGATGGAAGAGGTTGATGTGTTATGGGGGGTGTGTATGTACGTGAGTGTGTGTGTGTGTCACATGGGAATAAGCAGGCAACCAGATTCAGCGACAGACTGCGCTCTGGGGACTAAGTCTCACACATTCTGACACACTTCCAGTCTGTAGTGTCCTTCAGATAAAGTGTTGCCAGGGATCTTTTGTGTGAGGAGGGTTGGATATTTGAGTGCTTCAGGATATGTGTGAGGTGTGTGTGCGTATGTGGGGGGTGGGACACACTCTTCTGCATCGTTTCATTCTTGCATTGTGAACACATGTTAAAGAATGACTGATGACTATCTTTTGTCGCTGTCGTTTGGACTGAGTGTTATTATTGTCATTATGCGTTCACGTTTGCGCGTTAATGTCTCTTCTAACCTTGTCTTGGTGTTTAAAATTGGTAATTCAAACACACGGATGTCTGCCTCTGCTGGCGTCACTGCTTTGTGCATCAAGAAAAAGAAATCTCTTAAAAATATGTCCATATAAACTTTAACATCAGTATCAGTATTGTAGAATAATGGTGCATTAAATTTTAAAGTCCTTTGAGTAAAGAACGATGACTACTGTAAAGGATAGGTTCACATTTTTTCAAGTCTAGCTTAAAACAACACAGAAAGACGCATCTAAATGACCAATTTATGTGGCAAGGGAAGGCTAGAGGAGACATAAATATAAAGATCATTAAAAATGTGATCCTATCCTTTAACTTTTCAACTGCTGTTTAATTTTACATGAGCATTCATATGTTTTGCACGCTATTAATTTGCCGCAAACCTATTTTGCAACCTAGTTAGTCAGCCATTACAGTAACGTTGTTGAGTGTAAGGAATAATATATAGAGTTGGTTATACACAATAGAACACTTAACACTTAAGGAAAGCACTCTCAACTTGTACTGTACACGTCTGCAACTTTGTCTAAGTAAGACTGATGAGCAGGTTGCCAGGTTGTCTTTTCAGGGTTGTAATTCGACTCAGAAAATGAATAATTTACTGTTCATTTTCTTGGATATCTTAGTTAGCAAAGTGCTCGCAATGGTGGTGAATGGCATAGTGACTGCTGAGAGATTTTTTTCCTGCTGTCTCTTTGAATCTATTTCTTTGTCTCCTTCAGCGTTGCTTCCAATCAGACGCTGTAATATAAAACATTTTCCAATGTAGCTCTCGTATTAGGCTGGATGTGCCGGTACACTGTGGCACTGGAACAGTGACTTTAAATTGTGGCACTAAAAATAAAAATCTGTCACTGAAAAACCTGAAACATGAACAAAAAAATCTGAAGATTGTCAATATGTCTCAGTTCAGGTTATATTTTTGAAGTCACTATCGTAGCTCTATGGTAAATCATGTTGATTTTTTCTTTTCCCCCTTTTTGATGTGATGTTGTTGTAGATGTGAGATGTTGAATTTGTGGGAACTTTTCTCAGGCAGTGTCTTTATTGGGATGTTACAAGTTCGTAGTTATTATGCAGACACTTCTTTACATCCACAATGACTTTTCTAGGGTTTATTCTGTTGCTAAAAGAGTGATGTAGCCTATTGTGATATTATTTTGTGATGATACTGTCCTCTTCTGCTTGTATGTTTTGCATTCTGATCCTTTGGCCTTTCACTGGTGGCAGCCCGCTGCTCTGGGCCAATTAGCCGAAGTAGAGGCATCACATCAAGCTATTGGGCACAGTGAGGGGTCAGAGAGTGCGACACGTCTCCTCTGACAAGAACCGCCTCACTCCACAGCCCACCGGTCGGTATGGGGTAGGGTGATGGCCCTGTCTGGCTTTGGGCACCCAGGGGTGTGACATGTGACAAGCGAATGGGCATGCCAGTTTGTGCTAAAAGGACCAGTCGTTATGACTGCAAGTGAAGTGAAGCAAGAGGCTCTTGTATGCATTGGCTTCTTTAAAACTGTATTTAAGTGTTTGTGCATCAGTGAGTGTGCACGTTTGGCAGGCAGTGGGTGGGCGGGGAAGCACAGGAGCATAACACATATTCATATTGACACCTGTCATTGAGGCCTTCAAGCATAAAGACAGCGAACACAAAACCTGCATGAAGTTAATTGGGGTTTTCTTTTGGGACCGTGTGTATGAAGCCTTGTACTACCTCTTTGGAAGGTGTTAGGTTGGACCCCTCCCATCTCCCTCCTCACACCCCTTTACCTCTCTTGTCTCTCCCGTGGACTCCGCTCAGAGAGCGATGTCTGCTCCGTACCGCACCGCGCCGTAAATTAGTCCCGGGTGGTGACATGGTGCTTGCTGGGTAATTTGGACAATGGGGCGTTTGACAGCTCACCCATCACGGCTACAGCGCCCCAGGGAGCCACTACTCCTCCTGAGCTTTTCTCTCTCTCCTTGCGCTCTCCTCTCCTCCCTCGGTGCTGATGGAGTGACTCTCTAAGTAGCAGCATCATTCTCCAATCAACCACCAAAATGGCTTTTCATCCAGGAGGGAGCAAATGGGGGCGAAGGGAGGGAAGTGGAGAAGGTGGGAATATATACGTACAGTGCAGAGAGGATGATGATAAACCATAACATCTGGAGAGTTGAGCAGAAAAAACTCTTAGAAAGGCAGTAGAGAAATTGAGATGGTGAGATTGTGATGCATGTGAGTAAGAGCGATGAAATAACCCCAAAATGAGAATAAATAGATAAAAAGATTTGACTCAGTCATGCATTAAAAAGCTTTAATAGCCACTTTAAGGATATACAAATAACCAGCGTACAATCACACTCTCAGTATAAAAGATTAAATTAAAGGAAAACGGCTCATGCTTTGTAATTGGCAATGATAATTACTTGTTTGTTCGTCAAAGCAATGTGACCTTTGCCCGTCTGAAATAAAAAGGCCTGCATTGTTCTTCACACTTGTAATTTGAACGTCTTGCTCTTGGAACATTTTAACCAGTCGAACAGGGTTGATTTCAATCCCGCTTTGGTGCTATTTGTGCTTTTTACAGATCACTCATCCTTCTCATATTCATCTCAGCCTCTCTCAGGAATTACTTCATCTCTGTTAGTCATGGATTGAAAAAGTTTGCTCGCATTATCCCATTATACAAAATCTGGTGAAAAAACAGATTTTAAAAATGCTGTATCCACTGCAAAAATTCAGCTTTTCATGTATAGATTTCTCACTTAAATGGAATTTGGCTCATTTCCATTTGCTCCCCGTGTTTATCTTCCATCTAATGGATGTAACGTCCGTCCAGTCTTTGTTTACAAGAGGATCTTTATTACTGGGGGAAACAGTGCATTCACAAAACATTAAGATATGCAGTAACATAAAAGCTGGGTGACAATCAGTGTAAACTTCTATTGCATAATTAGGATAGTAATATTTAGGGGGTTAAAATTCGCAAGAAAAAAAAGGATGAAAATGATGAGCCTTAATTGTCATGATGCTTTGACCTTGCCTTTCCTGGCGCTGTGATGTGACTGGACAGACAGTGGCCAAGGCCTAGCATGACCCTGGCAACCACCAGCTGCCTCCTGCCAGAGTGCAGCCAGAGAGGACCCAGTGAAGGTCAGGGATAAGCACCAGAGAGAACATGTAAACACCCCCAATGAGAAAGATACAACCGGCCGTGCAACGGCGGGAAGAGAGAAATGGTACGCTGCTCTGAAATTGATTACACAACTTAATGACTGCTCTCACCATATGTTATTTTTATATGAGATTCTCCGCTTTTCTGTCCACTTAATCACTTAAGGTCACCGTGGGAGAGGGATGAAAGAGGGAAGTGGTGCTAGTAGATTTTAAATACTCCTCCTCAGGCCCACTCCCCAACACTACGACTGCTTTCTTCTCAGCTGTGTGTTTACACTTTACTGCACTGGGATGGATCAATTTGTGCAGATTCATTTTTCCAATTACATCACATACTCTGGTGGAGATAAGACCCATGAATTGGACCACTCCATAATGCCCTGATTGAATTATTCATTTGGTTTATTTGGCGGCTTTAGAGTACGTGGGCTCTCCCTAGTTCATTTAGATTCCGGCCCGCGACGGGGCGGCCGTGACCTGTGAGCCGATTTGGGAGGTTTAAGTCGGACCCACCTGACTTTTAACTTTAGGGAATGTCCCCTTGTTTGTCTCGACTTCTCCTCCCCCGTTAGGCTGTGTGATAGCAGGATTCCCTAGAGATGAAATATGAGTGTGCTTAGCACGCCCCAGCAGAGAGGCTCGGATAGGACGGGGGGAAGGAGGGGTCACTGGGCCCCTAACAGTAATCAATAAATACCTGCTGCAGCCAAGCGTTAGATGGGGCCCTGCGGACAATGTGTGTAGACACATTAGTGTATATAAAGCACTTGGCTGGAAAGAGACATTAGAGTGGAAGGAAGCCTGCGATCAGTTTGCCTGTTTCTCATTGAGCTTCTAAGAGAATTTGCTTTTAAACAACAGCCATACATATTGATTTAAAGCACTGGGATGTATGGGGCCAATACTAACAAGTATTGACTAAAGAAAGTCGTTACCATTGATTAATGTTCACTCAATATAATGGGTAGGTGTGCTCAAAGCACATTTATAGGCAGATCTGATTGACAGTCTATTTATCCTGCTTCGATAGACATGACAGCTGAGTGGTTTATTATTCTGCTTGACCACTCAGCTGCAAACCACCTCTTGTCCTCCCCCATTGTGGCATAGCAAAACATTGCCTAGTAAAACTCCCTGCCGTCTACGTATGTGGACGACCACTTACCAATCTTTTTCACTGTCTGTAGCGGGAATGTGCATGTGAGGGATGAGAGGGATGAGCAGAGAGAAAGGCAAGAGGAAAAGAGAGGTAGGGTTAGGAGGACAAATAGGAATAAAACAGGAATGAAGAGGGAGAAGATTTATGCCAGCGTTCATCCTTGTTCAGCTTGACTCTCTCCTGATTGAAGGGAAACATTGGCCCCTCTGATACAGTGCTTTCCTTGGGACAATAAATCTGCGTGAGCACAGATAGAAGAGAGAGAGCTTATCTTGCGCCGCCGTGTCAGAGCCAAGCATTCAAAAGCTGTTATCACAGACACTCACGGACAAAATATATGATATAAGAAATACAATCTTACAAATATTCAGCATATGCGTACAGTGCAGGGAGACAGGTGCTAGACCCACTGTCGTGCTGCATATATAGTACATACAGTAGAATAGTATATGGTATAATCTGTGTGTATTTGTGGCATGATGGTGACAATGTTAAAGTATTACACTCTTGGTTTTTGCATAATAAGAAATAATTGAGTAGTGTTTTGCTATCAAATATTTGCATGTTAAGTATGTAAATGCTCCTCTTTATGCATCAGCCAATGCAAAATGTTCCTACAGAAATGATCTGTAAAACATTCACTGACAATAAAACATCTGTTCATGGCAAATAAACCATGATCAACTTTCTTTATGGTTATAAGACAAGGTTGCACATACAGTAGGTTCCCTCTAGACGTCTCTTACTACACCTGCGGTGGTCAAACTCCAACACCAATATCAGTAAACTGCAAAAAACTTAGTGTATTCCAGGTTTTTGATGTGAAAAGTTGCAGGAAAAGCTTTATTGGCAACGCTGTGCTTTTTATTTGGATAGATTTCAATGATCCCCCCCCGTGATTTGGATGGGAGACCTTATCTCCAGTGTAACAACACAGATGGAGTCCCATTGTTGGTGACTCAGTACATAATAATCTTGTGTGTGCTCTGCCTTGAAACGCTGCTTCTGCTCACTCCTGAGAAGTCTGCAGAAATCCTTCTTGAGCTGGCAAATTTCCAGAGCATCTTTCATGGAAAATCGACTTTGGCTCCTGTTTACACATGATGTCAACATGTAAAATTACCGGAGCTATTATGGTCTAAAGTGCATTTGTGAGAAGGCGATAGAGGAGCAGCTGAAGCCCAGGACGAAGCCATCGCAGCCTGGACACTAACTCGATGTCTAATGTGTTGTAGCTGTTCTGTCATCAGTTTTCACTGCCCTCAGCACAATAGACCTCATTAATGTAACATATTGGTCCAGTAATCGCACTATGCTGATTGCACAGGTGAGGAGTAACATTTACAGTAAGTAATATCTTTCAGGAGCTCATTTCAGGGTATGCTTGAACTGCATTTGCTGGATGATTCTTCATATAGCCATCCAGTGCTCGTTTCTAATAGAAACCACTGATGTAAGCTGGTCTTAGGCCCCTGTTGTGTCTAAGATTCAGTGAGATGATGGTCACTCAGACAACGTCAAAGGAAAATACAGTCAATACAAACTTATAGAAGAAATGTGAAGTATAGGAAAGTTGGCTCATTGTACGGGTCACTCAGGTCTTGGCGAACTACCACATACTGAATAGAGCAAACTGCTACAGGCCGCACACTCTAACCTCGTACATTTCGTGTGAATTTCAGTTTGTTTGTGTCTGGTGTGGGTGTCTTGCTCTTCTCTGCGTAACGGTTTAAGGATTTATGTAACACGGATGCTCTTTTTTTAGCTCAAGATGTGCCTCTTTGTGTGCACATTTCTTTCAGAACTTGTTTTGTGTCTTATCTCTGAGACGGGCGCTTTAATATGTGGCTGTGCCGGTGTTATGGTTTGACTTGGATTTGCTAATGTCCAAAATGTAATCATCTCTTAATGTTGCTCCACTCCCACAGCTATTGGAATTGACTCAAGCCACAGAGGGGCTGACTGCCAAGACCCTCTCATACCTCTCTTCACTCCCACTTGCTATGCTTGGATTAATTTGATTCATTCTTATCCTTTTTTTTTTTTTTTAATTGTATTTCCAGAGCATTTTGCCCTCCACCTGATGAATTCATTGACAATGCAGGAAGGCAAATTTTATTCATTCTTTAGCTTTATTTTCAGGGCAATGTGCAGTTAATTTATCTTCCAAAACTTTTTGTAGTTGGGACGTGGAACTGATATAAAATTCAACTAATATTCAATTTGAGTCTTAAAATATTCACTAATAAGACTTACAATGTGAATTAGGAAAACTCGCCCAATTACAGAGCAAAATACAATTTGAATAAAAGTGCTGCGAGGACATATTTCATTAAATTTTAACTACTCAATATGGAGGCAATTTCTGATTAAAATCAAGCCGCAGAATTACAACTGCTTGGAAAAATCCATATTGCATATCAAACAGTGGAGTCATGCTGTATTAATGTTCCTATTAAAGGGATATGACGCTAAAAACGAGAGGGGGAAGTATTTCATAATGCATAGAAGTATGGTAATAACTTCTGCAGTTGTCGAGTGTTCGGTTTGCGATTATACACAGCGTGGCTGTGTATATGCACAGAGGTTGCATCATCTTGAACACGGCGATGCCCCTAAACTGTTTTATCATGAACTCTGCTCATTGCATATGAATGGAAGCAGAGGGAGGGGGAGCCAGAAAGAAGCAATGTTTCTGTTTGAGCTTGTTGTTGCTCCCTGTGTTCTGTTCACCAGGGAGGGAGGAGGGAGGTGCTGGGATGCTGGGTGTTGGGTTTTGCGGAGGTGGGTGCGCGGGGGGAGCAGTATGATTGGTAAGAGTCAGGCTCTTTCATTTTGTCATGTGGTGTCTTTTTTCATTTCTCGGCTGATTTTTCACTGGAGGGCTAGTTCCATTCACTCGAATTTATTTTTTTCCTCGCGCCGAGGAAGTTGATGAATTCGAATAACTGTGAGCAAGCTTGTGTGTGTGCGCGCACGTTGACGCTCGCGAGGGGTGCGCATGTGCGCGAGGCGAGCGCCTCTCTGTGTGTGCAAGGGAGCGACGCTTTCATGGCTGTCTCAGATCTCTCCACCTCGACAGAGCGACGGAGCCAGGAGGGAGGGAGAGAGATGGAGAGATAATGGGAATGGAGGGTGAAAGAAGGCTAACACAATCTTTAATGAGTTTCCTTGGCTTTCTTTGCCTGTTTCTGGGTCAGGGTCCCCTGGCTGAGGATGTGGGTGGACTGAGGACTATGGAGCAGAACAGAGCAGAGTAAGCCAAGGTCTGCTGAAATATACTTCTACATTAAAGAGTCATCACCTACATAAAGACATAGAGGATGAAAAGCTCAGCCGTGTTTCTCTCGTTGAGACACCAGAGGCTGAAAGATAATAAAAAAAAAGCTAATGAACTTGTTCC
Organism: Chelmon rostratus; assembly: GCF_017976325.1. Classification (NCBI taxonomy): domain Eukaryota; kingdom Metazoa; phylum Chordata; class Actinopteri; order Chaetodontiformes; family Chaetodontidae; genus Chelmon; species Chelmon rostratus. Next base: position 13,137,686 of record NC_055676.1, on the reverse strand, counting down.
AGCTCTTCATTACAGTCACACAAACACTGGTGGCTGCTCTTAAATGTCAGAGGTCACCTGAGGCTTTATCGCCTTTACTCAATTAGCAGCAGAGTAAGGAGCCAAATAAGAAGTGAAGCCAGTTGGAACTATTTTCTGATGAAAGTCAAACGCTAAACATGCTAAAACGGCATAACCCAGCGTCACACGCGCACCCACGCGCCGCACACAAACACTTTCATAACAGTATACACAGACAACCCCCCCCTCCTCCCTCCCCTCCCCCCGCGGTGAGGATAGCTTTGGTCATTTTCTGATTGGCTCCCCCCCTGCCCTTTCATTTCCTAGCAATCAACTTCAATCTGTGGCAGGTATGGAGGGAGAGATAACATTAGAGAGACATCGTGGGGAGATATCTGCTCAGCCGAGACGTTATTTAGTGCTCCCGAAGCATCCAGGAGGCAACCTCTGTCAGACAACAAGGCTCCAGCGAGTCCGCACAGGACAGGGAGGCGGGTGGATAGAAGGACATGGAAGAATTACTGATGGGCTGATAAACTCTTTTGTTATCCGAACGGTCTGCCTTCCTGTTTCTGTCCTCCTGTGCTATGTTTCTGTCTGTCTGCCCAACTCCGTTTCGATGTCTCAATCTATGTCTGTCTGGCTGACTTACTCTCACCGTCTCTCTCTGGCCTCCCTCCCTCTCTCTCTCGCTCACCTTCTGTTTCCCACTGTATCTCTGTCTCTATTACTCTGCCTCCTTTCTTTCACACTTGTGAATAATTGATGTCTACCGGTTCGATGGTAAGAATAGAACAGTTCTGGAGGTGACAAATGGGGTGGCGAATAGGCTTCATCCTCCACTCTTCAAAGAGTTAGAAAGTTAGCCGCGCTCGCTCGTGGGTGTGCGCGCCCGTACGTTCGTGCGCTTGCGATGTTTTGCGAGCATTTGTTCGTGTTTGTGTGCGAGCGAGCGAGCGCACGCGTACACATGCAGTTGTGTGTATGTGATTTAAGACAGGGAGATGAAAGGGAGCTGTAATTACAGGGAAGCGTATCTGTCTACTGCAGAAGTATCCGAGGAATGGCACAAACTGGGCCAAAAGCCTGAGGTCATTAGATCTGCTGCATGTGTGTGTGCATGCGTGCGTGTGTCTGTAAGCCTGTGTGTGTGTGTGTGTGTGTGTGTGTTTGAGAGAGCGAGAGACAAAAGCGAAGAGAAATACAGAGAGAGAGAGAGAGAGCAAGAGAGAAAATGGGAGACAGAGAGAGATCAGCTTATAACTTCAGTTCCTCAGAGTCAACCTCTGAACTCCGCTTCTCATTATTGGCTCTGCCTCGCTTTCGTTTCTCAGCAGTAGCTGGCTGTGGTTAGGCCAAGCAAGGCCCGGTTTCTGTAAATCCTTGCAGCCTTATTGCCTGAGAGGAATCCCAGAATTTCCTGCGCTCTAAAATACACTTGTGTAAACATTCCAAAATATCAAATGATAGGGATTTCACTGTGTGCTGTGCGAATGGATAATCCCATGCAAAGACTGCGGTTATAATACACTGTCCCACTGTCTCTTGTCTGCTTTCCTTTCTCTCCCAATCCATCCATTCTCCCTTTCTGGGGCTTTCTGCCTCTCTTGTCAACCGATCCCTCCCTTTATCTTTCCTTTTCATCTCTCTGTCCCTCCCTTCCTCCATCTTATAACCATCTCTCTCTTCACAGTTGACGATGACTTTATTGGCCTCGGCGATCTGCCGGAAACCTTCCCCTCGGACCCCCCTGAGCCGCTGCCCGTCTTTTTGATGGAACCAGAGGAGGCCTACATAGTCAAGAACAAGCCGGTCAACCTGTACTGCAAGGCCACTCCGGCCACCCAGATCTACTTCAAGTGCAACAGCGAGTGGGTTCACCAGAAGGAGCACACTGTGGAGGAGCGGGTTGACGAGAACTCCGGTCAGTAAACAGATCCACTATACATATATAACAAATATGCATTCGCAAATGTGTTTTAGGAGACATGATGCGGCACAGATATCTGGGGTTTAGTAGTCTAAACCTAATATTAGTTGAATGTAGGATGTAAAATCCTGTGGTTTACATGCCCAAACATTCACTCCAGCGTGACTTCTGAGCATGTGAAGAAGATCACACCTCCTGGACTGGCAAAAGTGTTCGCAGATATAATTCAGGTGGCAAATTAGTAGCATAATCTTGTTTTGTAGGAGGTAGGGTTGATGAAAACATACATACAAATACCTAAAAATGTGTGCACAAACAAATCCAGATCAACCTTGCAGGCCAGTTTATTTGATCAGCTAGTGGCATCAACCTTACCTGCAGAAAAGACTTGACTTTCGTTTGACGCACCGCCTCTGCGGTGTGTGAGCACGCCTTTGTGTGTGTTTATGTACATGCTTGTAAGCATGGAGAGGAAGTAAACCTAGTGAAGCTCCAGCAGGGTTGTTTTCCACAGAATCCAGGCCCCAAAGGCACCAGAGCCATTACACACAACAGCCCAGCACTGATTGGCCGCATTCAGCTGCTGTATTGGAAATTGAGTTCTTTCTGTCGCCCACAGGTACCAATCACATCGCATTTACCCTTTTCATCCCGCTGTTTTGCCACACACATGCCTGCACGCTCGCAAACAGACACGCTGACAGACACGTTGCTCCTTCACTCGAATGTGAATGTTTAGGCACGCACTTACATACACTTCAAGGACCGGCGTTCTATTGCTTTATGTATCTGAGGAACTTGATGCAAACGCCTCCCAAGTGCTCTTTCCCCGAGCTGTTTGAAAAATGCAGCATTGTTGCAGCACAGGTACAAGATACAGTAGCAGTAGTGTATAAAAGGAGTACTGGAAAAAACAACCTGAATCCCAACCTGAAATCCTTTCATTTTGACCTAGTGTACTTTAGGAAGAATACACAGATCTGAGGATGTGTTTCATGGTTTTGATTATGACAAAGAAGAGGTTGAAGGCAGCAGTGGCTCTTAGCCTTTTGTGTCAGAAGGTTTTGTGCTAAAAGCATCAACATGGAAAACAACCCACACATCATACATGCACCCACTCTCCACAGCCATATCCACGGGCTATTTACTGCACAGATATTCATTCATTTATGCTCTTGCACCCCACACACACTCACACACATGCAGCACCACAAGAGCCCAGTGGATGTGGGTAGCCTCTCTCAGCCCACTCCATTGCTCTCTGATTTCCCAAGATTGACAGAAAAGGCGCACCGATAGAAACTAGCCAGCCTGGTCAATACCACCGATAGAGTAGCCTGAAGAAATTGGATCTCTCTCTCCTTACCCTCCTCTCCCCCTACCCCTGTGTTTTTCCTTTTTTCTTTTCCACTCTAGTCCTGTCTCTGTGTCTTAATTTCATGTAGGTGAGAACTTGTGATCTTATGAAAATACGACCAAATGAGAGATAATGAGATTAAGAGAGTGCAGGAGACTTGAGAGAGAGTGAGGGCCGAGACTGCAAATGGTGATGTTTGGCTACAAGCTGCATCTGCTGCATCTTCATCCAGATGTTTGACGCACCCGTAGGACAAGTGAGGTGCCGACCCATCATATGGTTTGTGTCCATTACATGTTGGAACTTGAAACAGAGTAGGGGTCTTGAAAACAACAGGAGGTCGGGCAATGGATTCATCCATTTTTGTCCAGTGTAAATCACGAAAATAAGTGCCTTTACACGGTATTTTCTTCTCATCAAGGGTGAAATATAGCGGCAATAAAAAGCAGTCAGCTCCCCCATTGGAAGTTATCATGTTTTATTGTCTTGCAACATTGAATCAAAGTAGATTTAATGTGGCTTCTCCAACTGAAAAAGACCCTTTAATGTCAAAGTGAAAACAGATCTCTACAAAGTGATACACTTGTATCTGGAACAACTTTTAGTGAGTTAGTATTGTGGAAAAACACAGTGTCCAAATGTGCAAAGCATCTACTAAATACTGACTTGAAGGGAGTGAGTACTTATCCCAGCAAGTATTTTGTATTTTATATTTATAATGAATTGAAACCACTGTTCCCTTTTTCCGTTGTTCAGTGTCAGAAAAGCCACGTTGAGCCTACTTTGATTTAGTGCTGTAGCACAATAAAACACTGACATTTTCAAAGCTTTTTATAGGCACTACATGACGCAAATAACAGCAATTTTTTTCTATGTTTGCGTCATGGAAACAGCTACCTGCTAAAGGTATAATTTGTACGTCACTAGTTCCTGTGCAATTTGACAATATGAGGCTTGGTTCACTGATGACCTTTTCCTGCACAGTGTTTTTCACAGCATGGAAGAACAGACCTGCAGCTCTTGCAGGGCCACATATACAGTACATACAGTAGGTATATGTTCTGTCCACAGGCTTTTTAATTCAATGGATGTGAGACACAGTGAGCCATGTGGAGCCCATGTGGCACACAAGCACCTGGCACACCAAAGTACAATACATGCAGTAAATAATACTGATTGCTATCTCAAGTGGTGTATTTGGATGTTATTGTCTTCGAAGCAGCAGGTGATTGCATGTAGAAAATAGATGAATAAATGAAAGAGCAGCAGCCAGTTAACACAACAAAACAGCAGAGAAAATATGTGCTTGACAAAAAAAAGTTCTATTTACACAACTGGCAGGACGGGCTGTCGATGCACGTGTGCAAAAGAGTTGTAGTTTTGCTGTTCAAGTCCAGGTGAGGAGCAGTAAAGGCGAGTTTTATGCACATGAACATGTGATGAACCTCTCTGATATGAACTGAGGCCCGTTTTCCATTAGAAATAATGGGGATTCGCACAAAAAGATGCCGTAGATTTAGAGCACATGCACACAGCTTTGCCGAGCAGGAGGCAACAATGGAAAAATGGCGTGATGGAGCAAAGAGTGATGGCAGTTTTTATAAATGGCCTTCTCCGCAGGGATGCCATGGCCTGATCACAATAGCACTTACCGTTTAGCATTTACCTCCCGGTGTTGAGGGCAGGTTACAGTCTGCTGCGGGCATTGATCGGAGCAAATGAGCAGCAAATTCATTATAAGTAGACACAGCTAGTGTGATATTCACTGGAGACAGCTTGTCACTCTCTCTGAGGTACGAGTTAGAAGATCAAACAGGAGGTGCTCTTCATCTGGCCAGATAATCAGAGCACTTACCTGCTCCTTCCTCCTTCAGTTCTCCTACAGTGACCAATGCCTCCTCTTCTGCCTGACTGGTCTGATCAATAATGTTAGCCAGTGCTAATAATAAGGAGCTAGGCTAGCTCACTTTAATGACGACATTAATAATGAATCATCTCCAATGAGGCGCCCTGCTTCAGCCAGCTATTAATGGGACCCATTGCAGAATCATTTCTACCGCTAATGGTCACATTGACGGGTGTGAAGTAGCCCCTCGCTGCCGATCCTGACGGGGGCCACACGTGCTTTGCCCCTCTTGATTGCAAACCGAGTGGAAGGCGGTGTCTGTTGTGTTTCGCTGTTGCCGTTGTAATGCAATACAGTGTGAAAGTGCTGCTAGCTGAGCAAACACATGAAGTCACTGGGTGAGGTCAGCAGGCTCAGTTCAGAGCCCTGCTCTTCTGCTACACTGACCCTTCTGATGTGTTTCAAGTGCAACACGTCAGGAAGAGTTTAATCCCGCTCTAGTAATAGCTATGAAGTCATGAATGACTCTTAAAATAGTCTTGCAGTGAGTCGTCGTCGTCACTTTAGGCTATCTTACGGTGCAGAAAGCTTATTCTAACAGCGTTAGGCAGATAATTCACTGCTATAGAACCTTCTTCAGAAAGAGTCTGGAGCGCAGACAGAAAAAAATTAACCGATTCTGGCGCGTGTTCCGCGCCCTCAGAGAATTCATATCTACTTATTGTTTCCACTATTGATTTTGCCTCTGCTACTGAGTGTGTGATGTTCTCACATCCATCACATCCATCCTTGACATTCCCAATCTAACAACGCGCAGCCTCTCAGACAAACACATTGGCATACAACACAGACGACCGCAGCATGCACGCCCCTGGACCCGCACGCGCACTCGCAAGCATAACGCGCACACACAGCAGACGTAGCCGCTCGTCTGCCCGTCGGCACGCTGTGTAAATTTTACATGAGAGCTAAGCTGGTGTGTGGGATGTCACTGTGCTTGGTGTGTGTGCCAGAACAAGGAGGCTGTGTGAATGCGCTGAACCTGAAGTAAACTGGCATGTTCATTTTTTCACCATCCAGCCTCTTTGCATTTTTCATTCAGCCAGATATTCTAACACCTACTATATAAACCTACTCAAACTGCAGGATGGATCCTGAACCTTTGTGCAAATTGCAGCTATCCAGAGGACGAGTATAAAGATAACAGTCATTAACCTACACATAAGCAGAGTGAGACGAATTTATTGAGTACTAAGATACCGTCAGTCTCATGTTATAGCAATAATTATTCACTAAGATTTCTATTCCACTCTAACAGCAGTTATAATCACGTTTTATGCTTTGTGATGCAGACTCAGTGTCTTCATCACTGTGATATACATGAAAAGGAAGGCTGGATACATGCAACATACAATGTTTTGCAAATTTAAAGGAACATAGGAGTGACAGGACCAAAGGAGTCTTCGTAACTGCAAGCGAGCTGACACACTTTTTTATTTGTTATCTTTTTAATTTCGATATGAAGATTCACAGTGTGTCTCGGGCCCATTTTCCCTCTAGTTCAGCAGCCAGTGAATCACCCTGTAGTGGATTAGATTTTAGGCAAAGATTAGGTTACTGATTGAATGATGAGTCAATGATCTGTGACACATGATAAATGATGTCACGTCAACAACACATGGTACCTCTTAGGTAAGCTCAGCTAAAAAGAAATAAATAACACAAAGGGGAATTATAGAGTACGCAGCTGGAACAGGAGTTTAATTTGCTTGTCAAGGGAGCATTTTCACAGAAGCAGTTATGTAGTCAGCATAAAAACACAGTTGCAGCTGAAAAAAAGCAATAACGAGGCCTTGGATTCCGGTAAGTTTAACACTAAAGCACAGTCTCTCCCGCGCTTGTCTTGTACAGCGCCTGGTAATATAGTGTCGCACATCCGACGAATCACATCCACCGAAGAGAAAGAGAGTTATGTCTCCTGTTATTAGCAGCTGAAAGTTTCTGATGTATTTCTGATGTAATGAAAATATTTCACCATGGCAACCTTTGACATCATGTTAGATTGCTAGTGATTATTTGCTTTTCTGGTGTCAACGGTTGTCTAAAGCATCCTCCGACACCCAGTTGTCGACCCAGCTTGAACACAGGTGGCTTGACTAGTTGATTGGCTAACTATCAATACCCTAAGGGCACCTACCTTTGGACATGCTCCACCTTAGTACTAGCACTTTGAACTTCTTTCTGGCCTTTTGACAACATGGCCGCGACCTTAACACCACAACTGGCTCCAGTTCTAGTTGGCATGCTCTCTGTGCAGCCCTTTCCATTTGCGTCTCATCAAGAGACGCTGGCCTCACCTTCCTTTTCGAATCAGCCAGAAATGATGTGTGGCAAGTACAGAGCGTTGGAGAAAATTGCCTATGAAAACAATTTGATAAACTTCAGCCATTAGAGTGTACAAAAATACATAGAGTTTAACATCTGCAGCAGTAATGAGACACACATCTAGTGCGCCACGTTGCTGTGACTCAAAGCTCCTTGACGTACAGACAGTAGCAGTCTTGTGGGTGGAAATGTCAAAATTGCAACATTTGGTCAATATTGTTGGCAGGCTATATAACCATGCACATAACTGCTCAGTACACGAATAGTGTGCACAACTCATTAAACTTTAAATTGGATGTACTGCATCTGCAACATAAGACTCCCAGTTTCTGTCATTCTGTCAGCTCACAATGAAAAACCGCTACAGAGCAAGTCACCCCCAAAACTGGGTAACTAAAGAGTGGGGAGAAAAAGCTGCCAGGTCTGACAAATAGTGGTTTGTATGCTGATGACAGGATCTGAATTTAGTAGAGAAGCAACATAAATCTGTGGACGCCGCTTTCCTGGTGGTAATGGTACAGGCTGGTGATGGCGGTAGGGAACGTTTTCTAGGCACACAAAAGGCTCCTTAGCAGCAACTGGGCATAACTGGAATGTCACAGTCCACTTTCACGTTACCGCTGACCAGGTACATGAGCGTGACAGTTCCAGGAAAATGACAGTGGGCTGCACCACCCCCCGTATTTAAACCTAATAGAGCAGAACTTTGGGAATGAGGTGGCACGGGATATCCACAGCAGGGAATGTTCTGCAGGACTGTTGCATCGCCGTTGAGTCAGTGGAAAGTGCTTCCAGGGTGAATCCATGCGTATTGAAACTTAGGTTGTTGTGGAGGCCAGCAGCATCCACCTGCAACAATAGGGACTATCTTAACGCAAATACAATAATTTGGCTTAAGGGATCAGCGGAAGTGTTATTCATTCTAAAATGGATAACAAGATGGGATAAGGTATGATATTGCATTAGAAGCATCTGCAACTCCAATGAATGCTTTTGTGCTGCATAATCCGCACATATAGAAATTCACTCAATTCATACGCTCTCACGCATACACATATACGGACGTATATGTGTCCACGCGCTGTAGGAGCAGCATAATCTGCTCTAGAGGGGCAGCTGTGGGTAGAGGCATTTGTTTTGGGGATGAGTTGTTTGTTTGGGTCCTGGCACCCAGATGAGCAGTAATCAGAGGAGTTAGCAAACAGGATTGTGTTAGCCATGACGCAGAGAATCCACCCCCACAGGGCCCGGACCCAAACAGCTCAACGCTTTGGCTCTAGAAGCGGTGCCAGGCTGACACACACACACACACACACAAATGCCCAGTTTGAAAACATGTGATGTGACTGATGTAAGTTGTTCTGGTTTGTTTGATTGGATCAAGCACTGACATTAGCGTTGCTCTCTCCCAGGTGAGAGAATACATTATTACGAAGTGTGGATAGTGTGAAGGTAATATGATGTCAACTGACTGGTCTTGACTTGTTGCCCGCCAAGAAGGACAAGTCCAGTTTGTTGTTTTGTTTGTCAATCTGTCTGCAGGATTACGGAAAAACTACTCACCCGATTGTCATGAATCTTGGTGGAAGGGTGTAGCATGGCCCAAGTTAGAACCCTTTAAATTTTGGACCAGATATGAATTACAGGGCACATGCACGAAATATTTTTCTTTTTCGTTAACTTTGCGACATAGAGCATTTGGCCTTGGCGGAATAGATGCCATACATGTAAAAATTCAGACAATGGTAGAAGATGATGAATATGAGTAGAGGCAAAGCAGCCAATTGTAGGAATACAATGACTCCGTATCACAATCCATAATCTTGGGGACCAGTTATCCTCTGGTAGTCTACACATATAGTTACTCAGACTTGGACTTGTGGAGACATTTGTTGCAGCACCTTTTCCTCAAGCTGAGGTGTAGCCATGGAAATGTAAATACACACATACCATGCAACTAATTATACTCCCACTCACATCCACACGTGAATTGTCTGCAATTAACTCTGCCGGAGATATTAAGGAAAAATGTTTGAACTTTACGCTTCACGGGAAAAAGCAATAATATTGACTGTGAAGTTTGCTCTTGCAGATTTGCATATCACAGAAGAATAGACTGTTGGCTTTGGCAGAGGTCTGCGCTCTCTGAGCGCCCTTCCAGTTCTCCGTGTTCTCTGTTGATATGTACTAAAGCTTTCTCCCTCGTTTCCTTTCCCTCTTTCCCCCCTCTTTCTTTCTTTTTTTTAATCCCATCCTTGTCCTCTCCTCATCCGTGCTTCCTCCGCACCCTCCCTTTCAATCCTTTCTGTCTGTCCTCACAGGCCTGGTGGTGAGAGAGGCCAGCATAGAGATCACTCGGCAGCAGGTGGAGGAGCTGTTTGGGCCGGAGGACTTCTGGTGCCAATGTGTGGCCTGGAGCTCCGCAGGGACCACCAAGAGCCGCAAAGCCCATGTCCGCATCGCCTGTGAGTATTCTCATCCCGCTCTTCATCGCATTACTCAGTCTTTATCATCCCCTCATCTTTGAATTCCTCTCCAGACAAAATCTCTCGGCTGCCAAGGAAATGCATCTCACAGACTGACTTATGTATCATGACAGATTTATAGATTCTGGAGGCAGTGAAAAAAGGGTTTTACTGACATGGGACTCAAGTGTCCCTTTTAACTTGAGTTGGTAAAGAGCCAGCAGAATCAGAATCAGTTTCTTTGTCTACAGTACAAACGTGGAGAAACGGCACAGAGGAAGGGAGGGAGCTGCAGCAGTATGCACGCAGCAGAGAGGCTACGGCACATGTTTATGCCAGCGTTCCCTCTCTTTCCTGTAGGTGGTCCTCATTTGTTCTCTGCCTGTGTTATTTGTCCTCCTACTGAAAAGCAGAACAATTGTCTCCAAGTAATGAGAAACATTCTGTTGCCTCTAAAGTTTCGGCTCATTTTGAACTGTTCCCCAGTGGATCTGCCAATCAAAATGTGGAAAATGTGACGAAACCCCAGAGGACACGGTGGGGAAAGCAGAGTTGTAACAGTATAACTGTGACATCAAGGCAGCGTTCCTGCAACACAACACGTGTTACATAACGCGACTGCTTACACATTGTTGTCACAGCTCCACCTGAAGGGGCTTCTTTTGTAGTATCAGCTAGATCATCACTTTCAACTCCCTTCAAAGTCATTTCAAGTGATCGTGACTGACACGCCCCGCCCAGCTTTCCTGTTTCTGTTTTGACTTGTGGCGAACAGACAAAAAAAAAAGAAAAAAAATGCAACACCCACTTGCAGTGTGTTTTGTAGTCTGCATCAAATATATTGCCATCGCTGCCGGATGGGGGTATCACTTGAGCTTAATGTTCGGCTGGCAGCTCAGTGCCACTGTCAGAATGATTTCATCTTCACTTTACAGTACAGCAGAGTAGCACAGCACGGAGTCACTATCCGTGGTTTTCACCTGATCTACTCCATTTAGAGGCACTTAGCAATCATATACCTCTCCCTCTCAATTTTTATCTCACTGAATTCTCATTTTCTTTCTCTGCATCTTCATATCACTCGCCTCTGTAACACTCCCTCTTACCCGCTCCCCCTGTTTTCTCTACACTTTCTCTTTGAATTCAGTGTATGCCCTCTTTTTTCAAACAGCAGTCGCTCTTCTCATTACTGCCTCTGTGAATCAGAATCATGCTTCTCAGTCTCCCACCGAGCCCACTCCCGCTGCTCCACCTCCTATAATCACCCATGATGAGCAGCCTTCCAGCACTAACCTATCCCTCAAATCACAATGGACCCCTCTTCCCCTCCCATTAGCTTCTGTTGAATGGATTAGCTCCTCTGCTGGGCTCTCTCTTCAGGCAGGCTCCTTGTCAGAGCCAGACTCGATCCCGTTAGGCTAATGGAAACTGGGCTTGTTTTCCTCTCCTCTCCCATCATCTAAACATATACAGTTTAATCAGACGGTGAGTCAGAGCCAGTGCTGGCGAGTTAAGAGGTTGTTGTGTTGAAGAACTGGCTTTCAGACTTGCAAAAAGGATGGTCGGGATAAAAGTATTGTCAGAGTTCCTGCATAAATTCCCTGTGATTGCCTTTTTTTTTTTTTTTTTTTTTTTAATGTGACCTCAAAAAAAAGAAGCATTTTTTATGATTGGCCTCCACATTTTGGGAGCAGTGGTGGGTTGCCAAAGAGAGGCAATAAGTAGGCGCACAGAAGAAAATTAAATAAATGAATCTGAAACTGAAATGCCTTTCAAAACATTGTTGGAGGGTAGTGTTTACTGAGAAAGCTGGAAATTGATTTTCCTGTTTGTTTGTGGCCTTGTAATTTTTACGAGTACAACTTAATAAGTAAAACCTCAACATCATTGCAAGCGACTTTACCAGCGATTAAAACTCAAACTTAGTGAGTCATTCCTAATCTAGATTTGCACCAATACCTAATGATTTACCAAGCGAGGGAGAAACTGGTTCTGAAGTGTGAGGCGTGTGTAATTTAGCATTACAAGTAGCCAAACATATCCACTTAAGGTAATGATAGTCATATGTGTATCCCTCTGAGGGCAAGCAAGGCTGGAAGTGTTTGTCTGCCCGAGGAGGGAATTGTGTGACTCCCACAGGAATGTCAACTCAGCCGGTCCCACACCCTTCAGCATCCCGCAGTCCCGCTCAGGGTTACGACGAGAGAGGAAAGGAGAGACTCCGGAGGGGGAGCATAATTTAAACCCAATAAAATATTCAGTGCAAAATAATCACATGCCTGCCACTTACTGTGTTTCATCAAGAGTAATGCCAAAAGTTTGCAAATCACGCTGAAAAAATAAAAAATAATACAAGCGCCGGGTGTTTAATTTTAGTTTAACAAGCTGTTGATCCGCTACAAGAAACATGAGTAATAAAAGCACGAATAAAATCCAAGCAAAAAATTCTGTATCACAGTGCGGCCGCTCGGTGGTAGTTGTGGCAGTAACAGGCTCCGGTTTGGCACTAAAGCAATAAAGAAAAACGCTGTGTGGGTTTTATGGCGACAGAAACAGAAATGCAACACATTTATTATTTAGCATTGTGTGACCCTCTGCAGGTTTGCATTGCTCGGGTTTAAGGAGGTTATGTGGCTCTAAAGTCGGAGTTTTGACTTCTTCTCGTGATGAACTGACCGTCTTGCATCGTCAAACATGCTTTTGCCAAACCAGACCCTGCACTTACCATGGACACTACCACCAGTAAGTGGCTGCTGGGCATTGAGGTCCGTTCTTAACCACCAAACAGCATGCTGAAGCACTGCACGCTGCGTCCTCTCCAGCAGCTTTATATGGAGGAATCATGTTTGTCGGATTTGATTTTGTAGTGCACGTGTAGTACTGTATATCATCAAGTGTGTCACAGTGTAGGAGAAGGTGTGCCTGACTCTCACATCACCTGTCACACTGTGACTACATCTTCTTTTATCTTCTGGAGGCATTTTGAACTCTGATCCATCTCTACATTGCAGTTCAGACATCAGAGCAGCAGCAGAATGATTCTTACAACTTCAAACGTCAGTGCCCCTCTGAGACGGAGTTTTGCCGCCTTCCTTTTCCTTTCCTTTCCATCATAAGAAAACCTGTTTGTCCTTGGATCAAATATCATAAAGCTTTGTCCCAGAATATGCCCCTCCAGTCATTCCCTCTTTTAATTTCATACCAGACTTTTACCGAAATTGCTTTCACTTCAACGCTCACCCTTTCAGCTTTTATAATACATAGGAATTTGTGGAGTTATGGCATATTCCCCGGAAGACAGGCACGCTCTCGGGTTGAATTGGTACGAGGGCTCTCGCTGAATTTGTTATTTTAAGGTTCATTTTATCAAATAAAAAAATGAACCTTAAAATGACTATAGGTATTCTTTAGGGCTTGCGGGTGTAGCCTGTTCATGTATTCTGTAATAAGAACATGATCTAGTCTCTCCTGGAGGGGATGCGGAACAGTTAGCTGAACAGTGAAATGTCTCTGTTTCAGCATAATGTCTCCTCATGTAATAGCTACTGAACGGAAAGAAACAAGTGATGAAATTGGTAAATTGAACCTCTGCCTTGATCCGGTTTTGGGGATATGTGTTTTTATTACAGGTGCTGACGTACACCGGAAACCACATTGAGAATACACTGTCCTTGTGTGTTTGTTCTCACACATACTTTAATCTTCACCGAGGAACATCAGTGTGTTGATAGATGCAGTCTGTTGCTGCACGTCTGCCTGTACTTTCTAAAACTTCACTTCAAAGCCAAATGCTCTTTAATGTTGGCGCACCATGTCATTAGCAGTTCATATATTAAGAGCATTCTAAGAATAGCCACAGCCTTTTCACAGACTGAATTGCTGAACTGGGGTTTGTTTCCATGGACACAGTTAGGTGTAGCTACTGCTGCAACCTGTTTGTGGTTTTCTTAAAGCTGACTCATTAGAAATAATAGTGCTTAATCTCACACAGTCGTCCGACATAACTTAAAGACCTGAGCTCCACCTCAAGGTTCGCTATAACCCCTCTTGTAGCTACAGCACCAACGTGGTCTGCCTCCCTCCTCAGCCGTTCTCAACTCTCCACACAGGGCTGGCTCGGTTTAACGGCGGCATAGTTGCAGAGTTCAGCTCAGGTTGTCTATTCTCTTCTTGCAGATTACAGGCTGGAGGAGAGGCTGTGTTTGTGCATGTGTCCCTGAAAAAGCTAAACTCAAACGTATGTAGGATTGTTGTATAGGAAAAACATGTTATTTCAGAGCATGCTGTGGTGGATGCGGTTGCGCATTCAGATCAGTAAAAAAAAAAGAAGCTAAAGAGCGTGTTTGCCAGGAATATTGCGAAGGCTGTGGAAATGGTATCAGTGGAGTTTGTTGGAGGTTTTATTGTAGATTTAATGCTTCAGTAACTCCAAAGTTCCCAAGTGGTACCATAACTCCCAATTAAGTCCTCTCCTCTCCTCTCCTCTCCTCTCCTCTCCTCTCCTCTGTGTTGTGTATGACGCCTGTCGCTCCTGTCTGTGCGGCAGGCGGTGATATATGTCTAATGGGCTTCAGGTTCCGGTGTAGCATGACACCCTCAGTAATCCTGCCCTGTCAGCTCCACCATCCCTGCCCTGCGCTACTCTATCAGGGCTCTCACACCACAAAAATATTAGCTTTTCATCGGAGGCCGACTGATCCCCTCCTCCCTATCTTCCTTCCATCTACTTCAGGCAAGTTTATCTGTGTGCTGGAGGCGAGGGGGAGATAAAAAGAAGGCATAAATCTCAGTCTAACGTTTAAACACATATTATTGATGAGCTACGCTGCCTTTTCTTTTGATGATTTATTGTTCGTATATCAATTCCATTATTGATTGGCTCAGCATTTAATATGAAACGTAGCTCTCGAAACAGCCCTCGCTACCTGTCAATGAGATATGGCTAAGTGATGCACAATGCGCTTCTCTCTGTTCACCGTAGACTTGAGGAAGACATTTGACCAGGAGCCTCTTGGGAAGGAAGTGTCACTCGAACAGGAAGTGTTGCTGCAATGTCGCCCGCCCGAAGGCATCCCAGCTGCTGAGGTAAGGTTCAAAAGGCATTTCACTGAGCCAGTGCACTGTGCTTATTAGGATAATTAGATTATTTGCTCGGAAAATATATGTTCTAACATGTTTCTCGCAGCAATGCAGGCAGTTGTTAATATCCATACTAAGCTCAGCCTAAAGTTCTCATCTCAAATCCAATAAGCTGACTGCTATGAAAAGAGGTTAATGTGAAGATCTTCACTGACTGTTCGGGGTCGGTTTTTGCTGTAATATTGGCATTGTTTGTCTGTAATGGGTAGCTAAAATGTCAAACTCCTACATAATTGCAATAGTCATCGGCAGCAGCACGAAAGAGCTAAAGCAGACGGACAGAATCATGCTTTAAAAAGACAGCAGCGAGATGATAGGCTCGCGATGAAGGTGTGCCACTGTGCTATTGGACAGATGTGACCAGCTGATGAGAACAGTGGATATCTCAATTAACAGCCCCAGACGATGACAGCAAGGAAATAATGAGCGAGCATGTGCGAGGGGTGAGTGCGGGATAGTGTGAGGAATAAGCTGCAGGCCGAAGCGTGACTGAACCTTCGCCGTAGCTTCATTTGTCACTGGTTCTGTGCTTTTATGCTACATAAAAAGGTTAAAAAACTGTGTTGATTGCAGAAATGTGCCTCTGTTTTGAACTCATTTTCACAAGTTGTAATGAAATAACTGAATAAATCTGACACAGTCCAGCACACAGATAAGGACATTTTTCCACCACTGCCCGGGCTATTTAAGCTGTTTGGGTGTTTCCTGAACATCGGCCAGTCGCTGCGATTTGGTCAGAGGAGAGAAAATTGCAATTATCTGCTGAAGGGGAAAAGAATAAAACCAGTTGTGTCCCTGCGTTACCTCAGCTCGGCCAGTATCTCCTCCCTGCTCTACTTCCTCCCTGCCCTACAGTAGAAAACTGTTATAGCTGCATTTGAAAAGGCTCAGTTGAGATTGCGGGAACATAAATAGAGGATGAAAGGGTGGTTTGATAGGTGGGGGGGCTTTGGTGGTGTTTTTTTTTCTTTTTTTGAGTTTGGGGGGGGGGTGTAGAGACTGAACTCTGTAAAGGCTTGTGATTGACCTGGAAAAGCCGAGTTAAGTGAGTGGAACTGCACAGCATTTATCCCCGCTGAAAGTGCTGACAGGCTAAATGGACTAAAGTTTGGGACTGGCACTCTGCAGACTCTCCTTATACAATCCGGCCTTCAGTCTGATGGTGTTGCTGTAACAGCCGTATAGTATTGGTGATTCTGTCTGCCTGTCTGAGGTCTCCCTGTCAATCCTGGAGTGGCTCAGCACTGCGATTAAAGACTCGGCTGGGGTCCAATCATGACACATCTATGCTTTCTGACATATGGAGTTGCTGTGGCAACCCAGATATACAGTGAAGGGTAAATAGGGGACTTGTCCACATAAAAAGCACTTTCAGTCCGGGCGAAGTTATGCATTTGTGCGTGGTCAAGTCGAATCAGAGCTTTTTCAGTATAGTTTAGCCGTCACCGAGCGAGCCACTTGACAAATGAGAGGAGAGATACGTTTGAAAGGTAAAAATTGCATTTGTAGCAGCTCATTTCTTCCAGGGGAAAAAGCATGAAAAGATAGTTTGCAGTTCTCCCTGCCTGCATCATTTTCTGTGATTTTGGATTTTGTGTGTGCACAGAGGCACTTTTTCAGCGTCTTTAATTACTCGCACTTACCTCATGGCTACAAAAAAAAAAAAAAGACAACAGTTCCATTCCACAAGTTGTTTTTTCCTGTCTTGTTTTTTTTCCTGAACTCAAACACAGCTGCCTCAGTGGGAAAAAGGACAAAACCGAGTGCTGCTTTTTCATCTGTGTTTGTCAGGCCTTTTCTCACACAAAGCCCGCCAGAGAAAAAAACCTCGGAAAAAGCAGATGGGATAAGTCTGTGGTTACATATGAATCTGCAGAAATACGTAGCAGCCATTGTGAAGGAAATATCTGTCAGCCACTCTGAGACCAAAAAAAAAAAAAAAACAGAGAGAGAGAGAGGATGAGAGAGGCTGAAGGCAGAGAGAGAAGAGCTGTTGAGGTTTGCCGGGGTTGGATCCAGTGGGTTGTTGTCAGGCCTCCAGTGGGCTGTCAGTCCGTTCTGTGGTTCCTTTACAGGCCTTTGCCGAGCGAGGGAGAGGCTGGCAGGCTGGCAGGCTGTGGCTGAGCCATAAAACCCATGCTCTTACAGCACTTTTGTTAAATCATGTGGATTGCATGTGATGGACACTGGGCCGTGTTGCAGGGTTCCAAAGCTGTTCTTTCATGTACAGAACGAAGCAGGACACACATGCTGCGCGGACTGATTGATAGGTGTCACATGTCGGGAGCACCAGCGAGGACGTTGACGCGTCTGCCTGGGCAGCACACAAGACAACATGCTGCCAGAGACTCAGCTGTGCACGGAAAGCCTGTTCATCTATAGACTGAGCCTTGTGATTGTGGCTGACCAGCTGGCAGAGAAAGATGCACAGCTAATGATCTGGAAGACTTCGTGCCACCTCTTTTCAAACTAGCATAAAAGTGTTTTAGGAGGGAAATCTGCCATTTATGTTCATCACAGCGATCATTATCTTCTGTTGTCAAAAGGTCTGTCTTAAGGAAGTTGTGTTATTGAGGTCAGCTGTAGAGGTCAGCTGTAGAGGTGATTTTTTAGCAGCTGCTAGAGGGAGTTACTCACACACACACACACTCACACATATACGGTGTCAGAGCTGCGAAACCCACGTTCTGGACAATCAAAGTAAGTCAATCACAATTAGTTCTGATCTCGGATTACAAAGTGGAATTGCGCTTTTTGATGTTATCCAGCGCAAGCCTTGTGTTCCCCCTTTGTCTTCCCAGTTTTCAGATGATTTACATTATAGGTTTTCACGATGGTTTACCACAGTAATGACATTCTGTGATTCTACTTAAGTGGTTTTGAGTCTTTGCTGGCTTTCTGCGGGGGCCGTCGCCCTCAAAAACGAAACATTATGCTGAATAATCAGGACTGCTCCTGTGATGATGCAGCGGCTTTTTTCATAGCAGAACATACGAAGCAGGAGTTTTCACATGTGGAGATGAGTAGCTCTTGTTTTTGACAGGTTATTCACACTTGATACATTGATTTTCTGGTGTGCAGAGAGACCGGGAGTTGTGGAAGGCATGCATACACACACACACACACACACACACACACACACACACACACACAGACGCAAAGAAAACAAGCAGCAGGCATTTATTTTGGCTCTCGTTGCGACCATTACCAATGGAACTTTGGCCTTGGAGGACTGAAATACTGCGAGTGAGGTTTCTGAAATAGCACAAGGATTCAGTCATCTGAGCGTCTTGTACGGTCTGAATACATTAGACACTCGCCAAGCTCCCTAAAACTCATTGTTACACGTTTCCATAGCCATGAATATTTGATACATACTTAATCAAGAGCAGAAGGAAAATGTAACTGTTGGGGCTATTCTAGGAAGGAAGGGAGAGGGAGTGATTTGGCAGGAAAGGCTTTAGTTTCTGTGTTACATGGGCTTACTTGCTGAGTTCTGCCCATAGAGCAATTAAGGTAAAGACGCGGATGGAGACTTTCCATAAGCTCAACACAGATGAATACCTCCATGATGCTCTTTCATCAACATCTAAAGAGCATCTACAGACATAACAGTGGGCCTCTTTTCATATTGATGAATATGTGGCAGGCTCATAAAATGGACTTAAATCTCCTTTGTGAAAGAATGCAGCTGTATTGTTCCTTTCTCTTTCCTCCCGCCGTGCCCTCCATCTCCAGCTCCACTTCAGAGCACTTGTCACAGCCCTGAGAGAAAGACGAGAGTTCAGAGGTGATGCAGCGCCGTGAGCTGCTGAGCCTGTTTCCATGGAAGCGGGATTTTATTTCAGGCATCTCCTCAGTCAGCCGGGGTCCTGCCGTGTTATCATGGGTAACGAGTCATTGATGCTCTGCAGGGAAGAGGCCCTGCTGCCGTGATTAAGTCCGTTGGCTTTGCTGAGAAGAAAGCCAGGAAACACAAAGATCCTTACTTCACACCCCCTCATCCAGAGAAGTGAGGCAAGCGGCTGAAGTTAGACAGCTGGGACAGCAGCCAGAGTCAGATTCAAGGGGTTCACATGTAGTTCTGTGAATCCATACGGGCAGTAGATTTTGTTATCCAGCTCAAATTATGTTTCCTCACTCTTTGTTGTCAACTAAATGTACCCATAATGACTCTCAGCATTGAGCTTTATGTCATGAAATCCAATTTAGCTCAAATATCTGGACTGTGGCCCTTTATGGAGATCCAGTATCTGCCTTTTCCACACGTCAAACCATGTAAATGTCAATGATGAATGTTGATTTTAGGCCCAGTTCCAGTTAATAGGCAAAGTGAAGGCGTAGCGCAAACGGCAGCTCGTCAGGTCACCTTGTCAAGAAATAGCTGAGTGCTTCCGCCCGGTCAAAATGGTGCGTAGTGTAGTTATGAGGGAAGGAAGAGGGGCACGGGGGGGGGGGGGTCAAGAGTAACAGCACTTCAGTGCCCAGTGAAACAGGAAGTGTGTTTTTATTAAGGTTACCCATGGGAGAGAAGGTGTCAGGAGGCCAAACCAAATCCCAGTGGCAACCAACTAAAGATTGCCCTTCAGGCACTCACCTGTCAATCAGGGTCCGTTCTCCAGTGAAAAGGCTGTGATTTACTCTAATGGCCCAACATCTGTGAGCTCTGCTGTCCTCTGTAAGTCACTGCCCTGTCTAGCGTTGCCGCCAATGGGTCAGGCCTTAGCAAACATTTGCATGTAAAATCTTATACCCGAGGGGTTTTCTGCACGTATATTCCAACAGACCACCTATGAGAGAGGAAAGCAAATATTATTCATTCTAGGACAGAGACAAAAAGGGCAGCTCGAGGCTCTAGAAGCATGCGAAGATTTAAACTGATACTAGAAAATAAAACCAACACATGTCCCGACAAGCCCTTTGCCGTTCTTCTTGAATCACTTGTTCATCTGCCAGCTTCTTTGTTTACGCTTTCAAACAGACATGCGATGCTAAATAATGACATTTCTCCACGCAACCTGGAATCAGAGGGAAGGTGAATTGTTGGGTGCCAGGTGGTATTTTCATTTAACATGGCAATGGGAATTAGAGTTCTCATTTTGGGGACTGTTTCTTTATCACTTCAAAATGATTTTTTAGCTGTTTGTACTGAAGTTGTGAATCGATTCCAGCATTTTTATCCTCGCTCCTGAAGGTAGTATTATATACCGAGAGAGTTCTGACCTCTATCAGTGCACAAAAACCCTCTCTCTGGCTGGTGTTATCATATAAGCTTTTCTAAAAGGCCAGAGGAGACTCCGGGAGACCAAGGACTGCATGCACAGAGTGTATCACACAGTTCTCCAGCTCGCAAAGCCGCAGCCTTAGCAGTAGTTTATATTCGTTGATTATTTATTAATTCACATAAAATAGCGTGTGCCTCTCCGCAGCCAACTTGTCCACCCACACGTGAATGTATCAAAAAAAATTTTGGCTCGAAAACAAAATGTACAATGCCATGGTAGAAATCCCATACTCACATCACTGCCATATAATCAACAATTTTTTGGATACCTCCCTATAAAACAGACAAGAAGAGAGTGGTGAAAACTGCCCCCAACTTTCAGTTGGTTTGACCGTAGGCGGTGAGTGAGTCTAGGAGTCATATTTTAAGAGGCATATGAACGGTGCAAGGGAAAACAGAGAGTCGTGTTGCAACAGTGAAGTGCCTGGCTGTTCTCGGAGCGAGTTTAAGAAATGGCTGTTCTCCTTCAAAAGGCTGTGGAGAGCTTTAGGCCGGACTGAGCTGGAGGAGGTCATTACTCCCGGCTCAAGCCTCGGTGATCCGTCTTCTCCACGGAAACCTGCAGCAGCACCGACTCACCTCACTCTCCCTCCTCCGCTCAACCCCACCCCAGTTCAGCTCCTTCACACACACACGCACATACACACACACACACACACCCTCACAAACATACATACAGATATAGATACAATCAGGTAATACAGGCACACACACACTTACAAACTTTTTTTTTTCACATCACATCTCAAGACATCACACCTTAGTGTATTTCAGCTTGTTAATATTTATACAGCTCGCATTTCCATACTTGTCATACAGGCAGATGCAGAGCATATGGCTTGTTGTCTCGTAGTGAATGATTGAATAATCAGTTTGTAACCTTTTGTGGCTCATTCTCCAGGTGTGTCATTCAAGCCTGCAGCGGATATACGCTGCGAGAAAAGGGAAATGAATAAATTACCTCCGATAGATAGTTCGACTTCACGTGGAGTAGCAGGAGAGCTCATAATGACTTCTCTGTAGAGGAGTCTCGCACATTTCTGTGGAACATTTTTTTTTCCCTCCCCGTTCTTCCTTTTCACACCCCTCTCCACCCCCACACTCTGCTGTACGTTCTATTTCTGACACAACAGCAATGAGTAATGAATGGTTTTGCCTTGCACTGGTTCTTAACAAGTAAGTGGATTGTATACAGTGTGTTCTGTATATTGGGCTAATTAGTGTTGTGCTGGCACACCCTGGCAGAGCACAGAAGCATCCCACTCCGTGCTTACTCCTACGTTGCTGCTGCAGCCAGGTCTGCAGCCAGTCATGCGTGCTAGCAGGAGCGCTAGTGGAAAGACGCTGAAGCTGCGTCCCTCGCAGGAACGAAAGGCCAGAAGCGTGCCTTTGTTTTCCAAGTTCATCACAAGTCAGTTGTCTTGACACCTGTTTACAGTTCAAGGCATAAAGTTAGACATAAACTGCAGACACATGCAGGACAAATGTCAAACTGTGTATAAGGTTAAGGAGGCTGTCAGCAGTCTGTTTTGGTTCACTCTCATCAGTCGCAGCATCGTTTGCAGCCGCAGTAAGCAGCTGTTTCCAGAAAAAAATGTTTTTTTAAAAAAAACCCACTGTACGCTACCTGCCCAGCATCAAACTGCTGACAGACAAAGTTAGTTGGTGAACACAGGGGAGCATTTAGCAGCTAAGGAGCCAGATTTGTCCCAGGAGTTGTTGAAGACCAAAAACAGAGCTGAAATGAAAGTGAGTATTGGACTTCGAATGTTGGCGAGACACAAACATGAATTTAAATGAGCACTAATGTTGCTCTGTATCAGCTGCGTGTGTACGTAAGGAACCGTTTGCTAATAAGTTTGCCATGTCAGCTTTTTAAGTTGATAATATGTCACTCATGTGTTCGCAGCTCGAACATGATGAAGATCTGCTGAAATCCATTAAAAACAGGCGAGTGCACAAGTCTTTCTGATGGAAAATTGTACAGTTATTTCATATTTGGTCAAGAAATGCAAACTTCAGAGGTTCCAGCCTCTGAAGTTTCAGTCTGTGTAAAAGGAGGCACCACAAACAAGTCACTGCAGCACAAGATGCTGACAGGCAAATTCTGGCCTCCTCCACTTGAGTGAATCAGGGAATGTCTTTGTACCGTATGTATGCGCGCTTTTACAGCACCCATACGCATACACGTCACTGATTCATCACTTTAAACATCACTGATTTCCCTCCTCCACTCTGTACAGATCCCCCTTTTGACGTCTCCCTTTTCTAAACTGTCTGTATTATTTTCCTCGATACCATCCCATATATCCCGCTCTGTGAATTTTCCAGAGCTCAGGGGATGAAAAAGCTGTCTCCTCTGAGTCGGATCTCTTTCTTCTTTGTTTACCTCTTGCTTCGGTCTATCCCTTTCCCTTCTCATCCATTCAGTCTTCACCTCTGCATGACTAAATCACCTCTTTGTAACCTCTTTCCTCCATCCCCCATCTTTATTCTGCCTGGTCCATCTTTGCTTCTCAGCCATGATGCATCATTGGTGACTGTCCTCCTGCACCTACTCTCCTTCTTATTCATCTTACCTTCCCTTCTCCACGTCTTCCACCTACCTTCCTCTTTCTTTTTCTCTCTCCTCGTCTTCCTCTCAAGGTTCAGGTTTCCATCTGTCTCTCTCTCTCTGTCACTTCCTCCGACCAGACAGGAAGACTCCCTCTCTTTATGACAGCTGACATGTGGCAATTTCCCTTCGTTAATGACAAGAAATGTGCCAATTACCTCTCCGGATGTTTCGCTGCCAATCAGACACTAACGAGCTGCGAGTGCGTGGCTGTGTTTGCATGTGTGTGTGTGTGTGTGTGTGTGCATGTTTGAGTCTTTTGGCATGAGACAAAGTTGGACAAGTGCTATATGAGATGTAGTCTGCTGCTGAATTTTAATCATTTGAAATCTTTTCACAAGAGTGGTGTAGAGATTGGCTTACCTTTTCATCTCTGGTTTTATTAATGAGTCCCAATTATAGTCCGCACAGAATAAATGATGGGTGAACTGTTGCTCACTTTTGCTCTCTCTCTCTCACACACACACACACACATTCCCACTTCTGACATGAGTTTCTACCACTTTCTGTCCCTCGTCACTCCGTCTCCCTCCCACCTCTCCATCTGCTCTGAAAAGCTCTTTTGTTCAATTTTTAATTACCTTCTCATATAAAAGTGCTCTTGACATCTGAATGCAGCACGTTTGGAGAGGCTGCCTCTGTGATTGGTGCAAAATTGGTTAACCACCTCTTTGTATGTCAGTGTCAGTCTCCATTCGAAGAACAGACCTTTTACTTCCCATAATGCCCCGTGCTCTGCACACACTGACGCAAGCACTGAGAGACAAAATATTTGTCATGTCAACAAAAACCATCGTTTCTCTTGTTTGCATCATCTTTATTTGTTTTATTGGACTTGTGTTCCTTCCCTTTTCATCATGACATATGGAACAAAGGACGCGCAAAATGGCAATCAGATTACTGTCTGATCTTTGTTCTCTCAACACGAGGGTCCTTCTCTATGGCCGTGTTTGTCATGTTTATTAGTTTCATTCAGTATTAGAGATTGATGGCGATGGCGCAACACAAAAACAACACACAAAAATCTACGTAGCCCTTATTCAATAAATACACTGATGCATTCACTCTAATCACTGTAGCCGTCTTGTAATCTATAATGATGGAGTGGTAATAGTGCATCATGCATCATGCACAGGAGTTATTTACTTTTGTTTGTGCGTAGATGATAAGAGGAACTTAAAAAGATGTTTTAAATGTTGAAATCTATCACCAGAAGCTACATTTTGAATGAGTTATCGTCAAATTCTTCTGGTGCTCCAATTCTGAAAGTCGTGACAGATGTCTAACGGCCACCTCAGCAGATGTCACAACAGATTAGTCGTAATAACATTAAAGCTGAAGCCAATTCGATAGCACAATACTGAAATGTCTAATTATATACACCTATTATATATGCACATGCTCTGCTATAAATTGCTGGAGTTGGATCCTGTTCTTAACCAGGGGTTCAAGTATTATTCTTACTGAATGTGCTTTTACCTATGCAGGTTTAAGTTCACAGAAATAAGATTTGCCTCACTGCCTAAATGGCATTAAGGCAGTAATTCTAACATCTGCTGTTGATTAGATTTGACTTTCTGTTTCTTTTGTCTTCATCCTGCAGCACTCACTTATTATGTAACAAAAAAGCTGCTTTCATTACGCGTCAGGTCATAAATTAAACAAAATATGACAACACGCTTTTCTCTTTGTGTGGCGAGGGATACTCGCAATGCTGCAGCGTCATGTCGAGGAGCGAGGATGATGAACTTACGTCACGCTGCGCTTTATTGCATTACGCTGTTGTGAGAGCTAGGCTTAATTTCAGCTAGTAGACGCCTTGTGAGGGGAATCCTATCCTTCCTGGCTCCGTGAGATTGATTCAGCTGACACACGTTTATGGAGAAAAACGCTCATAAGCGCCAAATCAGCAGAGAATACGCATCACGCTTACAGAGGTTCACTGTAAAGCTCTGCTGATATTAAGTTTGCATCCAGAGTTTGTTCAGACGTGAGCTGTCACAGGGATGAGTGTCTTTATGAGCAGCGCGATGAAAGTCTTGCGTGCATTGATTCGAAGGAGGGTGGGATAAGAAGAGGTTAAGTGTGAAGTAATTGCGCAGTGAAGCGTCGAAAATGTTTTCTTCCAAGTCTCTCCAAAGCGTTCCCGCCGGGTGAGGGAGCTGACAGCCTTGCTGAGGTGTGACGCTGATGGCATCTTTGATATCCGTCATCTGGAGCTAACAGACACAAGTGAAGCTGGCGTAACCCAGCGCAGGTCACAATCAGCCCATCTTTTCTTCTAACAATGCTGGTCTGACAACAATGGCCAATGTGTTGTACACCTAAACACCACTACATGCTGTTTCTGTGTTCTTTCTTCACAAATCCATCAACAACAGTGAGCCCACACACTGTTTTGTCTTGGCAGGACTTATATCAGGTTATTGCCCCGCTTTTTTTGAGATACTTAATCTCTCATGAGAAAGACCCTTTATAAACATTGCGCTTATCTTCGCCTGTACTGCTCCTCAGTGTCTCATCTCTTATCACGCCCTGCTCCTCGTGGGATATCACAATACACAGGAAGTCAGTTATTTTCCAGGCCTGCTCGTCACTGGACAGCTTCTTTGAAGAAAACCAGAGAGCCGGGGAATATTTTGAGAGTGGCTCCAGAGGGTGAGGGTGAGGCGACACGTGTTGTTCTCTTCCAAACCTTTGCGCTCCTCGCAGAGAAAAAGGATCTTGGTGATTTACAGCCAAATAAAGGCTCTAAATGGTCCCCTGTTCTGTGATAGTGCTGGGAGTTCAATATCAGCATCATTTAGAGAAATGAAACTCATAAGGAAAGGTCAGAGAGTCTCTCAGCTTCAGGAATTGTGGAGGGTTTTCTTTCTGCCTGTTGTCTGGCAATGCCGCTGTTACTGTAGTACTTTGTTCTAGGGGGAGAATAAAAAGCGCATGATAGATATTGACTTTTTGTAGCAGAACCTCAGAGACGTAAACAATTGTGCCTCTAATCCTGCCACTCGCTGCTATTTGAGAGGTTAGCCGAAGACAAGAAAAACGATAGCTGTTTAAACACTTTGCTGTGATTTCTCTACAGTTTAATGAGGTCAACCTGTCTCATGCCTTCACTCACGGCATCTGTTTGAAATACTTTTCTGTTGTCTCTGAGCTGTCTGACTTTTCTCTTTTTTCACCTTGTATTTTCTTCTTCTTCTTCTTTTTCTCAGGTGGAGTGGTTAAAGAACGAGGAGGTTATTGATCCTGCAGATGACAGGAACTTCTACATCACCATCGACCACAACCTGATCATCAAACAGGCCCGCCTCTCCGACACGGCCAACTACACCTGTGTGGCTAAGAACATCGTGGCCAAGAGGCGCAGCACCACCGCCACAGTTATCGTCTATGGTAAACTACTATCTGAATGCTGAGCGACACCATTAAAGAGATCCGACACTGGTCTCACTGACCTGCAAACAGTCGTCCTCCTTACTGGCCGTATGAGAGATCAGTGAAGTCAGACAGTAGTAGAGGAAAGGTGCTGAATTCAAAATAAGTCAAAATAAAGCAAATTTGAAATTCACTCTGCATAAAGCAAATCCCTCTCTCTCCCGCGGCGTGTAACGCTCACTCATTTGGTTCCTGCCGGAAGGTGTGCAAAGACTGGAAGATTTGTGATTTTCTGAACTGCGAGCAAGGTGCTGAGCCATACTTAAAGAGACTCCCGCTGTGGTTTCACACAGATTCACCCACCGTCTCCCTAACATCAACTAACGTGACTGTTATTGCACAGTAATGCTGCAAAGTCGAACTTCAACGCCTGCTGGAGGCCATTCACATTCAGACTTAATGAAGAGGTGCTGCGTGCGTGTGGGTGATTCACACAAAACAAAAGTGAACAGATGCTCGAAACTGATACTTTCAACAGGGTTGAGTTTCAAACCTGCTGGAGGTGCAGGGTTGTGAGCATCCTTTTTGTTGTGTTTATCCGTAGTAACGTGAACATTAAAGGACAATGTTGCTGGTGGGGATCAACGTAAGGGTGACGCCGAAACACAAAATGGTAAATCCATGAGAGGAAGAGATTTTAGGTACGAGGGTCGCTGTTTAAGTGTCGAATAAACTGCTTTGATGTCAGCTCATCCTTGAGGGAAAGCACAACAAACCACTCCATTGGTTTGTGCCGTCCTTGCCTCTTGGGTCACTCGCACATTCATTCAAAGTTGCACTTTGTGCGTACCCTATAAACCACTATGAGAGACCCAAAGGGTAAGAGAGAGAGTTGTGTCGAATACTAGTGATGAAAAAGTGAGAAGGACAGGCAGCGGTTTCCAGCCCAACACGCTACAAGGACACTGGAAACAGCAGCACAAGCTGGCAAAAGAGAAAAAGGGGCGAGAGACAGAGAAAACAAGGAAGAGAGGAGATAGATCCATGATCCATGGCGGAAACAAGGCAGACAGTGAAGAAATGTGGGGCTTTGGCAGTCTTCCCCCAGAGTCCAGTATTTTGGGCTTCACCCATAAGCATGTCACATTTGAAAGTCGGAGGCTCCAAGGGGCCCAGTTCCACCATCTCAAATGCCACAGACTTGTTCTCAGCCACAAGCCCTGGTGTCACTCTGCACTGGATTTAGCCGCTGACAGAGATGGATGAGAGAGGGAAGAGGGGCATTAGGAGGAATCAGTGAATGGAAAATGCAGCAATCTGACCAGAAGAGATTTCAGGGTCAAAACACAAAAACTCTATATATACATTTCACAGTGGCAAACGGCTGTGAATCCAGATGTCCAAGACTGCAGCGATCCCAGTTAATGATGTGCTGACAAACTTTATCAAAACCAAATTTAATTCTGTGCTTTTACTGCATTTCTAAATGTCATTAGTTAAATTGTGTTTTTACGTCACCTCGATTCTTGTAAGAAAACACTTTCTATTGCCATGTGTTTCAGTGAACGGTGGATGGTCGACATGGACAGAGTGGTCAGTGTGTAACAGCCGCTGTGGCCGTGGTTACCAGAAACGCACACGCAGCTGCACCAACCCTGCCCCGCTCAACGGCGGCGCCATCTGCGAAGGGCAGGGCATCCAGAAGCTGGCGTGTAATCCCCTCTGCCCAGGTATGGCTTAAAATTGCAATAAGCTCACTTAGACGTGGGTGGAAGGGGTATAGGTGCACAAAAACAAAATACACAAAATATGATACAACTCTGTGTTTGCATATTTCGCTCTGTTTGTGCCTCCACCCTTACGTGTGTGCCTCTCTCCCACATATCTCCCGCTGTCTCGAATCCGCTCACCCACTCGTGCGCTCGTTTGTCTTCATCTCCTCATTTGCCATCTCATTCAATCTACCCCCGTCCGTCCTGTCTGTTGTGTGGTAGTGGATGGCCTGTGGACAGAGTGGAGTAAGTGGTCCACCTGTGGGACAGAGTGCACCCACTGGAGGAGGAGAGAATGCAGCGCTCCGGCACCCAAAAACGGGGGAAAGGACTGTGAGGGCATGGTGCTCCAGTCCAAGAACTGCACCGATGGGCTGTGCATGCAGAGTGAGTACCCGACTAATCCTCTGCTACTCTCTCTGACCTGCCAACCAAAGACATGTCTTCGCCCTTTGACCATGAGTTTCACTCTGCTCTTTCATCGCCACGCTGTGTTTCACATCGCCACATAACACACTCACCCTGTCGCTCACTCACTCTTCGCTCATACATAAACAATAAGACGTGTTAAAACGCCTTTCTGTCTGTCCTCGGCACTCACTCTCATTATTTGCACATACAGAAAACACAAAAGCTGCTGGATAAAAGTGACACAAAAGCAGAAACCGCTGCACATCTTTTCCCGTGTCAGCTCTGCTGCAGATATAAGTATATGTTAAAAAAAAGACTTGGCCACACGGGGAAGCACTCTAAGTAATTATCCTTGTCACCCGCTAAGCATTTGGGAGCTATATTTAAAATAATAATAAGTGATTATATTGTAATTACATAAGGGGGGTCACAACTATCAGGCTGCTTTGATTACTACCTTAATTTAAAAACTCTGGATTCCTTGGGTCCAATGAGAGGAAACACAAGGCCACAAAGGGCTGACAATTACATGTGTTGGAAAGTGAACAAGTATTGTACATAATGCTCTACTCCTGCAATAATTTCAAAGCACACTAAAAGGCTACAGGATGCACCAGCATGTCTTTCTCATAAATCACAATTGCGCTGTTGGTTTTACTGTTTAGTTGCTAAATAAAAAAAGGCCAAAGCAGTTATGTGGTGCAGCCAGATCTTTTCCTGCAGGCAAACGGATTGTTTTCTGCTTCTCTTTTTCTTTCGAGCAAGTTAAAAACGGCCTTGCAGTTTATTGGGCCCAAAAATGCTGCACGAGTGTGCGCGCGTGTGTTACCTGCAGCATTAAGAAGCCACCGAATACAGAATTTGATACCTTGAACTTCATCTACTAAAACAGTCTCTGCCCTCTTTTCTGTGCCTATGATAACAAGAGAAAGAGGAGAAGGAGGAGGAGGAGGAGGTAGCTGTAAAGGCTGCACAGTAACTGAGTTAAACTCTGTGTCTGGTTTAATAAGAATCCTCTCCAATAAACATCTTTGAAGGTGTTAGACCCACACACTGTCACAGATGCCTCCATCGTGTGTATAACCTTCTACAGATGGTGATTGTGACACTAATAATATAACAGAGGCTGGGCTGCTGGATGCCTAGAATTTGGTACAGCTGGCCGTCACTGTGTGCAGCTGATCTGAGATTTTGCTGCACCATGGGGTTGTAAACTGCTACCTGCAGTATGGTGTCGACATGATGTACTGTAGGTTCTGGTTGACATCACACTGGCGGTCAATATGCATCTTTAGACGCGGCCGGCTGATGGATCTGCGTGTCTCCGTCTAAGGCAAGCACATGCTGCACTGCATGTCCATATGTACTGAGGATTGACGGGAAACTATGACTTCAGTGTTCAGTGATTTCATTTAAAACGTTAGCAGCAGAGGAATGCGCTTGCTGATTTTATAGCCAAGGTCATATGTCTGCAGTGTATAGAAACATCAGGGAGCAATCTTGCAGGAAGACCTGCTCTTATTTGTCTTATTCATCTTATTTTATTTCCCTCTGCGGCACAACATACGCTCACCCCACCCTTCCCCGCCCCACTGCACGCGACTCAGCCTATCTCCCAAGCATTAGTCGGTAGATTGATGGCCAGTTTGCAGAGAATATAAAGCCATAATGATATAGATTTAGGATCATTTCAGGGATTGATTTTTTTGGAAGCTAAGAGGGTGAAGCCACTTATGTCAATGCTAATGACCATTTCCATGAGCATTTAGGAGAACGGCCCATTATCTAAAAGCTCACATTATGGCAAATATGATTGGGAATGGAAGTTGTGTGCAATCTGAACTCACCTCGGACCGCTGATCTGCTCCCTCCAGTGCAGGGCTGGGATCTGAGCAAACACGTGTCTCTGGATTCCGTTGCAGCTTGATCTTATTTTCAGTTGTTTGAATTTATTTAAATCATTTCAGTTGCAATCCATCGCAGAAATCTGGGAGAGGAATATGATCCAGCCAGAGCCGGAAATAGAATGTGCGAGGCTCGGCGAGAGACGGTGCCCACTGTGAAAACACACCTGACCTGAGTCAAAAAGCAAAGAGTTTTGTTATAATTTACTTTGTAGCTTGTTTATCACATTTAGACTGTGCAGGAGTTTGGGGGGGGGGGGGGGGGGGGGGGGGGGGGGGGGGGGGATTTAACAAAGTTAAGCACCTGCAGATTGATCTAGACAGGCTGCACTCTGCCTGTTCTGATGGAACTTCTGAACTCCAACACAAGGGTGTAGTTTTCACAGTTCACTGAGGCCGACCTGACTGAATCTCGGTTTTCGCCCTCCCTCTGTGGTCTGTCTTCCATGATTCTGATGTTGTTTTCCAAGCCTCTGGTAACCCCGCTCTCAGACATGACATTTTCTTGACATACTGATGTAGAGAAAGGGGAGCGCCCACTCCTGCAAGGGCAAATGCTTTATTGCTATCAAACGGCAGAGACTGGAAAATCACGACTCCAAGGCTCACGTCAGCCTTCCAGGAACACGAGCTTATTTACACTCAGTGGTCGAAAAGTTTTGATTAAATGTAAATAAATACCTCTGGCATGTAATCAGCAGTTTCGGTTAACAGCGGCTCTCCACCGAGAAGCAGAAGTTGACCTTTGGCTACCCTGATGATGACATCAATTTTGACAGATGACAGTATCCTTCTATGAGTCGGGAAATGTGCCATATTCAAGGAAGTTAAGACTGAAACGCAGACAATGACCCCCCCTCCTCCTCCCCAGCTCTACGTTGTCAAGAAAGAATAATCTTTGTGTGTCTGGGGCTCTGAGGTTTCCTTTCGGAGCCCACCCACCGAAGCATGCTTTTTCTCCGGCTATACTGTAAATGCACGGATGAACAGAAACTCTACAGGATGGGTTCAAACGGGCCATCAGTTAGACTGACCCTGACAGTCACCCCCCCCTGCTCGCTGTTGCCTGATTACATGTACACACCAGCCCCATCTATCAAGCCATTGATTTTCCTGTCGGTCCACTTGTCCGCCTGTGGCTCTCTCCCTCTCCAATAAGGACTTCATTGTTTGTATAGTTGTTTATGGATGTCCCAGGGAGACTGAATATTATGTGTTCTAGTGCGCTATCCCTGGCTGCCATTCCGCGCCGCTTTCCGCTTCGGCGTGCAACCTGACCACAACAAAAGCACAACCAAAAAGCCCAGTTGGTGCCAGGAACCATCTACGTGGGCGATTTTTCTCCAAATCTCTGTCCTTCAACCCCCTTTTTTTTTTTCATTTCCTGCTTCCCTAACATAATCGTTCCTTTCATCCCGTGCACTGCGCTCTCCATCCACCTTCCAGTGACAGATGCAAGGCTGTTGGTTCTATTGACTGTGCTGGAGCCTGCACTTTATCAGCCCCTCCATTCCCCCTCACCTGCCAGCATCAGTCCTGCTGCTGCTGCTGAGGCACTAAGCCAAGTTGATGGATCACGCCAGTCCCTCACAGAACCTCCGTGCCCCCCGCCCTCCCCCCCAACTCCTCTCATCCATCTCTATACTCTATACACAGATCTGGAGAGGAGGGGCCAAATCAAGAAAGATCGCTTCCCCCATGTCATCACTCCTACTCATGAGTTTGTTGCTGTCTCATTTGTTGAGTTTGTTTTTCTGTTGGCTTAAATTTGATTTCCATCATCCCTCTGCTGTCCACCCCACCCCCCCTCCTTACCTCCCCTGCTCTCTCTCCCATCCACAATACCTTCATTTCTTCAAGGTTCCTTATATCAGAAGTCCTCCGAGGCAAAAGACAAGAGTGATTTTGGAAATTCATGTGAGTTATTGGTTTTTTTTTTAAATCATTCATTTATTTTTTACATTATTTCCACGTTCATGCTGGTGTCTGTCTTTGATCTTTATTGGCAGGTTACGCGCGAGGAATTTGCAGTCGCTCACAGTCACAGATAAATCATTAGAAAATATAACTTTTTTGCACTAAAAACATAAAAGACGATTGTTATTTCATGTCCATCTATGTTTCATTACTGCTCCTCTGTTGTTGTTTTTTAACAGATAACCATTTCAAGCCACTTCCTTGTTTGATTTCCTCTCTGTCCTTTCTCATACTGCGCTGACACCCTTTACCTTGTTGCTGCTGAACTTCAGCCCGAGGCCTCGCCGCGCCGTCAGCTCGGCCGCCAAGTCTGGCAAAGAATTTAACCCGCTGTCATTCTCTCTGTGTATCGTTAATATTTTCCTCTCTCCGTGTATCTCCTCCTGCCTCTGCAAATCTCTGCATCCTCTCAGAGAATGGAGTGTTCAATAATCCCTTTCATTTCCATTTGTTGTACTTTTCCCTCTCCGACAATGGCTCATGTTCAAAGGGATGTATTAATCTAAGTGATACATTTTAATGCGTACACTTAGCAGGTTGCTGCCTTTATCATCAAAGCTTGGATGGGAGATTGTTGGACTGAGGGGATATATGTTAAATAACTGCAGGGAAGCTTGGTAGAGGAAGCACAGTGAAATTACATTTTCAGACTTTCATCACTGCCTCCCTGCTCTGTTTTCTGTTCATGTCTGTGCTAGAGGAAGGATTAGAGGCCTAACAATATATGAGGATATATCTTGACACTCCCTCTTCAATGTGATGTCTCAGTTAAGGCTGGATAGAGAAGACCAGGCCACATATGTCCTTCCTGGGTTCTGAGGGAAATAAAGTCTTTGAAATAACTGCAGCATTTGATCATCTCGCCTGTTTGAATGTGGCCATTCAATACATCGAAAGAAGCAGACTACTTTTTCTTTTAATCACTGTGTTTATAGTGTGAGCAAAAGGAAATGGCCTGGTGAAGGTCATTCCCTATTTCCTTTCAATTTCAAACTGACTACATGGTGAATGTGCGTACTGTAATTAGATTCAAAAGCCTATTTATATTCCATATAGATATTAACATCAAATGACAGCCAGGGAAAAATAAGCCATGTACTTTAACTCTTGGAGACCAAGGATGTGATAAAAAAAAATAAATTAATACATACAACTTGTGGCTTTCAGTCGTCAGAAAAGCTCTCGGTTCTCTGGCCTTTCTCCCTCTTCTCCTTTCTCCTCCTTTGTGCCGGAGAACACAAGAGACACAGATTGAGTGCCATCTGTATCCCTGAAACACATGAGGCTAATTTACACAATTCCTCAGCCATCATGCATGCCCTGAAAGTGCTGCGTATGGCTCCGTGGCCGATGCTGCCATCTGCTGGTGCAGAGTCTGGCTCATTTGCATACTCAAATGATCTCAAAGGCAGGCGTTTCCCTCTGATCAAGACAACTTCATTCTCTCATAGATACGAAGGTGTTCATATGCTTTGGTCTCTTACTCTATTTCTAGGGCCCCCTGACATGTACAGTGCATATTCAAATGTTGCAACAATGCACACATGCAGGCCCGCACACGCCTTCTGGCATTTTGCTGCCTCAACAGAAGAGCTTCTCCCCATATGTCATTTTGGTGACAGTGAAGGACATTCTTTACCAAACACTACAGAGAGTTCAGACTGTCAGTAGGCATCCATTAAAAGGTCTGATCTGTAATGCGTGCCTGTCTGGGTCTGCGTTTCTAACAGCCACTATATCCATGCCAGGCCTACTAATCACAGAGGTTTCTCCAGCTGGAAAGTGGACAGAAAGACTCTGGGAGGGAGACAGAGATGAAAGACAATTTGAGAAAAGCAAGCGATGTCTAGATCTTATCTTCAGTGTGTAAGAACAAAGACAGAGACAGACTCTGAACTCCAACACAGAGCACGGTAATTTGAAGATGAAAACATGTATATCTCCGTCTTCAGAACTTTTGATCTCGCTTCTGAGCCTGCTTGTTAGGACAGTGTGTCATTGGGTTGCACTGGAGCAGCCGTCCTTATTAATTGCGCCCCTGTGCCTAGAGTTTATCATCATTATCTTCATTTTCTTAGTTTCTAATTATCTTTACGATGCACGCTATACAACCCCCCGTCAAACAATATGTCATCATAAAAGAATTATTAATCTGTGACTTTGTGAAGGACCCGGTGTTGTGCATTACTCTGTCTCCTCTGTCGTGCAGTACGTGCATCATTATCCCTTTTCGCTTTTGACAATTAAGAGTGTCCTGTATTATTTCATCAACACCCAGACTATTTGCTGCAGCGGACCAGCATTAAGCACAATAATAATAAAAAAAAGACAAGAGATATACTGTACGCATTTATTTCCCAGTAGATGGTTATTAATATCCGGCTCAATCTTAAACCAGGATATTAGTCTGCTGATAATGGCTTCATCACAACTCCTGCATATTGAGAATGAAAGCTTAACAGTATTGATGTGAACTTATGAGGTCTTAAAAGACTGTTTTTCTCTCTGTCTTTTGTCTCTCTTCCCCAACCTCCCTCCTCCTCCTCCTCTTCCCCCAGTGGCCCCCAGCACAGATGATGTAGCTCTGTATGTGGGTATTGTCATAGCGGTGATCATGTGCCTGGTCATATCCGTCGTCGTGGCGCTCTTCATCTACAGGAAGAACCACCGCGACTTCGACTCCGACATCATCGATACCTCCGCCCTTAACGGAGGCTTCCAGCCAGTCAGCATCAAGACGGCCCGCAAAGGTGGGGCACGGGATGTGTGTTTGTTGTGTGCGTGTTTTATGTCTTTCATGCATGATATCCTGTCTTTTGCATCGCCTGCAGATACCAAAGTGTGACTTTTATCATCATCTTTATACTTAAAGAAACAGGATCATGTTGTCTAAAAAGCCCTTTTGTTCATTTAACAAAGCCAAGTTTACTCAGGTTAAAGAAAGTTTTAAAAAGTCAAGCAGACACACAAGAAGTTTGCCTAAAAAATTGTGGCAAATGTCTAACTGATCGAACTAATTGTCTATACCCCTGCCCTACATGACACACCTGTGTTGTCAGGCATTGGGAAACGCTTGGAATCGCATTATCAACCCATAGCATTAACCTGGTGCGATACGTTTGACTCAGCTGCTCTCTCACATGTGTGTTTGTGACAATGTGAATGTAAATGTGCCATTTTGACTGCGAATGAGCAGGGAGCTCGTGAGAGAAATGCAGACAACGTGTTTGTGGGAGCGAGGTGATGAAGCTATTAAAATGCTTGTCGTCGTGACGGGAGGCCAAACTATGCCCCTTCATTAAGGCACGATAAGGCCAGGCTGCATGTCGCATATTAAGCTGTAATTAGATTTGGGCTGGTGACACAGGACTTAAAAGTAAGACCGCAGGGATGACTACAGGTGGCAGTGAGCTGGACAAAAAGTAAGCAGGGAAACCGGCAGATCAGAGTAATTGTGTTGTAAATAGTCAGTTGGAGGTTTTGGGAACAGGAAAGAGAAAAACTGGGGAAAAAAAATAGAAAACAATAGAAACAGACAGCACAGACAAGAAAATAAGATTTTAAATACGGTACAATTCAGAGGGATGGATGCCACAAATAATTGGTTGGGTTGCCCAGCTTGTATTTAGAGCTAAATGTGCTCTTTCTGTCAGTATCCTTGTCAACGGGAGACTCACTTGCAGCATAGATATCTGCTAATCCAGCTCCAGACCAGTGAAAAAAACACGTGCAAGAAACAGACACTTAGATATCAGAATGCACCCAATTTAACATACAAAAAAACATTTAAATTAATTTAATGTAATCTGCTAGTTTAGTTGAATCATAACACTGAAAGTCAGAACTTAAATGCATCTTACCACAACTACTCAGCACCTAGAGTGTTTAGACACAAGCTCAACTACAACTGTAGAATTACTACTCAACAAGTGTTTTTTCCAGCCATCAACTTTTGTGACTTTCCCTGACATTTCTATCATTTCTAAAGCTTGTGTTTGGAGGCAGCGAGCTCACACCGCCGTCGCATCACCCACTCAGCCCCACTTACTGGACATTCATCCTCGTACCTACCGGGTAAAGTGAGTGCTAGCGATGCCATCTGTTACTCATGAATCACAGCTGCGCCTTCAGCGCCTCTGACTGAGTAATGTTTCTTGGTGGTGAAGTGGACTTCTCTAATGAGTGAAAAACAAATGAATAAAGACGGGCTGCAGTCTTGATGGTTGCTGCCAGCGCTTCATTTCCTCGTGGTTATTTTGGTTCTCCACAGTCGCAGTTGGCGATGGCTGCAGTGCTTCTCTTAAGGCTCTGCCACGCTGATCTCACTTTCTTTTCTTTTCCAGCTGATCTCCTAACAGCACCCCCTGACCTGACCTCAGCGGCCGCCATGTACCGCGGCCCGGTCTATGCCCTCCATGACGTGGCTGACAAAATCCCCATGACCAACTCCCCTCTGCTGGACCCACTTCCCAACCTGAAGATTAAGGTGTACAA
Source organism: Chelmon rostratus (assembly GCF_017976325.1). Lineage (NCBI taxonomy): Eukaryota > Metazoa > Chordata > Actinopteri > Chaetodontiformes > Chaetodontidae > Chelmon > Chelmon rostratus. The sequence continues at coordinate 13,100,730 of NC_055676.1, read as the reverse complement.
CTCCTCTGGCTTAGTGACTCCACAGGATGACCTGGGAGGGGAATTTTCCTCTAAACTGTCACCTAAGCTGCCGCACTGCCTCCTGGACAACAGCGACAGCACGATGGGCCGGCGCACACAGACCCAGACGTTGCTCCGCACCAGGGATCCATCCTGCACCGCACTGGGCTCCTTCAGCTCCCAGGGGGGGCATCTCATCGTGCCCAACTCAGGTACTGTACCAAGCAATGAGAAGGAAGCGCTTTCGCATGTGCGTGTTTTGATCTGTGACTCGGTGCATATTGATATTTTTAACAGAGGCAAAATCTGTTGTGCATTTAAAAATATGCAGAGAGAAATGTAGTATCACAAAGGAATCATTAGCTCTGATTCATGAGAGAGGGCTCTGCTAATTCCAGCAAATTCTGTTATAGTTCATCTAAAAACACATTTGCCATCTTTTGTCTGTTTTGACTAGTGCTGCATGTTTTCATTTACCTGGTGACACTCCTTTCAGCTGCTTAGTGAGCTCTCCTTTGTGTGTATGTGACTGTGTGTGTGTGTGTGTTTGTGTGTGTGTGTGTGTGTGTGTAGTGAAGAGATAAACTCCCCCGACATGGAGAAGAGATCTCTCCTCTCACTCTTCATTCATTCATCATAGGCTGATGATGTTCTCAGCCCAAAATGTTACCCTTAAAGATCCCATGAAATAGGCACTTGAAACTCCAGACTGTTTCTTAGCAGGGCGGAGTAGCTTCCTGGCGTCTACGCTGGCCGCCTAGCAACCCTATGGTGATGACAAGCCTCCAGGAAGTCAAGGAAATCGTCCACCATGAAGCTGCAACTTCTCGTTTTATACAAACAAACATAACTTGTTAATTAATGAGCTTTAGCGGTGCTGGTAGACGCATTTTGTTATCTTGAGGCAGAGCCAGTCCCACTGTTTCAACCTGTTCTTTATGCTAAGCTAGGCTAACCAGCTGCTGGCCGTCGCTTCATGCTTAGTGGATGGACGTAAAAGTCGATCTTCTCATCAACTCTCATAAATAATCAAATAATCATATTGCCCCAGAAATGTCTGACTGTCACTTTAAGGTTGCTCGCTCACTGACCTCCTTCAATGGGAAACACAGCTCATTAAGGAAGCAATGGTGCCAGTGCATGGAGCTTTACACTGTAACTTAGAGCATTCATAAAGGGATTTATGTGCCTTTAGTGTCAGATTTTTGACCTGGAAAACAAATCACGCTGCTAAGATTAAGACAAATTACTGCTAATCTGTGACGCAGTTAAGAAAGTCACTTTATAGACGTCTCAATCAGTCAGTAAATAATGGAGATATGGGAATATTAGAGCTCACCGAACTACCCATTATACATGAAAGGAAATGCTGTGTAAATTGTGTTCTAGACGCATGAGATCTGAGCTGCCTCTGTCATACCTTCGCATCTTTACCAGGGTAACCTTCACACACACAGACGTGACTTTGAAATAATATGCTCAGCCATATGTAACCTGTCAGTGTACTGACTGCACACAGTGTGACGAGGCTTGATGGATAGCTAAGGTGCGCGAGAGGAACTGATGTGGAGGTGTACTGTTTCAGGCCGCTTACATTAGCCGCGCTGTCCTCACTTCAAACACATGTGGGCTGTTTGTAACATGCCACAGATGCATGTTGACAGGCTTAGGCAAACTAGCAGAGACATTAAAGGATACACCGACTTCTCAAGTTTCTTAAGTTTTTCTGTTTTTTTTTTTTCCCGTTTTGATTCCTGTAAAAATGTTCTCAGCTGCCGGTTGCGCTCAGCCACCTCATCATGTTACATAGGCAAAGGGAGAAAGAAAGAGCACATTTGATATTTGATCTGTTCGTGCGTCTGGGTAATGAAATAGTTTGTGGCGCTGTCAGTGTGGCTGTTTGGTATTTTGCATCTTAAAATGCATTTCCCGTCCCTTTGAAGCTTTGCTGTGAGGGAGAGTGGCAGCGTGCGAGACGTCCCCGTGGCAGAGTTGTGATTGCCTTCCCAGCTATCAAGAGAAGCTGTCTGTCACCTTTTGAAAAGTTCAGTACAAGGACATGGGAAATCAATGAGCTATCTGAGAAACCCCCTCCAGAGACAGAGTGTGTGTGTGTGTGTGTGTGTGTGAAAGCGTTTGCATGAGGGAATGCGGTGAGGGGGGGGGGGGGGGTGTCCTAAAAAACACATCGGACAGGACATCATTTCAAATCAATCTGAGATGGAAAAATGTAAATCATGCTGGCTGCAGCAATATGAGGATGTTATGAAGAGGAGGGAGATCATTGATTTTAGAAATGAAATGTCACATCATTTCCTGATGCCATAGTTTTTACACATAAGGCTGAGAGGAGGCGCGATTATTACTAGAAAAATGATTATCATGATTCACTGGGGGATTCGACTTCTCTTTACTTTGTAGTAATGGCAGTAATGCATTAAGATATATCCATTACAAATAAAATGGTTAATATTTAAATTTTATATGTAAAAGGTAGAGCATTACAGACCTTAATTTCCATTTATAATGTATGTCAGAGTGGGCTTGTAGCTGAGATTCATCATACACATATATAATTTAAATATTCAGAGTTTTGAGTTTTTATGCTGGTCTGAGGTCTGTTTCCACTCACTCACGGCAGCATTGGCAGCACAAATGCTTAGAAAGACTCCTCTGTTCTACCTGACAGCTCACAACTCTTACATATGCCGGTTGGTTTGTTTGTTTGTTTGTTTGTTTGCTCTCCAGGGGTGAGTCTGCTCATTCCAGCAGGGGCCATTCCTCAGGGCAGAGTGTACGAGATGTACGTGACGGTTCAGAGGAAGGACAACATGAGGTACGCAGCGCCGCCTGCCACATCCATGCCCCAGAGCTGTGTTTACCCCTGTCAGCTCCGCCGTGTCACCGGTACGCCGAGACTGCTGTCACATCGCCACTAAACAGCATGTGTGTGTGTGCTTTTCTCTGTGCGCCTCCAGGCCCTCGGTGGAAGACGGCCAAACAGTGCTGGGCCCCGTGGTGAGCTGCGGGCCCCCCGGGGCCTTGTTGACTCGGCCGGTCATCATCACCATGCACCACTGTGCCGTGTGTGACGGCCAACAGGACTGGCTGATCCAGCTCAAGAACCACTCGCAGCAGAACCAGTGGGAGGTGAGATGCGGGATGCGCGACAAATGACCCTAACGCCTGCTGCCGTGGTCAACTTTGAAAACATGCCTCTGAAAGCTACGCTTGCCACCTAGAATAAGACTCTCAGACGGGCTTTATCCATTAAATAATCCATCCTGCATTCGGTTGGCTGAGAATTCTACTCAGCAAAGATCAAAGGGGAGCGATATTGTGAAAAACAAAATGATGAAATGGCACGGGATGATAGATAGCAGGGAGGGGGTGAAGGGGATCAACTTCCTCTGCCTTGTTTGTGCGGCTCAGCACTAAGAGTGAGCCCCTGTTGCAACCAGGTGCTGAAATAGTAAACCTCTGATAGCAGGAAACAGGCTGCTTTTCCCCCGACTGTTTTCCCGCACCTTTATGAATGCCTATTTTTGTTTTTGCGTGCCATTGTGTGTGTGTGTGTGTGTGTGTGTGTGTGTGTGTGTGTCTGCACGCGAATGTGTGTGTCTGTGCAGTGGTTGTGATTCTGGAAGCGCCCGTGCCTGCAAGCTCCATCATTAACAGCGCTGATGATGATAAGTTGGGTTGCTGAGGGCAGCAGTGTGAATTCTACCTATCCCCCTCTCTCCTTCTACACCTCACTTCCTCTCTGTCTATCACGCGCACACACGCACACATACACAATCCAATCACCACAAAGAGATAATTTGTAGAGAAACAAAGCTTCCAACCTCCTCACAAAAACTGCTTTAAACTTTTAACTATAGAGATTTCTGGAGAGACGACAACTGGACCATTTCTATCAATAGCACACCTCAGATAATAATTTGACGGACCTTGTTGCAGGCATTTATCCGTGTTGTTTTCTTCACTGTCTGGAGAGCACTTCTGGGTAAATTCTCCCTCCATGTTTTTTTAATGAACTCTTACAGGCCTGAGTGCGCTGAGACCTCTTTAAAGGCGATGGTGCTCGAAATAACAAACAAAGCACAAGAATTTGCTTAGCAGCGGGGCCGACCATGGCCGGCAGAGTGAACAGCAGAGGGAATGGAGAACGAATGTTTCTTTGTCACCAGCATTTGGCTTTGTGTCTGTATTCGGGACAACAGTGAAGCACCAGTTGCGGTCTTGTAAGGCGTGCTGCACAGGCCGGTCACATATTGAACATCCACCTACTTAGCAACAGCCTATATCCAATATATGTCCCTGTGTCAGCTCGTCGTTGAGTAGCGGCTTGAATAATATCATTTTCTGGAAGCCTTTGTACAATCTCCACTGCCAATGTGATGATATGACTTATGGAGCAGACAGAAAGTGCCAGACTGGGCCCACATGCCTTTGTGACATTGATGAATTACTTGGGGGCAGCCAATAAAGCTCAGTGTAAACTGAGTATAACTATTGATCAAGGAAGAAATCTTCAGTCAGATGTTCTGGGGGACCAAGTGTGCGTGTGTGTGTGTGTGTGTGTGTTTTTTTGGGGGGGGCGATTACGTGCTTATTATTGATCACATCTCTGACCTGTCGGGAATGCAGATGGTAATATCCGTGGTAACGGCAGCTTCCTTTATATAAGCTTCATTTCCCACTGAGGCCAGCCACGCTCCATGTGTGAAATATTGCTTTATATGACACGGTCTGTCAAAATGTGTATTCATCACTGTGGTAGAAACAGGAGGGATGAGCTCCTCTGGAAGAAATATTTCCTGGATTTATATATATAGATATATCTATATAGATATATAGTCTACAGTTGCGATCCACAATGCTGCACCCCTCCCCCGTCAAAGCACACACACACACACACACACGCACGCACGCACACATGCACGCATGGTGTCACTGAGGAAACATGCTGCTGTGATGATGATGAAGACAGCAGGTCATATAATGAGGAACATGTGGGGCTTTCTGCTTCAGTAACTCTCCTACAAAGATTTATCCTCCCACGCCTCTGAAAAAAAAAAAAGAAAAACTCAAAGGGCTCTCAGGGAGCACCGACCTCCACCAAGGCCAACAGTCCACTCCTCTATGATATGCAAATGTGCAAGCGCAACCACAATAGCCTATATGTCTGGATACATTTCCAAAACTAGTAGAATTTCACATTTGGATGTTAGTCTGAGAAAAAAGCGTACCATCCAGTCATATCGGTGTTCCCATGAAACCACTGTCATTCAGTGCTTACTCTCATTCCGCTTATGGATTTTAAGATGTATAGCAAAAATAATTAGTATATCTGCCCCGTCATTCAAATCCTCTTCAAAAATTCAGTGGCTCCCTCCTTGGCCCATGCTATAACCTTCCACCAAGTTTCATGAAAAGTGCTGTTTCCATAATCCTGCTGACAGACAGACAACCAAACAAACAGAAAACCAGATAACCGTCTTGGTGGAGGTAAAAATTTCTGCTGATGGTGCGAAAAATTAGTGAATAAATGATGCTGTGTGAATATGTGTGTGTGTGTGTTTGCATTTTTGATTGTTTGTGCCTGCACACACATGTATGAAGCAAAAGCCTACTTCCCCACTGTGTGTTCTAATTATCCCCCAATAAGGATCCCCGGCGCCTTCCCCCAGGAGCCGTTAAAGAGTCTAATGATCAGCCATAATACTGCTGTTAAACGGCCTAGCTCACAATAAAATACTGTAATTCCTCTTCTGTCTCTCATAATAGGCTGAATTAATGCCAGTGTGCTGCTCACAGGAGTGTTTGGATTAGATGGAGGAAGACACAGAGAGAGAGAAAAGCAAGATCAAGAGAGATCAAGAGGGAGGGTGAAAGATGGAGAGAGAGAGAGAGAAAGGGCCACATAAGCGTCCTCAGACCAGACAGTCTTAATGAAAGAGAAATATGTCCTGTCATTAGTGCTATTACAGGGGTCAGCTTCAAATGGTCTGGAAACTCACTCTTCCATTACATCACACACATAATGGCAAGGTGTCAGACATTAGTAATGCACACTTGCTAAGTGTAATATCCAAAGGACACGGCTTATGTGATGACCCTTGATTGTACTTCCCCTCTTAAAAAGGCATTTAAATTCAGTTTGGGTCCAATTAAACAGATCTGAAATGTTCTGGAATAAAAATGAACAAATAAATTGAGGACAAAACTAGAACCGTTCAAAACGCTTTTGTCTCTTTTTTCTCTGCTCTTAATACATATACTTTAGCCTTATTTGCCAACAAATGATAAGATATAAGGAAACTGACAGTATGTGGGACAGAGCCAGAGTGACGGTATTAGAAATGTTAATCATGTCTTCTTTTGTTCTCTCCTTTCTTCTCGTGTTAATGGTATTTAATGGTGTGTGTGTGTGTGTGTGTGTTTTTTGGGGGGGGCGATTACGTGCTTATTATTGATCACATCTCTGACCTGTCGGGAATGCAGATGGTAATATCCGTGGTAACGGCAGCTTCCTTCCTCATTCCACAGGCAAGGTCCTCTGAATAATTTAATAATTACAAATGTGATAAATGACGTTAATGTATGCAAAGGCAACACATATTGGTCTACTCTGTATTATGTACAAAAATGCACAACCCCGATTGCAAAGAAGTTGGGACGCTGTGTAAAACACAAATAAAAACAGGATGCAGTCATTTGCAAATGAGCTGTGTTTGCTGAGCCCATGAAGTAACACCCTTCATACAATCATGTGTTCACAAAGTGGTGAACCTCGCTCCATCCTCGCTTGTGAACGACTGAGCCTTCCAGGATGCTCCTTTCATACCCAATCATGATTCTATCACCTGATACCAACCAACCTGTTTACCTGTGGAATGTTCCAAACAGGTGTTTTTGGAGCGTTCAACAACTTTCCCAGTCCGTTGTTGCTTCTGTCCCAACTTGTTTGAAACATGTTGCCGTTATCATATTCAGAAAAAGCAGATATTTACATAAATCAATGAAGCTGATGAGGTCAAACATGTTATATTGTTTTTGTATTGTTTTTGATTATATGCCAAAAAGGATGAGCAAATTATCACATTGTGTTTTATTTATGTTTCACACTGCGTCCCAACCTTTTCTGGAATCGGGGTTGTAGAAAATTATTCAAATGATTGTCTGACTGAGGAAAACTACAAATTGAGTTCAACTTGTTTGTAGATCTTCACTGAATACATAAAAAGAATATTTTGTAGTGCCTTAGATTGAAAAGTCCCATTTCTAGGAGCAAGAATTACTTAGATATAATTCAGTAGAAAATTAGAGTGATCATTCGTCTTGTCTCTTTTTTCTCTGCTCTTAATACATATACTTTAGCCTTATTTGCCAACAAATGATAAGATATAAGGAAACTGACAGTATGTGGGACAGAGCCAGAGTGACGGTATTAGAAATGTTAATCATGTCTTCTTTTGTTCTCTCCTTTCTTCTCGTGTTAATGGTATTTTTCCAACTGCCGACGCTTCCACGTTGTTTTTTTTTTAGCCTATTATCTCCCACACTTGTGTCACTTTTTCTGTCTCCCTGTCCGCCCTGTAGGACGTGGTGGTGGTAGGAGAAGAAAATTTCACCACGCCGTGCTATATCCAAATGGATGACGAGGCCTGCCACATCCTGACAGAGACGCTGGGCACCTACTGCCTCGTGGGCCAATCTCTCAGCGCCGCAACCACCAAGCGCCTCAAACTAGCCATTTTCGGCCCTGTCACCTGCCCCGCCATGGAGTATCACATCAGAGTCTACTGCCTGGACGACACGCAGGACGCGCTCAAGGTAAATCTAAGGCAGTGTGCTTGTGTGCGCCCATTCTTCTGCCTGCAATAGGTTACTATATGTGGCAGAAATGAAATGTGCTTGCAGGCATTAATGATGTTTGCGAGCGTGCCGTTTTGACTGAATTGTTGCCAGTTGCCAATGACCGTGTGTGTAGGCACAGCCAGCAGATGAGATGTGGGAGGCGGAATGAAAAATCTTTGTGTCTGTGTGTCGCTATAGTGTTGCTGCTCCTAAAAAGATGTAGCTGCTGCCCCAACACCAAATAAGCCACATTTATCCCCTGACTCTGCTGTTGTCTCCTTCTGTTTAATACCTCCATCTACCTACGTGGAGGAAAGATAAGGAGGGATTATTGTACCGAGCAGGGATATTAAACACGGTTATTAAGTTTGGGAATGCATAATGAGAAGTGATAGTGATCCTGCTGCAAGGACACTGAAGTTTCAGATGGCAGGTCCAGATCCAGGTTCATAAAGCCCCCAGTGTGATGAATATGCTATAAAAAAGCATGAAGCAAACATGATATAACAACAGTTTACAGCAGCACAAAAGTAGACAAACTTTTGAGGTCGGTAGGTGTGGTTTTACACACTAAACAAGTGTGTGTGTGTGTGTACAGGAAGTCCTCCAGATGGAGAAGCAAATGGGTGGGAAGCTGCTGGACGAACCAAAGACTCTCAACTTTAAAGACAGCACCCACAACCTGAGACTTTCCATCCACGACGTCCCCAACATGTTGTGGAAAAGCAAACTTCTAGCCAAGTACCAGGTAAGCTGCCTGTTCGGAGAGAGAGGGAGAGGGAGAGGGCTTAAACAATTTCACCTCACAGCTGAGTAAACCTGGCGCCCCTTTTCGTCTCTCTGCAGGAGCTGTCCTTCCAGCAGGTGTGGTGCGGTTCACAGCGGAACCTCCACTGCTGCTTTACTCTGGAGCGCTTCTCTGGCAGCACCGTGGACCTGGCCTGCAAGATATGCGTCCGCCAAGTGGAGGGAGAAGGGCAGATTTTCCAGCTGGACACCACGCTGTCAGAGGTACGGTCGACGCTTCCCCAGAACGCAGCCGAAACTCTTCCGTTTCATTCAGAACAGCTTAAAAGATCGTTAAAGATCAGTGAGGCTTTCGACCCCTCTTGTCGCCTGATTTGTGCGCGCAGAGATAATGCATTTCCTCCTTATCTCTCTGTTGCGAGGGAGCTCGAATGAGATTACCTTTTCTTTCACGATCTTCCGGCTTTTTGCAGACTGACAGGACGGAAGACAGGTAGTCTTGATCCCGTGGCCCTCGCATAGTCCTGCCTATGACAGGCCAGAGGGGGAATAATCACCCTCTAGTCGTGCTGCACTTGCTTCACAAAGGCCATCTGGCCTGGAGAATAGAGCTTGAGGGATGCAGGAGCACACAGGCTTTTGTGCTCAGTAATGAGATGAATTACAGTACATGCAGTGCAAAGCTGTGTCTCTGCCTGGCCTCGGCTCATTTGTCTCTAGGTTTAACTCTGATTTCTGCAGCCAGGCTTGCAGCACTTAATCCTCCAGATGCAATATGTTTTAAAATCACTCAGCATGCATCAGTGAATGGGTGGCAATAAAATGAAGAATTTCCACTTTTTGTACAACCCAGAAACATTTTCTGCTTATGTACAGTACGTGCAACCTGTAAACAGTTTGTGTCTCTTCCTGCAGGATTCCCAGAGTATCGACACGTCTCTGCTGGACCCCGCCAGTAACATCACCACGCTGGTGGGGCCCAATGCCTTCCGCATCCCCGTCTCCATCCGACAGAAGTTGTGTGGCAGTCTGGATGCGCCGCAGACCAGGGGAAATGACTGGAGGATGTTGGCCCACAAGCTTAACCTTGACAGGTGGGTGGAGGGACAGGGCTGTCTGAGAGAGACGGGGAGCGAGATGGTGACTCAGATTCAGGCCCTTAGTGGCGACAGTCTGCGGGAACAGGCTGTCATCAGGCTTTGCCCACTTTGTGCAGGGAAAATGAGAGAGATGAAGGAATAAGAGCGGCGTGTTTTAGAAATGAACAAAAAGTTGTTGATGTGCAGTTTTAGCTGCCATCTGTAGATAACGGCTCTGTTTTTGTCTGATTTTGATTGTTCTGCGGGAATGTGACTCACTTCGATAAGCATCTGTAGAATTGAGATTAATTGAGCCGAACTGAAGTGAGACAGACAGACAGAGAGACAAAGATAGAAGCAGCTGCTCTTTTCGAAACGTCACCCATGTGTCTTTGATAGTCTTGTGGGTGTGCGCGGTGGAGGTGTGTGTCCATTTATAAGGTCCCAGCTCAGCGGGGCGGCCTTATCACAGGCTGCAGCTGCAGATTGACGAGACCGCTGACAGAGTGTGGCGTGAAGGAGGGAGAGCGCAGGGGAGAGACCTGAACCCACCTCTCGTTCACAGCCCACAGTGATGACACATACAGAACAGTAGTGTATACATGGAGCTCATTGCTTTTAATTTCATATAAAAATCCAGGCATGTATGTGCGTTTATTTCAAACGCACATACATGCATGTATGTGGAGGATTGAATAAAAAAGAAACATCTGTGTGAGAAATAGGATTTTAAAAGAAGCACAAATGCTCTGAAAGTTAACCTTTTTTTTTTACTTTCTTAAAAGGGACTCCGGTGCGCAATCAGCAGCTCATTTGGATATTCTCCCCACCTTTTTCTGAATTTCCTACAAAGTACCTTTTTTTTCCTGTGCTGTGCTTGTCGCAAGAGCCGTTCACGTATTATAAACTACAAAAAAGTAGCCGCGTCCTGCAGCAGGAATCATGAAATCCAGATGGAAGGCAGTTTTAAACCGATTGGCTCCTTAAAGAAAAAAACCTGTTTCAAAGAAAGGAAAATGATCATTGCTTCTCAAATAGCAAACATATGCAGGCGCATCTATACATCAGCGCTCATGAACACATTAAGTTATATGCTTATGTAAACAAATGGAAAAAGACTGAAATGTTTGCTGCACAAACGGTGAAGCTAAAAACTGTTGAAATCATTTTTCAAACTGTGTCAGCACACCAGCCAAGACCTGTCTTCCATTTCAAGTGAACTCATTCATCTCTGTTAACAATCCACCTCCCTCTCCTGCCCCGTCCCCCTCTGTTTTGTCCCAAACATTCATGCAGGTATCTTAACTACTTTGCCACCAAATCCAGTCCCACGGGAGTGATCCTGGACTTGTGGGAGGCCCAGCATTTTCCTGATGGCAACCTCAGTCGCCTGGCCCAGGTGCTGGAGGAGATGGGACGCCATGACAGCCTTGTTCCTGCAGCGACTGAGCACTGACATCTGCCCACCGGGGAGTGCGACAATCCGGGGAGGAAGAAGACGTGAAAAAAAAAAAAAAAAAAAAAAAACAGATAAGAAAATAAGAGAGGCGGACGCCCCAGAAGCGGGAGAGTCATTCAGCGTCGCGGTGACAAATGCACGCACACACTCACTGATAACTGCGTGTGTGCGCGCACTCAGAAGCAAAGATGATAGAAACAGCGAGGTCTACTCAGCCATGACCCAGTTAAACATTGGCAGAGATTCTTGTTTACCCTCCAAGTTGTTACACCCTTTGTTGCCAGTCATTTCTCCCTGGCTGTTCCTCGCTCTCTCTCTCTCTCTCTCTCTCTCTGGTACAACGACTTGATATTTTTGGCTCTGGTTTCCTGGGAAACAGCTATCCGGTTATTTGGATGGACTGCGCGGGTATTGAGGACGGCCTCGCCACAGACGACGGTGCGAGCAGCGAGACACCATCAGAGGTCAAAGGCTCAACAGAGCAAGGCTTGGATCAGAGGAAGCATCTCTCGCTCTCCAAAATCAGTCTCCATAGCAACTCCATGGACGAGTATGTGTTCTGTGATAACATAGTGTTTAATAATATGCCTATTTATACATATCCTTTGTTTTTTTGGTTTTTTAGGTTGCCTGTTATGGAATACTTTGCAGTGTCCTCACATTTTTGTTTCTTCTTTCGTTATGTTTGACTGTATCAGAGCGCCTCCTGGTGGACACTCACTATAATGATCTGTCAGCCACATTTTCATGTACAGAAGGAAATCAATGATGTAATCATTTGGCAGTTTTAGATGTGCTGTCCTAACTACTACTACTTTTTATTCATGTTATGTACAATTATTGTTTTTCAATTATGTGCGCTTGTTTTACATGATTTTTTTAAGTCTTAAAAATATTTTTGATAAGTTGCATTGGGTGTAATTTTTTAACTCTTTATTTTTACCAGATCATTTGGTTAATTAAACCAGTCTGTTACCTCTAAATAGAGGTTGATCGAGACCATTTTTCCCAAACTGAATAAAGTTCATGACTGATGATGATTTGTATGTTGTTCAAGATATCAGAGAGGAAAAGTAGATAGAAAAGGGAATGAAATACGTATATTTTTATAGGACCAATGCAACCGAATAAAACTGCTTTTTACCAAATAATTGACATACAGTGTATGAGGTTAAATTTAATACAGGAGGTGATCATCCAGATATCCGATGCCATTTCAAAAAAGTGTCATTTCTTGTGTTCAGAGCTGAATGACTCATTCATCTGTGATTTTGGAGAAGGGAGATTTTCACTCAGACTTCTGTGTTTGTACATTAACGGCAGGCGCCATCAATGTTACGATGACACTGACTCAGTGCATTAAAACAAAAACAAAAAATAGTGATAGTTGTAAATGCAACATTCCTTTGATGCAGCAGCACTTGTGACTGTTCAAGTGTTCTTGGTTGGTTCTTGATTATTTTTTTGTTTTTGTATGGCAGTTGTCCCAGTTTTTCGTAAAGCCGTCTATGCAATCTTTGCATCTTTCTGAAACAATCTTTACATTCTCAGTGGGCTAGCCTTTGCATTCCCTCGTTGTTCTTCAGCTTCATGATTATTATTGTGTATAGTGAGAATGTAGCCTGTCTGTTTCTGGCACTCACGATGTTCCTCGCAACTGCTTGCATTTCATCTGTCAAGTTATTGTACAAAGTGTAAGAAAGAATTTTTAAGACTAATAATAAATTATATTTATATGCAACATTGAACACGGAGCACAAGGATCTTGTTTGTTTAAACCGTGGGATCAACAACATGAATCTTACAGCAGTGTTCGACATAAATAGACAAACCTTCGAGACACATACTTTTAATTGGGGAATGTTATCCAGATCCACTCATACACTCTTGTTAATCACTTATGTACAGATTAAATAAGGCACATGCCATAGTGGTAGAGTGGACGGGACTTATTCTGTACACAGATAAATCACCAAGAGCACATTTCAACATCCAGCCAGGCAATAATTATCAATAGGTTTCAGCTCAGCTATATACAAATGAAGAGAAAGAGGAGACAATGAGGGAGAGCAAGACCTCGCTTGCAGCTCGGAGGGCCTGAAGGACAAAACAAAACTGGTGTTTCACCCAGAGGTCATCTTTTAATATTGAAATAAAATGTACATAGAAATATTATATAGAAAAATCTGCTTCTGCTGGACATGTTTTTTTATTATTATCATTAATTTAGTCTTAATCGTTATTTTTCTGCTATAATAATAATAATAATAACAATAATAATAGTCATTGACAGTGAGGTCAGTGAGCATGAATTAAACATTTCTTTGGATGGAGTTGGCAGTCAAAAAAAAAAAAAACACGAATGCAGCTGCGACAGTACAAAAGACTGCACGCAGAACACTGCTCTATGGCTTTAGAAGGGCAGAGCAGGAGCTGCCTCTGTCCACAGCTGATCAGAGGGATTTCAGTCCTCCTCTCCTGCAAGGGTCCCTCTCCGCCTGCCCACCTGGACAGTCAGGACCCGACGGCCGCACAGCTTTCACAGAAAGCACACCCTGCACACCGAGGCAGGGGGTGGCTGGGACAATGGGAGGGCGGATCGCCTTCTGACATGATAAATCTTACAGCCTCTCATTATTCTGGCTCCCCGTCGACCATCATCTCCATCACTCATCCCCGCTGTCAGTTTCCTTTGTCCTATCATTCACAGTCTCTATTTCTTCCCTTTCGTCGGCTGGCCAGTGTAAGTGGCGCCATTGCCAGTGGCAGTGACAAGTGTCCGCTGACGAGAGCGTCTCTCTCAACTCTCCGTCACAGTTTGATGTCTTGGGACTCTAACATCTTCGCCAGGGTCTTCTTCACCCTCAGGGCTGTGAGGCGAGAGGCCGGGTTGTGGGCCCAGCACTCCGACATGAGTTTTCCCATCTGCCTTAGACACTGAAGACACACAAACATATATATATATGAGAATACAACAAAACCTTTTTCTTATTGGTGGATTTATTTATAATTAATAATTAGTTGTAAGCCATTTTTAAGAACAACTCTGCAACACTGAGGTTTGCAGGTTGTGAAAAATCCACCTGGCCGATATGAATCCTCAAGCATAACTGATCTTTAATTAACCAATTATTGCCATTTATGTCTATAACTGCACACCTGATAGCTTTTTATCATGTGAACAACCCATGACTCATTCATGACATCACACGCTAGCGGATTTTGTTCCAACCTGGCAACCCCAGGTGTTCTTTTCAGCAGCTTATTACTGCTCTATAAAAGGGAAAGCGGCGTCGAAAGAATGTAGAATACCTCATCGCTGCTCCAGCGATTTGCAAATGAGGGTCTTTGTTTCTTAATGCAGACGACTTCTCTCATGTCTTCATAGGAAGGATCAGTGGGCACGAGGTCGTGGTAGGGCAGCTGATACTCCTCCACGATGCCTTCGGGAAAAACAGATTCAGTGGTTTCGTTAAGGAAACATCAAAACATGTATAGCTCATGTTTGAATTTTAAAAAACTTTTTTCCTGACCTCCAGAGAGGCAGCGTCGGGCCATCTCCCAGACGATGAGGCCAAAACTATACATGTCGGCCATTATAAAGGACTGGAAGTAGCTCCTGTTCAGGGTCTCTTCCAGCACTTCAGGCGGCATGTAGCGCTTCGTACCGACTCGCAGGTTGGGAGGGATATCCACCTCATTGGTGTCACTGAGACAGGGAGGAGAAACAGAAAAGAACATTAAAGATATTTCAGGATTAGTCCAACATACTTCAAAACTGTATCATAATGAGCCTTCAGAATGTACGTGTTACCTGTTAAACTTGACAGCAAGTCCAAGGTCTGCTATACAGCAGGATCCGTTCTTTTTTACCAAGATGTTCTTGCTTTTTAGGTCTCTGTGTGCGATGGCTGGTTTGCCCTGCGTGCCATAGATCTCAGTGTGCAGATGGCAGAGGCCTGATATTGAGGAGTAGGCCAGTTTCAGCAGGGCCTTGACGTCTAGGGTGTTGGACTTTAGGTAGTCGTATAACGATCCGTTCTCATGGTAGTCTGTGATCAGGTAGAGCTGAGTCCACGAGCCGGTTCCTTTAATATCTGCTGCTATGAATCCTGGGCGATGGAAAGAAGGGATGACAGGAATGTGAATACATCAAGAAAATAACACGAACACAAATGATTTGGGTCACTTGGTTTTTTTCCACACTCCATTTAAATGACCTCACCCAGTATATTGTCATGTCTCATCAGGAAGGTCTGATAGATTTCGGTCTCTCTGAACCAGCTCTCCTCCTCCGTGGTGAAGAAGACCTTAACGGCCACTCTCTCGCCTCTCCACTTGCCCATCCAGACCTCTCCGTATCGCCCTTTTCCAATCTGCTTGACCATCTGAATCTGCTTGGCGATAGTGCGCTGCACCTGGAAACAGGTTATTGTACAAAATGTGTGATTTAGTGGGACATATTACTACATACTTATTAGAAGTAGAGATAATTGGAACAGCATCATTATAATCACTATTACTGTTCCATGAGGGCTTAGCTTGAGATGCTGATGTGCACTGATCTTCTCTTACCAGCAGAGGGAGTCCTGACCCAGAGCCAGACCCGATGCTGCGAGAATGCTCTATCAGGTCCTTCAGGGACTCCCCAGGGGGGATGTAGGTCTCTTCCTGCTCCAGATCGATACTGTAGCGGGGTCGTGACTCCTGGCGCTTATATCTGCCACAGACAGGTGAAAGCGATGTTTACTGACTGCATGTCTGGAAGTGTGAATTTGCACGTGAGACTTGAGGATTCTTACCTGAAGTAGCAGAATACGAGGATGAGACCGAGGATGATACTGCAGACTGTGATTGAAATGAAGAGCGCCATGTACTGGATGCTGCTGTCAACATAATCTAGAAAAAGTAGGAAGATGTATTAATGTCATTTTCAGGTCATTTTTATTATCTTACCACCACTTAATGACGGAAAGTCTGTAAAATTAGAACTGATTAATAACTGGTGCCAGTCATTTGTTCATTGTTATCTCCTTAGACATCTTTCTAATTTTCATTGGCAGGGACAAGCTCCGTTTCCCCTTTCCTCCCCCTCTAACCCTCCCCTGCACCCCCTTCTCCCAGCGTGTGATCGATCACATCCCCTTCCTGAATCCCACAGATCAGCTGTCACTCTGACATCGCTGCAGAAGCCCCAGAGGCCTGAAGCAGCTCTGGGGCTCTAGCCTTTCTGCTGTGCTGCTGCCACTCAAGACACACACAAACACAGGCGCATGAACACAGCGGATGCTTCATGGTGTGCACAGAGCCACACACACACACACACACACACACACACACACACACACTCACAGTTCCGAGTAGTGGACATGGAAAAAACTGCAGGAACAGCAAAGTGTCCAATGAACTCCCTGAGAGTTCAAGAGTTAAAGGATAGCTCCTGCTTTACTGAAGGCAAACAGTGAAATTATTACCAAAACTGTGTGTTGTAAACATCCTTGACTGTATACACACTGACTTCCTGGTTCAACATTGATTATAACTATACCAGTAAGTCTTAGTTGAGGATTATTTTCAACATTT
This sequence comes from Chelmon rostratus, assembly GCF_017976325.1. NCBI lineage: Eukaryota > Metazoa > Chordata > Actinopteri > Chaetodontiformes > Chaetodontidae > Chelmon > Chelmon rostratus. The sequence continues at coordinate 13,083,999 of NC_055676.1, read as the reverse complement.
CAGGTGCACTCACATTCATTTTTACCCCTAAATTAAGTTTTTTCGATGTTTTGGCGAAACCGCTGGCTTGTTTATAACCCATCTGATCGCCTGACAGCTTTTTTCTTGCCCCGTCTGACTTTGTTGCAGCAACGTCGCCACATTCTCAGATCTCAGTGATTACTTTGGCCGGCACAGTGTTATCGTAGCTGACAGAAATGACGGCCAAAGCGCTGAGAAAAAAAAAAACGAAAAACAGAATTATCCTATATTTCTTTCCAACTGACTTGACAAATCAGCTGGTCGCCGCTTGCTTGAAGGTCAAAGCGAAGTGTGTGAGGCTGTGCAAAAGCGTGAGCTTTGTGTGGCAGACGCGCAGAGTGAGAGAAAGAATGTGTGTGTGCTGTTGCAGAGTAACAGATGGACAGATATCTCGCATCCGTCCCGAGGCAAGAAACTCAAGCAGGCCCTGGGGAGAGGCTGTCCTTTTCATTAGAGGGTGAGAGAACAAGCCATGGCTGCAGGCTCTGTTTCACCTGCCTCTCTCTCTCCCCCTGACCCCCTCCCCTCGCCGGGAGCAGCAAGTGCCACTTCACTCCAGCACCACGCTGTGGTTTGTAACAGTTTAAACTGTCAGTACCCATCACCGCCCGGTGTGGCCTGAATTAGCCCGTTTTAAAAGCCACTCACACTTTAAAGCAGGGCAGGATTTCAGTGGGTGAAAAGCGGTGTGAACAAGCATGTGTGTGTGTGAGTGTGTGTGTGTGTGTGTGTGTGTGTGTGTGCGCGTGTGCGGCTGTGTGTCTCACCTGACGTCATGAGTGGAGGGAGAGTAGGATGCAAGTCTCTGTTGCAATAGTCCTGATCTGTGCAACACTCCAGAGCTCTCCTCGAACGTGCGTTCCACGTGTCCTATCCAACACACACACACAGATAAGTCACTTGCATTTCCACATAAAAATAATGAAGACACGGGAGTAACGAATATTTATAGCCACACTTATTCCTAATGAGAGCATTTTACAATATACTAAAGGGTTTTTTTTCCACTGTGTGTAAAGATAGCGGGGCAGGACAAGTCTGATTTAAATAGGTCTCATAAAGAGCTGCAGTGAGTCGAGGAAAGCTCGTAAAGACTTAACAACGGCTCATGAGGGAGGACACACAGACACAGACGGGCGAGTGCAGGTACTCATCCGGGCAGACGTACGAGCACACCTACACAGCAGACTTACTCTGCACTGGAACTCAGAGCCGGCGAGACCCAAACAACCTGCGGTGAGCACTGCCAGACCCCCCTCCTCCTCCTCCACCATGGTGAAGCAGTAGCCGTCAGTCCTAGAACACACACACAGCATCATATGAGTCAACACTGCATCGCTGTCCTCATCATCACAGGTGCTGAGGATACGTTTCATTTTATTGAAGTATTGAAACTGCTTATTGGGACCTTTTGAAATCCTTTTCAAATTGATTTGTCTATCAGCTCTTATAATAAAAATTCTAAGTTATATATTAGGCCGATCTTGAAAGAGTACTTTACTGATTTAGCTTTGCACTCCTAGAGTAAAACACTGGCGGACTCACACTCCTTGACGAAACCTGGTGCCTAGATCTCCCAAAATGCAACTCGGCTTGATTTGTCCCCCTGTATAGATTCAGGTGTGTTATGCTAGCAGCGGCTAATATACCCACGAGCCGCCAGTCTCGAGAGCAGCCAACAGAGGTTTCATAGGGTCACCTCTTTCTAACGCCACACGTCTAGATTTTCTTTCATTTTCAAACTTGCAGTCTTTAGACCCATCCAACTCTGACCCAAGTGACATCACTGGAGGCAGGTTATCAGGTTTTGCACAGCTCCCTCCCTTGCACAGCTTCATACAGGTCAAAACTCTCAAACACATAATATTTATATTAATTAATAATTATTACAGGTACCCACATATGGAATATGCCACATGCTTGAGTATTAATCTCTGATTCGAGTGGGTTGGCTAATGAAAGTGTTAATAAGCTGCGTCTCAAGAGGCTCAGGGAATCTCATTAAAGAATGAAGCTAAAGTAAACATTTGTGCACCAGACAAACACAAATCAGGTAATTAGAGGTGGCTCAGATAATTACTCTGGATAATTATTTGTGTTGTCTTTTAATAGCCTCGATACAGAGTTATTTTTATAGTCTGTGTGTGTGTGTGTGTGTGAGTGAGTGTGTGTGTGAGCTGTGTGTGCTTCACCGTACATGCAAGTGTTGTTGACGGAGTCTTCGGGGCAGTGGTGGTAGCAGTGACACCAGAGCATGTTCTGAGCCGAAACCGTGGCCGCGCTGCTGCTCTCCTCCGTCCTACGCTCTGATCCACCCTTCCATCCGTTCTTCAGCAGCATGGTGTCCAACATGTTGGCTGTACAAACACCCACACGCACACACACACACACACACACACACACACACACACACACACACACACACACACACACACACACAGAAAATGGACTCAGAACCACGGCAGACCAAAACATCTGGCTTTGCTGGAGCCGGAGGCGTAAAACTTAAGTACACATACCTCAGGAAAATTAAAGATGGAATAAATCACAGGATCCAAACACCATTTCTGCTCATTTCAAATGAGTCTTTTGAATTATAAATATATATTTAAAGGAAAACAAAAAAAAAATCATCAGAGTTCTGCCTGCCTTGGCACTGTTACCATGGCAATGCAATCCACAGAAAGTGTGAATATGTGCTGCTGAAAGCGACCCTGCTGTTCTGGACTGGACTCAATGTACCTGCATGAAGTCTGGAACCAGAATAACACTACTCACCAGAAAGAAGTCTTTGTGCTGTGCTCTGCTGTGTGTGCGTATGTGTGCGTATGTGTGTGTGTGTGTGTGTGTGTGTGTGTGTGTGTGTGTGTTTGTGTGTGTGTGTGTGTCTGCCTGCCCACAAGTGCCTCTGTAATTATTGTGAGTATGTGACTTATGCGCAAAGTGCTTTTCAAGTGTGTGTGAGTGTGCGTTCATTACAGCCATAGTCAATATTCATTTCTAACATCATTAATGGTATTCTTCATGTTAATCACTTTCTACATTCAAATGAAATCATCCAAACCAACAGTAGAACTTACTGTCCACATAGCTGATCTAACTGGAATTACCGTCTCACGGTTGCATGCCTCCACCCACTAGTAGCCACCAGTTGAAGTCACGGTGACCTTGACCATTGATCTTTGACCACCATAAATTTAGCAGGTCAGCCTTGAGCCTGAGTGGACGTTTGTGCCAGATTTGAAGCAATTCCTTCAAGGAATTTACGAGAATGGGATGGACGCCGGACGCCAGTGTGGTTGCAAAATAACCTTGCTGAATGATGAATGAGCCTGTGATGATACTGCAGATTGAGTTCACTCCTTGAAACATACACCAACAATAATGATCACTTATCATCCCTTGTATACCACAATAGCAATCAATTCCATCCCAGAATCAATCATTTCATCAATCAATATCCACTATTTTGCAGTCAAAACAACTAAAAAAGTGAGTGCATAGGTAGCTGCTGGATACATGGGATGATTTAGTGTTCATCTCTTGAAAGGAGGACTACCATTTCCAGCTGGCAGCAGTCACAATGACCGACAGTACCAAACATACACAAATGAGTCAAGCCAAGTGCAGTAATACAGCACAGGTGTATTCACATAAACCAGCAGCAGGATAAATATTATCGCTCTGGATTTGCTCATCCCCTAAAGTTTGAACTTTCGCAGCTGCCACTGAACATCAAATCAATCCCAGGTGTACTTTGAACAAAAAGGGAATTCCAGCTTTAGTTTTTTAGTCACGTAAATGATAAGTAATGGCGACTATCAGCTGGAACTGTACTGAACAGCACATATATGCACATATACGTACTTAGAATTATTCATTTCACCCCACTATCAAGTAGCTGAAGGTGCATGCGGTCATCGGTGGAGAATAAAACCGGCTCAGACAGCAGCTCGTCCCTGAGGGCCTCTGCGGTCAGAGAGGTGAGCAGTGTTGTGCCACACTAGATCGACGTCTTCCTCTTGTCCTCCCTCCCCCTCTCTCTTTATTGTAATATTTATATCAGAAAATTGTTGCTGCTCTACGTGACAGTCACCCATCCATAAAATACAAGAAAAGCTTTAGAGTGGTTTTATTCTACAAGTGTTGGTGGATCTAAGCAGTGCAACAGCCTGGAAGCCATCCAGCGATCGGGAAACGGGACATGAGGGACAACCTTTCCAACCTAATCTGTGCTGCTGTATCTGTCAGAGAAAGCCTGCAGAGGTGTTCTAATCTTCCTTCACAGTGGTTTTCTATCACATCTGCTTTACAGGGCAGGAGCGATTTGGGAGCATTTGTCAAGCTTACATTTTTACCATACCAGCTCTTCTTTAATCAAACATTGCAAGCAGCGAAAGACGGGGGCAGGTCGCCGCAGAGAGAAATGTTAGAGGAAAGCTGACATCAGAGACAGAGTAAAAAAGTGAATGCAGAGTGTAAACCTGCAGCCTTGAAGAGATGACACACTAAAACTTTGATGATCAAGAGCTGACCTGTAAGACAAGGTAAAATCAGACTACTGCCACAGCAGGGAGTAGTGTTACCTCGTCATCATCCTGTCTCAAGTAGATTGTTCAGTATGCAAAGAGGCAGCACGTGTCTGGTTGCACAACATGCCGTACAATAACTTTGTGTTCACCTCCTACACATAATGAGCATTTTATTGCTGCCCTCACATCCACTACATTCTTGAAAATGTCCCACAGCTGTGGTCTAACCTGCGGCTTGAGACCACACTCTGCTAGCAGAAAGTTTTTCTTCCTTAAATAAAATACCACATTGATTAAGAAAAAAGTACTAAAGTGGCCTATTTTATTAGCTTCTCATACAGAGAAGATGCTGCTGCAAGCAAATAGACTCAAAACATAACTTAAGAGATTTGGGTATATAAAATAAAAGATCAATCTATTATTACTATTGCTGTTATCATTAATACACCAAATTTGTCCATTGTTTGCCACATGTTAGCACATAACTGCACCCATTTTCTCTTTGTCTCTTTGTCACACACACACACACACACACACAAACACACATGCACGCACACAACAAACAGACTTGCTGTGTCAGCTACGGGGCACACTCAAGGTCACCCCGAAATCTGATCTGCATCCCCCGCACATTCCACAGGCTGTTCCTCATACTACACAAACACAGTCACACAGACACACACACACGCACACACACACACAGCGAATGAGAGGCAGTGTAATACAAACACACACACACTTCTAATTAGAAGTTGCACATAGTAAATAACTCCAGCTGGAGAACCTTCAGACGCAGCTCATCACAACCGGCGGCCCTGCATCTTTGGCTGCTTCCTCTCTGGCTTTAGATTTTCTGAATGTGTCTGCATTAGTGATGACGGCTCATCTGTCACCTTCATCGCCGCGTTTGTCGTCTCTTCTCATTCCTGACGGCTGTGGCCAAACACTATCAGCGCGGTCTGTGACATTTCCTCCCTGCTCACTTCCAGTCAAGTTTTCCATGGTGACAGAGGCGGAATGTGGACTATGTGTCATTCTGATATGTGAGTTAAGGACAAACAAACTGACTAGTTATACAAGACCGGAGAGATCAGAAATATCCTTTGCACATAAAGGTGATACATCTGGAATACAGCCACCCATCCTGTACAAATCCACACTACACATGTACAACCAAGAGTCAGCCATGAGTCAGGAGGCATTTCAGAGAATGGGCTGTGCGAGCTTGACATTTCTGAAATCCAAAACTAAAGTCAATTTGTTTCCATTCATTTGTAACTCAATAGCTGCGTGTGTACTATTCTGCACTGTGGAAGCATTTATCTGAATTGCGTCCCATGAAAACAATAATTAATTTAGCTCCTGATGAACAGTCACAGAGCCCACGTCTACTCTGGATTTGTTCTCTGCAATAGAGACAGAAATTTACGTGATGCAAGCCAACTAGAGTTGTAATCAAGACTGGCAATCAATAAATATACTGTTATAATATTGGGTTTTGCTTTTCCATTAAGGCGTAACTGGAAAGCAATTCAAAAGGGAATTACTGCTATTACAAGTGATAGGTTAGGAGAGAAATGTTGACAGGGGAATTTCATTTAGAGGAAAACGGGGGGAAAAATCCCAGCATAAAGCGCTCCAATTAACACGGTTGTTTCACAAGAGCCGACTTCACAGCACTACAGCCATTTAATCTGGAGCTGAGACCTGCACACACACTGTTCGTCACAGGCAGAGAGGAGAACATGAGGGGGAAAGGGAGATAAGTTACTCCAGGTGGTCGTGATAAATCACCTCCTCAAAGCAGACATCTTCCCCGGTGTCTCCAGAGTGCACTCTGACCCCGAGGGGGTTGCAGCCAACCTGCAAAGGGGCCATACATCCTCCTCTACCCTGCCACCATCCCTCTTAACCCCCTACAGGCTTCAAAGGCCTCTGCCACACGAGGCACTCACACACACACACACACACACAGACACACACGAGAACGTGTCCGAGGAGCACATTCCGCACTTTCTTCTCCTTCTCCGCTGCTACGCCCACCTCAGGTCATCTATTTCCGCCGTGCAGATTCCTGCAACCTGTTCCGTGTTTACCAGCCGTGACCGGGCCTTTGTGGAGGAATGCGATGGACACTTTGAGGATCTCACCACCCGCAGCAGTAACGCCACAACAGATTTATTGAGGGGGACCCTGTCTGCCGTTGACCCCACTCCACATCATACTCCCCCGACCCCACCTTCAGAAACGCAAGCTCGACTGTTGGGGATTCACACCGTGCGTGCAGAGAAAACTTTCCACAGGGGTGTGAATACGGCAGAGAGCCGCTATATCCACAGCAAATTACTCAAACACAGAGAGGCAGCAGACATGGAGACAGAGACAGACACACACCGGCACCACAAAAGAAAAAAGCGACTGATGAATCACAGAAAATCTTGCATATGGAAGGGTAAGAAAGCACTGATGGAGCAGGATGATTCTCTGAACCACATTATGAAGAACATACAGACACATGCTTTTCCTTAAAAACAGCATGCATTAATCAAGAGGAATTCATTTCTGTAATTAGAATAGATCATATCTGTATAAAAGGGTGTTTTAGCCAGCATGACATGTCACCATTTCCCTTTCTTGTATATTTATATAGAACATTTTTATGAATCTCAGCGTGATACTTTCCCTGTTTCCAAATAACGCAGCACTTGAAGCCACCAATGAAACATTAACAGTCACATTATGTTAAATATAATATAACACACATGCTTTGCTACACAGCAGCCACAGAGAACGCATGCAGAGCTGGACGATTCGCAGCACCTTTAATTTATAGACAAACACACACATGCACACGCTGACTCTGTCACAAACGGACTGATGGACACAGAACAGGTGGAGATGCTGGCATGTTCTGACACCAAGCCTTTGTACTGAGCACAGTGTGTGTGTGTGTGTGTGTGTGTGTGTGTGTGTGTGGCGCTTCATCCCAACACACTCATGTCAGTCTCGTTCTCTCGTATTCATTCCCACTCCTCTTAAGATTCAGGATATTTCTTTTTTGAACACTGTGTACCCACGATGCCCGTCAATTCATCTCACTGCTCGTCGATCCATCCGTGCGGTCTGGACTTACTGGAAAAAGCCACAAGCCACTGACTAATGCTGGGCTCCATTACAGACGCACTGAGAGACTACAGCCATAGCGCCACCACAATATGTCACTTTACCCAACAATATTACCAATACCAATATTATTAAAAAAGTGGGTAGAAGCTTCTGTTTTTACTCAAGGTTGCTCAAGGGCTCTATAAACCTTAAAACCTGATATGCTTAAAAAGAATGAACCAATTCCACCTGACCAAAGGGCTGAATTGTTTCACTGCTGATATTATCTTGAATTTCCAACATTATGTTATTTTCTTGTTAACTAATACTACACAACTGTAATAAGAGATTCATTATTCAGAAGCTGCAGTCTTTATAGCTTAGAACTGGAGGACGTTTGCGCTCAAGAGGGCCCTAAAACACTCCCAAAAAGTAGTCCCATTCATCCAGATCTCACAAGGCAGATATGCTCATGAACAGCTATTACACAAACACACACTATCTGCTCCCATGGCTGACCGCTGGAGCAGCACATCTGCCTGGGGATCAAATTCTGTGTGGGGGAACCGTATCCACATCCTGACAGGAAGCAGCGCGCAGAGGGCTGGAGGAGCCCGGTCCTGCCGAGGACCAACTGCTGCTGTTTTGTACTTGTGGACCACCGCACCACACTACACCCTGATCTTATCCCACAGCACTCTGGAGACCGAATCTTTGCAAACTGTTGAGGGAACTCTTTGTTTTTCTGTATATATGGTTCAGTCTGACTTTCTTGTCAACAGTTTTAGTCACATAAAATTATTCTTTGAGGCCCTTTGAAGCTCCATATCCTTACACTCCAATGATATTCCTGTAATTGTAATAAGTTCCCAATGAAATCGCTAATTTCTTCTACTTAAAGTTCTATTTAAACTTGTGTTACCAAAGCAGAGCTACAGAAAAGTTGTTGATCAAGACCAAACCAACACCCCCTCTGAATCCTCCAAGACAGACACACACTCCCACAGAGACACACTGACATTCAGAGATCGCTGTGAATGAAAACACAACACATTGCACTTGGAAAACGGCTCCTCCGAGAGTCCTGCTGATTATACATGGCTGTCCAAGAGACCAGAGGTCGGCTTGAGTGGTCCAGAGTGAACTTGTTGTCGGCCTTTTGGAAGGTTTTGAATATCTGAAGTGGATATCGGCGTTAAAAGTTGTGGAGCGCTGTGGGTGAGAGCTTCTCCTTGACTAGTAGAGGTCGTATTAGCAGCTATGGCCCAGACACATTGGGTTTTCATGGCTAGATTTTGTGTTACAAACATGGTATAAAGCGAGACTAAAATGTGGATGGAGGAAGTGAGCCACAGCTAATATAACTTTAAAACATTTATCCGGCAGAAAAAGGCATTATCGTCACATAACCGCACTGAATCTTTCATATTTCTACCCCGGTGCCACCGGAAGAATGAAACTGGGGCCCATCGACTCTCTGTGAACCCTACCAGCCTATAGAAACAGGTGGCAAATTGACCGTGCCGCTTAGATTTATGGGCAACCTCCCACATGTTTTCCTCATTTGGGAGACCTTTAAAAGATCAGGTCACAGAGGAAGGAGAAAAAGCAACTGGTGGCTCAAGTATTGGTGAAAGAGTGTGGACAGAGAGAGTTAAAGCAGAGGAAGCCCGGCACTGCAGAGCGAGCTTCAGAACAAAATCTTTCCAAGAGGGCTCACAGCTCCATTTCACCTACTGTTGGTCAGTCTGCAGAGACAGGAACAAGCAGAAACTCTGCCTCCTGTCAGTTTGTAGTCAGGCTGTTGGGAGAATGAGAATCAATGCTACTCTTCAGAGATGACGCTGTCTGAATTTCACCCCGTCTTCACACATCCTTCATATCCATCTACTGACCCTCAAACTCGCTGGACCAATATTTGATGAGACACACTTTGCTCAGTCTGCACAAATAACGAAAAAAGGAAATTCTCTGAAGAAACGTTCATCGGCAGCTGAGGTATTTCGTGACCGGCTGCAAAAGTTACAGCTAGCTCTGAACCACAGGGCTTTTACAGCTGCTCTTTATTTGTGACACACTTTCAGTGAAGCATCTCTTTGTACCAGGACTCAAATCAAAACCTGCTTGTTTTCCAATGTGAAGTTGATTCCATTTGTATATTTACCTGACTTTTTCATAATCACATCACATGTATTATTCAAGCTGTTCCAGCTTTCCAGTTTATTAAGAATTCTAGATAAATTGTATAAATACACGGTTACAGCTTTGGCCTGAGCTGCTTGATTTTTACTGCATGAGGGAAAAAACCCTAACACCCTGACAAATCTATGTCGAATGAGTACTACAAACATACACATGTAGACACACAGATGTATCACACACTATGAGCTACATGGCAGCATCAGCAGCATATGAATAAGTCACTAAATGAGAGAACTAGACACACCATCTGACATTTCAAGAAAATTCAGTTGCAGCAAGGAGTCAAATGGTGACATTTTCCAGACCATCTCTTAATGGCAATATTTACAAGGAGAGTGCTTGTGTGTGTGTGTGTGTGTGTGTGTGTGTGTGTGGGTGGGTGGGTGCCTGTGTGTACCCAGATGCTGCCTTTACAGCCTGACACCCAACTGTGTCCTTAGTAAGTATTTGACAACTGAGTGTTTCTGCAAATGTTAAGCTTGTCCAAATAAACTACTAAATGTAGGGCTGCAAAAAATGATTATCTTCATTACTGATCAATCTGTGGATTCATGTTCTATTGATCAGGTAATGGTTTGGTGTATAAAATTTCATAAAATTGTCATGTCCAGTATAGTTTTTCTAAAGCCGAAGTCTTTTCAAATGGCCTGTTTTATCTAACCAACAGTCAAATACCCGGAAATAATCAGTTTACTGTCATATAATACTAAGAAATTACTTAAATCATCATCATGAAATATGTTGCAGTTACAACTTCCCAACTCAATCAGTTGATCGTTTCAGCTTTAAACCTGGCTGGGAAGCATTATAAAAGCAAATCATTTATGTGTCAACTTGGACTATTGTAATATCTGTACATAAAAACAATGATATCCAAAACCATACTAATGCTCCCACTGGCCAAAAATGTCTCTGTCCTGTCTGTGAGGAGAAACAGAACAAATGCGTGTCATCTTGAGGCTGGGAGCTTGTCGACCCTCCCCGCCTGTCACAACCTTACGGGGCACCGTGACACTGTTGGCATTCATCGTAAAAGACAACTGGCTGTCCATCTTCAAACAATTCAAAACATGAAGGGGGGGAGGGAGAGGACGCGGCAGATAAATGCACACCCGTTTCTCATGGTAGCCCCTGTGGAGATCATAATAGCTTTTGCTCATCATAAATACCACAGGGTAGAAAATAGACGGATAACCTCACGGCTAGTACCACCAGCATGCAACCTAACAATACTTAGAATAAAATGTGTGAAAACATGCATCTGACCAGAAAATAGCCCTAAACCACAAATATAAATATCTAAAAAGAAAACATGCCCAAATTCTTTCATTTGCTTCTTGCATCTCTATTTTACAGTTGAGCCTATGAGAGCGAAACTAAAAGCAATCACATGCAGGCCTCTCACTCACCATGAGACCCACGGCTCAGCAATGCCACTCCGGTCACCAGGAGAACAGCCTGCCAGGCCCACTCCTGAGGCGGCCACACCACCACCATCATGCCAGCACAGACCCCAGTCGCCCGCCTCCTTCAAACCCCTGAGGCGCTGCCACAACGAACGCGCCCGTGCAAAGAGGCGGAGGTGCGAGACCGCGTCCTATATCCTTCTGTGAACGAGCGCCAGTCCGGTCTCTCTGTACAAGTGTCTCTCTGTGAGCGGCTGCCACTCTGCCTCTGTGCGCTCTCAGCAACGTCCCGCAGCACACAGCCGCCCCGCAGCCTCCAGCGCTACTCCACACTGACAGCCTGGGAGACACACACACACAGGGAGAAGAGGGGGAGAAAAGGGGGGAGGAGGGTGTTACTTAGTTGCTCTCTCACTGTGCTATTTGTCCAGCCCTTTCTATGACCGCTTCACTACAGAGGGAACAGCTGAGTATATCTGAATCTGTGTGCAGCCTCTCTCTCTCTCTCTCTCTCTAGCTCTCTCTCTCTCTTTCACACACATACACATTGCAGATCCTCACAGCGAGGAGAGCAGAATAGAGGGGGGCGACGGGGTGTGAACCAGGGCAGTGGTTGTGACAGGGCTGAATGAGGTGTGAAAGGCAGCAGTGAAAGCAGTATGACTTACTGCCACAGGCACACAAACACACAGCATGCCAAGAGGGCTGCAGAAACAGCAGTCAGAACTGAGGTGTGTAAACTTACAGAGGACATGTACATATACTCCGGTAAAACCGCCTGGTATCAAATCCTGCAAGTCAGAGCTCAGAACTGTTTGAACCCAGAACAAAACTTGCATTCGGTGGTTGGTGTGAACAGGTCAATGTGGGTTATCCAACCCTGGCTGAGCAACACTATTTCTCAAGGTGTGAAAGGCTGTGCACAAGAAGCTATAGAGTTGCTACAGCACATTCTGCCAGATATGCATTATGTTCCCCCCAACTGCTGTGTTTGAAAATTCATTTTGAGAAAAAGTTCATTTTAAAGCAATTCTGTTACTGAAAATAGTATGTTACAAGTTACTCTCTGCAAAATGTTCAGCAATGGAACTCCACATTTAAAGAGTTTAAATCTGCATTTACCAGAAGGCTGAAAGTGATGCTGCAATGAACAGCCACCTTAAAAAGTCCAAAAAGACTTTTAAAAAGTCCTTGAATTAACCCAAACCCTTCATCTGTCTGACAGCCAAAAAAAAGCAATGTGTATGGAACTACAGCTGCAGACACAGGTGCTGTGTGAATGGCAGCGGCCGGGCATTAATCTGTAACCAAGAGTCTGGTATTAAAGTTCAGACGTGGGCCGAATCGCGTTCGAGTTCCTCATGTGAGTCTGTGTGCGAAAGGGGTGAAAACACAAACACTTGCAGAGCTGCAGGGATCAGGCCATCACACGTCAGGTGATTAGAGGTGATTAGAGCTCACACCTCCAGGCACCGCCACAACTTTGCAACTTCACCCTAATCCAGCGCACACAGACACATATGCAAACATGCAATAGCACTGGGGGGGGGGGGGCGATAACAATAGGGACACATTCCACTGGTGAAAGATTAATGCAGGTTACAAGTTAAGAGGATTAAGCGAGCTATTAGACAGATTACATCAAGTCCACCACAGCACCTACACATATCATAAACATGTCAGAGATGACCGGGCTGCCACAATCGTACACGTAGCTGTGGTCTTGAACAGACAGATGTTTATCCATCCCAAATGGTTGGAGGGAGGCACACAAAAACACACACAGTGGTGTTAAAGTAGTGATGGAGGAGGGCAAAACAACATCAACAGCCAAATGGACTTCTCCACCCCACACCTGTCCACTTTTAAGCCTCTGATGCCCAATATACTCAAATGCTTTTAAATGCCACAACTGATAATATCAAATTACAGTGTTACTGGTCTGTCATGACCAGTACTGATTAAAAACCCCTCTAGACTTAACAGTATCAAGATCCAGACAGTCATAATCAAGTGTGTTTTTCTCCCTGATCCTTAAACGGGTCTGCACTCAGAGCGCCGACAAACACTGCCTGTTGGTTGGACTGGGTGGAAACAGCAGCTCCCAGAAGCCACTTCTCCCCTCCAGTGCTCCACCGGCCCTATAGCTGTCACTCCTGATTTGTGCATTGCTGTGCGTTACATGTGATAAGTCAGCCTATTCTGGAGCACGAGTACATGGGGAGCAATGTGAAGGGGTCAGTGCACCTCGCACACCCTTCCGCGCTCCATCAAACGCTCAGCGTGGAGCCTCCCTGTATTCTCAGACAGCCCACTCAGCCCAGAGGGATCGGGGGGTCCGGGGCAGTGAGCGGCTCTGCAGGTGGGGGGTCACTCCGCCACATAAAGGGGTTGAAAGTGGGGCAGACTGGTTGGAAGGCTTGCTCTCAGTGAAATTAACTCTTCACTTCCCCTCCTCTTTCTTCCCCTCCCCGCTCTTAGTTAGGATTTTAACTGCAGAACCCATCTGTCATCGCACACATAGCTACAGCGTGATTAATATTGCCGGAGAAATAGTTCTTTCAGCACCTCGATCCCTCTGTAAAACCACAATGTTTGTTGCAGCTGGAATGAGAAAAAGTCGCATTAGACATGCAAGCACCAGAAGACAATTCAAAAGGCTGCATTAAAGGGACACTCCACCGATTTCACACATTAAGGTTCAGTTGTATTCATCATGAGGAGCAGCACTTAATTTCTTTTATGGCTCTGGCCTGATGAAGTAATCTGGGTTAACTTGTTTGACAGAAAACCTGCATTTCAAAACATGCAATTTAACGTTGAAGGGCGTTTTCCAGTCTAACAAAAGATGCTATTGGGTGTATTATGGGTCATGTATGAAAGTGCTTCTTTGCTATTGAGAGACAGCCTGGAAGTCCACCACAGATCTCGTCTTGTGAGCCAACTTATTCAGGCAAAGTCTGCAGGAACAGCATCAAGCTGTGAGGCGATTTTAGTATGTGGCTTCAGTCGGAATTGCAGGTCCAAATATAATTTCTTATGCACAATAATTACCACATAAACCGCTGTGTCACAGTGAATTCATTTTTCCCCGGTGTCACAAACACTTTAAAATGAGCTGGTTAGACAGCTAAGCCACAGAAGGACCTGAATGAGCATGCAAGCAAAGTTTGTATGTGTCAAGAAAGCAACTTTTATTGGAGTGAATGGAGGGCCACTGTGGATCATCCATAGGTTCAGCTCCCTAACCTTCCTCACCAGACCGAAGAACTCCACGTCAGTGCTCCTGACAACAGCCAAGCAGCAGGTCACTGTTTGAGCTGTGTTTTTTGAGACAAAACTGGGTTGTCAGGACATTTTTCAGCTGTATTTACAAAAAAAAAACAAAAAAAACAACAGGTATTTTAAGTTTCCTAACTCTAACCATGTGGTTTTAGTGCCTAAACCTAACCAGACCTTAACTACATGTTGTCACAACATAAAATTGAGAATTTAAACATAAATAAATATAAAGTTTGAACATTAAGACACCAGAGGTTTGAATGGAAAGAAATGAAAAGTGTCAACATAGTCGTGGTTTGCGGATACAACATATTTATTCTGCCGATTGAGTTTAGCAAAAAAAAAGGCAGATGCTCAAACTTCAAAAGTCAGTGACCTTCCAACCTGTGTTTCAGAGCATTTATTTCCAACTTTGCCGTGCTGTATTGATAGATATCACAGAAACTCCTCAACCTTTTCGCAGAGCGCTGCTACAAAAACAGAAACCATCCTCTGAGGAGCTGCGTGCTGGCCACGCAGAGGCCGTCTGCTCTGCAAACAGTGAGACAAGACCGTCTTCCCTTTGAATGAAATTTGCATTTAATATATTTTTCTCCATAAAAAAACAGTCAGAAGTTACTGCACGCCAGGCACTTCGATAAATCAAGCACAGCAGGTCATCACCTATCATGGTGGCGCATGTAAAGATGACCTTTCTGCTGGCACTGTACCTCCAGCCGCGACGCTCCACTTCTGGCTTTGACCTCGTCGCACAGTGGGCGTCGAGTTTTGATTTGGGAGCGACTGAGAGGGAGGCGTGGGGAGCAGTTTAGCCGGGAGATTACTTTCAATTTGCTCTGCAGAGTCTGTATTCCCCACATTCTGCCCTCCAGCAGTCAGAGATCAATTAATGCTGCTTGGTTGTTTGTAATAATCTGTCTCCATTTCATGAGGCAAACATTTTCTTTTGAAACAGAGACCTTACAATAATACAAGCAGTAGCGTTACAATGCACCATGAAAATGAGCAACGTTTTTTATTTCAGAAAAGGACTTTAAGGGCGCAAACGCACCTTTCATCGCGCAGCGAGAGGAGCGGGATGGATGACTGTGAAAAATCACCGCTAACCTGTGAAACAAAAAGCCATGGCAGAACACAGATGATGAAATTACTCTGGGCAGAGATGGAATGCGTATCATGAGCGATGTTCCAGCCGCGGCCAAACTGACCCTCAGCTCTGTGAAATTAGGAGGATTTTCAGCAGCTCAGAGTTAAAACTGCTGTCACAGAATCCTGGAAAGCACTTTATTACCGTGGCAACACAGCTGTCTGCCCCATATGGTCCAACTGGGGTTCAAGGGTGGAGAAAGCGTGACACCGTCTTCATCATCCAGCTAGACAAAGATCCGTTTCCTCTCCTTGTTAAGTTGGAGGAATATTTTGGACCATGGGGCAGAACTAGTGGTGCAACTTTTCTTGGGTGGCTTGTCAGATGTCAGAAAACAGTGAAAACAATTTTCAAAAAACCTGAGGTGAGAGCTTCAGATTGCTTGTTTCTGCCAAAACTGTAGTCTAAAACCCAAAGATATTCAATTTACAGTGATATATACACATATGAGAAAGTGCAGGAAGCAAATGTTTTGCACTATAGTCTAAAAAATGACTTGAATGATTAATCAATGATCAGAATTGATCAAATATAAAAAGGAACACAAAAGGAAAAGCAGTCCAGAAGGACGGAGCTATGCATGAGACTTAACCTACTGGACAGTATGCATCCATCTAAATCCAGACACCCATGATCACACAAGACATCAGACAACATCTATATCCACCACTGTTCCATATAATGGCGATATATTGTGAGATCCCTGCGGAGTCTGAGCCCTCGAGGCAAAGAAAGACCCTGATGAATATTCAAGATTCGCACAATAGCAGCGCCAAATCACTCGGCTGAGATTGACGCTTTGAAGTCCCAAAGAATGCTGTGGGGGAAGAAGAACGTCATTCATAAGGAGTGAAAAGGCTGTCACAGCAAGACTGGCCCTCCGTCCCCTCCCTCTGTCTGTCACGCTGTCTCATTCTCTCACTGTCCCTTTATTTCATGATGTGACGACGTAGTGAGAGATTGAAAAACACCGAAACATGATCACTTCTGTCGAATCACTTTTTTTTTCTGAGATTATTAATGTTGTTGGGCCAGTATGTGCGTATGGGGGGAAAAACATGAAAACCAGAAGTCCAATCAGTGCTGGAGAATAATGTTATGATCGCACGTCATAAGGTTATGTCACATATCGCTGTTGTGTGTGATTCATAACTGTGTTCCAGGGAACAAAGAGGGAACACGATGTATCCAGACGTGCATGTAGATGCACGGCGTGCAGGTAATAATTAAGCTTCTTGCGACGATGCAGTTTCTGTGAGGCGATTGTCTGCGTCAGGTTGTAAATGTCAAAACTTTTCTCATACTCATAAACATTTCACTTAACACTGCTTCTAGCCAGTCAAACAACCTAAACCGGGAGATGGCCTGTGAAGCAGCAATCTGTCCTGCGGGATTAAGAAACATGAAATTACGAGACCATGAATCTCTTTTTGGTGGCAGTGAATTAAACACCTGAGAAATCAGGGTAGTTCATCACACTGATGCAAAAATCCTGCAAATCCAACAATGCCTTGAAGTAATCCAGCTATTTGATTTGTAGGACTGCTCCAACCTGAAACATTAAAAGGGATTAACAAATCTCTGCAAGTAGACAAATCTCTCTCATCTCACAGATAATATATCTTCCAGCCTGCACTGCAAAAGATTCAATGCAAACTCCCTTTGCTGCCTTACGAAGCCCACGACAACCCACCTTCTCCACTGCCACTGCATCTTAACGCACACAACTTCAGTTCTCTGCCTGAACTGACGCACTCATTGCACACCAACACAAGCACGTCTGAATCAGTTGAACCTGTACAATTAAGTGCCTTCCCCTACGCATTTTTCTGTTTTTTTTCTCGGACACCTGCACATCTCACAAGCCGCCACTAGTCTTAAAACTAGTCATACCAGGTTCTCTGGGTAATTTTGGTTAAATAAACTTGTCGTGAACATCAACAATATCTTCTAGTATCTTTTATTCGCTGTGGAAATTCAGGATGTAATACTTAACGATCTGTTCATTCCAGCTGATACACACTCCAACACGTGAATCAGTGACACTTTTTTCCCCCACTTCACTGGTACAGTTTGAAGCTCGGAGCTATTTGAGGGGAACTTTCTGGGCAAGGCTGTAGGTCCGCTCTCAACAGGCTCACAGTGTAAATGGTAATACTGTGAGCCAGGAAAGCCTGCTTGTGAAAGCTGTCAAAGAAGCTTTGGAGTGGCTCAGACTGATAATTATAACATTTCTGAGAGCTTTTAACTACAAAGGCTTTGTTTCCTTTAACTTGATCACAATAATGTCTCTGTGGTTATTTATGGTTATTTTTCAGAAGACCACACATTGTCTCACAAATCACTAAGAAAATGTGGTGCAGCAGCTGGACAGACTGTTTTGAAAGACAGCTGGAGTTTGTCATTTATTTTTATTTGTTCCATTTGTAGCAATGTACTTCTAACAATTGTGCAAATGAAACGTTACACATTTTTTACATCGTCACCTTCTGTTGTTACAAGATTGGTGAAACAACCCTGAAGTGATTCTTTAATGCTGCTGGGGATTGTATTGAACAACTACAGCTGTGGTAAATGATAACAAAGTGGAAGCTAAAATATCAGGTCAGCTGCCAAGAACCTGATCAGATTTCCTCATAAAATATCCTCCTTTTTATCCGCTGATGTAGCTTCTTCATGAGAACCTTATCAAATCACTTGTGAGGACAATATTCTAATCTCTTTATTTCTAACAACTAACACTGAAGCCAACTGAAAGGCTGCGATTACAACAATGCACAAGGCCCTTTCTGTGGGCCGACTGGTGACTGCACCTGAAACACACACACACCTGTGGCTCAGGTTTCACCCGTGGGCACGGTGGTTACAAAACAGCCACACAGCCTCACAGATGGGTTCCATGTAAAGAAGTGTCTGTCTGGTTCTGAAGGTGCCGTTAAAAAAGCGCTCTGTGATTTTCCATGGCCGGGGCAACCACGCTCACCGGCCAAGAACAGCAGAATGAAATCCTTCCCCTCTCCCCCTCTCTGTCGCTCTCAGTCTCTCGACCACTGAAGGTCACTGGGCCAGGTCTTGCTGGATCTCGACTGAGTAAGCCTCCTTGTTTTTGTCAGCAGGCCTGGCTGCCAGTGAGCTGTACTTAAGTTAATTCCCTCGCAGCTCTGTTCCCATTCATTTTCTGGCCACTTGATCACTCTACTCTGGCATCTTACATAATAGTAATGTACTCACGTTGCACACAAACACCAACCAAAGGCAACATTTTGCTGAAATAACACTGAGCAAACCAACAATTAATCATTCTGAACAAAAAACTATGAAGGAGAAGAAGCATGTAAGCAATGTTAGACAGAGCATATCTGACATAGGCTTATGTGCAGAATGTTAACAAGTGCATGTACAATTCATTAGCCTGCATGAATCTGTTTACACCTACTGTATGTTCCAGTTCAGCGGCACGCTTTTGCATTAGAACAGCTTTTCCTGCAGACGCAGTTGTACACTTGTACACTTGACACAAGTGTCCAGTCATAAAGGAAAAAAGGTGATGATGAAACAGTTCAAACCATCTATAGCAACTTGGTGAATATTCTGCTAAATAAGGACTACACATTGTTTCTCAGTAATGGAAAAAAAAGGACTAGGTGCTCACAATTCAAAGTGAAAAATTAGAGGAGATTTCCTTAGCATGGCCTTTGTGCAGCAGGAATTGGGAAACCGAGGCTCTTCTTGCCAAGTCAACCAGGAGCATTTAATGAAGGGATTGTTGCCGAGTGTCTGCTGGGCTGCGTCGGGCAGACACTGCAAACCAAAGGGTCTAATTAAAGGGTTCCTCTGACGGTCAGACAAAGCAGACAGCAGGGGTCAAGACGCTGGCCCACAAACTGGCTGTGACCCTCACACCTGCCTGGTTGCATTACACCGCAACATGTCTGCGCTCAGTGGACAGGCTCACACCGACACATCATTACTGAACTGCCATACCACACACACTGACACAGACGTAGGCAAAGAGGCAGCGAGAGACGACTGGACCTATAAGTGATGTATGTGACCCATTTGAAGAAATGCAGTAAATTGCAATTCTGAGCCATGTGTCAGTGCAGGGCAGTGTCATATGTTGAAATCTGAATGAACACACACAGAGGGAAAAAAAAGCGGATTAAATGACATGTAGACTGCCTTTTCTGCATTAAATAAGCATGGATTTCTTCTTATTTCCAAAGCATATTCATGGACAGAGGTGTTTTGACTTAGTAACTGGTGTTACATGGAGAACCTTGACATTAAGCACAATAAGTGAAGCCTGGCAGGCTGCTAAGGGGCCCCATATGTGAGTGTGTCAAAAGTTCATGCTCTCCTTCCAGTGTTCACGCTGCAAAAACAAAAAGATCGCCTAGTGTGAGCTGTAGCCCTGCCACTAACAAGACTGATTGCTGCAGAGTGGCTCCACCTGTCTCTTGCTCCAATTAGTCCTGCTAGCCACTGAAGTGCTAAATAACCAGCAGAGAGGAGAGCGACGGGACAGCAAAGGGGTCAAAGAAATGGGAAAAATGCAAGAAAAGCATGGAATGCATGTGTGTGTGTGGAGAATGCAGGATGAGCAATATAACTAATAACTTTGCCTTTCTTTAAGTTTCACTTTAAGAGAGTATATTTGAAAAAAAGAGGAGGAAGCATTACATTTAGAGGGAAGTGTAAGAAGTCCAAGACATGAAGCGAGTCACCCACAGCACTTGCTTCCTCTAAGGTTCACAGGAGGCCGTAATTATGGGAAAATGGTGGTGTATTTACCATATCACATGCTCTTTAACGAGCGCTAATTGTGTGTGTGTGCACTGAGCGTGTGTAGGAATGTCGTACCAAAAGCTGCAGGAAATGTTTAATGAAGAGAGCGGCTCGGACGACATGGTTTGTGTCAAATCTGTCAAAACCGATATAAACTGGAAGGCGTGAACCTGAGGTGACGGGGACAGGGGTGTAGCCACACAACATGCTGCACAGGGTGGTCACTGAATGGTCAACTTCTTAATTCATGTTTTTGTTACAAAAGCCATGAAAAGCATTAGAAAGGTCATAGTAGGTATGCAGATTATTTTAGTTTTGAAGTTATTCTAGCAAATTTTGACAGTTTTAAGTAAAATACAGACTTAAAATGTTTTCACTCAGGACACTGTTCACTCTATCATCTTGTAGCTGTCTTGTGGTGAGGACAGAACAGAATGCTTGTGGCAAAATAAAGACAGAAATAAGAAAATGAGAAAACAAGATGCTCAATAGCAAAAAACGACAAACAAGAACTCATCATCATTTTCATCTGACTAAACACAACCAATAAATTCCCACATTTGTATGCAGCTAAAATCACTGAACTTTCAGCCTCTGGACATCATCTGCACAAGACAACAAAAAATCCCACAATATAAAGACAAAGTGATTCCAACACAGGTGCGAACACAAAGCGACTGACCAATCACAGCTCCAGCAATGTGATTGTTAACAAGGCGCAATCAGGTGAAGATTTTCAAAAAAGCAGTCATCCAGGAGCATACAACAAAAGTAATCCTCAAGATCACATTGGAATAATCCCAGCACTTATGGTTGGAGCGTTTTAGGAGTAAATACTGTCACATAATGCTGTTTCAACACTCCAATGCCACAAAAGTAAAGCACCATCATCACACTTCATAAATGCAGCTATAGTTATTTCCATTTGATGAATGTTTGATGATTATCTCAAATCCACATATAAGACAAAGTGCACAAGAGACAATCAGGGCATTTGGCTGCATGTGCCGACAGCACTCCTGGAGGAATAAAAGGCCTCTACGTTCATTCATCAGGGCTTTTTCCACACTGGATTCTTTTTAAAGAGCCCTGTCCATGGCTGTAGTAATGCATGAAGGAATGGCTACAACCCAACCCTTGGAAAAGCTACTGGACCACATTTACCCACCTCTCTACGGACTAGTTGACACAGACAGGTTGGGTTTGAATGGCAAATTAACTGCCCGTAGATGCCCCCAGAAAGAATCTGTTCATTAAAATAGACGCTCCCAGCCATTGTGATTAATGGTGTTTGGATAAATGTAGTTTTACTGCTTTATAATTCAGCGGGAATTAATAGAAGGGGCCGGTCCACTGCCGCTGATCAACTACCTGCTCTGTGCTGTTGGAGTGTGATTGAGAGGGAGTGTGTGGCGAGAGCAGGAGGGGGGAGAGTCTTCGGTGCATATTTTCCATGTGCACCCACACCCCTCCCGGTGCTGTAGTGCTGAAAGCTCTTTTGTGTGTTTGTGAGTGGTGTGAGGGCTGCAGTGATACAGCATACACCTCAGTTCTTTGACTGCATGGCCCCGAGCAGCATTTTCATACAGCAAAATGATGCGTAACTTGGCAGCTCCTTTGTCTGTCTGAAGGAGGATCCCTGAAGGGGCATTAAAAACTGCGATGAAACCTAATATCTATTTGTCATTTCAGAAAAACACCAGCATTAGAAAGCAGATCCTTCAAATATTTCCTGCATATACCCACTTTGTCCTTAGCTTTTCTGAAAATGAAAACCAGAAAATGCAAACATGTGTGACTCTGGACCGACCTTCCATCCATTCAAACCTTTCAGTCTTGTTATCAGCCGCAAAAGTGCATGATGATAAAGATCAGCCTCAGTTAAAGTGACGATGCGCTGGGAGGCTATAAGCACCCACTCAGAAAGCTATTGAAGACAATGGAGCAAGGAGAGAGAGATAAAAAGACACAATTACCATAATTGCAACCTTTGCACGTGAAGTAAGTGCCTAAGTGAGTAAATGAAATGAGTTTTCTCTACAGACAAAGACACACAGTCGTCGTAATGCGTTAAATCTCACAGCTGTTGATACTTATTTCCATGGTAATATTTCTGTGTTGGAGTAAATAAGGCACGGTGACCTTTTGCTGAAGTGGATTGTTTTCCATCTGTGACAGCTAATGCCACATCGAGGTGGAAGCAGAGGTACAAACTGGGTGTCGCACTGCAATTTTGGAATTTTGACATACATTTAGAACTACAGCGTGCTTACCCGGGCAAGGACATGCAGAAAACCATTTTCTGTTACTTACTGCTCATTATTTTTGTGGTGAAAAACCAATTCCAGTAAAAAAAAAAAAAAAAAGAGCTGCATTAACAGGCGATTCTTATCTGTCAGCCAAAGCAGCTTTTATGATGTATGAGAGGTTTCCGCAGCATTTGAGGGATGTGCTGCACAGTTTCAAGCCACTGCAAAATCGCAAATTGACCTGTTCCAAGGTGAATACCTCGGTTAAATCCTGTGCAACCAGTGTGACGAGAAAATGTACTTGACGTTTTCTGCAAGGTTACACATAACAGAGATGTAATGCCTCTTAGTGTAAATCATAAGGAGTGCGATGACACGGATGGTTACACGCTGGATGCGTCTAACACAAAGAGTTTCCGGACACTTTCAATCTTAACTTTGGATCCTCATCCAAAAACGCCGGCATCAACATGCTACAAGCATGCCGCACCTTCTTATTAGAGATACGACTCTTTCACAGAAGACATTCTGACTGTCATAGTGGGAAAAGCAGAGCTGTGATACCAGCACCCTGAAAATGAAGCAGCTAAATGGAATTCAGCCATCATTGATTTTACCATTTACACCCATGCTTTTCTACTGCGACGTGTCAAAAGTCCCAAAAAAGCACTCAAGGAAGTAATATTTTAAATGTCCTGCACAGCCACACAGGTGTTAATGAAATGCTAAAAATAAGTGCCAAATAAATTTCCATTGACTAACTAATCCATTAATCGACTAATTGCTGCAGCTCTAAAACAGATCTGACCACCCAGCTGTGACATTTGGTGTTGTCAGAGGTCTTTTTGCCTTTCCACCTGTAGTGACCAGCGCAGCCCCGTTTGTCCTGCTGTTGACCTTTTAACCCTCCTCTGTCAACGTATGAACGCTCCACAGCAGAAAAATGGTTTGCAGACAGTTGTGAGTTACGAGTCGATGGTACGGCTAATGAATTTTTCTATGCCACTTTTCTTAAAAGGTGTAAGTTGGGAAGAAGTCATCGGTCAGAATAAGTGAAAAAACCTTGAATCTTTCTGAGCTTTCATATTGCAATAAAGCTCTTTACTGTGTATTGTGCAACAAGGGAATACTGCATGCAGACATGTGGAGAAGAGTTTAGAGCAAAAGAACAGCTGCAGATAGAAAAACTGAACCGAACTCCACCGAAGCAGATGACAGACATCAGGTGAAGATAAATATAAAGTCCAGTCATTACTGTTACAGAGCCTGAAGAGACAGACACCCTGCTGACTGGACCAAATCTCACACTTCATCATTCATGTCATCTCCATCCACTCTGCCCACATTTTCTCCTTCTTCTTCTTCTTCTTCTTCTTCTTCTTCTTCTTCTTCTTCTTCATGACCTTACATCCTGTACTGCTAATCCGCTCTGTCAGACAAATGATGAATACAGGTGGCTTAAACCTAAACTGATGTATCTGTTGATACATCAGTCAACAAAAATATACAGCAGATTCACACACACATCCATCACAACGCTGTAACCAAGCTTTTTACGGATTTCCCAGCTCAGGGTGAATCCTGTCCAGGAGAGGTCGACTTGCAGAAGTCAGCAACGATGTCCACATCCAGCTGTTATTCAGCTTGTCACACCAGTGAGGATAAGCAGCATACTCATTTTTCTGTTGTTCGTCCCCCTAAAAAGCTAGAAAAGCAAAAGCTGATGTGGATGTTTGGATGTTTTGCACTGTCACCGACATGAAGGAACAACATGAAACAGACAGACACCATTATAAACCAGGAAAAGCTCATTCAATGCTGCAATAATGGGCCACTGCTCACAGTCTACAAGTCAGTAATCTGGAGTTAAAAATGAAGCCAAGCAAAGGTCGAGTCTGAACTGTAACTCGAGTGCAAAATCAAATCTCCATCACATGCACTTAGTCTACAAGCTCAGAAATTATACGCTGACCGCGTGAGGAAGCCAATCAATAACAAGAAATTAGCAAACAGCAAATCCCATCTACTATTTTTTGCACAGTAATCCAACTTGTTGCTTGCTCTCAAGGGGGTGTCCCCGTTAATCCGGCAGCTCTGACAAAGGCAGATGAGACGTCCCAGTTTTCCTCCATGCGAGTTTGAGCGGGTGTTAAACCATCTGCACTCCTGGCAGGGAAACCCTGCCTCCGGTTTGCTGGTTGACCCAGAGCTCATTCGTCAATCAGGCACCTTTTCCCCTAATTAGGAGAAACAGTTCAACGGCTTGGGTCGGGCCTCCGCAGAAACATGTAACTCAGTGGGAAAAGCACGTCGGTTTACAATTCCCTGCCTCTCTGTCTGTATTCCCTCTCATTCATCAAGCCGCCCACAACACACACTTCTGGAAAAATTCACACCTGCTTTTTGGCGTCGTAATGAAATTGTTTTCGCAGCTTTGAAACAAATGTTTCACAAAAATTACACCGAGCGCTTTGATTTCGTATTACATATCTCAGTCCTGTTCCGCAGATGAAAATAAATGCGTCTGTGGCGGAATATTTATTATTTTAGGCCCCGCAAAAAAAATCCTTTAATATGAGTGTCATGTAATTTGAAATATTCACATCCTCAGTGTGGGAATAACAAAAGACATTTTTGATGTTTGTGATGGACTGTCTGTGAGGGAGTGCCACATGTAATGCATAATAGTTTGTCTTAATAGTTCACATCTGTGCGAAATTATAGAGCCCTTTGGACATAATTCATGTGCAGTGGTGTGGAAATTAGCAGAAGAATCACGGAGTCTGTGCACATGTTCCTCAGACAAGTGGAGACGTCGCACAGCAGCCTCTCCTCTTGTTAGCTTCAGCCAATCATTTAATCTGTTTAATGCTAACAAATTATCTCATTTTTCGCCGGAAACGCAGAAAAAAGACAAATACAGACGCAATATGGTTCATTTATTTGGATCCACATGCACAAATGTGAGTGTGTGTGAGGTGCACGCATCACACACACACACACACACACACACACACCTAGAAGTGCTGGATGTGACAAAGCTAGAAACTTGTCAGGACTAAAGGAACAATTCGTAATCCAAATGCAAACATAAAGGTTGTCTCACCTCCAAAATGTATAACAGGCCTTAAGACTGGAGCCAGCAATCACTCCCGGATTGACTAAATCAATAAGCAGATTTAGTATTTGCTGAGTAGAACCCAGAGCAGCTATTTTTACTTCCTGGGCCTCCTGGTTTTACTCTGTGATGTTAGCAGGGCCCCTAATATACACATTCAGCAGAAATGCTTGTTTTTCGTCTAAAAGTCAAACTGTTGCGATTTGATACGATCAGAAATTGCAGGTTTGGCTTTAACATTGGCTGCAGCGCTCCTCGAGATGAAATATGGAATCTATAATTGGAAAGACCCCGGGCTTACGCTTGAAATTGGATTTCGTTTAATACCAGTGAGGACCACCGTGAGACAATTGTGAGCCGATATCTGGGGCAGTGAGCCGTGTGTGTTGTGCAACATAATTGCGCTGTGAGAAAGTTTATTCTCGGTATCGCTGCCCCCGTTCCATCACTAACAGCTTATACAGTGGCATCAGGGCATTCTAGTGCAAGTAAATCTCCCTCCCTGGAGATCCGAGCGCATTAGACGCGGAGCTATCGGCAGCCTTTCCCCCTGACGTTGTTGTTTGCTCTCTTCCAATGAGAGCACAATGAAAACACAGGAAGCAGCTCGGACGGCAACGGGCCCGCGATCGATGCCGCCGCGTCCGACGATGAGCTCGGTGATGTCTCAACGTCCGCCCTCCTCACTCCTCAGCCCCCTGCTTTCTCTCCGACGGGCCGTCAAGTCTCCCTCTACCGCTAATGTATCTGGATGCAGTGTCATCCAGGGCCGCCTCGCAGCAGTCGATAAGTACTGGAAATGCTATCCATCTCTGAAACATCACTCCTTCACTTACTGTAAGCGCGCATCACTGAGGGCACCATCGCCACACTGCTGACGGGGAGGAAGACAACACCAGGCGGCCGCAGCCAGGAGCGAGCAGCCACAGATGTGAGCAGACTGCATGTTTAAACCTGGCTCTCATTTGTAAAACATGAGGCGGTGTTTCAAACCATTTCAGGAGGAGGGAATAACCTAAACAGCAGTTCTTATGGATGAAGCGTGATAACGTAGTTTTCTCCTCACGGCCCCTGAATGCAACATCAAAACGTATTCTATTTGAACAGAGTCTGGAGTCTAGTTAGCTGTAACTCTTTGACCTCTTATCCATTTCAATGAGAAGAAAATTCAAGTAGAATATAACATAGACTTTCTCATTCAATAAAAACTCTCAGACATCTGTCACGGATGGGTGTTAATTGACTGATCTGAAACGGAGGCATAGAAGGAAATACAGAGCCCCAGGCCTTTCCGGCAGAGCTCGACCGATGCATCAGCCTCGCCGATTTATCCCTGTGGATGAGCTAATTGCAGATATATTAGTGTAAGTGTGTATGCTTCCCAGTAATTAAATGTATTTAAGGTCATGTACAAGCATGCAGCCTAAAGAATCGAGCATCGGTCTGGCTTCAAACTTAACAGTGTAAGGATTAAACAGCTAATTAACACCCAGTTAAACAGCTAATTTTCTGCTTTTTAACTAGAGCCTCCTATAAAAATAGTGTTCAAAACAACAGGAGCCAAATTAGAACGCAGCAACGTCATGTAAACCTCAGTGTTTTCGTCCTTAATGTATGTTGTGACCAACAACCCTACAGTCTTACAGTTTGGGATTCATTGCTTTGAGCCTTTACTTAGACTGTGATATATACTGTGACAAACTTCTCAGTCTGTGAGGTCCTGATTCACCAGTTCAGTAGGTGACATGTCAATTTCTGCACCCGATTAACAAGAACCAACCACCTCGATCTCGCATCTAAATCCTCAAACCCATCGAAAACCCTCTTCCTTTTATCTGGGCAGATCTGGCCCAGAAGTTGACTCACAGGAAGAGAATGCCTGTCGTCAGCACGCGCTAGTAAAATCCACCCTGTCTCGATGGAAAAGTGTTGATTTTCACTCTGTGATTGTATTCGGTTGTCTTCTGCTCTCCTGACTGGGGCTGTTGGCTGCGAGGCCTGGAAACTTGTTGGCAGAGGTATCTCATTAGGCCGTTTCCACCTTCGGACCCTCTGCTCGCTCCATACTTTTCACAAGGTTATGAGACATCTGTACACTTTTGGAATGAACGACAGAAATTACAAGTCTCGGTTGTTGTGCTGATTGTGAAAGCCAGGCTTGGGCTGCAGCGCGGGAAACTATTGTGCACATAAAGGTGCATTAACAAAAGTCAAGCCAGCCACGTCGGAGCTGCATAGAGGATGCATACACCCTACTACAAAACTACACCCTCTGTGTTTGAATCGGGTGTAAATGTCAGAGCTCTGATAACATATCTCGTCCTAAAAACTGAGAGTCTGAGGGCATTTCTTTAGCCTGTTTAATCCTAGAAATGCGGGGGGGATGACATAAGTGGTAGGCACCTGCTCAAACTCCAAATTTCACTTTTGCCTGTAAAATCCTGTAAAACCACAGCCCACTGCCCAGTGGCTACACACAGGCTGATTAATAATGCAGTACAGTTAAGGCTGGCTGTTCGTACGCTTAATCATAACTGTTTCTTTTGCACAACTTCATGGCAATAACTCAGGCAGCCCGGTGCCTAAATTCTCATTAGCGCTTTCAGTTTTTCCTTTCTGTCACCATAAAACAAGCTCTTGTTGTTCCACCTTCGCCAGGTGACTTCTTAGTATTTCTTATTTCTTAAATATTCCAACAAGTATTTAACATTTATTATGCTTGTCAGTTTACGTGATTTCCACCTGATTCTTATCTGATCTGGCTTCCACTGACAAGCACAATAAATTCTACAAGCACAAATAAACTGGTGCATTTTACAGCGATATTTAGAGTTCACTGCAGCCTCCATGGTCAGCGTAATTAATGGCGCCATGGGTCCTGCGAGAGTGGGACCAGCTGCGTGTTATGTCTTGTCACCAGTCCCACTCTGTTCGACACCTTCGGCCGCGTCCCTCTCTTCCGATGCCAAGAATACTGGCGGAGCAGTGCTCGGTCTGAGGACTCTTTGTGCCCACCCTCAGAGAACAAACACTATTAAGACTCAACAACGTGCCCCTCTGCCCATCCCCAGAGTGCAGGCAGTGCCAGCGTCTGTAACTGGAGAGCGGAGAGCAAAACAGCTGCTCCCAGTCTATCCTGCATCTGCCACAACTGTGATCTCATGGAACAAAGCGAGAATGCAACCACACGTTTCGACTGGCTGCTCAGTCACACTCCGGCCATTGTCCCCTCGCTGCCTCTCCACCTTTTCTTCCTCTGTCTCTCTGTCACACTAATATACACCCAGTCATTGCTCTGATTGACTTTGTTGTCCACACACTTTCTTTTACATATTTAACTTCCCTAAAATCCTCTATGCCTCCCCCCGTCATACGTTTAGCTGTGAAGCAGAGATGCACCCCAGTTGGTCACCAAGGCCGCTGGTTGAGTTCTTCCAACTGATTGATGGGGATTGTTGGGTCACTGCTGTCCCACAGACAGGTGCTTCAGACAAGCAGGCTGCATCTACCATTTAAACTGTGACCGCTTGTTAATTATTATGTTAATTATTATACTTTTACTGTTGCCAGACTTGTTAAAGGGCTACCCCATTCATTTAGTAACGCACATTTTTGAAGTTGGTGGACTTGCAATAAACAAATAATAAAAAAATGGTTCGACATCGATGCAGCAGAGGATGGCATATGTTGACTTTATGTGACTAGTGTGGGTCAGGCTCTAAAGATGCTGCATCTTTCACTTCCTACAATGCAACAAAAGATGCTATTTTAGCTGACATGTAAATAATAACAGTAAACCTTTCTGACAAAGATTTTTATTTTTATTCATTCTCTTCATGATGACTCGACAAACTTCACCCAGACTCGCTGAAAGCACACTTATTGTCTATACTGCTGTTGCAGTGCCGTTGCAATACCGTCTCTTAGACAGACATTGAGGTTGGTGACATAACGGCACCACATGCAGAACTTATCCTTGAATGAAGAGATCAAAATTTCTTGATGGATAGAATCACATTTTACCTAATTTTGTTGAACATCATGCTCAGCACTGTATCACTGTCTAGCAAGTGGTTAGTTTATATAATAATAATAATAATAATAATACATTTTATTTAGAATGCACTTTACATTAAAAGAAATCTCAAACAGTACAACAACACAAATCAAACAATGTGACATATAAAAAAAGGCTAGGGAAAAGCATTTGTAAAAAGGTAAATATGATGTATGATGAGCTGTGATACTTTTGACATAACTTTTATGTGCAGCAAATATCAAGACTGTGGTTGCATGACACCAATGTTTGGTTACAAGATTAGAAAGTAATTATAAAACTCCAGGGTTTAAGTCAGCTAATTACCAGATTACAAGGACAGCATGCAGTTCAAGGGCAACATTTAGAACCATGTACTCATCATTAGCAGCATTTCTTTGTCTTTAATTGACCCCCTGCCAAACGCAGTTTAATTCCTCTGATTCCATACGTCAAAGCTGATACAGCGTGGACGTGCGGGAAATTACAACCAAAGATTTGTAGCTCAGACTGACTCACTCTATTTCTCATTCACAGATCCTTCACTGCTCTCTGACTCTTCCTCAACGAGGCGTTGGCAGCAGCTTTTGACAGCACACCTGAACGCCGCTCCCTGCATGGCTGCATCTTTTTACTCTGCAAGTGGGTGGAAGGTGTTTGGGAAACCACTTCAGCACTCCGGCACACATCACAGTTGCAGCAATACTGACTGGGAATTTGGTTTGCAAACAAATGTGCATTTAAGATGCAATCATGTGTGTGCATTGCCCCCATCCCATTAGCCTAACCCTAATCCATGTTGCCAACTCCAGCACTGGTATCGGCAAGCTACTTCTGTGTATAAGAAGTACTGTAAATAGCAATGCACTACAATGGAGTGTTCATTAAAGCAATCCACTCAGATGCCTGTTCTATCTGCAATCCTCTCAGCCAATGAAAATGCACACACTTCCAGCATGCTCAAAGGTGTGCAATTAATGAGAAGCTTACACTTTTCTCATGAAAATATGTAACTGTCCCTATTCTTTCAACACTTATCTGTTGGACATGTTTTCTGTGTTAGAAACATTTGATTTTGTGTGGACTAGCGGGTGGACAACGACCACAGCAACACCGATAAAAGAAGACAAAACAAGAGTAAGCTCTGTGAGGCTGTGCAGGCACAGTCGTGCTTTGGGCTACATGCTAACGTCAGCATTCCAACACGCTTACAACGGTAATGCTAACATGCTGACGTTTAGCAGATATAATGTCAATCTTATTTTACCGTGTAAGCATGCTAACATTTGCTTTTTATTAGCACTGGACATAAAGCACATGTGAGGCTGATGGGAAGGTCATATGTTTTTTTCTTTAAAAAGCTCAGACGGGCAGTGGGTCGGGTCATTTCTTAGCTGCAGAATTAATAAAAAATATTACAGATGCCAGTTTCAGTGAATATTTACCTTGATTTAGTGCATCTGAGCCACTTACTTACCGACTAATGAGGACTGGCTTACAGGGGACTAGCACGTTTAATCATTTTTGCGTAATGAAACAAACCGCAAGACAAAATAGACATTTTAAAAAAGGGAGTTAAATTTCAGCTTTTTATAGAGACTCCTCCAAACTCTTGACTGGCTGCTTTTTCTAATGTAGCTGACTTCTCCCTCGAGCGCAGTTTAGCTTGATCAGGATAGATGGATGCAGCGCGTTACTCAGCAGAGGAACGTCCAAGACACACAGGCTCCGCATACGACAAGCTCATAACGCATGGGCTTCTGGGACTGACGTTTAAACTGGAAAACAAAATGGGCAATTCTGCCACTCTCGACCCAACATAACGACGCCACTATGAGCCATTAAATCTGCCACAAATTGGCCTCAGCTTGTATTTGCTTCTATAGTTAGATGTGGTGAGGCACGCAGCCAGCGTGGCTGTGCGCCTGTAGGTATGGCAGAGTGTCAGTCCACCAGACAGCCTGTCTAGGAAGGATCAATACAGGATTACCGACAAATCCCTCCCTTCAGACCTTGTTTTTAAGTGCGCATGATCCTAAAGTGTTAAAGGTTTTCCCTCATGAAGCCAGGTGATTTCAGAACTTTCCAGCTTGCCTGTCAGACAGGCAAACACACGAACCTTCCACCTCTACCCATCGCATTTTTTACATAAAACTACGAGGCAGAAACAAGACAGCCGAATTAGGTTTTGAAAGTCGGCGCTTCCTTCAGGACGCCTTAGTTTTGGCTGCACGTGTGTGTGTTTTTAGCTGATCCGGCGGCTGCCATCGCCAGGTGTGTCCATGCAGGGAGTGGAAAAATCAAACCGAGGAAGAGGGGAAAGCTGGCCCACGCTGCTAATTTGACGTCACAGTGGAAGAGGTTGACTTTGCAGGCTCCAGTGACTTTAAATAACCAAAATAGATGATTGACAGGATGACTGACACTTAACTGAGGTGAACTGGGAGAGCATGCTCTGCCCTGCCTGGGATGAAATCCATAAGGCCAATCCACAATAAGCTTTATGTTCATATTTTTTACTTGATATTGGCAGTGATCACTTACTTCTAGTAAGTGATCCTGAGCCTCACCGCCTTGGTGGTTTATAAATGGTCACAAAAACAAGCGTGTGCATTGTCCTTGGTTTCTGACTTTTGTTCTGAATCGCTGCTCTGCAGAGATAAAGCGGCTTTTAAAACACGCTGGTGCGACAGCTTATTAACGCGCCTCAGCCTTTGCAAGATCACACAGAAAATGCAAACCTGACATGCAATAATGAACAAAACATGTCATCTGTCTTCCAGAGCGGACGGTCAGCCCCCCCTCAAAACAAGGGGAAACAAAAATATGAGCAGACCCACACACACACTGCATATACACTTAGCAAAAACCCTGCTCAAAACGGCACTTCTCAACTGAAATCAGAGGCCTCTTAAACACAGAAACCTCTACACTTTACTCAGCTAATTCCGGAGCTTTTCAACTTTGAAAACAACACCGGCAAACTATCTCCAATATGGGAACACACATCTGCCTCATCTGTCAACACGTCATAACTGAGCCAATAACAAACTCTGAGCTCAGAGGGAGGTGGCAGAGAGGTCAGTCAACTGTTTTTGCATGAGTCTGAGCAGAAGGAGGGGAGAGAGAGAGAGAGAGGGGGGAGAGAACCAGTGTCTGTTCACAGCATGGATCTGCTCTCCAGGTCTACGCTCAGGCTCCCCTGACCCCCTGGGAACCGAAGCCACAGCGGGCAACCTGAAACCCATGATGTCATCCTCAGAGAGCACGGGCTACTGGCAGTCAGTGAGAAAGTGCACAAAACCCAAAGTCAACATCGCACAATTACTGAGGTTAATTGTATTTACAGTTGCACAGCTGTGGTGGATTAAGGGGTTCCCCAATAAAGAGCGGTACATGTACGGGGAGAGGCAACGAGCGTTCGCTAGGGAGTTTTGTGAGAGGAAAGATGCCTTGACAAGGACTCCACATTTGACTAAAAGTTCCGCAGCGGTGCTTCCGTTTACTGTTTCCGTTTTCAGTGATATGTTGGCCGCGCAGGGCCGAGAGCCTGCAGGTTTTAATTCCAACCTGCAATAAGACGTGTGTTGTGCTTGCACTGATAAACTCCCCTTCAACCACAATGCTTCAGTGTTTCAGTGGAATGAACCTGCACATTTTTTGGCTTCCTAGTGATTGCCTATCATAAGAAAACCCTGTTGTTCTTGAGGATGACTGTATCTATACCTTTTATGTTGATGTGGTGCCTCACTGGATGCAAAGGTAAAGTCTTTTTTAACACTGCCCGTTTCAAAAGGGAGATAAAAGGCCACAGAGGAGTGGACATGGAGGTGGTGGACACAGCTGGGATGCTGTATAAAACTGCAGATAAAAACAGAATGCAGTCATTTGCAAATGAACTGTGTTTATTAACAATGGTTTTACAAAGTGTTCCTGATTTCATGTGGTAACATCCTTTATCCAATCATGTGTTCACAAAGTGGTGAATCTCGCTCCATCCTTGCTTGTGAACGACTAAGCCTTTAAGGATGCTCCTTTCATACCCAATCATGATACTATCACCTGTTACCAATCAACCTGTTTACCTGTGGAATGATCCAAACATAGACCCTTGCAGAAGCATCATACACATCATACTGCAGAAATGTTTACACTTATTAGATGCTTTCTAAAACAAATCAGATGATCACATTGATTTCTATGAGTCTGTGTCCAGAAAAACCTCATTGTTTTATTTTTAATGCATTTGCAGAACTGCCCTCCATCTTTATTCCACTTTGATTCAGCAGTCAAAGCAGCTATTTGTAATAAAATAATTATGTAAATGAGTTATATTTAGTGTAACAGAGAATTTTTCTCCAGCTGAAAAAGCCAGTGTGAACTACTGGAAAAAGCAAATGGTGAGTTTTGGCTCTCCGTGCTGAGACATAGCGCTAAATGTCATGAAATGAGGAAACAATGTGATCTGAGGTGAAGCACTTTCAGCCAGACTACCAGCATTTTGTGTGCATGTCTCTCTCTCTGTGTGTGTGTGGAGAGAGAGAGGACACAGGGTCAGGCATGTCATCACATGCTATTCGTGATGGATGGCTATTTCCTCCCACTCTACAGGTTCTTATACAGGACCTCTGTTCCTGTTCAGCTTTATTTAAGTGCTGGTGTGCAGGGCTGATGCAAGGCTAAGAGGTCACCCTTCACCTGCAGGACCCACCCAACACAGAGGTGTGAACCCTGGATCCTTACAGCGGCTCAGACTCTTTTCCTATTAGTTCCACAGGTGGCGTCAGTTTACCACAATGGGAAATGATGTTCTGTGCCGTGCAAAAACT
This sequence comes from Chelmon rostratus, assembly GCF_017976325.1. Taxonomy (NCBI): domain Eukaryota; kingdom Metazoa; phylum Chordata; class Actinopteri; order Chaetodontiformes; family Chaetodontidae; genus Chelmon; species Chelmon rostratus. The sequence goes on along the minus strand of NC_055676.1, from coordinate 13,049,284 downwards.
GGCTGCTTTGCAACTCTTTTCATGCAGCTACTTTCTTGCATTCCTGCTTTCATAGCTTTAACTTGTCAAAAGGTAAAATCAATAAAGTGATATTAAATGCCACAACAATTCATGATCATCTTATCTACGGTGAGGTTACTATGGCTTTGGTGTTGCTTACCTTGCTATTAGTTTACTACTGTTGCATCACTCTAAATTAATGCTACTATAGAGCAGCCAAAGCAGAGCAATCCTGACAGCATGACCCTGCATTCTCTCGCAACATATGTTCGCCATTAATGCGAGGATGCTGCTGGGGGAATGTTTCTGATGCTGACAACTTTCCAAACTGTTTTAGGCTCACTGAGAACTGGGTTAAGTGTCACCGAAATGTCAGGATGATCTTGCGCAGCACGTGTATCATCTTCTAGCGGGCGCTAATCAGCAGTTTTGACTTTCTTATGATCTGCTCAGCTTCTATCTGAAGGCTCTGTGTGAAAGAATGTAAACAGTCATGGCAAGCAATTAAAGTCTCATTATGTTTGTTTACGACAGTCATCTGCAGCCCTCGGCCTTCGAGATGAAGTCATAATTGTTAATTTGTTCTTTGTGTTTCACAGCAGGAAACTGTGTTCTTGGATTTTGACTGACAGTTGACCACTGGAGGCAATTTTACAGTTGCCTAACTGACAAAGCACATTCGCACTCCACTGTCTAGATGATAAATTTTGTGCATTTGCGTCACACATAACCCACTCTTTGGTTTAGGATGAGTGTGTCACGTTTTCCTCTTCACACAGCACATTGACCCTGCACCCATGGACAGCCCTGTGATCAAAGCCTGCCAAATTCTTTGGTGATGATTCCCCTTTTGGGTCCAATGTCAGGATCAGAGGCTGCAGCGGGGAGAAGGCATACTCAGTCAAACAAGCCACATAACATTAATTTGCCATGCCAGATCTATTGCAAAGGCACACATGCATCCTTGTGCACGCACACAGCGACCAAGACGACGGCACGGAGACAGCTGCCCCGTCACCCTGTGTCTAATACAGACAGACAGCGGGTGAAGAAACGATTGGACGCAGTGAGACATCCATTTAACTCACAGGGGGTTGAGAACATCGGGATGATGATGAACTCCGTTTGTACAGCGTCCACAGTATTAACTTGTGTCTGCGGACGAGAGAAATACAGCCTGCTTGGGTTTCTGCAGCAACATATCATCTGAAACAAAAGATCCAGAGCAGTTCATCTTCAAAGTCTTCCCAAAAGTCTAATTTATGTTTTCAAAGACAGACGGTGGTTGCATTTTCGTGCCCACCAGTAAGTTAAATTATAACATGATTTAAAAAATACTTAAACAGTGTGTATAATATGTGTATTCGCTTTGTTGCCAAGAGTGAGATGAGAAGATCAATACCACTTTCACGTCTGTACGCTAAGTATGAAACGACAGCCTGGAGACGATTAGCTTAGCTTAGCACAAAGACTGGTCGCAGGGGAAAACAGCTAGCCTAGCTCGTCCAGGCAACCATCAGAGAGAGTCCAGGAAGTCTTTGGACAGAGCCGGGCTAGCTGTACTCAGCAGGCTTCACATGTACGCTTGACTCAAACACACACACATGCGCACACACACACACATTGAGTGTGTCATTCCAGACATGTTTATACAGACCAAGTTAGATCTCAGAGTAGGAACCCTCAGGGCTTTGTCTTTGCCAGGGATCCCCCAACCCCCACCTTCTATCCCAACATCCCTCGATCCCTCCTTGTCCTTGTGAACCCTGGTGAAGGTTCAGTTTTAGGGACTAAAACTCCTGCTTGGCCCCTCAGGACCGGCTGTCTCCCTTTGCTCTGTTTTGCTTGGTTTAGGCCAATTTACTGCCTGCAGTTATACTGTTACCAGCAGACTGTCAAGCCACCATGAGAATGTTCCCACAGCACACTGGCATACATGGTTTTCATGATCCGCACCTTACACCGCCGCTGAAACCTAATAAAAAAACACTGAGTAGGACCTACATGAATGCCGCCAACGGGTCTTATTGACAAGGGATGATCATTAGCTCCACTCTTGTTGATTTGATGCGATGCCTCGTCAGTCACTTTTGAACACTTTGGACGATCCCCAACCAAACTGACTCAAGAAGCTGGAGGCAGGTCTGAGAAGGCAGCCGCCACCGGCCCATCCACACACAAAGAGCGGCCAAAAAACGCCGCCTCTTCTCTGTCTGAGCCTGTCAGCGAGACTGAGAGCCTCCTGTCTGTGATTGATGACCTGGGTTGTGCACATTTCTGAAGCTGACCCATGTTGGCTCTGTTGGCTGGGAGTCGTCCCTGCTCTATTTAGTTAACATTATTCTTATTATTTCTCTGACCAGCCCAGCTGCTGAGCGCATGTGTGTGCGCACGTGCACATGTGCGCACACGAGGAGGGGTTTTTCCATGCCCTCAGCTGTCCAGGTATGTGTAATGAAATCTTGAGTTCTGTTTTGAAAACCCTCGGAGTCCCAGCCATTTTCACATTTGAGGTTTTTTTTTCTCTCAGCTCCCTCCTTCTCCCCTTCCCTCTCACCCCCGCGTACTCCCGCGGAACAGTCCACCCAAGGTTACTTACGGCTTAATTTGCAGCACTTTCAAAAAGCAAAATAAACACAGGTTTTAAAAGGTGGGGAACACCCACCATCTTGACCACTTTGTGTCCAGAAGCAGAAAACAGAACTTAATTGTAGAAAAAGTTTGTGTGTTTGTGTGTGTGTGTGTGTGTGTGTGTGCTTAAATCAAGCACTTTCAGCTCACACTTGAACCAGGAAAACCAATAAACCCACAAGATGTTGGCACTTGAGACAAAAGTCGCTTATCTTCCAGTTTCCAGTCGTGTGCGCAATCATTAATTAAACTTGATCTTTTCGAAAAAGCACAACGGAGCCACTGTTGTTCAAAGCCACATTACACAGGTGGAGGAAAGGAGGAGCAGCTGTTCGGCTGACACAAATGCGAGCACTATCATAAAAACACACACACGCGCACCTCATAAAATTTTAGGGAGTGAGCACGAACTCCAAAACAGAGACGTGCTTGTGACAAAGGGCTGTTTGAAAAAAAAAAACAACCTCACTAACACAGCTGACTTGAGATGCAGAATAACTATTGTGGATATAATTCATGTGAATGTAACGTTGCTCACATGTGAATACAAAAGTACTGTTTCTAGGCTACTCGCTCAATTTAAAAGCTACTCGTTCAGCTTTTTTCCTCAAACTGAGATGACTGGCAGTGAATACTCATCACATTCTCTGCAGCATGCTGTGTCGGGATCGGATGATGTGATTGAGGTGTGTTGACAAGCAGAGGACGGAGCTGAGGCAGCTCTCAATCAGACGGACGGAGATGAGCTAAATGCTCTCTGATAATGTCTAATGATGATTAAGTCATGGATAGAAATCAGCACGCCCATCCATCTGCAATCTAATTTGCTTTGACTTTGGCATTTGTACAAGCCACCATATTCATGAATACGCTGTCAGTACTTCTGAGGAAATCCATAAATAACCTGCATGAATTGTGTTAAGATACTTCGAAGCTTCTTGGCACCTAATTTGAAGGCAAACATACAAAGCTGACCACCAATTGCAGCTATAAATGATACGCAAGACAATTTGTTAACAGAATTTGCACCAACTGGCATCGCTCTCACGTGCACACACACACACCTGCACATGCACAGTCATTTAAACATTTCCAGATGACACATTTTCAGTGCTCCGTGAACAGATGCGTTTGGCCTAAGCCTTCCTCAAACATCCATGTAGCAAAAAAAAAAAAAAAAAAAAGCAAATACAAGATTCGACCAGAACCCGCATCATCCTCTGAAACTATCTGATCCACGGATCCTAACCTGTGGACTCCGGCTTGCCAGCATGCACTTGTACGTGGCCACTCATGTGTGACTTCATCGCCACTTGCAGGGCTACGTAGAGGTGATTAACAGCTGCGCCTGCTCTTGAACACCTGCAATAACAACCAAGGCTGTAGCAGGTTAGCTTGCTGCTACTCTCTTTCTTTTTATTGTAATCTGATCCGGCCTCCCCCTCCGCGTAAAAGCTCTGAGAGCCACCGACGAGGCCGGTCTCTCCTCAGACTGGACACAACCGTGACTAAAGATGAAGGACCGATGAGTGATTGGCGTGGCTAACTCGCTTTAGCCCTTGAGAGTTGATTTGAAAAGCAGAAAAATGCTCAGCTCGTCTGTATCAAGTCTCTGAAAGCAGCAGCTTGAACTGTCATGTCGCAGATCTGTTTGCAGAGTGGCCAACAGGGCTGGCTGATATGGCTAAAATCAAATAGATGATGTGATTAACGATGTTTTTATGATTCTGTTATACATCACAACGTGACAAATGTATGCAAACTCATGTTTGAAATAACTCAGTCCTATGATACCGAACAAGTCTTCAAAAGCAGTCAGTCAAGCTGCTGGAAGTGGTCACTTCAGGCCAGACCCAACTAATTCATTCAAGCATGTCTGTAACTTTTCTTTCAGTGACGACTCCAGGCCTCTGTACCACAAACAAAGTGCATAATTGAAGGCTGAGTGCCAGTTACTGGAGGCCTATTTATAGCTATAAAAGAGGTTTAACCATCTGCACTTTGATATTTAGTAACACAAGTTACTTTGAAGTAACACAAGAAACCTAATAGAGCGTTTAACTAGACAGACTATCTGCAGGAGAACTGGTCAAAAACAAACAGGAAAAAAAAAAAAACATTCAAAGTGTCACTGGGGAAAATCTGGAAAATCATGACAGCTCGTGCCAAAACAAAAACTGCTTCAACAAAGAACAGCAGCTGTCACAAGCCGAAACGACCCACCAGGGATCTGACAGACGTATATACAGCAAATCAGGGTGGGAATAACTGCTGCAAACTGCCACGCTACCTACAGTAACATGACTCACCTTTTGTTTGCAGTAGCGATGTATCTAATCCAGCGTTTAAGTCCTTTTCATGAAGTGTTGACATGGGTTTGTCACCTGTCACCTGTTTTGGCTGGCTCTCTAATCCCACAACCGAAGCCAAAACCTGACGGGGGGATTGCAGTGCGATGTAGCGTAGTGCGTGAGAGCTTGTTTCCAGATAAAGCAGCGTGCCACTGGGAGCCAAACATTGCAGTAGAAGCTGAAAATACACGCACTCAAAAACATCTTATAGAAGAAGAGAAAGAAGAATTCCTTCATTAATCCCCCTTGTGGGGAATTCACCTTTGCACTCTAGCGACACACACACGCACAGGGAAACCTATACATGCAATTGATGCAGGGGTGACGCCACAGCACGCTGCCCAGAGCGGTCAGAGGTTAGGTGCATTGCCCAAAGACACCACAGCAGTGCCCTGGAGGTGAACGGCACCTCTCCAGCTACAAGACCACCTCCTTATTGACCAGCCAATGCTGCAGGAGAACTGGAGAGCTCCCCAGAGTCCTTACACACTGAGCTACAGCCGACTCATAGACTTATAGACAATATCTTGGCAAGAGTGGCAGCTGTTCCTGTTATTATTCGCTATCATTAGGTTTAGGGTAACACTGTTTTTAATACTCCGCACACAGACCACGCCATTCTATCCCTCTTGTTCCAGGATGTGACTGAGTCTTTAATTTACGGATTAGCGTTGCATTGATAAGAGATGTCACTCTGAGGGTGGACTCATTTGATACGATCTATGCAAACCCAGCTTCTTCTGTATCGTCACTGCAGCGCCCACCTGAATCCCCCGGTTCTAAAATGCAAAGCTCTGATGTCAGCACATTTCCCTGCAGACGGCCTCACAGGTATGACTCCAAAGGCCCTCTGCCCTCTACCCGATCTACAGGGTGAGGAGGGGAGGCACATATGAAACCCATTTCACAATCTGTCATCAGAAACACAGGGCTGGGCAACAGAGGAAGAACACGAACAAGGCAGAAATCGATTTCAGCTGTTTCTCCATCTCCTCTCACAGCCTGAGTGGCACTCGCTGTCACTTGCTATTTGGCGGACAAGCGTGAGGATCAATTGCAGAATCAGATATGTTGCGGAATGAGGCCTACAGTAGAGCAGGCATGTGAGAACTCAGAGCAGAGCTTCACTCAGTTTCGCCCGTTGAAACATCAAAATGTCGAGGGAGAACATGATGATATGTTCTAAATGTGGTGAAACGCAGAACCCCTTCTTCATACAGATATAAAGACTTACAAACTTTAACATCTCAGAAAAGAAAGCAATTATCGTGAAACATGCTCCAGCAACCTTGAGGCAAGATTATATCAGCAAAATAACATCCTGAGACGCAGCTGGGTACGGCGCTGGACTAACACAGAGTGTTGAATCTCGGACTTTCCCTTTCAGCTGAAACAGGTGAGTTATACTGGGATTCAGGGTGGTCTCGCTGACCTGCCTTTTCTTAATAAACTGCAAACACAGAGCATAATTATGGGCTGCCATCCTGCCTGCTACCTGCCTGACAGACATGAGAGTGAGAGAGACTGTGCACACTGCAATATTTGCTATGTCAACACCTATGCATCAAAAATGGCATTCAAATGCAGTAAAATATTTGCATAATTACTATATATTCAGCCGTTTTCTGTCCGTCTTCTATTTTTCCCACTCAGAGACGCACACGCACGCTAACATAAACACACAGCTCACAGCTGTCTTTTATTTGCCAGGATCCAGCCGCAGATGGTGATACAGTGTGAACTTTAACACACAGATTCTTGACATTCTTTAAGGGTGTGAGTTACTCTCCAACTCAAACTGGGCTTCGGCCCTCTTTGCTTTCCTGCCAGCAGGTCGCTGTCACAGGGGGAGTCCGAGCAAAGCCTCGCTCGTGTATACAGGCCACTATTGTCCTCTCCAGGTACAGTAACTCTATTTTTCACAGCCCTGCGTGGGTTCGGCTCCCGACCATACACCGAGCTGGAGACGTGTCAGCATATTCTGCTGTTTATGGTGGGTCCTGTAGTGGCAAGTTCACTGCTTAATGTAAAAGGAATGCTAATTAAACGATGCGGCACGCCTGCTCACTGTTGAAATCAAGGGGCAACAATATAAAGTGTATCCGTTAGCTCATCAAAGATTAAGAATGATTCTTTGTGATGCAGTGCATTTAATGCATGTGCTAATATTTCAAAATGTCTTTATATTAACAGTAAAGAGCTGAATCAACATTTCTATGCAGAAAAATGTCCAAATCTGCTACATAAATCTGTCAGGATTGTGATAAAATAAGATCATTTGTTGGACATTATTAGATAAAAATGTTCTTCTTTCGTACGCATGAGCAGACATTCACAATCCTTTCACTGCTGTGCTAAATTACTCAGGTGAAATTAAAGCTTCTGAGGGTTTCTAAAATTTACAACCCTCTATCAGATGTGGATCTCATTCACTTCCGGCACTCCAGTCAGTAGAAGGAGCCTGTGCCTCGCAGGATACTTTGGTGGAGAAAACAGGATTCTATTATAGTCGCTGTGGTTTAGTTTACATAGCCATCCACATGCTCAGCAGAAAGTCAATTAGCTTGCCACTTTGGAGGCAAATTGCTGCCGAGACGGCATTACAATCCCAAAACACACAAGCAAACACACACAGGAGCAGGCCTGCAGGAGAATCAACGATCGCTTGATCAATACAGCTTTTAGCTTTGGATTTCACTTTCGTCACAAAATGATCGGTTTGGAGCATCAAGTGAAACCACTCGAAATTACATGCAAGAGTTTACAATGAACATTTATCAATAAAAATGTTAAATATAACAGAAAGTGTTATAAAGTTGAGAAACAACAGATTCAGTGAAACAGATGCAGAGTGTCTAAGAGCTCGACTCACTGTCCGAACGTAGGACATCAGAAAGCATCCTGTCACTTTACCCAGCCGGAGCTCCAGCACTTGTCTTTCTCTGGAAGGAAAAAAAAGTACAGTTATTAGAAGGAGCTCGTATGTCTGCCATCTCCAACTGAAAGGACCGAGACTAAATTTCAAGCTCAGGTCATTTCCCCACTTTGACTTCCACACAGTCATGCAAAGTGCCCCTTATCCTCTTCTGTTCTTCGATCTTCAATCACCCCCCACTTATCCTGTGCCTCTTTCGCCTCCTTTTTTCTGCCCCTCTCTCTAATGACAGGATGTCTCTCGCACGCTTGCCGACCTTCCAGGCAAAGAGCGGAGCAGCCTGCAGCTTTTACGTGATTCCTGTGTTTGTCTCTCACCAGCAACTTTTGATGAAGCAGTGAGCAGGGCCTCTGCATGGTCCTCGTCAAAGATCCAATGGCCGACTTTCTAACCGATGGGAGCCAGAGGAGGTACGGCAAAATATTCCCAGTGATCATAATATTTATCTGAACATTGAAAATTCAGACTTGAGCTAAATTCAAGTGATCGTCCGGTCTATCTATCTATCCTCCGGAGAGGCTGTCTGCAAGCACAGGCCTGCATCACAGGCAGCATCTGCGTTGACAGCGTTGTTGTTACAAAAAATATATAGCTGTGACCGTATCGTTCCTTTGGCATGTATGTGTGTGCAAAGAACAGAGGCTTAGTGTGTGGGGCCACTGGCAGAAATCAGAGAGTGAATGACAGATGGAAAAGCCATACCTGTGGAGAGCCTTGATGTGAGATGCTCCTCTATCAGTGTGTGTGTGTGTGTGTGTGTGTGTGCATGGAGGAACTACAGGAAATCATGAAAAAACGTCCTGGCAGCTGGAAAAGACATTGATTAAAGTCTGTCTGGGACTGAATCTCTGACAGTTTGTCTCTTGATATACTGCAGCGCCTCCATTTGCTCTGTCTGACAGTCGCTGCGCTCCTGTTACATGATGAACTGCAGCGTGAGCTGATAAACTGGAAACTGCACTGGTGCTTTTCTCCTGCTTTCAAACAGAAACAGAGCCGCCCCCACCCCCTTTTACCACATACTTGGTCATTTACCTGTCTGGTCCTCAAATACTGCTCCCGTTGAGCTTGTTAATATGCACTCAACATCTCTGCTCTGATTGGCTGGACTCATTTCCTGTAATTACGAGGGAGGAAACTGGGGTGAGGGGGTCGCAGCTTGCTAAGTTTAGTCCTGTGGACAAACCCAGACTCGGGCTACGGAGATCAGGAGTGTTTGTGTGTTTATGTGCATCAGAGTGTTTGTGTGTGTGTGTTTGTGTGCAGGTATGCTCAAATGGGCAGCAGTTGCTATGAGGAGCTGGTGCTACACTGCAAAACAAACATTTCAAGATACTTGTGATGTTCCAGGTAAAATGAATGAATTCACCAAATCAGCTTAATAGACTTATACTCAGAGATGAAGATGGCATTCGCAGCTCCGATATACATTGTTTGCAGTATACAAAATCCTATAATACGATAAAATACACACTTATAAGTCTATTTTATTTCCTAGAAATGCACCCTATCCATAACCACTACTTGCCTTACCCTAAACTTAACCAGTGTCTTCACCCTAAAATTTAATGATTTACCTTATGGGAACTTTGGCATTTTGTCCCCATAAGGAAGGTGTGTCCCCACAGCGTGACTGTGTAAACTGACTTATGTCCCCACAACGTGAGTAATACATGTACACACACACACCCTGTGCTATAGCCATCAGCGCCAGAGAGTCCAACAAGCTGAAACACTTGATGCTTGAATCTGTGGTAGACCACAAAGCGCTGCCCCGCCATGCACCCTCACTTGACATGCCATCCCCATCATGTAAGCTTAATGACGGGCGTTACTCCTGCCAGGGGCAGAGCCAGGGCGAGGGCCGGGCGGTGGGTGGCGGTTTGGTCGCTCTCTGTGTGTTTAATATTACCCCAAAAACACTCACTCAGCTCTGCTTCAATAGGCTTCTCTGTCCTGTGGAGAGTCACAGGGTTGTTGCATTCAAAGACACGACCACAGGCGCGCGTGAGGTGCAGCAGCAGGTTTTGACCGGCTCTGTCTGGGCTCGGGGATGCTGATGTAAACATCAGGACCTCAGTGATGTCACAGACATCAGCTCCGGTCCGCTGACACTCAGTGATCAACTGCAGAGCACAGAAAGGTTTGTTTCATGCATTTAACCCTCAAATATTGCCATTGACGCCATGCCACTATACACCGACAGGCGATGGAGTCTTTAGCTTGCTGCCAGATGCTAACACACATACACACAGTGGGTCTAAAAAGGGTACATGCCACTAATCCTTTTTCCCTCCTGCAATGTATGCATTTAACTCCCTCTACACTGACAAGCATTATCTGAATTCAAATAAAGTGGGCATAAGAATCATCAACTCATATTATAAAGCTGAGGTTTAAAGTTCAATCTTGACCTTGGGAGCAGAAGTTCAGAGTCCCATTGAGGTCCATTTAGTGTGTCTGATCATATGAAATGACCTTTATCAGCAGTCTGAGTTTGTCTTGGAACTGGAAATTCAATATCTAAAATAACATGGATAAGATGCATTTTCAGTAATCAGAAAAAAATGGAAATAAGGAACATGAACATCTGCAATTTCATGATGAGTGAAGATGATCTGTTATGATCCAAAGCCCCAGAACAGCTACATCAGGAGGAGGAGGAAGTACTCTGATCTTTCACTTTAGTAACAGCAGAAGTAAGACTAAAGTGCAGAAATGTTTGGTTACAAGCAAAAGTCTTGCACTCAAAATTTTAAAAGTACAAGTATGAAAGCAGTGGCATCAAAATGTTCTTAACGCACCAAAGGTCCTCATCATGCAGGCTGGCCCACTTCAGAACGATCACATAATATCACTGAATTGTAATTATTGATGTATTAATGTGTTCATCACTTTCATAAAGGTGGGGCTAATTTTAATGACCTGATGCGCTGGTAGCTTTCTGAACTGTAGTGGAGCAGAAACACGAACTAGGAGAAAATGGAAATACTCAAAGGACAATACCTCAAAATTCTACTTAAGTACAGTACTTAAATAGATGTACTTCGTTACTTTCCACCACTGTAGTGTTTGTATGTGTAGTCATACAAAGTCAATCATTCCAAACGACTCCAAACTCGACTGCATCTGATCATATCGCCGCTTAAAGGCGACGCCCCCCCCCCCTCAGATCATACGTTAAGACACGCTGAGCGGCGATCACGGCACCAATTACCGATAAGCATCATCGTCACCATCATCATCACTACCACCACCACAGACTGCACCAATAACAGTGTCGGGGGTCCCGCTGCTCGCCCGCAGCTGCTGCCAGCATTAAACTCGGCGCAGGAAGCAGAATGCGCACCCGGGTTGGGTTGTACTGAACAGCGGACCACCGCTGCAGCTCAGACTGCGCTCCGACACACCAGACCAACACTCTCAGGCGAAGTGTCCTTACCGTCTCCTCCTCGCGTCAAAGGCGGCTCGGCAAGATCCCCGTTCGTCTTGGTCTGAACCCGGCTGTGGTCTCTTGTATTCGCACGCGTCCCTCTGTCTGTTGTGGCGGAGTTTTCCAAGTGTACCACGCGTTATGCGCTGAGGCTGGCGCAGTCTGGAGCCGTCCCGCGCACAGCTCCCACCTCCGACGTCTTGGAGTAGTGCACATCTGTGCGCACAGCTCATCCGTTTTCACTCCAATAACACCGCGTAATAACTCAAGACACTCAACATGGAGCATGTCTGCTGTCTGTCACCCCTCCTGTAAATAAAGTGACTGTACATAACCAGATTTTTATCATATAAGAAAGAAGGCATCAATGTGTGCCTGGTGCGTGTTGTCCCTCCTGCCCCTATGGAGATGCTTTTCCCTCCTGCTGCAGGTAAAGTTTGTAAGGCGGCTCATGCTGGTGCCTGTCTGCCCACCTGTCAAACTTCTCTGAATCTTACTATCACAGCTACACATATATTAGACAGGATGCATCAATTCTTTGATGCTTCCTGTGCATTGACAAACACACAAAAAAGGGCACAAAACATGAACACAGTATTTGCAGGAGGAGGAATTTAATGTTTCGGTCCAGTGTGAGCTTAAAAGAACAGGATATAGCGTTAAAAGACTGTGTGACACGCTCAAGAGCTTTGACTATTCAATGTTGAACCCTTTTTATTTGAAATAGAAGTAAGCAGAGAGGTGCTTATTTATGCACAGTGTCCAATGAAAAATCCACTGCACAAGTACATACAGGTTATTTTTTCTATTCAAACTGAAACATATATTAACATTGTTTTGTGTTAACTGAACAAATAATTCAAATTATGGAAGCATCCTTATAAGCTATTTTGCCCCTGAACTATATGCACTGCAAAATATACATAAACAAGCCAACATCACTACTCGATCTATTATGGAGTCTCCATAATCACCAGATGGGACTTAATCCTCTACCTAGTTTTTATGCATTAACAATCAAACTTGACCTATACAGTGTCTCATGTACACACTGCTGTACACATGACTTTTCTGTGCTTTCTGGTGGGAATGGTTACATACCACATTACTTTAAAACAATAAAAAAAATAACATTAAAATTTCCTATTTTCATTCTGAAGGCCAGTTAACCATAAGGCTTTTTGCTGAGCAATGCTTGCAAATAAATAATTTTCCCCCTTAACGTTAAATAATCATGATTTCTAAAGCTTTCACTCGCTGTACTGATAGCATATCTTTCCGCATCAATGTTTCTTTCCTAATACTGTGTGTGACCCCTGAGGGGCTCAGTAGGCCATTGCAGTAAACTACCCCAGTCTGCGTGAAACAAATATCCCCCACGAAGAGCTCGACACACGTCCAGCACAAATAAAAAGCTCAGCACAAACACGTGTGTATTGGTGATCCACTTGCACAGATACTGAACTGGCGGGGAGGGGGGCTAACAGTGTATTGAAATGTACTCCTACGCATTCGTCTATAAAACTGACAGGACATGGAAATATTAGAGCAAAACTAAAGCTTACAGTGGAACCTCTGACCCCAATGTTATTCTAACAGAAACAGATAAATCAGATCCATTTTAATTCTGCAAATATTTAACATCTGACTGACATATAAACTGGTGTAAACTGACACCGTTGCCCTGTATCATCCACATTCACGGGGGCAGGTCAGATGTTGACAGTGTGGGCATGTTTCTTGCACAGAGCCTTGTCTTTTTTGGAGAAGAATGGCTGACCTTCCAGATTGGTAGAGCAGACCTGTGGAGAGAGCCAAACAGATGCAGACCGCCGTTGTTATTCAAACAACATTCTCAGCATTTTCTTATTTTTACACCTGACCCTTGTTGTTGCTGTGTGTGACACTGTCTCCTGGACCTACCGCACACACAAAGCAGGTGTCATGCCAGGTGAACCCTAGAGCCTCCAGGAACTTGTCCCCCGCCTCGATGGGGAAGTCGCAGCCGTGGCAGTTGGTCCCAAACAGGTTGTAGTAGTCTGAGTGAATGGTACAATGACACATGTTATTTTGTTTGCATGATCTTCTTTACTTCATCTGATTTACTGGTGTGGGCTTCCTGCTGCACCTTGTTCACAGTATGGCTGTCCATCCTCCATGTGAAACATGTTGCCTCTGATTGGCTGTTGGCAGGCGGAGCAGGTGAAACAGGTCACATGCCAGGTCTGTTTCAGGGCATTCATGACCTCCTGCAGAGGAATAAATTAAATTAACATTAGATTAATATAGAGCATTTGTTCTGCTGTTACTGAAGAACAACTATAAACAACCAAATTATATATATATTCACCTAACTAACATATAAGGTCCCACAGATGATGCACATGGGTTGGATTTTATTTTAATGGTAAAATGTGAGCATCATTCACTTTTTGATCATATTCACTGCAAGCAGCCAGCCTCTGCTTTATTTCTTCAAAGTGAATGATGTTTATTGTGTTAGTAAAAAAAGAACTTTCGAACTAAGGCAGAGAACAATATCCCCTCAGTTTTAAAACGCACCCCCAGAATCTTCTGGTTGCAGCGGGCGCAGGTGGGAGCGAAGAACTGCTCGTAGCAATGTTCGCAGTACACCTGGCCCCTCTCCTCCACAAATCCATGGACAGCCAGGGAGGCGTGGCAGTGGGCACAGTTGAATTCCTCGGGGTGCCATGACTTGCCCATGGCCACGAGGAATGGGCCCCTGGTAAGAAGAGGCAAGGACAGAGGGTTCAAAAATATTCCTAGACCAAAAAGTTGTGTAGGATTTTACCCTGAATTCTGTAATCCATGAAAAAACAAGCTCATTCTTCTAGAATTCATAATGTGTGCACAGTTTTTCTGCTGCCGTTCACCTGATGACATTGTTGCACTTGCTGCACATTGGGGTGCGCGTGCCGGCTGGGATGTGCTCAGCCCGCTGCACCAGAGAGTTGAGGTCCTGTGGATGTGGCTGTGGGGTGGGGCGGTCTGGACCTCTGGGAGCAGGGTTGGCAACTTTGCCGAATGAAGGAGCTGCTCCACCCTTTGGAAAACCTAAACCAGCGGGGAAAATAATGGGTCAGTATTCAAATGGAAAAAAATAGCTGGCCCAGCACGCCTGTACTCGATAAAGTACTAGACAAAATGTACTTTCCAAAACTTGAAATTAATAAACACCTCACTACATGTGCACAGTTTTGGTATGTGTTGTCAGACAATGAATGGGACCGATTTGATGAGCTCTAACTTCCATGCCTGAAGCATGAGACAGCTGGGTTGGACAGAGCCTCCCCACCCAGCACAGACAAGGGATCGATTTTTCCCACTGAGGGAAACAACACATTCCCAGAGTCAGAGGAGACACCTGGAAAAATAATCCCCCTCCTCTCATCTCAAAACATATGGAGAGGATGCACAGTTTTTCCTCATTCTCTTTCACAGCGCACAGACACATCCAGGACAGGAGGTCAGCGTCGTCCGGCCTCAGAGGGAGCGCTCGAGGGCAAAGGCATCGGGGACAGAGACACCATTGAAAGAGAGCACCGTTATCAAAGACTTGGGAGGTCAAGGGACAAGTGCTCCCTAAATTTCCTCGGAACGGAGAGCAAACAAACTGAATAAACAGAGCGGGGCACTGGCAGGGGTGTGAGAGGACTGTGGGAGAGAGTTTCATAGTAAGAAAGATACTATGTGTGATGGAGAGAGGTACAGGCTCAGAGGTTTTATTAGCTGATAATTACTGCCTGAAATAATGTTTCTGTTATGGTTAATCTCAAGAATTTCTCTTGATATAAACACTATTGTGTTCATCGGAGGTCAAAAGAGAGAAAAACACAGGAGAGAAATGCAGATGTACAAAACATCTTTTAATGGTATCGTGATTTAGCAGATTCACATTGAACTGAAAGCGGTACTGATGCAGGGAATTACACTGGCATCAAAGTACTTTTTTCAGTGGCACAATGTGTGCAATGTGTTCAGTGGTACAGTGAGGCGGATGCTGACAAGCTGTCAGTCTGAACGAATCCTTTGGCGAGAGCAAAAGATTGAGGGCTTAGCATTAAATGGGACAGGAAGTCAAACAGGCATTTGTGAGTGTGCCACCGCTGTCTCGCTGTATATGGAAGATAAGGAGAAAAAAGGTCAGCATGAGTAGACATCCAAACTGAATCACAGCAGGACTGTAAAGTCTGTTTCGTCTGCTCTGTCTCTCTAAATTTAGAGACAGAGGGATGGAAAGCAATATATTCGTGTCACTCTTACAAAGCCCCAACAAAATAAATAATGTTTTTTATGTGATTATAGCGTCTTTTTGATAAATATGCACATCTTAAACAGTCTTGCTTTTGAGGGGGCTTGGAGTTAAAGTTATATCATTAATTCATGTAAATAAATCTAAAGGTCATGTAGCACATTCCACATGCACAGCCCAATTCTACACACCCACTATGAGATATATGCTTGTTTAGTTGAACTCAAGTATGTGTTAATCTGATAAATAACACAGGCAACAGAGACGGCACTGTGGCCTCTCCTGCTCTCACCCTGTGGCACCTTTCAGCAGCCGTTTCTTAAAGGCTCTTTAGGGAAATGTGTCGGGGCACATAGAGCATCTGTTCATGGAAAACTGCATACTTGTGTCTTAGTATTGCTAATAATGACCCCTGACTGATGCCTTTCAGGAAATATTTATCCTGACCAATCCGGGGTCTCGTGGCAGGGATTGCTGTATTTAAAGAGCGGCTTTCACACAAAATAAAATACATAACTCTCGATTTCAAAATCTGCTTAACTAAGGGGATCCTGGGAAAAGCCAATAATCTGAGCTCATTAACGGAATACCTCTGGTTTTTACAGAGCTCATAATCTTAAATGGCTGAGTGTCAGGTATTAAACCTGCAGTAAATGTTACAGCTGAGCAGCAGTGATTTCAAAGAATGGGGCTGCCCTCTGTAGGCTAAAAGAAGCAACTACACAAGATAAAAACCAGATTGGCAGAAGTGGCAGTGAACAGGAGCAGGGCAGGATTTCTGAATGTGTTCCTCTACCTGATGGACCTCCGGGCTGGTACGAGGGCTTGATCTGGGCTGCCGGGTTCTTGAACCCGGATGCGGGGATGACGTTGCCGTTCCTGGGCGCTGCTGCAGATTTGGAATATGTTTTTGCTGCAGGCGAGGTGTGCACAGTGGGAGTGGTTTTGTCAACTGCCTCACTAGGAAACAGATATACACATTTTGTATAAATCATAACTCACTGCACAAGCACATATATTTGCACATACATATACTGCATCTTCTCTTTAATGAAAACGCCCTCTTGTCTGATGATGACACATCTTCAACCAGAGCCGGCTGATGCCCGTCACTCTGTGTCTTTGAGGAAAAGCCCAACAGGGTCACAACTTTTCCCTACGATCTGGTAGTTTTGTGCCATGTTCCTACGACCTTACGAATTTAGGTAAAAACTGTGGCAAATCCCTAAATAAGAGTGGGATTATGCCACCAGCGGAATTCAACCTCAGTACAGACTAATGCTTAGTGTGATCTGGTCAGCTGCACATAATAACATCTACAATCAGTAGGTTGGAATCTCAGTGACATGTGCAAACAATCACGACAATTATGCGGCACTTTTAAGCAAACTGCTGCCCACTGTCCATATGGTTTTTCAATTACTGACATAAGGGAACAATTACAGGTGGCGATGCCATAGGATCTACTGTACATGTAGCTCACCCTCCAATAATTTCTGGAGATGATCAGTGGTATAATTTTAGTAGCACTTCTTGCTTTTAGTCTTCTGAAAAAGCAAAGATGGAAGTTTCTTTTCCCACGGCGGTGTGAAATGTTAAGATCTGCAATATATTTTAGTAAAGAATGAGACGTCCCCGCCCCTTGTAAAAAGTTCACAGCTCTCGTTGCAAGCTGAGAACCTGCTGTGGGGAGCAAAAGGTCCAAACTCAGTAAAGACTGGAAAAGTGTTGCATACATTTCTCAACTGGTGAAGACTGAATACTTAATCAGTTCACAGTAGTAAACAGTTTGGTGCATACAACCTGCTTCTCTTGTTGTACAAAATGTGATTGAATCTTAAAGACTTTTTCTGGGTCAGCCCTCTAAAAGCATCCTTAACGTTGCTGGAACAAAGCCGCCATCCGTTGGGAATATATGTTGTATGTCTACACAGACAAAGAGGTGATCACTCAGCAGCCGTCACGTAGGCACTGCTGCCGCTCTGATAGACCGGTTGAGCAATGGATTTGCACCAACAGGTGAACGATTTGTAGCCCTCAAGCTGTTTGCTCGTTCAGTGAAAGCACATTGCACGTTACTCACAACAGATCCTATTGTGCTGTCAGTCACAGATTTATGGTTTTGTGTTTTATCATATTTTAAATCCCATCTTGTTTTCTTTCCCTATCCTGCCTGTGAGGAGTTTCTGTTTGAAGGTGCAATTCAGTCAACCATTGGTTTTCAGCTGTGGTGTCTGTGTGTAATTTCAGTGCACCTCCTTTCTTCTTCATCTACCTCCTCTATCCTGTCCGTCTCTTTCCACCACTCATCCACGCTGAGCCCACAAAGTTCACAACAAAACGTGACATTTTCAAACAATTTGATTGGCACGGGAATGCTGATGTCATGACAGGTGTGTGTGTTTAGAACGTTTCCAAAGCAGCTTGGCCGATCACAATGAGGACTGAAACTATCCATTTTATATTATACTGTGCTTAAATTTAGCACATTAAGAATCAGTAACTTGCAGTGACAATACTAATAATTCTAATAACCACAATGGAAAGCAAGACACCAAATGGTTCTAAAGGTTAAAATGTTTGAACAGTAATTAGAGAACTATTGCGACTCCAAACAATGTTTTTGCTTATTGCACACATAAGTACACTACAGGCATTGTTAACTGTCCATTTTCCTTCATATCATAGACCCTCACCTGCTGGAAGTTTGCTTTTCTGTCTCACCAGATAAAAGGAAGGAATTGAAATGAAAAGATTCAGAAAGAAGCAACAACAGAAAAGAAAGAAAACACTTTATTGAGGTAAATTCATCAGAAGATGACAAATGAAACTACTTTGGATAGTGCAGAAAAAAGAGGGAAATGATACAGACATGCTCAGAAAAATAAAGTGTGAGATTACAGAAAGTGTGCAGAGGAAAGTGGAGGCTCAGACATAAACACTATGTATGTGCACAGCAATATATAGTATAATGCTGCATTCCCAAGCACACGTCCATATTGACTTGCATGCATGCATCTCATTTACATTTTGAAATATGACTACATATAGCAAAACAAAACATTTTACAACAGAGTTTGTTTGCTTGTGGATTTGAAAAAACAGCTTAAGTTATTTTAACTTTTGGGACATTAAACTGGGATCTGATGAGTGCCAAATGAAGGCTGTGACAATGCTGGTGTGCAAAAGGAGGCAACGGTTTAATAATGGTCAAAATCAAATATATAAAACGAGTCAAACAAATGAAACAAGACAGAACAACACCTTGCCTCCTACACATTTAGCACTCGTGCTGAAACGTCATGGTGCCAATCTCTCAGCTTCTTGTACTTGTGTCCTATAACTTCTGGGTCCAACTTGTTCGGCCTGATTTGCCCCATAAGACAGGATTAACAGAGAAGGAAGAGAAAAGGGGAAAGTTGGAAAGTTTAGGTCTGAGCAGAAAAGTGAAAGATAATACAAGAGGGAAAAATAGCAGCAAAGAATAGCACCGCTGGAATGTAAAACAAGAGACTTTCTCTGTGCAGATGTGCATTGAATTACAAGCCGAGGCAGATGTGTAATAATCTGCCCTCCTTTTTGGAAGTGGACACCAAACAAAATCTCACTAACAGAAGGGACAGCAGGAATCTCTCTTTGGCAGAGCTGCTGTTGCCCACAATACCACTTCATTACCCACAGTTTCCAGTGAGTGACACACTGATTGGTTGGGGATCTGGTACGGAGGCCAGACTGTGTTTACTGCGGATTAAATCGACCCATGACTGAGAACAGTGGTAGCAATCACAGCCTGCGCTGAGTCTATGGCTGTCTCCACTCAACCGTCCTCCTCTCGATGTGGTCTCTCCAAATTAAGCCTTAAATTAAGCATGATACTGTGGGACCTTAAGATCAGGAAATCAGGGCTTAACTCTGAATTACAGGCTCCTAGACATGCTTACATGAGTACTTTGAGGGCCAGTTCTCAATGTGAAACCCCTATGATCAAGAAATGACTGTAACAGTAAGAACATCATTGCTAAAACACGAGCATAATTGTATTTCCTGCAGAAGTACTAGCAGACACAGAGACAAGGCAGATTTGATTATATCAAAAAACAGCAACCACTTACTTCTTCCCACTGTTCTCTGGAGCTTGGTCTGCAACAGATAAGAGAACAAAATAGAGAAAAATTAAGTAAAATGTACAGTCAATGGTCACTGTGAGTCACAATGTTAAAAACAATGTCACAATGTTATCCTGTTATCAATCCTGTCATAGCAAGGACTAGGTGAATGAGTGAGTGCCATTCCTAGACACTAGCCCCTGATGGAACCTCATGGACAAGTCCCCCATTGGCTATTCATCAAATTAGAGTTAGTTAGAAGTTCATTACATTTTCCTGGCCTGGTGACATCATTTGAGAAAAAGAGAGAGGCAGAGATAGACAAATCTCTCTGTAGTTACTGTAAATGTCATTTTGCATCAGTTAAGCAGATCCACAAACACACAAGCCTTATGAATGGAGGGAGGCCCAAAGCCGCAGCCTGCTCGTGTAACCATCGATGTCATTTATAGTCAAAACAGTAACGTAGAAAATATATTTAATCATGTGGTGATGAAAGCTGCTATGACAAAAGCAAGTATGATATCACCATAATCTACAGAAGTAATTAAGTGTTTAAAAAGAAATACGACATAATTATGGTCATATTAGAGCTTCTAAAGAAAATATGGTGCAATGGATTACCCTAAAATTGGTACCCTTTGCATAAATCTGTCATGTGCTCCCATTTAAAGTGGTTTAATGGATCTAAAATGAAATGACAGCTGAGCCTTACAACACTCAGATGTTTCCTAAACTTAAATTCAGTCCGTTTCAGCACTTTAAAAAACACACAGTAACAAGTCAGAGTGTTTAATATGTCTGAGACCATATGAACACATTGAAGTTGGTACACACCATTTTCCGTGCCGGTGAGCTGGGCCAGGATACGGAAGGAGCGGGACTGGGAGGTGCCGCCCCGGGGGTGCCAGTCCTCTGTATCCTCAATCAGACGCTTCTTGCTGGCGTCGCTCAGCGGGGACGCGTGATTCTCGGGCTCCACCTCAGGTTTCCTGTACAGTCAACCAAGAAATGATGGTGTTAAAAAAAAACGTTGAAACAATTACTACATTGTTAAATACAAAATATTCAGTACAACAGAGCCTCTACCGCGGGATCCAGGATCCAGGTAATTCACACATGCAACTGATGTTCACAATAACAAAAAACACACACAGCACACATGTACTGCACTATGCACCAATGGGTGCTCCACATTCGATCGAGGGTGCAGCTTGTAGATACATATCTCACAGTATGAGCTAAGTGCTGCATGATTTCACAATTACCTCCTGGGTCTAGCTGGAGGTGGAGTTCTGCAAGCGGGCAATAAGAAGGTGGTGAGGAGAAATGCACCAAAGCAGAAACAATGAGAAATTCAAGTCGCATTAAATGCTAAGTATACAGTATGACACAGCACTGTTTGCATGGGAAAGTCAAGAAACTGTTCTGACCTATACTTACTTAAGACTTCTCTGAGGCTCACTATTAGAGAGGAAAACCACAGAGTAGAAGTCAGACAGATAATTAAACTACACATAATTACCTTACAAGGGTATTTTTATGTCTATAAATGGTATTGATTCAGTGAAAAGGTGATTTACTACACTAAAATGGTGAAATCAAACACAACAACTGCATATTAACAACAGTGAGCGTTTGAGAGATGAAAGTGACAGTGACCGTATCTCACCACAAGGTGGGAGTGATGTGCTTCAAAAATAAAGGATCAGCTTTTCTTCCTGAAGTAATTTGACGGCCCTCTAGACGGCAATAATATTTATGTTGAGTGTATGTTTACATGCAGAGTTTAGTCTGGGTGCTGTTCCACACTGTGAGTCAATTTAATGTCAAAAGTCCAAGGATGTGCAGTTTTTAGCCTGTGTGCGTTTGCTTCTGCGTGCGTGAGAGTCAGGTGAGTCAAGGCGAAGGATGATCAAAGACAGCACAAGTCAGGCTATTCTTAGCCAGAGCAGAATACGCTTGGCAGTGATTTGTCTACACTCTGAGTAAACATGCTGACAACGGTAGCAGATGGGAGCGAGACAGATGCAGAGCTGGGTCACTGCAGCAGCCCTGCGCGCTGACAGGCCTGCCTGCACTGGGTGTAAATACAGTATTGAGTAACACGCAGCCCGATGGAACGACCAGTATGAGCCGACCCCCACTGGGTGTCCCGCGGTGTCTCAGAGATGGATTATTTACGGGGGGGTTGCAGTTTGTTCGGACCTTAAAATGAGCATGTACTGTAAGCGGATGAGCACGAATGTGAGGTTTGTGAGGGTTAGCTCAAAGAGGTGCAAGCATGCCTTTGGTAATCATAAACCAGAGAGATGTGAAGCCTATAATCACATTCCACATGGTTAGAAAGCTACTGCAGCACATATATTATCATTCACAGCACTAACTTGGTGTCTGTCCCTTCTTCCTCCTGTGGGCAAAGAAGGGGTAAATGGAAAAGGACTGAAGCCAAGATGGAGCATGAATAGAAGAGTTTTAGAAATGGACCATAGTCCCAAATGCATGAAAGGCCCTTCTGAGAGAATGTGCGTAAAGAAAACCACAGAAACCACAAACAAAGCATGCAGGTTGGGACAAAAACAAACACATGCTGCAAGAAATACACTCCACCTCTGTAAGCGGACAGTCCAAGGTTTCAGGCAACGGAGAGATTGAAGAGATGACTCAGTTATGTTGTGCCTGACAATCACACTTACACTCTTCATTTTCTAAAACATTCCTAAACAGACTGTTCTCACTGCTGCTAACTTTGTAACGCACACACAGATAGCCATAGGTGTCCCAGATGCATTTAAGTGTGAGGCCACTTAAAAACAGATTTCATTGACCTATTTTTTCAGGTGACAGGGAACAAAGAATGAGTGGCAAATCACTTAAACCTAGCTCAGTCTACCGTAACCAGTGAGTCAAACCCTGCGGATGAAGCCCGGTCCAGCCAAACTCAGCTCTGTCTTGGTCGCTAGAAGCACAGAGCTGCCAGGATTCTGGCTAATTAGAAACAAGTGTTACACCAGCAGTGCCTGTTGGACAGACCGTGTGCTTGGCAGAGCTGCAAACCCCGCTGTCAATTATAGATAGTAAGGCAGTAGCATCGGTTAGCACGTTGTCTAGACTCCTTTCCAGTCGCCCTGTGGAAGATTTGAACAAGATGTGCAGCATGCCTCCGATTTTCCTTGTATGCAGCTGTGTGAAAACACAGGTGATGAGTGTTGGCTTTTCAAATGAGACACATACTCTGGGGTAAAACCGGGCATGAGGTAATATTAGAGGATATTTTCTGTAATATGTTTCTTCATAGCAAAAACGTCTGCTAATCTGTGGCCTCTGTGAACCACAACTCCTTCTGGACCTGCTGACTAAAGCACATAGTGTGCCTATATTACTAAATCATTCTATAACATTTTGCACTCACACCAACATAAATAGTGAGCTTGTTCCATATATGTATGACTTCAGTCTCACCCTTCAGATTAAAAAGGGGCAGCGTGAGAGAAAGGATGTGGTAACCGGGTTTGGTGAATGGTACGTACCCGTTGAAGTGCTCTGACAGCCCCTGGCTCTCCAGAAGACCTCGCCTCTGTCCCATAGCCACCTCACAGGCATTGGTGTTGGAGTAGAGGTTGATAGGTGTGTTATAGACAGAGGGCTGTGGGACATTAGGATGGGAGGAGGGGGTTGTCACTCTGGCTGGAGAGGAGGAGTTAGATGAGGAGGAAGAGGCATACGGGGAGGTGAAGGCGGTGCGGCCAGGGCTGGGCCTGGGAAGTGAGTTGGCCGGAGCCGAGTCTGGGGCAGCGGGGCTCGACTTCAGTGGAAACGGTGGCTGGGGTGGTTGAGAGGGGGCAGCTGGCGTGAAAGCGGACGACGCAGAGGGAATGGTGGCTACTTTGGGGGCGTCCGGGGAGGAAGAAGCTGTGACCAGGCCGCTGCCCCCCCCAAAAGGCCGGGCTGTCTTGTTGTACGCAGGACCGGGCTGACTCGACGGCTTGGTGTATGTGGTGCTCGGGGCGGGGTGGGTGATTGGAACAGGCTTAATGATTTCTTGAGGTTCGTCCTGGATGAAGGTGCAGACACACAGCATGCACATACAAAAAAAAAAAAAAAAAAAATCCACAATCAACTCATGCGTGTAAACCAGCATTCCCGACAGCACTGCACCACAATCACATCCAAATCAACGGTGTTTTCACACTGCTGGATGAATGAAAGTCATGCCTGTGCCATACAAGTTTAAGAGGTGCTAAAACACATGGCCTCTCAGGTCAGTTATGCATGCCAAGCCACTCTGTGTCCAGACATGATCTCAGAAGGGCACAATAAGTGTGCTCGCATTTAATAAACTGGAATAATATTAGTAACTAAAAGGAATTCAGCAATTTCTGTGAACATTTTACTTCATACCTTTGGCACTCCATTGTTAGGGGTACTGGAGGGTCTGTGAAGACAGAAAGAAAAAGCACACACAACATCTTTATAGCAGCCACTTATAATGTTGCAATAAAGTTTCATTTCTGTACATTAAAGGACTGGACACGCGAACTGCTGTGACACTCTAGTTTCTGGGGTTATTTTGTGTCCTCTGCTGTGCAGCCGGACGCAGGGCAACCTTTTTTAATGTGGTGATAATTTGTGGCATATGACCGGTCACCTGCAGTGTAAGGTAGCATTTCTCTTGGCCAAACACTGGCTTCTTTATTCTAAAAACGCTTTTTTATGACAAAGTTGATTTAATGTTTCTTTTATTGTTGGTCAGAGATGCATGATTGTCGTATCATCCTTAGAACATCCCAGAAAGGAGAATTTCCCAAACGAAACTGGCTTACGGTGTTATAATTACTTTTCAATTAATTAATCAATTCAGGGCGCCTAAATGCTTCTAGTGACAGACGGCGTATCTCAAGCAAGGTTCAGGTTCTGTAAACTGACTTTTATTGCTAACTGAAATAAATGGAAACAAATGGCAGCCTGGACAGTAGGAAATATTCTAAACTTTATGCTTTGGAAAACGGCTAACAATAATCATATGTGATTTTACGTTAAGGTTTACCACCGGTTTGCGTGAACACGCTGTACTTTGGGGTGTGTGTCCACATGTAGACTGGTGCTGAAGTTTGGCGTACGTCTGATTTATACTCATGGTTGAAGCAGCTGCCATAGGTTTATCACCTATGGGAGGGGTGGGTGGTCTGTTTGTCTCTTCTCTTGAGATGTCCTGGATAGAAACCGGCAAATATCCAACAAACCATTCATCCCCTCCTTTTGTTTCATTATTAATACTTGCACGTGTGTGTACCGCAATATCAAAATTTGAAAAACACACACTTTAGGATGTATTGTGTATTAATACATATCAGGAGAGCACCAAATACCCGCCTTCATGTGACACCAGGCGCATGTAATCCTTCTTATCAGCTTAAAATTAGTCGATTAATGAGACTTTAAAACTGAAATGTAGACAGATGCCTTTGTTAACAACGTGTCCTATATTTGGTCCGGACATACAGACAGTGTGTCCCTAATTCCTCATAAAAAAACAAAAAAACAGACGGTGAGTCAGTAAGGCTGGTTCCGGATCAGGAGCTACGGTATGTCCACTGACGTCCTTCCTTTCTGCCATATTAGGAAAACAGTCAACAAACAGTCATGTACTTCCTTTCTGACTGAGCAGAGGCGCAACAACCGAGCCTTGCAGCACGTTATTAAAGAGCCTCACCCTCCAACCAGATGTTGATGTCATCTGTGCCCATACTTGCATTTACAGTTTCCACTTAGCAGTTAATATAGAGTATGCTTATTTTCCAGTGTACTTGTATTATTGGACTTGCTTATGGAGAAACAGCACGATGTGCCAAGGAAAACGGTTGAGGGTCTAAAGATCAAACGGCACATTCCATTACAAATAGGACCCAGTCCACAATGAGGCACTGTGTATCTGCCATCGGTGGCCCAGAGTGAGGTGGTTGGGCGGATTCGGTCTCTATCTGTCTTTTCCCAGAGCAAACTGAACAAACACTTGCTGGGGTGGTCCTGCGAACATCTGTTCAGCTCAGCCCCTCTGTGCCGTCCTGCTCCCTGCCTCGCCGGACCTGCTTTTGTTCTGATATGACGAGAAAAGACAAACACTGGCTGAGTTTGTGGGTCACAAGCATATATTGACTTTTTGGTGGCCAAGTGCACATGTACTTGTTTAATCTCAGTGCAACGGAATAGTACAATTACACCGACTGGTCTGTCATTGTGATGGAAGGTGTCCTCTTGGTGCTATGTCAACTATCTGCTATCTGCTTTGGCTTCTGTTTCTCAAAAGGCTCTCACAAGGCCACTATCATTCAAAGGGCTTGATTCTCATTGAGACGCTGACTACAGAAGGACATAGGATGTGATTTTGGAAAACACACGAATGCCTACTCAAATCTACACTGAGTATCATTTAGATGAAACTATACTTATACATAGAAATTATACTTAGGAAAGTACATTATGTATTTTTCTGTATACATTTTTCTTTGTTATTACAGTATATTTATGTTACTGTGCTTTTTATGGATGTCAGTTTCTCTCGAACAAAGAACATGAAGAAAACAAGACATCATATTTTACACTGGATATGTATTCATCCCAGAATGTGATATTTTATGGCTTTTCTCTAATCCATAAATACAAAAGCTCTAATGCAGAGGCATTTCCAATCTATATTTGCAGTGCATCTGGTGTATCAGACAGCTTTCCCTGTGTGCCATAGTACCACAGTTTGTGCCACTGCATGTGTTCATAATACAGAGAAGCTCTGGCCCTGTCGAAGACGCAGTCATGGCTTTGCTCAGCCCAGAGCACACTTCAGTTGGTTCCTCTAAATTTAATTAGGATGCCTCGCTTTATTCGATTACAGATGCTGATGTCTACAAGATGTATTTATGGACCAAATTTATAGACTATATACTTAAAAAAGCTAATAAACGAGTGCAACATATAACTAAACAGATTATCTGGACAGCAAAATGTACAAAAACATTTGGCTATTGTCAACATGGACACACATGCAGACACAATATCCTGTTTCCATCACTTTTGGGGACATAACATATGGACTTACATTCATTTTCTTGAAGACCTTCCATAACCCCAAACCTAACCTAAACCTAAACCTACCATAACCGTAACCCAAGTCTTATCCCTACAAATTAATGATTTACATCCTGGAAACTTGTGTTTTGTCCCCTTTAGGAAAGCGAGTCCCAACGTCCCCCATTCCCGACGTGACTGTGTTAACAGATTTATGTCCCCACCATGTGAGTGATACATAATCACACACACACAAATGCTGACGTTGGTCACTTTTTGCAGACATTATATAGACTTAAATCTGTTTTCTGGAGAATTACCCTAACCTTCACCATAACAACGACCCTAACCTTAACCACTGACCCAAAAATCAGCTGTTTTCCAAGTGGGGACATGGTTTTTGTTCCCAATTGGACGAGCCGTCCCCAATTAACTGGTCTTTAGTCTGAAATTTGTCGCCGAAAATAGCTTATAGCAGAAACACACGCATACGCACACACGATTGTGTTTCCATCACTTCAGAGGACGTTACATTGACTTACACTGGTTTCCCGAAGATTGTCACGAACCATAACCACTACTTGCCTAGCCCTAACCCCTTCCATCGCACCTCTTTAGACCTAGCCTGAACCTAAACTCAGCCTTACACTATGTCCACACACACACACACACACACTCACACTCACACAGACAGCTCCAGAATAAGAGAATGAGGAGGTTAACCGGAGGGATAAGCCTGAGGGCAAAGCACACTGACGTATTTCCACCCTGCCCCTGTCTCTATGAGGGCCAAGAGAAACAGTCTGGCATATGGCATTTGACTGAATGATGGAGAGGCTAATAGACACAGCTTTCTCACCACACACACACACAACATGTCTTACCAGCTTATGGACTCACATATCCATCTTTTAACATGGAGGGAAAACTGCACAGCCGTTCATTTTCCATGCGTTGTTTTCACTTCACTTTCACACACAGTTTCTGAAGCAGGACACTGGAGGTTTTGAAAAAGCTCCATGTGAACATCTTTAATGATATTCTGTGATTGTTCTCTGACCCCACGCTTCTGTCACTGTCGTCGGCTTTAGTCTCTCGACGCAGTTTTGTTTACTCTCTTCGGATTGAAGCAGGCCTGGAGTGAGAACTTGGTACAGATATTATACGACGTGTGGGAGGATAGAGACCAGTAGATTTCACACATGCTCTGCGTGTCAGGCACAGGTTACATTATTCCAAGACCTTGTTGAACAAGATCTGCTCTCTTACATTTAACTTGTGTGATGAATGTTAAAACTCTGTGGGAGACCTGGCGAACACGATCTGTTTTCTCAGATTTACCGCTGCATGAAAATTTGAACCAAAGCATGGAAAAGAAGGAAAACAAGGGGGGAAAAGCAGAGGAAAGCAAAACAAAAACTCTAACGGAGGGATGTGGAATTAGCTGGTGTGGAAAATAGCGTTTCTCTCTGTGTTTCTGTTTTTCTGTGCAGCCAGCCTATCCGCTCAGTGGCAAAACTCACAGCTTGTGTCTGGCACATCCTGCCTCTCCATGTCGCCCCTCTTCCCACTGCTCCCTCATATTTCACCATGAATGAGCATCTTGGAAGAGGGAATTCTGCGCTGTCGAGCGGTGCTCACGAGTACAGTTCTTTAGAGGGAGTCAGAGCAGAAGGTTTTAAAGGGGACGGAGATTTAAAACTGTGACAGTGCTAACGGCGACAGAAACGTGACTGCTATTTCCAGAGCTAAAGCTTATTAACGTGTAACTGCACGGCCTGTTGCTGCTGTCAGTTGCCTGGACACTTCGCTAGCATGGTTATTGCCAGTGTCTGATGTGTCTGCACACGTGTCGAGTAGGAACACTGTGTACTTGTCCATATCAGCAGTCACATGCATTGTAGTGATGGAAGGCATTCATAACATTCGTTCCCACGTGCCCTGTAGTGCCCTCTCTGTGGCGCTTCGCTGTGCGAGCGACGACTCTCTGGTCATGTGTGCTTGTATTGGCAAGCAAATAGTGGAATGAGAGTCGACCACAGGACTAAACAAAAAGAATTCAGATCGCATTTAATTGCATTTGGTGATCCAACCCGCATCGAGACCAGATTGAAGAGCAGAGCAGGGGAACGGACGGGTTCTCCTTGAGGTCGGATCTCTGGACACAGCGACCACAACAAAACAAACTGCGACTCCAGTTAATGTATCTTTTTTAATGCGGGTCCAAGAGAGCCTCCATCCTTTCTGATTTTTCTTCTGACCGCCACACCACATCTGGCTGAGGCAGCCAGGAGTCAGTGGGGACTCTGGGTTGCATTGGATTGTCCTTTCCTTCACCCTGTTATAACCATTCCATAAGACTTGCTGGGTGTACATTGGCCATGTATGAGAATGTATGTAGATTTAACCCACAGCCGCCTTGCTGACTTGTGTCTAGATATAGTAAGTGGCCTGTGGTGAAGAAAAACCTTCTATATCATACACAGGAGGCCTGTGCAACATGTAAGGTTGCAGTTTTGGTCAATCAAATTTAAAGTTAGAATAAAGGAGGTTATGTAATCAAAAGAGGAAGAGGGTAGCCTGAGTGAGAGGATATCCTGGAGGTCTAGGTGTTTCCACTGTTCATCTGGAGAATGTTTTTGAGTTTGTGGAGAGTTCACTACCACTGTCCTATTCCCCCAGAAACAGGCACACAAATACACCAAACAAAGTGGGAAATCCCAAAAAATCTGACACAATCTTGTGCTGAGGGAGGCTGAAACGAATTCTTGCGTAAAGCACCAGACAACAGTTGGATCGCGGAGCTAGCAGTGCTGATCTGCATTATCTTTGAGGTTTTGAAACCAGGTGCAGCCAACCACGGCCTCTGGGGAGTGGCGTTTCATTGTGCTATGCTGCACGTTTCAATGACAATAAATAAACACTAATTATCATACTTTCCTACAGATACTTCCCACGGCCGCCTGCTAGCTGCCCGGCAACAACAGTCACATCATAGTGGAACAACAAGTAAGCGTGAAATTCACTGATTACTGCTCGTCATATCCACTGTATGCACAGATCCACAGGATGGAAGACAGGAAAAGAACCGTATTAGCCCGAGCCAGCGAGCGCTGTCGGACACTGTTTTGCCTTCTTTCCTGAAACCACAGTTTTGGAAGGCGAAACCTGGTTTCTCCCTCTGTCACAAAACACACAACAGCTCTTTGCTCACTCAGACTCATCTTGACAGTTCTGTAATGATTTACTGTATGGTGGAGCAACAGGATGAGGAGACTTCCAAACCCAGAGCCCATTTCCTCCCTGATGAAAACAAGCTTCCCCCATGGATGTATAACGAGACTTAACAGAATAAAGCACCTAGCAACAGGGAAATAAACACACTGGCATCAATGACGGCGAGTTCCTTTTTAGCTCGGCAATATACGGAAACATTGCAAGATATGCAATACTTCAATTGTGTTAATTGGATGATTTTTTGTGTGTTACTAAATTTCTAGCTATTGGAAACAGGACATGTGACAGTGTGTGACAATCATTTTATAACCGCTTCTATTTTATGCACACTTGTTAACGTACAGCCGTAGGCTTTACCTCTCTCAGACTTCAGTTTTTGTATTAAATGTTATTTAATGTGTGATTCCCGTTTGACTAAAGCACATACAGACTTTGTTATCAAACCCTGTGATAGCTTGGTGCACAAGTGTCTTTTTGAGGAAGTGCTCTGAGAATGTGAACCATGACAAAGTGACATAATGGTACTAAACTGTAGTCACATTAATCATCTCTTGGCACTCTTGGAATGTTATTATGACCCAGACAGTCTTATCTGTGTCATCAAAACCATAAATCAAATCTGACGATGGAGAAAGTGATGCATATCATAGAGAATTCTTGTAGTTAGACAGGGTTTTTCAAGAGCTACATAAAGTACATTACACTGAGTGTTAGGTACATCTGAGGACAATAGCATAAAGGTCAGTGAGACGTCTAAACCCACTTTCTTCAAGCTTCTTTGCACCGATTTCATATACTTATGGTAATTCTCAAGTCCCAAGTTGAAAGTTAACAGTTTCTTTCATTGATTTTAGCCATTCTCATACAAAATGAGTTATGTATAGGGCTGTACATGTCTATTGATTCTGCTTAAACCCAGTATTTCTGCACAGCTGCAAATAAGATCAGGCTACAATAATATTATTAGTATTATACTATTTATAGAATTTGATCCCAGTGGTGACTGCATGGGACTGTTTCCAACTTGCGTGATCATCATTGAGCGTTAAAAAACACCTACATGTATGTATGTTGTCAAAACTGATAAGTATGCTGATTTGAATTTCTAAAAAAGGACTAATTTAATCCCATGAATTGCTTTATTCAAATCGAGAATTTTGTTTGAGGATTTTCTTTTTTAGGGTGATGACTCCATAAAATATAATGACAGACATTTGACGCTTCATTCAAAATCCTCAATAATGGCTTCTAATGTAAAAAATAACATTCGCTACAGCTCTAGCAACGTATGCTATATATACCTATACAGTAAAGTGGCACTAAAATTCTTCTCTCTGTGACATGGAATATTGAACATGCAAGCCTTCCTCGAAAAATGAGAGTAAACAACAATCATGTATCATTTGTACCGAGGAAACCTTTGTTGTTTGGTGGGTGATTTTAGTTGTAGTTTACATGTACTGTGAGGCCCGATTGTTTGATGTTTCATTGTGCATCCATTACCCACAGTAGATTACATGCAGCTGTGGGCCAGGGCTATTTTAGGACTATTTTCCCACGATTAAAGCACAGAGGCTCTTTTCGGCTTTGAAGTGGTGATGGAATGACAGGACATGCAAACCAGGCTTTGAGTTTTTCTGTCAACATGTTTTACAGCTTGGGAAGTGTGCGTGCTTCGCTTCCATTTGTTTGCGTCTCACGCTGAAGCTACTCTTCTTCACACTTGACTGCAGAAAATGGACTGCGCTTGGCTAGACCTCTTGGCTGAAAGTCATCGGAGAGGATCTGTCTTCTTTTTTTATTCGTCTTCTTCAAGGTAAAATAAAACACTGTTCCATCTGAACCGGGTGAACTGATTTTAGACTTGAGCGATGCCTGTAAAAAACGCTGCTCTTTCTTTGTATTACAAAACAACTAAAGGCGTTCCTTTGAGCGATGCGTTGGCCTTCTCGCAGATGGACTATAAGCGTTGTTTTCTTGGTCGACCTCAGCTGAATCCCTGTTTACTTTTCTTTGAAGGAAGTATTAAGGAACAGAGGGATTCCATTTAAAGTGCTCCTAATGCTGCACTAGAATTTTAACACACTAAAGGGCCCCCAGAATACCAGGGTCTTCCTTTTGTCTAATGGGAGAAGCAGAGGATCAGTTGATGAACTTGGCATGCTCAAACCAAAACTAATCTGCAGACTTCTGCAGATTCTGTGCCATACACTACACAGCCAGGAAGGACATGTGTAAACCATTAATTGAGAGAATCTCTGTAACAACACATAATTCAAATGGTTCTTCAGTCCTTTATTGAAATATGGCACAGTCACTTTCTGATGAGGAATTTAAGCCTACATGTTTGAACAAGTCAAAGACCTGATTTCTGATCTCCTCACAATCTAACTGCGACTAAACCCTCAGTTCTATTGATTTGCATCAGACGTGTTTATTGTGGTCTAAAATGTGATGCTACGCGGTAAGCTAGACCATTCCTTCCTATTAAAATGCACTCCATAAAATTAAGGGAATCATTATAGATCCAATGTCACGCTAGCCACCCAGCGTCCTCTAATTATAATGCCACTGACAAGACATGCAAACCGATGCTATCGTGCAAGAAACATCATGCTTAATTCCATCTTTTTAATGTCCCTGAACTCCTCACAGGACCTCTGAGGCACAGCATCTGCTGTAACAGAAACACGGAACTGTTTTAAATCAGCAACAGGAGTTACAGCGCATAGGAACCAAATACAGCGATCAGGCTTTCTCTTGTCGATTAAAGATCTTTTTGTCTGCTCAGCACCCTGTGAAAAGCAGCCTCAGCTTCACATGGTGACACTCTACACGCTACACATTCTTCAAACAGGCTTAAATACACACTGGTGGGTAAAAAAAACCAAAGTATGCGTTCTGTTGCTGAGTTAGGAAATCCATAGATTATGTTTTCGCGCATGTGTGTGTGTGTGTGTGTGTCCATGTGCAGTGTGTGCATGTTACCTCTGCAGAGTGAGGCTGAGATCGCCTGTGCAGGCCTTAATCTTGTTCTGGGCCTCTAGGTGATTCATGCTGTCTGTGGAAATGCCATTAATGGACAGAATGATGTCTCCAACGCTCATCTTGGCCTTGGCTGCCTTGCCTCCATCAGTGAGCTGCAATGACAAGTAGAGAGTGTTGACAAAGCATTTAGTTCCATCAACTCTGACTCTATTTGACATCCCGCTGCATTGCCATTTGATCTTTAGGGTTTGCGTCTGCAGTTTAAAACAAAATGAACGAGAGAAAAGAGAAAATCTTGTGTATGTGTGCTGTGTTGATTTACTGCTTGTAATCACCAAGTATTGTGCTCTCCTTTCCGTTTCCTGTCTTATGTAACTGTTGTCAGATAAGATAGGCATCTTATTCTTTTCACAACATCGCGCAAACATCCATGGGACAGCCACCAAAACGGCCCGTTGAAAGAGCCAAAACATTCCCACAATGATGACATTTGAGTATCAATCGTGAAAACTATCCAGTTACTCACATACTTGTACTTCGAAAGAGCACCACTGCCAAAGAATACAGCATCAGGTGGTAATGGTTATGCCTCTCCCAGCTCTGCAAATCTGCATTTGGGAAACCTAAGACTCTTCAGCTCTCCCTTGTTGATCATCTCGAGCTCCGTCAGAACAAAGTGCAGACTGAATGCCTCTAAATTGTAATCTTCCGTTCTCCCCTCAGAATTTAAGGGTACGCCACGTCAGTTGCTTTTGTTGGGTTTCTTGAGGACATTCAGAGGCATGGATCCACTCCGGGGTTTTAGATGCTGTGTGCTTTGTTATTGTGGTGCTGAAAGGTGCACAGCTCATGTGGGTTTTCCTTCACTTAATGTATTTGGTTTGATCTCTTGTCTGTCTGATCACACTCCTTCACGTTCTAAGCCCTTATATATGAAGAAAATGCTGTATTTCAAACTCTATGTATAAATTAAACATTATATTGGAAAAGTGAGGAAAAGCTCATTAAATATTTATATAATATCAAAGCATTTACTTTATAGCTTCCATACATGGTAGCAAGGGCTTAAAAGCCTAAAGGTCTTCATCACATCTTCTATCCCTTTCACCACGCCGAGACTCACATTTAACCCGCAGTGAGTAACGTAATAAAACCATGACGATGAGATGACTCTCCCTCAGGTGTGGTGATCGAACGCTGATTACACAAGGCTGCGCACACCTCATCAATCACTCTGCGCACTCGCAGCACACCTGTGCAGCCATGCTGGCAGCGAACACGGGAGCGCAAAAAGAACACGCTGGCTTTGTCACGATCGTCTTCGTCTCGAGGCCTCAAACATTCGAGCGGAACAGGGACACGGGTAGCGCACACGTGCACGCAAAGTGGCCGCTTAAGTGAGGCCCATGAATGTGCTGAGAGGAAAATGAAGATGCATCTTCAGTCACGCGCATGCTTGAGAGCAGTTATTTGTATGAGCCAGCCCAAATTTAGACAGATAAACACAAAGTAAGACATCCTGTATTTCCACTGCAGAAGAATGCATTCACGTTAGCTCACTCCAAGTCGACTTTCCCGTCATTTTAAAAAAAGGAGCCAATGAGACATTGAGAATGTGCCACTGTGTTGACCCTCATAATGAAACCGCAAAGGGGTGGCAGGGAGGGAGGGAGGGAGTGAAAGAATGAGGAAGTGACAGTGACCGGCCCATTCTCTCTGGAGCAGCGGTCTCCTCGTGTCATTATCGAGCAGATCAGTAGCGGGACGTGTGGAGCGCATAGCTGAGGCTGATGTATGCATGCCGACGTCATGGAAACCCATGGTGCAGCCACATGCTAAGTGTTACTCACAAAAGGGGCAGGGTATTCGCCACTCACGCGTGAACAAAGCTTCAACTGACTCACTTGACTCAGTGTCCGGCAGGGACTCGCAGACACACCTGCCAGCATTTACCGAGTCTGCCCTGACTCATTCCCTTTCAATAAAACAACTCATCGCTCTTCGACGCACGGGCTAGTAAAGACAGCACTATTCAGAGATCACTGGCATGTGCTGGCTCCGCCGAGCTCTGCTAGACAGCTCCAGAGGTCAGTGGCAGAAAAAAAAAAAGCTGGGGGTTGTTGAATGAACTCATCCAGAAGATTTCTTTTCAATCTCCCTGTGTCTCCCTGTCTGCAAGCCTTTGTGTGAGTGTTTGTGTTTGTCAGAGAGGAAGTGAGGGAGTGAGAAAGAAATCTGACGTTATCTCCTTGTAGGGATGTGAAAATAGACAATAGTAGGCAGCTCTATATATGGTAATTCCTAAAAAACATGCACTATATCAAGACATGAAGAGAGGACTCTTGTAACATTCTTAGAAAAATATGTATTTTTTTAATACGTGGCTAACAATGTTTAATGCTTCGGTCCGCAGCGAACAGAGAGCGCTTTATCAAGCCAAGCCCCTTTCAGTCAAACACTGTCTTTCTCACATGGATACAAAACAAATACATGTTACAGTAAGAATCCCTGGCATCCGCAGTCTATAAATATAAATCAAGAGAGGTCTGAGGCACTCGTGACGGAGAGCAGATAAGTAATGAACTGGAACTTTGGCTGTGCTGCTCTCTCAAGAGAGCAGGATGTTTCAGCAACGCATCAACCACATCACCCTATTTGTGCACTTAATCAAAAATTTGCAAAGCACACATTACTATTTTAAACCTAGGTCAAATTTTAAAAAAAAGAGCGATCCAGGGCAGTTTCACACAGTATAATTTTGAAGTTTAATTCTGAGAGAGAGAGAAAAAAAGGCTGCTCGGTGGGACTTGTGTGACAGTGTTAGTTTGGCAGATTAGAAGGACATTTCCGAATGAATGAAGTGTCTTTCCAACTGCGTTTACATGAATGGGATTCCAGCCACATAATGGTGTGGCTGCTGTGCTGCTGTGGTCCTCTCCACGCTGCTGATTTTACTGCTGTGCAGTCACTGGTAATGACTGGTTGTTTCACACTACACTTGTAAGTGCCTCTGCTCCTACAAATGTAGCTTACAGATTACAGAATATTGCACAATACTTGGCAGATCCATCTTGAGGCTTCTATTTAAATCC
This sequence comes from Chelmon rostratus, assembly GCF_017976325.1. NCBI lineage: Eukaryota > Metazoa > Chordata > Actinopteri > Chaetodontiformes > Chaetodontidae > Chelmon > Chelmon rostratus. Next base: position 13,013,176 of record NC_055676.1, on the reverse strand, counting down.
TATAGCACACTGGAGATTATAACATTACAGCTAAAAAGCCCCTTAATTTATTGTTGCTACAAATGCCTTTGTGGAAGAACTCCGTCTTCGCTTTATTGTAAAGAGATGAAAAGAAATTCAGAGGGATTTTGTACCAGACGAACTATAAAAACACAAGAAGTGTAGCAGAAGCCTAGAAAAATTAACAGTCCATTGCCTCCATGTGTCTTCCATTTGTCACTCAGCCATAATCAAATACAGCCTCAAAAGCAAAAATGTAAAAAGATTTAGATGTTCACTCAGTCTTCAGCTAATCCACAATAAGGCAATAAACTAACAAATAAAAGATAAAGGATTCTATAAGATTCAACACAGAGATTTTGTTTAGCGTAAGAGCAGCTTTGTAAAGTAGTTCATGAGGCTAAATTCATGCGATGCACTGCCTCTCCAGAAAAACTCTCTGTTCAGTAGAGTGAGCTGCTGCCAAAACTCTGAACACACTGGAATTCTTTACTAAACAGATCAATGCTGTGTTTTTAAACAACTGATTCGCAGTTACGGCGTAACGGCAAACATTTTCAATTTCTCTCAGAACCTCTCTATGGGAGAATTTTGCTTCCATTTACAGTACTTCCATTGAATCTAGCCACATTTAAGTTAAGGTAACACACTTAAGATAACACTTCAGCACTTGTGGGATACTAATCGTCTTGCATGCTGGTGTAAGTACCCGCCTTCAGTGAAATTATGTAGTAGGGATGAAGGCTGTGGTCATTTCATATTTCAGAAGTCATGTTACAGGAAGCGCCTTGTGGTGAGGACTGGAAGCCTGCGAGATGCATGTCATGTCTGTGTATGGTAGACTAAGATAGAGGCCCTTATATGGAAAAGACTTGGGCCTAACATTATGCCATCACAAGCACACAAAGCTAAAGCAGTTTGACTTAGTCTTAACCAGAGGCGGTTCAGTAAACAGGCGGCACACTTACAGCCATTTGCTGTGCCTGTGTCACGTGGGTTTCGCCACTTCCCCGCCTCTGTAGGAGGCTGGAAGCGGGTCCTGAGTCGATTCACTTCAGTGGGAGAAGTGAATGCGAGCACAGATTATGGCATTTTGGACACATATCTAGTGCAATGTGTCCAAAATGGCCAAGCTTTGGAACAACTTGTCCGTCTTTTCTTTCAAAAGGCAGGTAGACAGGTAGGTAATAAATTAGCCACCAATATTGGCTGTCACATTTCATACCAGCTGCATAGGCTTCAATGAGCTAGCTGCTGTCGTTTGTTATGGAACATCTTTGCTTTTTAGCTGAGTGATGACTTCACAATGTTGTCTCTGACTTTTGAAGCTCATCACACAGTGTCCTGTTCCCCGTCCAGGAGGCAGGACTGTGGTTCCTGCACGCATTCAACCTGCTAAGCTCATCATGAAATAGATTACCCTGCTGGATCTCTGGGATGATTCTGTCACAGGACATGAGACAGGACAGCGCACAGTAACCTGCTGGGCTAGCACAAGCAGAAGCCATTAAGTACAGTTCATCGTCAAGAGACGTCTCCTCTTTTTTTACGCTTGCACACCTGCAATGCCTTGCTCACTTCAAACAGTAATGCGGCCGATATATGAGAAGGACAGCAATGCACCCTACAGCGGTTGGGAGGGGACTAAACAGCAAGTCCTCTTTTTTACCCCAAGCCAAACATGCGAGCCACTTGAGCAGAGGTAGCTCCGCGGTTGTCATGGTTTGACCCCAGTCTCTTACTACATCAATCAAGCTGCTGGAAAACACGAGATGCCAAGCAGACCTACATACGAGCTCTTAGTCAAATCGCCATGACGACGCAAACAAAACAACACAAAGCAGGACCAATCCGGCGCTGAATGCTGAATGCTCTTTAGTCAGGTCAGAAACAAACCCGGGCTGACGAGTACCGCTGAGGCAGATGATATGAAAAGGTTTTCAGAGATGGTGCGGTTTGAGCCAAGAGCGAGTGCTGGTTTCCACTTCCATCCACGATTCAGCCAACTCTCCTGCAGGGTTTGAAGTGGACCTGTTTCGATTCGGCCAAACGTTGTGACGATTGTAAAGTTTCGCCTACTGTTTGGATGGCAAAATGTTCTGGCTGTGTAATTTATTAACGAGCGGGCTGACACAAAAAGACGTTACCACAAGTTCACCTCCTATTAGCATAATACACAGTTTCTCTGCTTTCCAAAAGCTGCACCATGAACACATAGGTTCACGGAGGTTACAACAACAAAACTTACAGAGCCACTCGAATACCAACACATATTTTGCATGACTGCAAAGGTAATTTTTACTTTCGATGAGTGTGGTAACTGTTAAATGGACTGCATTTATATTGCACTTAAATCCAGACAGCTGTCCAAAGTACTGTACTTTACAATGCTGTTATGACTGTGACTATCAGCCGTGGTGAGGCCTTAAATCCTGCAGACCTTAAAAAAACAGCGATAATGATAGGTTGCAGTCCAAGCTGCAACCATAACAACAGATCATGTGTGGATCAATAGTGGCCTATTGCGTCTCTGAATTCATTGGATTGCTCCGTTCAATATCTTTTATCAAATAAAAAAAAAAGAGTGATCTAAATCACAATCAAGTGACAGCTTGGTTATTCTTTATAGCTCTGCCATATAAGATTAGGGAGATAGAAAGCAGATGTCCTGAATACAACTCTAGACAGACCGAAGGGAGATCATACTGGGATCAAACACATACTGCAGATAACAGTTTTTTACTAAACCCATATGTAACCTGAACACATCTTTAGCACCCTGCACGGAATCACAGATTATTAAATATACTTGTGAAGTGTGTATACACAAGGCTATAAAACACTGGATAAACATAACTGGTTTCTGTCAAATTCCAGTTCCCGTGTAAAAACGCTCAAGAGATTTTAACACAAGAGACAGATCAAGAAATACACACAAACTGTTTGGCAGCGCTGCAGCACAGTTCACAAGATATCGGTCTCAATGATTTTCTGAAATGCCACGGGGATTTTTTCACTGCTTGATTTTATTTTTTCTGGACCTGAGCTGAGCCAAAAGTTATGGCTCAATGTTCGACAGAGCGGGCCAGATTATACTTTATCCAATAAGCTCCACACATGATACAAGCTTCTTTCTGTATTAATTGTAAATCAACGCCAAATATACAATAAACCATATTCACACGGCTGGCAAATCACGCTCAGGGTGGGAAACTCAAATGCTGCTATCAAAAAGGATAGCGTCGTTCCACTGTGTTCCAAGATGCAAGTCGTATGAATGTTGTGAAAATGCAAACGGTTATCATTTCATTGCTTCCTGATTGATCAGCAACTGAAAGGACAATGGAGGGACATCGGTACATCAGTACGTGCATCTTCTGAATTGCTAATATTTTAGTCATGTCAGTCTAATTATTTAATCCTGAATTTAAAACATTATTATTTACCAAAAATAAACATTACTACTGTAAGGTTAATAATATTAACCTACTATTACTTAGTGTGTTGCAACTCAGTGTGGGGCTGCAAGGCTCTGCTGGATCCTCCTCTCTTAAAACGAATGCACAAAGAGCACCATTTACCCCTAGTGTTGATGTGGGTTGCCCAGATACGCTACATCATCGCATTCCTCCTCCGAGAGTGAAAGTAGCTTCACCATATTAACACATAATGCTGGTGCCTGAAGAAGAACTAATCTGGTGGCCCCTGAGCCGACTGCAAACACGGAGCTAAAATTAGCCTGTTCGGTGTTTACTTAAAGTATCACATGCCACTAAAACAACAATCAGATGGCAAGATAAGAGGGGGAAGTGAGGGGTCGGTGGGAAAAGAGAGGGAAATGTTACTGTGCTGACCCCCAACTGGCCTACAGCAACCAGACATTTAGGTTGCTGACAGTTATTAAGTTATCACTTTAGCTTTCGTCCTGATAAACTTTTCTTATGTAACAGTGTTTAGAATAATGTTAGTTGAATGAATTTATCAAGATAATGAAGATTAAAGACAGGGTTTACGCCAGTCTTATGTTTTTCACTGTTTCATGAGCAATGCAAAAAAAATTGAATTGAGTGTGAGTTTCCCATGTGGAAGCCTGTCAAGAAATGCCTAAAAAGGAGCTGGACGAAGCACAGATGACGGGGACGGGGGCAGAGTCCGGGGGGACAGGACCGGCCCACATAACATACAGAACCGGGCCTTTGCTCCATAAGTCATCCTTATGGTACTGGGTGGTCTCACTTCAAACAATCCAGCTGCAATGTTGAAGGTTTTGTCTTCGACTCAAACGCTGTTCTTCTCTCTAACCTTTTTACCACATAAAACACCTGCAGTGTCCGATACAGTGCAATCCAATTCAACGACCCCGCAATTAATAATGTAACTTTCAGACTCTGTCAGAACACTGCTAATTCATCTCTGTGGTTATTTCTAAGGTTAAACTGTGGTGTGTGCAGTATGATGACTTTTGAACGTTTATTTTGTCAGCATTGCTGCTCACAGTGTGAAACCCAACTCAATATCACACACAATATGACTTATGGTATGCACTCCACCACATATTTTGATTTTGTGTTATTGCTAAGCCAAAACCAACTATTCCTAAAAAAGGCATCAAGATTACAGGCTGTGGTTGTCTTGTAAGTAACCAGCCTTATATACGGTACTGTGCTGTGTGTAATCTTTGGATCAGTTACATATGGTAAGCATATGTAAAGTTATTACATCATTATTCCATGGTAATCTCATCCATCTAAGCTAAATAAATATAAGCTTTAATGTGATACCAACAGATGCATATTCTTTACTGCAAATTCGGTCTATTTAGCATTGTGGGTTGCTAATGAACCTTAAAATAGGCCAGTGGTCTACGCAATCTTCACTCATCTAATGAAGGAACGGAAGTAATGGTTAAACCGCTGGCAGATGTTTCCACGTATGTACCTTCCACTCACTTACTCCTCCCTTCATACAGTTACTCCTTTAACTTACACTTGGATACACTAGTCACTGCAGATTACTCAGATGGAGTGGTGATCTTACAACTATTATATTCAAGAAAACATATGCATCAAACTTTCCTGCTTTGCCACGAGAAAAAGATGTCCGCCAGGCTTTATTTTGGCTGTGTCTTCTGTGACATTAGGATTTGGAAGATGCACAGACAAAAGGGACACTTATTCCTGGCGTCTGGACAATGAGAGGAAATCTGAGCCATTCGTGGTGCCATTCGCTGGTCGTGCGCTGGGTTGAAAATATGTCACAGGAATGGTACTAACCAGTAATGTGATGGAATGAAAGGCCGTGAGAGTCATGTTGCCTGGCTCGGCCGTGCTGTGGCATGCTCCAGACCACTCATGACTCAGCAACACAGGACTGCTGGTGGACACAGGAGGTATTCAACACTTTTATGGCCCATGGAGCAGAAATGATGATAACCGTGCTATAACCATACTTTAAAACCATAGCTACCATATGACACGCACTTGTGATTTTAACGGGCTCAAGGCCTCTGCTGGGCTTTTTTGACACCTTACCCAACTCACCTGTCCCATTTCATTTTAAGCTCTCTTGTAAAAACATGACATGGCTCACATCACAATTATGTGTCAGGTGCACATCTGCTTTTTATTTGCTCTGTGTGTTTCACACAGTGTGCTTATTGCACAGTAACAAGTGAAGAATCATTCTTACCTCTCATGAAGTGAAACTGCTTTGAGCTGTTAAAATTTTGGACAGATGTTGTGTTTTATACATATATATATATATATATATATATATATATATATATATATATATATATATATATATATATATATATATATATATATATATATATATATATATATAAACCTAATCAGGTGACAAATATGCTTCTTTGATGTTCTGTAATGTTTTTTAGATACAATGTTAACATGTCTACTGACAGCTACATGCCTCTATGACAACATTATGTCCTGCGTTCCATTATTATCATAGTGGCAGGGGCATAAAAATAGTCTAAGCAGCCATGCTGGCCTTCCCTTCTCTTAGAGTAACAATGTCCTAATGCAGACAGTCATATTTTCTCTTGAGAAAAAAAAAGACACTTCTCCTCCCCCATTTGCAACTTTCAAAATTCTGTAACTGATCCAGCCAACAACAAATAAACAGTCACTGGCCTTAATCATGACACTGAGATTACAATTACATAACAGGAAGCAGCAGGATCTGAATAACAGAGCTCATTCTGCAGCAGCCAGAGTTGTTGTCAAAGCAAAGACTGCGCTGGTAGAGGACAAGCTCCCTACATTTAATCCTGTTAGACAAGAAGCTATGTTAGTATAATTGAGACACTTCAGATGCCCTTGGGTTGAAAAAGGCCGCTACTTGACAAACCAACAGTCCACTGCAAACTCCTTTTGATTTGTGCAGCTATCAAAATGTTTTGCACTGCAACATAAACATAAACAGTGTGACTATGCATAGGGTGAGGCTGAACCACTCTCATAAACAGACCTGATTTTCAAGCCCTCCAGCAGCCTTTCTACCAGCTGAGGCCACAACAGAACCTGGTCAGTCGCAGCCAAACCCCAGTTTGGGTTTATGTGGCCCAGAGTCCCAAATAGTTATTACAGAGCCACTGTGGCTTTCTCGAGTTTCAGTCTGATGGGCTGTTTAAGGACAGGTTCTTCTGCCTCCAGTGCAGATCCAGTACTCACAGTCTCCTGTGCCTCGCATCAGGACTAACACCAGGGAGAAAGACCAGGACACTTAGCGCTATCCCTCATCTGAACGACCAAAATGACAGCAGCCGTTAACAGCTATCGGCTTAATCCTCCAAATATATCCTGAAAGGCCACCAGAGAGATGCAACAGAGTTTTTTTTTTTAAATTGGCGGATGTTGTGGTTATGGTTCAGTTACGCAACATTATTATGACAATAGTCGTAGCCTTGACGGGAGACCGTCAGAGGCCGTGAACTGTTAGAGAAGGTGTCTCAGAGGTGACTGTCGTGGAGTGAAGGGTACATAAGTGGTGTGTGTGTGTGTGTGTGTGTGTGTGTGTGTGTGTGTGTGTTCCACTCACCCGTGAGATGGTGAGGGGCAGACAGAAGTCCTTCCCTCCTTGGAGTCTGAAGCCCCAGGGGGCAGGGCCAGCCAGGGAGACAGTGTAGCTGCTGCTCATGATTCACCTAGAGACAGAAGAACAGAGACTTTACACCCGATTGTGCCTGGATCCATAATAACAGGCACATAATCCAACAAGAGACTCCATACTGGCAGAACAAACATCACAGATACAAGAGAAGAATAAAGGGGAGAGTAAGGGAATAACAGGAAAAGGAGGATGTAAACAAACAGCATATCATGCACAGTAATATATACTTGTGCAGCCGACAACTGGCATTATGAAAAGATTACTATTTTCAAGGTAGAACACTGCAAACTGCAAATTAAGCTTAACCCAATCAGACACATTCATCTACTGAGTCTATACCAAAAGTCTGCCACTGCTTGTTTTCCATCATTGTGTGCAATGAAATTGTCAGCTAACATCTGAACTACTGTAAAGAAGATTCGCTCAACATCTTACCAGACCTGTTGGGGCTATTGTCAAGGTCTTATACCTTGCTAAAACTTCTAAACTCCTAAATCCAGTCTACTAACAGTTGTCTTCTGAAGCTGCTAGCTCTCTGCTGACAGCTTTATAGCAGGACCCAGGTCCTGGCCAATGCCATTTACAATGGAGTTAATGGTGAGTGTATAATATATCAGGTACAGTATATCCTCTGAAGTGCTATTTGACAGATACACTGAACTGGCAAACAAAGACATAAGACATCATCTATAATGAGGTGAGGATTGCAGGATTTATAATGCAACAGGAAGTGAAACTGAGTAAGAGATAAAGTCCTTTAACGCACACCTCAGAATGGACTAACCAGCTATACCATGGCCATTTGATAAAAATTCCCCTATTTTACCGAGCGTTTTAGACTTTAGAGCAGAGAAGCATTAAATGCAGCTGATACACATCATCCAGCGAATCGGAAATGGGGCTTGCACAAAGCCACGATAAACACTGACAATCATCTGTTTACCGTTAAAGAATCTCAGATCAGCAACTCTGGAGCTGCACTTTGGACATGTCATGTCAATGTCCCCACACTGAACCTACTGCCTGAGAAAAATATGTTCTGACGAAAGGTACCCAGACTGAGACGAAGTATGTTCTTCTAAAATAAGAAAACAACAGGTCATGTATGCCAGCCTACTGTAGATAGACAATGACACTTCTTTACACACAAGTAAAAAAAGGCCATATATCATTATATATACATGATATCCCAAGGAAGACACGGCCTATCTTGCCACTCTGGGTTTAGAAATGGTGATTAAGAGCTTGAAACCTTGCTAAAAAAAAATATCTTGCTTGCACTCACATCTTGCCCTGGGCAGATCTTCCATTTCCGTAATTTTCGAACATTTCAACCGCCATGTGCACCATCATCTACATTACCTCATGGATGGATACGAACGCAATATCCTAATCGCACATGTATGCATTCAAATTAAATGGACAGTTCCAAAAAGTGAGACACAGCTAAGACTATTTGGTGCAGTAAAATATTTCATGCACTATTGAGTTTCACCAGTTTAAGCCCTGCCTGCCATGCATTCCTTTTCCCCCTGAAAAACCGAGGCTGAAAGCTATTTATTGGAAGCGAGACTGAGGTTAAGTGCAGTCACATGTTAAAATTTAGTGCATTATTACATTTATTAGGTTGGTGATTGAGGAAATTGGTATACCATATTTGCAGAATGCACTTTACTTTCTGGTCTGGTATGAGCATTCAGCTAACGGGCTGTGGTTCAGAGAAAACCACACATCATGTGGAAATGTATCACCTTTGCCCTGCCCAACAGGAAGGGTGAGTGTTGACATGAAAACATGACATCAAAGGCTAGCTCACTAGCATTATATGGCATGTACAGTACATTGCAATTACATGGAAAAGGGGAAATACTGTATAAAAGCAAAGCAGTCTAACTTTGAACAGACGGGTGCATTGTTAGTGGTTATCAGAACTTACTGCGTAGTGCAACTGAGAACCAAAGAAAACTAAAGCTTACACTGATGTGATGGCCTAACAGTCTGGTGTTTCTGTTGAACAAATTGGGAAAGACAGTAAAGGAAACTGGGGGTGAACTGATGGATTTCATTTGGTGTAGAACTTTTTAAGTTTTAAAGGGTAATGCCGATGACAGATGTTTGAATATCGGCTCTTTTATTTCTGGCTTTGGGGAAGAGGATTTCAATTGTAAAGAACATAAACTACGGCTTGAAGAACATGTGCAAATGTGACTTCTTAAACGATGCAATTTCAATGCCTGCTTTGATAAAGAGCACAAGAAAAGCTGAAGAAATATTCACACATTTGTGCGCTGGGCAGTGCAGAGGAAACATACTTTTCTGGTGACTATTTCATGAATAATAATGCCCTGTCATTCCAGAGGCATGTCATTTTGAGGCTGTAAGTCATGCTGCCGTCACAGATTCCCTCAGGGACGCGGCAACACCTGCTGCAGCCTGTCACCTGGTCAGAGGCAAACACCAAATCAGAGGGCTGGCCTACATGCCGTCGCACCATCACGCCTGGAGGGGAACAGGCTCTTTAAAAAGAGAAGCCGCAAAAGGGTGCGGGGGGGCGGGGAGAAGAAATAAAATCACGTGTGAAAGTGATAGGGAGGAGGCGAACACCTGGAAAGCACAGAGAACATAGCTCTACTATTTATACAGCATACTTTCACAATCAAACTTACATACCCAAACACAAATACATGCACGTATGCATGCAGAATATGCAAGTCTATAATAAGGCAGCAACCAATTGAAGACAGCTGTCTCCCTCCTCAAGGTGACCTAGCGTTGAGGTGAGCCAAGACGCCCATTTTTAGGGAAAATTACAAGGCCTAAACCAGCATATGGCCCATAAATTGAAATAAAACGCATTCTATTCAACTTCCCATCATCATTATTTGAGAAGCGTCCTCGTACAGATAACTGCCTGAATAGTGATTAAGAACACGTGTTTAAGTACAAAAAACCTTAAGTTTATCATTCTTTACTACAATCCACCGCAGCTAAACCAACAGTCATGAAAGCAGCTGATGTCCTAACCTCAATATAAGGAACTCAATGACATCTTTCACACTTTTGCAGTCTTTGTTCAGCATTTCTTTTGAGTGGACGCCTCTGAGCTGACAATGGTGACAAGCCATTTGCTTTTTTACAAAGATCTCCGAGCCAAAATTCATAGCTTGAGGAACGGCCCTTGAGGGATACAAAGCATTGAATAGCTCTGTTACAACTATGTCACTTGTTCATAATGGATTCTTTAAGTATTAGATTTCACAGCCATATGGGTCTATCTCAGCAAAGGTACATAAAATACTGATGCTGAAACTTGGCTCACTCTCAAGTCACACTAGACCGTCCTATCAGTAGCGTTTCTTTTCCTAATATGGAGAGAACAAACATTACGCAGATCTCAAGTCTCTGCTTGTTTTGCAGTCTCTAATGATATCATGCATAGACATGAGCAGACACACCTTTTCTGTTACCAAACAGAGGAAAGCTGTTTAACTCTGCACACGCGTTTTATCAGCAGCGTTCACGTCGACCCTTCTCTCAGCTAGTTTGAGCATAATTCTGCTTATTTTCCACCTTATCTTTCAGGTTCCTGCCACAAGGGCACTTCATTGTGCGAAATATTTCAGCACTTTCACACCAAAAACAAGATTAAAGCACAGGCCTGTCAGCACAGCACAAATGGGGCCTGCTGGCCAAGTTATCTACAATCTCAGACATTTCTGCGTTCTTGTTGTAGGCGTTACGTTGGCTTGCTCAATCTAATCAGCAGGTAGATGCTGAGTTCAACGCCCCTTATTGCAGAAAAGCCTTCTTAATCGAGAATCAAACACAGGTCAACAGAATTGAGTACAAGGGTCATTTACTCCCCCGACCTCTATGCCCTTTCTGCTGCAAGTGTCAAGCTACAGCTGTGTCAGGTCATGCTTCCTGCAAGCAATCTTTAGTTATTGGGAAGAAAATGTCTCTAAGTTTTGGTGAACATGCTGTAGAGTGAATGATCTGCCTCTTCAGAGTTTCAGATGTCATGCTCATTTCTCAATGTTTCCTGGTGACATCATTCCAGGACATGTTGATTTCACAACGTGATGTAGCTCACTAGTCTGCATATTATTAGTCAATAGCAAAATTATATTTTATATGAATAAATATAAAACAAATGTTCAATTTTTGTTACACTACACCATCTTAAAAGCTAAAAAACAAACAAAACCTGTCTCACAGTAAAATGCATCGTTCAGTATCCTTGACTTGGCAGTTGCGAGTAGAACAACTTGTTCCAACCTGACTTTATGGGACACTTTTTATACGCAGGCTGATTACACATGTTTGGTGCGAAGCAACAGTTTAACCCCTGTGACACATTCTCACATCCAGTACATCTAAAACAAATTCTCCCCTTTTCAAATGCTTATCTATAATAAACTAAAGGGTCTTACCTCAGAGTGTCTAAGTCTAGACCACTAAACATAATCTAACTTCTAGGGGTGATACTCTGACAAGGTTTTACAGTGGTTTCTTTTTTAAGTCTCGGGACAAAGTGATAACTGGTTGTTACCACAGGTTGTCCTCACTCTTGTGTTTACTTTGAGGCCGTACAGTAGCGTCTGTACAATCCAGCACGCCGGCTTTTTTCTTCTCACGGAAACTCAACTTTAATTTGGTTGCCTCAGTGGGTGTGACACAAATCACATGTCTGACATTATAACTCCACTTTTCTGATGGATTTTTAGCCCACTTGTTACTGTTTAAAAGCCAAGTCGGTGAAACAGATGTGTAACTGCTCGGTGCGCTTGTGTTCTTCTAATTCCACCTTTGTAACAGGCAGATAAAGCAGTGAAATGATAACGGTAACGCGAGCAGTGGCTTTCCCCGTCTCAATATCTGAGAGATTTTGTCAGATGTACTGTGCGGTACTCACCTTGCCTTGTGAAGCCGGGTCTGCTGTTCAGAGAGAGAGAAGCGTGACTTTAGTCCGTTCAGTTCTCAGTTTCGAAGTCAACTGGACTGAGCGGAACTGAAACTTCCGCATATAAGCCAGCCCCATCTGGCTGCCGGTAGGAGGGTTCACAATAGTGTGTGTGAGGTTGTTGACTGGAGCCAGCACGGCAGCAGGCGTGGGCCTGCCGCACCGTGGGAGAGTACAGGTGAGTCCAACCAGAGCTAACACTCAAATGTCCTTCTGCTAGCTACAACTGCAGCAGTTTTAAGGCTAACGCAAAGCACAAAATGCAAGCTAGCCCTCCCAGGGGCGAATGATAAAACCCTGCCACAATATGCAAAAAGTGCCAAATCACTCCCTATCTGAAAGTTGGTAAACTCTCTCAGGTGTCCACGAATATGGCTTTGCAGCAGTTATCGAGTCAAACAAGCCTCAGCTTGCGCCACATCGTCGGTTTTAGATTTCACACTTTTGTATTGGTGGTTAGCTCACATTTGAGTCACCAGGCTAGCTCGGCTAACTCGACCGTTAATTGTTTTTCTAACTGTTTTGAAGCACTGAATAAAAACCTGTGGCTGGGTGTTCCACAACGTCACATTTCCTTTAAATAATTATACATCCAGCTGGAACACACTTACTCCCCACAGCTGCGCATAAATAATGTCTTTATAAATCATATTTTTGCTGAAGATGGTAGCCGGAAGTGAGGTATTTTAGCTTGGTGTTAAATAAGAAGCTTTCCCCATTATATTTGAAGATATTAAGCAAAAGAACATTTGATTAACTTTCTGATGATGGAACAATCACTATTGATTGTACCTCTGTAAGCTCTCAAATACACCCTTTTCACAAACAATTGCCTCTCTGGAACCCCTCAAAAATCACATACTTGTGCTACTTGTTCCTTCCTGCATGATTCAATGCAGAAATCACTCTTAAGTGCCTCCATATTTGATCTTAATAAGTCTCATGAAGTGTAAAACTTTACTGTGTGATACTTGCCCAGGATTGGATTAATCTTGTGCTAAAATCAATTAATTAAAAATGTTTGCATTGGTATTTTTGAGTCAAGAAAAGCTCTGTCAAGTAAGGAAGAAAATTGTTAGTTGTTGTTAGTGGTAGTTGTAGAATGTATGAGGTAGATGTGTTTGCATGATGTTCTGGAAAAATATTTTAACATGTGACAGGCATCAGCTTTCCTTGATCAATGAACAATGATGTCGTGCTTCCCGCTAAATGCCTCCTGTATACAGGACAGACAAGTCACATGGTCATGTTATTTCTGAGTGTGCTGGTGTGTAAATAAAATCCTGAACAAATATAAGTGGTATTTTATTGTATTTGTTTTCCACTACATAGTTACTGTGATCGGGTAGGGAAGCAGGTTTCAGGGTTTCACCTGATTTTAGTGGCATGGTGTTGGCATGCTCTCTAGTGGTCAGAAAAGAAAGTGCACGCCTCACGGCTCATACATATACTGTGGGTTTAAACCACTGTGCAATTTATGGCCTCGGGGTAGGGAGTGTAGTGTTAATCCCTCTCTCCTCCTTTCAGGTTGCCACCTGAAAATTTGTCACTCATCTGGTGTCATCTAGCTCAAGGCTGAGGTTTTCATAAAGCCAACATAAGGCAGTGACATTAAAAAAACAGGGACTGAAAAGTGTGAGCCATCAAAAGTTTTAATTAACACAGAAAAACTTTGCTAGTCAGTGATGATAGGCATTTACCTTTGCTCACTACATTCCTGGCTTCACTGTGCTTTTTACTGCTCTCTCAAGTTGTCACTCACTTCACTGAGCTTCGGTCACCAACTCATGCCTCGCCAATTCTAGAACAATCAACAACATATGACTCAAAGTATCCATTGTAATTAACAAGGTCTTAAAAACTAAGATTTGAGAAAAGTGGTTTCTTTGACCTCTTCTCTAGCACCACCATCAGGCCAGTATTGAGATGTACAGAAAAATATCAAACAGTAATTGGGAGATTGATACTGCAATTGCTCAGTTTCATGCTACCCATCGGATGCAGATTAGTCATTTAAATGAAAAATCAATCAACACAAAATTATTCTGCAAATATTTTGATCAAAACTGTTTAGTTCTAGATTTTAAGCAAAAATAGCTAGAATCATTCCCAGTTTCAAAGTCCCTTGGACTGTAGGAATTTGCAACAGATATTTTTCACAATTTTCTGACTTTCAATAGACAAAACCATTATCAACGAATTAAGACAATAATGGGCAGATTAATTGAAAAGGAAAAAATAGTTTGTTGCGGTCCTATTTCTCATGTTTAATTAGATTCTTTGTCTGGTCTTCTACTGAACGTGAAGCCTTAAAGTAGTTTAAGACAATGTTAAAAAAGTAATATTCATTCATATTAAAGGTCCAGTGTGTAAGATTTAGGGTAATCTGTTGGCAGAGTAATGGCAGAAATGGAATATAATATTTGTGAGTATTTTTTTTATTATTGTATAATCACATGAAAATAAGAATTGTTGCATTTTCATGACCATATTTAGTTCTTTGTATCTACACAGAGAGTGGATCCTACTCCAGAGTCCACCATGTTGCCCAGAATGGACAAACCAAACACTGACTCTAGAGAGCACCTTCTGCGTTTTAGCGTTGTTAGTGCATTGTTAGAGGAAGGGTATTTATTGGTTGCAATCTGCAGCCTCACCGCTAAATGCTGCTAAATCATACACACTGAATTTTTAGTATCAATTAATATTATTTTGTAACTTTGTTTTTAATTGACTTTTTTGTTTTAAGGAAATCACAATACTGGGTATTTCTGATATGTAGTGCATGCTTTTATTTTTGCATTATGATATTTTATAACATAAATATACATTTATTTATTTTACACACTAAAAGTCATGGCCTACCCCGACAGATTACCATTAACTGTTGTGTGCTTTCTGCTGCATAGAGCTTTCTTTCAACTATATGTGTACCATGTCAATATATGGTTAGAAACTGATGGAAAGCCCAGCAGCAAAATCCCCCCGTGCATGTTATTGAACCAGCGAAGTGTACTCGTCCTTTATGTAAGGCTGCAGTACATACCTTTAAATCATCTTTACATAACTGGATAAGCAAACCGCTCAGGAAATCCTGGACTTAAAGTTCAAAGACCGTTCAAAAGGGGGCTTCATGGGTGTTAGAATTTGAAGGAAGAACGCACTTTAAGTGTCAGATAACTGGCCTCACCATTTGAGGAAACTGTACCACATGATTACATGAGCATATAAATAAGAATGAAAAAGCAGGCGTAATGTAGTGCAGCGACCCCCTGCTGATTCAGACGTACGTTGAACAGATCCATATTATTAATCGACTTTGGTCATCCTGGAGGCTCAGATGGTCAGAGCACATGCATTGTGTGTCCTGGTTTTAAATCCATTGTGGGACATCTGTTGGATGTCATCCCCTTCTCTTTCTCCCCACTCTTTATCTCTATTTACCCTAGCTGCTCTAATGTAGGCAAATACACTGACAAATAGTAAGAAAATAAGTGGGATTTGGTGGATTGAAAAAATATTAGAGGAAAAAATATCCATCTACTACTTGAAATTACTCTTTTTATCCTATATTTGTTCTGCAGGCTCTCACGTATTATACATAATTTGTTGTAATACCTTTGGAAGGCCATATTGGCAATGCAGGCGCTATAATGCATGCATAAAACATGCATGGACTCTAGTAAAATGATTATGCATACACCAAATGTCAAAGTTTATTATGTCTAAGTTGTTGATCATAATACCTCATAACACCAATTGCAAATTCATAACAGTGTATTAAAGAAGAAACTGATATCATAGCTACAGCAAGATATAAAGACACATTTCTCTGGTGTGGCAAATTATTGTCCTTTACACTAAAGTGAATATTTGTTGGTAAAAAAAAAAAAAAATGTGTTGAGAGCCAAATGGAAAGTTCATTTTCCACAACTGATAAAGACACGATGGACCTTTCAAGTTAAAACATGTAACAGTAGCACCGAGGACTGCAAATACGCAATATTAAAAGAAGGAAAAGGTGCAAAATTTCAGTGACTGCTGCTGTGCCAGTGCTGTTCCTTAGAACATGCAGCATTGCTCCTGTTTATGAAATCAAAATTCAGAGTTAGGTTTTCAGAAGGATCATAAGTGAAAATGGTATATGATGCATCAAAGTGTTAAGTGTCTTTATGACTTGCGATTAAATATGTAAAATGTTTTCAAAGTGGCTGCAGTGGATGAAAGTCTTGGGTTGTAGCCCATCATTACTAAAGTGCCTGAACTTGGGAATTAGCGCATAATTTCAGCAACTTACAAAACATGATAAACACTGTTCTGCAGTGTCATATATACAATATGAGCTCTACAATGACTCAGAAATTCACTATAGATATAACTGTCATGTTAATAGTGCATCATAGACATGGCATTGGCATGAAATGGTGACCAAATCTTGTCATTGGTCATTTAAATGAGCAAGGCTGATGGCTAGCCTTAGATACATTGTAAAAAAAAGGTATAAAATCAGCTTCTTCACTAAATACACAAGAAACATTCCAAAATTCCACAATCTTTGGTCTCTTAACGTCAAGTTGATCATAAATATGATTGGCTTTAATTAATTGTTGTTAGTATACAGTTGATTCTTGCTTGTTCTTCTTTTTTTCCAAAACTGCATAACATTTTGAACTCATTTTTTAAAGGTCTTTATGGTTCCATTTTATGTGTTGCGTGTGTGTGTGTCAGGATTATCAATGAAAACAGCTGTTAATACGATTGCACAAAAAAAACTGTAAACATATGTATTTGGTTGCATGGCGAAACAGTTAAAATAATAGTTTTAACAGCTTTAAAAGATTATCTCAACATTCTTCAACAAAAAAAACTTGTTTACTCTGCTGTGTCACTGTAACACATAACCACATAGATAACATATTCAGCATTTAGCTTCCTGGTGTTGGGGAGAGAAATCTTTGCACAGACTCAAATAGCTGAGCAGGACAATCGGGAGGCTGTAAATGGAGCAACAGCTCTCTCGGTCTGCACCGTGTGCTTTGATGTTCCTCACAATAGCCATGGTAGAGAGAGTCTTTGAGTTTCGTCTGATAATTGCTTGGGAGTACACACATACGATATTATCCCAAGAGTCTGGCTGGATGAGGACCCGTGACTCCTTCTCTTCGATCTCCTGCTGTGCTTGCTGTTCCTCTCTCTGTTCATGTTTCCCCTCTTTCTCTTGCTCAGTTTCTTCTTATTCCAGATTTCTGTTCCCCCAGGCCGAGGGAATCAGTGTGTTAAAACACTCAGGCGATAGGTTGCGGCCACATCTGTTCAATGAGCCTCGCCCTGAGATGGGAGTCTAAAACAGTAAAATACAAGGGTAGTGGACATGACAGCAGCCCTTTTCTGAGTATATGATTGTGGTGAAATGTTACTCATTTTAAAGCCTTTGTCTTGGATATTATTTGAGTCTGAAATAAAAATATACAACAGTGAGAGCCTACCTGATCTGTTTCTGGCTTTGGCTTCTGGTTTCCTCCCTTTGCTCAGCCATTAAGTTGTGCTCTTTGTCCCTCAGGGCTCCAATTGAATGACGACCGATTGGGTCCAGCTCCATATCACTCCACAACTGCTACAAGGAATATGCATACCAAGGTAAGAATACACTAATGTGACTATGTTGAAAACTTAAAATTGTCTTGCAATGGTAGTACTACAAAAGAGAATAGCATGATGATGGGCTGATTATTATTTAACACTTCTTTAGCTAAGGCAGCTCTGTCACTCATACTAAACAGGGAAAATTACCTAAATGGGCATGACACTTCCTCACAAGCTTGCGCAACAGCCAAAACTCACTGTGTCCGTCGTAGACATGGAGGAAACTCTGTAAAACTTGGTTTTGGAGGCTGATGACTGACTGCTCAGCACTGAGTCCCTGAAGGAAGACTCGCTGTGTGACACTGATATGCAGTCCCTCCTGGGGGCCTGGGATAGGAAGTGTAGACAGGGAACCTTTTCTGCAAGGGTGTCCCTGTTGAAAAATAATGATCTTTCTGCAAAACCTCTATATTCTTTTCAAACTGAGGTTAGTGATTAGTTGGATGGCTGCCCTCACCTGTATTTCGAGTGGATGATGGCATAGATAAAAGGGTTGTAGATGGCCGATGCCTTGGCTATAACAGCAGGAACCGCTTTGGAATAGGGATTGAGGAAGCTTCCATATCTGAAATGGTGTAAACAGAAACACTACATGGTGGTGGTTCTGTAGTTTGACCCTATTGCATAGCATTTCGTTCTACAAGAGGTGGAATATGCTTAATGGCTGAACTTAATTCACAGTGCAAAAATCCTTTATGTTTTATGTTTTATACCAGGCTCTGCAAAGGTGTCTGTGCACACAACAAATGAGATTAGACTATTAATTAAATGAGTGAATCATAAGGAGCCCTTGTCATACGGTATATTTACCCAGCCCAGGCGATGAGGGTGACACATGCATAGGGCGACCAAGAAAGCACAAACACTATGATGACCACAAAGGCAATCTTGGCCAGCTTCCATTCAGTCTTGATGGACTGCTGCTGGATGAGGGTCGACTTCCTCACCTGAGACCCCAACTTCTCTACATCTCTGTTAGGATGGAGGGAAGGAATAAAGGAAATCTGTAGCCATTATGAACAATAAATACAGTCCATTTAGCGACTAAATCAATTTAAAAAAGACAAAGTCAAAAGAAAAATTAAATGTAGTGTCTACAGGCAGTTTATTATGTCATGCATACAGGACTGTGGGGCAAGGGATGTCATTCATGGTAGTTGTGTGTGGATGTGGGTGTGAGTGTCTGTGTTTTTGGCTGGGTGGTCTAGTGGGTAATTAATCACCTGCACACCAGCTTTTTACCAGAGAGGAAGCCCACATTTTCTATTGATCGCTATCTTTTGACCAGTTTTCATGCAATATCACATCATACAGAGCATCTTGTAAGGTAAAAGTGTTTTGTTTCTTTGTACTGCAGTAATTTCAAAATTATTAAGTAGACTTGCTTTAACATTTCAATTATTTTCAAACTGTTTGGTGAATGAAAGTGGTACATATTCACCTACGGTAATTAATTCACCTGCTTGCATGGCGGATTGCCAGAAACATGCACAGATAACAGTAGGATATAATGCCCAGCGGAATGAAGAATACAAAGCAGCATAACATCAAAGTGTAGCTTTTATTGGCAGGAGTAGATGTCACATAGTCCCATGTGCATGAGGTCATCAGGCCCTCTGGTATGTATGAACCTTGAGGAAAAAAATGACAGACAAATAAGAGGGAATTGTAGGGTGCAAAAGTACAAGAAGAGGTTAGTTAATTAAAAAGCGTGAGGAGGTGAGAGAATAAGTCACATACTCCACCCCAAAAGGGGTGCTAGGCTCCAGGCTAGTGAGTATAGCCAGACCAGGGCGATAGTGAGGCAAGTGCGTCTCTTGGAGGTCCACTGTATGGCCTGCAGAGGCTTGGTGATGACAATGTAGCGGTCTACAGAGATGGCCAGGAGGTTTATCATGGAAGTGATTCCAAATAAAGCTCCACAGAATGCGTACATTTTACAGCCTGTGGAGAAAAAAGAAAGTAGACAATATTCCATCAAAGGGATAGTTGGCAGTGTTGGAAGTAGGGTTGTATGAGGTACTTACTAATAGTCGGTGTGTTAACTACAGTGGATGGCAGTCGTCACGCCCCAGTGTAGAATGCTTAGAAATGTACTGCTGTAGACTGGGAGCAGCAGCAGCATGTATTTTAGCCCCCCAAAAAAAGCTACTAAAAAAAAATCCATATCAGTTTAAGTTTACGCTATATACTGTATTTATACCTCATACAACCCCACTTCAAATAATCTGAACTATCCCTTCAATATGTTCCCTCTTTTGAGTGGAAGAATATGAATCACATGAGATAACTGGGGTCAGCGGGGTCTTCTGAGGTAAAGAGATGAATCTGTATGCTCTTATCCTTTTCCCCACAGTCACAGATTCTAACACAACACACATCTAATGAATTCTGAAACACTAAATAGAAACTGTATTTCAAAGAGTTGCGTGGAACAAACGGATAGATAATACATAAATGACATAGCTTTTTATAATGCATGTTGTGTAATTGAACGTGAAAAAAAATACCTGTTTCACCAAAAATCCAGCCCTTGTAGAGGGAGTTAACAAAGAAGATAGGTGACTGTGTAATTGCCATGAGGAAGTCACTGACTGCCAGATTCATGATGAAAAAGTTGGGACGAGTCCGTAGCTTCTTGTCACTGAAACACATGATGGTTGAAGAGTCTCAAATCCAAAGTCCTCAGTATTCCACAGAACAATATGTTGTTGTTGCCACACATTTTTATACAGTTTTCCTGAATTGATTAGCAGAAGTAAGAGAGACAGTTGATGATCTACAGTGCAAATATGGCCTTTCAACAAAATAACGATCTCTTTGTCAAGTTCCGTTGAATATGCTCTTTATACTCACACACTTTGTTGTACATGTGGCTGGCTATCATAATAGACAAAGTTATTCTACTTCAACTAAGCCACTTTGTACTTTTACATTTCCAGCTGTGAATGAAAATCCAGAAGGAGGTTTCATTACAATGAGAGATGTATGTTGGTGTATGTTTTTTTTGTTTTTTTTTTTAATTACCCCACAGTGGTGTATAGACACTTAGAGACTTATACACTGGCCAATGCAATATCTATCCCGTAACTCTCAAATCCGCATTCTTTTGAACTTAGTCCACCTCCCTCCCCATAACTGGCATAGGAATGGAAGTCAATAATAATGGCATATCCAAAAATTCATTCTTAATAATTCTGTTATTCTAATGCTCTTACTCTCTTCAGGCAAGTTCAGATCAAAGATGCAAGATTGCAACTCTTAGCAGGGGAATCACAAGATCATAAGTAAACACACTAATATTGTCCTATGAACATAAAATTGAGGAACCCAAGCACATATTAACCACCAGTGTACTCCTTATTGACTCATTGTGGCAATGACAAGGAGCAATTTTCATGCTGCGTTAACAGCTGTGTGATGAAGAAGACTAACTCAAAGCTGGCACTTCACTAGAGGTCAGGCATTCAATTATAAAATACCTTTAAATTGAGATGCATTGTCAGGAAAACAACAGGGAAACAATATTGTCAGTATATTTACTTGCTGACTCCAACACAAATTTCTGTACTTCCTGAAAGAGTCAAGATTAAAGGCAGCAAATGGATTTCTACAGTCTGTCAAAACATCTGCGTGTCTCCCACAAATGAACGACCACAGAGCCTCTTTTTTTCACTGGAGTCAAGCCTGTGAACCAGCTGAACGAGAATCTTGAATTGCACTAGCAGATTACATTTGTGGGCAGTTTAAACTTTTTAATCTTTGTCCCTGATAGCAACGCTCTGCAATTTCCCTCAAATCTTCCTAAGATCAGCCCTGTCAGAGTAACATTGCCGTTCTCTGTTGTCCAGAAGAGAACAGACCCAACACGAAGCCGAAACAGATGCACACAAAAATCCATTCCTCCTGTGAAATTAGTGCACGCTGGGTCCGCCAACTGTGTTAGCATATCGCAGGACAAACTGAATTTGTTGCTATTTACACCGTCTCACTTCATGAAAACCTCTGATACACATTTGCATATACATGTAAGGCTTATCAACAATAATGGGCTTGGAACTAGCAGTCCATGTGGGGGCCCACAGCAGATGCTGACAGTGTTTTTTCTAAGGCTTTGGCTGGGCACAGATGGTCCTGTTGTAATGCACAGTACTGTTGTGGACTCTGATAACCTTCTGTTAGCATGTCATAGCTCACTGCACTCACATACATCTCAGATTGCTTTTTGGCAACACTGTGTAAATCCTATCTAATGCCTTCGCTACACTGAAACAAGGCCCCGTAAATGGCGCCTGGCGGTGTGGAGGGCTACCAGTGTGTGGTGATTTTCTCTATTTGGTAAAATCTGAACATCACCTAAATCTAGTTGTGCCTTTTGTACTTAAATGCTTCAGAATATTAACTATTCATAGCTGCCTTTGATGTCATTCTTCTATGAAGTGTCAGTTTAATCTGTGTCAGTGAGCATTTTACACTGACATTTGTTACATTGAGACAAAAGGTAGAGTGAGTATAAGGACACAGATGTGGGACGAATATTTGTTCCAATTGAGCTGAAAACAATGACACTGTATGCTTCCTTGTTCTGAAATGAAGGTGTCAGACCAGTGCTCAGATATCCATAACTGCTCGGCTTTGTCCTCCTTGCTTTGCCCACTGTCTGTTAAAACACCAAAAAGAGTGACCCTTTGCCCAGATGGATGAGTTGGAGTGTGTTTGTGTGTCTCCATGCAGGTGAGTGGGTGTGAACTGACCAAGTGTGACTGGAGTAGAAATCGAGTGATGCAACATTTGAGATAGCTGTGTATCACTGGAGGTTAGACCTTAATGCAGAAAACATGTCAGGCCAGGATTTTATCTAACACTTAGCTCTTCAGTCGAGTACTATATACCCAGGAGTATACTACTCAGGTATACAATACATGCAGGAGTAGCCATAGTGTATATACTATACGCAACAAACACACCAGTTTAATAGTATATTGACTTTAGAGGCCTTTTTTTAATAGTTTAGTTGATGAAATAGGGTCATCTCTGACTTCTCTTACCTTAGGGTAATATACAGTCAGTGTTTATATGTTTGATACATGTGTTGATTTGTTTATTCTGTCATTTATCTAAACAAACCCTCACAATATACTTAAGTCTCGCTCCCAGCCCTGTCCAAAAAATAAGTCAGACACAACATATCGCACAAGAGTCAGGCAGTTCTCTTCCTCAGGTTTTACCGCCAAAGTATGAAAGCCAGTGAATGCCATCTCGCGATGCCGTTTTGGCTGGAAAACAATGAGACGAAGTGATACAGTACAGACTACAGAGTAGTTTTTTTTCTAGTGTAGTTGAGAATCCAGTTGCGTTGTCTGACATCAGTCCATAGTGGGGCAGTAGTAGTTGACTGGATTACCCTGAGCTTCAGTACTGTTATTTAAGCTTCATGTGGTTTAGGTGGTAGTACACTGTTGACTGTATGTAAATAATGGAGTAGCGGACTGAATTATTGAATTTAAGCATTGATTTATCTAGGACAGTTACAAAATCACTGAGCTGTTTCCTGACATTGAATGCCTGCAGGCGGCTGTGAAGACCTCTCTGCCTGTGCTTGTGATATCTGTGCTTCCTAATGCAAGAACGCACTGTTTACCCCGTTGAGCACTCCTGACCTCTGTAATGCCCAAGACCTGCTGAGTGTACTGTGCAAGTTTGAGAATATATCACATGAACTGCTTGATGCTGAGTTTGTTTTTGTTCCTCTCTCAGAATGAAGCACTGGTATAGAACTCGTAGTTAAGAGTCACTACTTATGATATTCAAAAGCTTCATTTATTCAATTAGATAATGTGGATAATGTAGACAATATGGAGTCGATCATATCTTAAGCCAGTCCGATATCTCAAATGTGCTGTTTGTAATTATAATAGGCAGTGGTGGAAAATAAACTAAGTACATTTACTCATGTACTGTACTGAAGTACAGTTTTAAGGTACTAGTGCTTTATTCAAAGTATTTTCTGCTACTTTATACTACATACTTCATACTACTCCACTACATTTCAGTGGGACATGTTGCACTTATTCTGCTATATAAATTTGACAGCAATAGTTTACTGGTTACTTTACAGATTAAGATTTTACATACGAAACAATAATGATCATAAAATGTATTGCTAAAGATTAAGCTCTATGAAATACTTAAAATTAGCCTTAAGTGCATTTTGTTGATAATACTTGTGTGCTGTAAGTAAAGTAACATTTTGAATACAGACAGAGTATTTGTACAGTGAGATACTGTAACTTTTACTCACTGTAGAAGATCTGAAAACTTCCTCCACCTCTGTTAAGATGCCATCAAAGGGACTGTTAATGTATGACGTCTGACAGAAAAGTCCTCAAGCAAACAGCTGCTGCTGCTGTGAACTCGCTTGTTTTGAAGTGCTGATATAACTTGAACAGTAGAGCACTGTGCTCTTACAATCCAACTGTACCCTTTTTCCTGACTTCCCAGAATTTGTTATTAGAAATATGACGACAGTATTACTGTGGCAAACAGAGACTTGTTGCAATGTGAAATAGAGGTACATCATACCTTTGTTGGTTGGTTAATGTGCTATCATGCCTAGGATGGGCGCGTGAAGTCCTCCTCATTAGATCAGTCAGATAGATGTCAAGTCACAGTTACAGATACTGTAGCTTCAACCAAACCAACCTTTTGTTTTTACTTATTGATCTCTTCTTTTTTCATTGGTCTCTGGCATTACATTTCTAGTAGTTATTCTTTTGTGATTGTTTTAATTTAATGATAAACACACTTTTTACACAAAGTTCATACTTGCAGTTTTCACTTGAGTGTATGGGTTAAATTAGCTCTGATAGGTATGAAAAATGATGAGTAAATGGTTATTTTGAACCATGTTCACTTTTACTGGTCTATTAAAAATTGTGCTGATGAATGGGATCCATATCATATATACAACACAAAGACAAGTAATGACTGTATGATTAAAAGACAACAATTTTCAATCAATGCAGCTCATAAATTGACGGTGGCAGACAAGCACATACTTCACCATGACCCCTTCGCTTACCAGAAAAAGGCGTACATGACCAAGGCATTCCCAGTAACACCCAGTGCTCCAATCACCAAGACAAAGAAGGCAACGATGTAGTGAGCTTGGTCCTGGACATCCACCTGCCGATAGAATCCGTGTTCCACGTCCATTTCTGTGACAACAACCACATGAATGTCAGCATCTATGTGTCTACCAGTATCTTCATGTACAGTGTGTCCTAGTGACATTCAAACAGGTTCAATCTTCCTCTCTGTCATTCTGATCCACTGAACTCTTCAGCATTATGTAAGAGTGCTTATCATGAGCATCAGCATGTGAAATTCTGGGGGCACGAATACAAAAAGATGTGATGACGTACAGCTGCAGCACTACATCTTTATTCTGTTGGCATTCCTTCATGTCAACATTGTATGTAGTTTAGTCAGCTGCCTCAAAGGCATCTGAATACATTTGTGTTATGTTAGGTTTCTTAATAGTTTCAACATGACCTTTAACTAGTTTGTACATTACAGTACATTCGTTTTTACATTTTCTTTCAACCTTTTCATTTTTGATAACATCCATTGTTGTTATTTTTATTTTTGTTTGTTTTTATGCTTCATGCGCGTACCAGTTGAGTGCTCACATTTTGACCACATCCACTATTTCACCTGTAATCTGAGGAAATCCCCACATTTCCTCCCAGCTCACTGTTGATGTTTTGACACTCCGCTATAAACTTTGTTGAGTTTTCAAACAGGAAGTGTTGGGGGTTACTGTTGGGCACTATAATACAATTGGGCAGTGCGTCCGTAAGTTCTGAGGAAAAGTTAATAGTGTTTTAGTGCCTAGACCACACAATGTGTTTAGTTGGTTGGTTGGACAATACAGACTGTCTTTCTTTTCTGGCGTTCAAGCTATAAAAGTGCCAAAAACAGTGCCAAAAGCCTTAAACTGTATACCTGAGCACCTTTTAGCCTTGCTAACAGCATGGCGATATGTCACAGTCTATTGCTAGTGGTTGGCCTGTCCACCACTTTGGTCCACATTAAAATATCTCAATCAATGAATCTAAAACTAAAACTATTGAATGAATTCCTAGGAAAGTTTTTAGAGACTGTAATGAACCGTAGAGGGTGAATCCTGATGACTTTGGTGATCCCATGACTTTTCCTCTGGCGCCACAATGAGATTCAGATTTGTGGTTTCGAGGGAAATGTCTCAACAGCCATTGGAAGGATTGATATTTGGCACACAAATTCATGTTCCCCTCAGGGTTCCTTGAAGTTTTCTTCTACCACCATCAAGTCAAATTATAATTTTCTCCAATGCTTAGTTTATGACCAATTATCTGCAAAACTAACATTTCTGTGAAGTTTTATTTTTAAACAGTACAAAGGCAGTATATTTCATGTCTTACCTACATGTCTTAATATCTGCTTATTCTGAATTTGAAGCAGCAACATGTTTCAAACAAGTTGGGGCAGGAGCAACAAAAGGCTGGGAAAGTTGTGGAATGATCCAAAAACACCTGTTTGGATCATTCCACAGGTAAACAGGTTGATTGGTAACAGGTGATAGTATCATGATTGGGTATGAAAGGAGCATCCTGGAAAGGTTCAGTCGTTCACAAGTGAGGATGGAGCGAGGTTCACCACTTTGTAAAGGCGTGATTGGATTTCTTTCATTCAACCTTTATTTAATCAGGTAAATCCCATTGAGATCAATATCTCATTTTCAAGAGAATGGTGTAAGAGTTGATGTTGCTGCATGCCTGTAGATCACATCACCATTATCTAGCACAGAGAGAAAGATTGCTTCTACAAACCTTTTTCTACAAGACAAAGGGAAACAAGACTTGTCAGTACAAAAAACAAGCTTTGCTTTTAATTTTGTTATTAGTGCCTCAATATGTTGTTTAAAGTTAAATTTATCATCAATCCAGATGATTAAATGTGTGCTATGATTTGTTCTAAAGCCCGATTGGTGGGGGGGTTAATACAGAATATCTATTTAAAAATGATTTAAGTAGACTGTTTACAAATGATTCAAGAGATTTAGACAAGCAAGATAGTTTTGAAATGTCTTCACTACATATGTTATGAGTCTGGACAGACATGAATGTAACCTGTGACTTGACTGGTTGGCAGAGTCATACAGCTGTGAGGCGGTAATTGTAGTTATTTAGGTTTACACAGTGTCACAACTTTTTTGGAATCAGGGTTGTAGTTTGCTTAGTGCTAATTAGCAAATGTTGCTTGCATGCTTACATTCTAAACTGATGTGGTGAACACGGTAAACATTTTACTCCCAAAACATCATCATGTTGGCATGGTCATTGTGAGAATGTTGCCCTGCTGCCATTAGCATTTAGCTCAATGCTCCCCTGTGCCTAAGTACAACCTCAAAGTGTTACTAGCATTGCTGTTTGCACACCAGGAGCCAGATGTATTAACCATCTGTGTGCACACAAACCATGCATATGCCATTCCTTGCACGTAACTGATATGAATAAATGCACAGTGTGTGGTAAGAATGTATGCACCTCCCTCTGCATACAGACCAGGTGGATATTTCTAGAGGGATCCAAGGGTGATATGGTGAGGTGGAGATGAAAAATAAGGTAATAAATATTTTGATTCTGCTGCACATATTTTGTTTAGGTTGTAAGCCAGTTGCATGAATTGTGATTTGTTTGCATTCAACGCAGCCATGTGTGAAACACAGATGATCTTTCTGATGTATAATAATGATGACTGACGTGTAGTCAATGGTCTTTAGGTGGTTCTATGCGATGAATTAATGATATCACTGCTGTAAAAAGCCACACTAGAGTGTAATCACTGCTGTTGTTAGAGAACCTCTCTGAAATAGCATAATGGGTAGAATTGCACATAATTTTCAGTGACAGGCCTAAGGAGTGGTGGAGCAGGCAAAGTACTGATGTGCAAACACATTATTATAGGTGTGTCATCTATCTATGGCTAACCGTGGGAGTAGGAATCAGGCTTGTGCACCTCTGGCCAGTTTGGTAATGATTAAGATGTATAAGTCTTATGAGAAAAATGCATAGTTTCAGTCCTAAATCTGTATTTTATTCATCTGCCTTCAGCTTTTCTTTTTGTATTTTCCAGTAAGTTTTTTCAGTTCTTGAATATTCTACTTATTCTCCAATTAGAAGAGAAAACATGCTTTTAGCACAGTATCTCCTTTGAAAGGTGTTCGGTTAGGAATAGTATGGGACTGATATGACACAAGTATTGTCTTCCCTAATGCCTGACACATTGAATTCTTTCCTGTTCCACAAACTTTCTCCACACTGCATTATTTTGGACTGAAACCCCCCCAAAAAGAGTCAGTGTGGATTTTTCTGTAATGAATTACGTGTCTTATAGCTTGGAATAGGATTGATTATGACAGTAAGTGCCTTTTAATGTCAATTATTGATGCGTGCAAACTGTAAAATTGGTTGGCCAAATATTAATCACTATAAGAGAACAGTGAAGCTTCCAAGAACATAGTGGTCAGAGAGGAAAGCCTCACTTACAATTACTGAACTAGTCTTATTTTTTGATTAACTGAGGTTTTATCAGGACAGTCTTACTGCAGCCACAGTATGCATTTTCACAGCCTGGAGCAAACAAAAGGCCAGCAAGTCTAATAAAGCAAAATAGAATTTAACATCAGATGGGAGTGTGTCAGGCAACATGTGTAGAAGTGTAACAGTAAGTTTTTTTTTATCTGTCAAAAAGGCTCAACGATTGCTGTGCTGTAA
Organism: Chelmon rostratus; assembly: GCF_017976325.1. Lineage (NCBI taxonomy): Eukaryota > Metazoa > Chordata > Actinopteri > Chaetodontiformes > Chaetodontidae > Chelmon > Chelmon rostratus. Next base: position 12,984,616 of record NC_055676.1, on the reverse strand, counting down.
ATGACAGACAGCTATTTCTCAAAGAGGTGATTAAGTCCAGGTATTTTTATAATGAAAACTGCTGTATGGACTTCCCCATGCTGCTCCATTGCTGCGGCAGTGATTATAAGAGGATTTCTGTTTTTTTGTTAATGTGATGGCATCAAGAGTGCACATGGAGTCACGCAATATTAACAGCATTTATGAGCCTATGTAAACCCACTTCCTGTCTGCCTCTGATCTGCATTATAGAAAAGACTTGTATGTAACCCAATGTTCTCTGCCACATCCATTTCAGAAGATGCTGTAAAACATCTGTCATGTATCGCATTGATAATTTATTTGAGAACAAGAACATGTTATACATTGTTGCTGACTTGCAGTGCACAATCCAAAATGAAGATGGTTGTTGGCACTGTGCATAATCCACCAGAGCAGTAGTGAATCTGACTCTCAGCACATGAACATGAGAAATATGTCAGCATGTTGCTATGGCTAAAATGTTGCAAATTTTTTTAGTGTGTTTGCATAAAATATTCTTTATTCATATCCAGCGCCTACTACTAAAACTTTCAATTGAACTAAATTCTGTAAATTGATAGTGCAGCATTTTCTGTCATGATGTAAAAAAAATGAAAACGTAAGCGTGCACATCTATGCTACAGCACAACGGGTGAAGTACACATGGGAATAAAGTGTGTCAGGTCCAGACAGGGAGCCCTTGCTGTGCTCAGTGAAGGGTTGTGCGTCAGAGGAACCCTCAATCACCTCTTACTTCCCTTCATTGGGCATGAAAGCATTGTTTCATATTCCATAAATCAATTCCATATCTTATTTCATGTGTCTTTGTTCACACTAAAAGTGAAATGCACTCTTTACTGTCTTTTTTGAACATTGCATAACTGGGACAGGATCATTGTATGTGTTCATGTTCATTTAGAAATTGCTCCTACAAAGGTCATGTTCATGGATCCATGACAATGAATAAGCTTTGATAGATTAAAATGCATTCAAAAACCATTTATGAAACTGCAAATCTTGTAGTAAATGACTTAAAGAAACACTCTTTACAAATGAATTGGTAAGCTTTACACAGAGCATCGATCAAATCAACAGGTGTGTTTGTTAGAGATCTTCTTTTTATGAGAATAATCAATTATGAGAATAATATGTTTTTTAATTGCAGGTTGATGATAACCAATGTACAAATAATGTTAAGATCTGGCATCTTAAATAAGAACTTATTGAGGGAATCCCCCCTCAATAAGACTCGCTAGTAAAACTGGTACCAACAAACTCAAACAAAAAAGTATGTTTTTAAGCAAGAGTATGAAAACGAAAGATGAATCTTCCAATGCATAGTTAAAAAATATTAAAAGATATTAACAAAGTGTTGCCTTACCTTATCCGGAGAGAGTGAAGCCCCTTTTCCTCTCCAGTGCAGAGACACTGAGGCTGCACGTCATGTAAAACTGCTGGTGAAAAATCCACCACGCTTAAGGTTTAATGGATAAGGCTGATGACTGCTTCTCTAATCCTCAAGATAGACAGAGATTCTCTCATACAGTGCAGCAACAGTAAGCTGCTGCTGTCAGTGCTTGAGAGAACATGAGAATACACAGAGACTGATAGAAAGCGAGCAGCAGCACATTGACCCATCCCCCTGCTGGCTACCCATCACACACAGCTTTCATGCAGCACAATGCATCGATCAGGCCAGTGTGTGGTATGTGTGCGTGCATGAGGATGTGCGCGTGTTGCTGTTTGTTTGTTTACATGGGAGGTTAAGTGGCTAGTCTGATTGTATGAAAGGCATTTTAGGTAAAACCTGCAAAATCTTAACCCTTTTAAATACTTCTCAAAAAAATGCAATGCCAATTGCATGTTTCACCATTGCAGCTTCCCCGAATGAATCAAGGTAAAGTGTGTGTGGTTTCCAATAAGCACTGATTTCTGTGTATCTAATACCCGTTGCCAGTGGCACGTTTGAATTTGAGCACCAGATGTCGTAGCTAATGACATGGGAGGTGAGAAAGTGACACAGGGCAGTTGCCGCTACTTCCCATTCCGTGCTTTGAGAATTGAAAGTGAAGTCTTGTGGTTTTGAAAAACACCAAACCTTTTACATACTAGCAGACTTGTTGGCTGCTCATCCTCGTGTGAGGAGAATGTTAAGAAAAGCACTCAGATAAAAGCCTCCCAATGTTTATCGTGTCATGCACAACTGAGCAGACAGCTGCAGCACCTCATCTTGCCCTTAATATTTCCTTTTTGCTGTGTTCAAATCTGGCCTCTGTCGTAGCACCGAGGTTGTGGGGGGTTCAAAACAGGGCAAAGGATGCAGCGACTAAAAAAAATGGGATTTCTCTGTGAAGATTCAGTCTGGATGCCATCCATCAAGAGGGAGGATAAGCCTCTACACTTCCGGGTCACTGCACTTGAAAGAGAAACAGACCTCAACATACACTAGTTTCCAACCAGTTAGCTTCACTACAATGAATTCTGACATAGTATCACAGGGAGGCAGGTATTTGTTTTTGTTTTTTTATGGATTTTTTATGGTCTTCCATATTGTCATTTTTTGGAATCTTGTGCAGTTTGACCTAGAAAATAACTGAACAATTGTGAGGACCAGCTGATTCACTGGAGGGTTAGTTAGCATCGTGGATAAAAGGCTTAACTGTTTTCTTTTTGTAGCTAAGACAAAGAGAGCTTTCAGTAATTCTGTACACTTCATCAGAAAAGGAAGTCTGAAATGCTTTCAAGGGAAGCATGTGCAGGAGGTGATTTCAGTGTTTAAACACATAATTGAGCTAATTGAGTTCAGTAGTCCAGCAAAACAAACTTCACTGTGACTTATAATGTTTAATTTTTGTTGCCGTTCTCAAAGTGGCGTTAGCGCGAGTCTGCTGCTTTATAAGGGGTTTTACGCCTCATGACTATAGTAAATACTGAGATGATGTAGTCACAAGGCAGAACTGTGTTTTGCCACTTTGCCTGACTTTTCCATAGCCTGGAGGCAGACAGTTGAAGGGAAGGATGTGAGAATCACTGATAATAAAGCTGTCCTTGTATGAACCAGTGGTTATTAATATTAGATGTTGCCTTGCAGCTAATTAGGATGACAGCACACACTGACGTATTTCTAATGTCAGTTGCTTCGTGGTGGTTCTGATTCTCCAGACTTCACCTGATCAGGAAGAAGCCGGAGAACCCAACCACATAAAAAAACCCCAAAATATTTATTGGGAGAAACAAATCTTACAACGACAAAATCCTTCCTGAATAATAATAATGAACAAATGCCTAAACAGTTATGATTAAATAGCTCCTCAGTGATAAACAAAGACTTTTTCCATAATAAGGGAATGTGTATAAAGAAAATAAACAAAATAAAGCCTGCAGGCTGTCATTTGGCGAGCAGAAGCTCATGCATCAATAGCATTAAAATCTGCCCTTATGCATGTGACCTCTTTGAAAGGTGGTTTGTTTTTAAATATTCACTCAGAATGCTGAGTGAGTGAGGCTCCAGAATGCTCAAAATCAACTACAATCAGGAAAGCAAAAGGCAGCAAAGAAGTCTCAAAAAGGCCTGAACAGACCTGAGTTTGTGGCTGACAGTATCTGCTGAAATGAGGTCTGCAGAACATCGAGGAAGGGTCAGAATGACATGGGTGTGCAATTCCTCGCCTCTCTTGTGCCCCGAAGAAAGGGCATCGCCACACCCTGATTGGACAAGAGCAGAGTGCACGAGATGCTGTCAGTTATTAATTATGCGCCGGTCTCTACACCCGTGTGTAACAGGTGAACGACCCTCCAATCTTCTCTGAGGAAATTTGGTGGTCTGCTAAAATTAATTTGGGAAAGGAAAATGGCAGCAAGTACCAAAGATTGGGTGTCTGCTACAGTTTTATTCAGGCTTGAAGAGTAGAAGAGAGTGCTGTTTGTTTGCCTCTTTCGCCTGAGGTAACCCCACCACAACAATCAAGCATCCAATTACTGTCAAAATGGTCTGTCACCTCTGTCACTCCATCTGTGGTGTGAAAAGGACAAATGCAACCCGCAAAATACATTTCAACAAAACAGCTTGTACTTGAGAATTAGTCCGCCCTGAAGGGGTTTTAGTGACAAACCGTGTATTACAGAATAAAATTCAAGAGGGTCTGTACACAAAATCTGCGCATGCATCCGCAAATCATGTAAGAGAACGCCCTGGATAAAGGCAAATTGTTTTGCCAGAGACTGTCTCCAAAAAGACCAAAATGGAAAGCACCGCACCAAGAGCTCGGTAGGAAATGGGCCCCTTATTGGTGTCATGCCACGGGTAAGGACCTCCTCTCCTCACCTGCCCTAAGCCAACTCCATGCACAGGATTGATAGAGACTGATTGATTCCCATACCATGTTCCACCAGGTGACAAACGTTAAATGAACGGCTAGTCACCTTCACAGTGTGGTCTTGTTCATTTTGAATGTGCTTACATTGATTATTTTTCTGCATTACATAAGTGTCTCATCATCAGCAACAGGCAGTGGAAGGTTAGAGGTACACTCTGAATCCAAGGCCATCATCAGGAGAAAAGTATTATCTAATGGCAGAGAGGATCAACTACTCATTTATATTAAGGGCTCCTGTAGACCTGTCTATGGATTATCACAGATTTAGTTATAGCTAATGGCACAGCAACTCACAGGAATAAGAGATTATCGATAAAGCTATCCTCAGTAACACAGTGAACTGTGTCAGAGGCTATGACTGAGGCTTTACTGAGACATTAATGAATTATGGCTTTTATTTTTTTACTCCATGGTATTGGCATTGAACATCATAATTTTGCATTTTAACAATACAGCTGCAGTATATTCTGATGACTGACAGATATCTGATTAACTTCACTGTTTTTAAAAGGCACCACACACCCTTGTTGTGCAAGTTCACGCTTGACCAGAGCTAGCTCAAAGTTCACCTCGCACATCAAACTGAGCTTGTCCACGTTCAGAGTTCAGTTTTTTTTAAATGAGCCATAATGGCTGCAGAGCTTATTCAATCTAGTCTGATAAGTGTCAAGTTTGTCTGCTTGTTGGATAGTGAAAGTAACCAGACCTTTCCAAAATGCGGTGAGTTTGACTTGGGTGTAGCAACTTTGCGACCGTTAGCTTGCGACCTTAACCTTTGTTAATGATTACTTGTGATCATCATTCACTTGCTGACATTCCCTAAGACTTGTTGGATGCCTCAACTCAATGTGTCATTTCAAAAATCACTGCCACCTGTGACAAGACACCAGAAATTGTCACACGAATATATGATTGACGTAATGTAGAAACATTGAGGCTAATAACTAGTTTGTCCACCAGAGAACCTAGAACGGTTTATTTCCCCGTCTTTCCCCCTGAGTTCATTATCAAAAGTATTTGTTTTTGTTATGTGTTAATTTAAAAAAAAAAAGATATTGCGAATACACCGTTGCCAGATTTTTTTAATACTCTCAAGTATCAGTATCAGCCTCACAAAGCCCCATAATAACCATTATAGTGTAGAATTGTGAAGTACTGTGTCTGTTCATTGATATTTTTCTCACGTGTACAGTATTAAATCTTTCCATGAGGATGGTTTAATTTGTCTGCTCAATGGATTTCTGTATCAGTTACAGTCATTTTATATGGCTCGCCTGCACAACTAAGTTTCTGTCACTGTGACAATGCACTTTACAACTCTACATTCATAAAATATTGTTGCCAATGGCCACCTGTAGGCGCGGACACGATAACACCTGTGCTACGTGACGCAATGCAATACAACAGCTCAGCAACCAGTGCTGCCTAAGTGAAGCTCTCAAATGTCCAGCTTTGTTGAAACCTGTCTAACTGGAGTTTGTTAACCCAAGGGTGGTGCTGTGTTGGTCTGTTAAATAGTAAGGTGCCACACTACTTCACCTCCCAAAATGCCATACAAAATCTGCCAGTCTTTGTTTTATTTACCCTTTACCCTTCAGCATCTTAAAACAAGAATATGCTGTACAATAAGTGAAAGCTAAAATTCAGTCAGATGTAAGAATAATAATTATCCTCTGGGAAAATACGTTGAGTACTGCGTCTATATCAGCTGTTGATAATATGTTGAAGACTTGTAGTCATCAAACCCAGAGGATATGTGTGCTGAAACTGTGAGGTGATGACGGCACATCAGACGTCGCTCCAGTAATGAATCAGGACACCAAGCACTAGGCTTCTTTCTCCCAACACTTTTGCAGTTCATGCATTTTTTTTTTCTTTCATAATTTTGGAAGTGTTTTGACATACCTTGCTGCTTCCTCTTGGTGATGTATGTGCTCCATATCCTCTTCCTCTTCCTGTTCTCTATCGCTGTGGTATTGTTTCATGCAGATTTGTTTTTACCAAGACCAATGACCCTGCTGCACTTGCACTGCAGTATTCTTGTCTGGCAGTGTTCACATGCTTAATGTGTTTTTGAGTTTTAGGTGGTGGTGGTCAGATTAGGGTGTGAGTGCACATGTGTGTATGAGACGGAAGTAATTTATCAGAAATAGTTGTTGCAGAGCTGATATGCTTATCTGATATGCAAACCTAGAACAATTCACTACTTTTCATCTCAACATTAACAATTACAGCTGAATCCTTACTTAGAAAATATCAGCTAGTTTTCCTGTAGAATTTCAGATTTTCTCATGAAAATAAACATTTCAATTTTTTTTAAGTTTGAAGAATAAATAGTGTAAAATATACTGTACTGTAATGTCCATTGCCGTGTTTGTGTATTCTTGTGTTTTATTTCATTTTAGGTCAAGAATTCTTTACCCTGATCTTTGCTTACAACCACCAGAGGGCGACATGCTCAATTTCCAATGTTGTAGGAGGCAAGCTAAATGCTCCAATGTATACCCCCCCCCCCCCCCCCCCCCCCCCCCCCCCCCCCCCCCCCCCCCCCCCCCCCCCCCCCCCCCCCCCATATTGTGCAAAGCTCTCAGGCTTCTCATGATGTAGTTAGTCCCCCTCTGGGATGTGGACCCCATACATTTGGGGTCATTTACTTCTTGTAAACTAATTGGTGGCTGAGGTTAAGAAGGCCTTTTGAAATTTGTCCACACAATTTCTTTTCAAGACATTATGTATCTGGCAGAGTGCATTCAGATGCTGTATGCTTTGTGAGTCACAGCAGCTGGCTTCCAGTACTGCACACCAGTCATTCCAAGAAAATTGCATGAGTGTCCTAGTGAGTGATCTAAACAGGGTTTTCACATACTACCTTTACTACACACCCCATGGACTGTATAGTGTGTGTGTGTGTGTGTGTGTGTGTTGTGTCTTCTTCTTTTTTTTTTTTTTAACCTAAATGAATTAGTGTTTCTAAGGCCATTCTGACATTGTTGGCATATGAATAAGTTACTTGTCATCTAGTCTGCTTTTGGCTGTATCTTGAGTAGCGGTGGCTGTGTCTTTTCACCAAACTTGGAACCTGATGACTTGGATGAGTGTAATTATGTATGATCGCTGGATACAGAAAGATATTCATGGAGCCGCAATGAGAGATGATGCTCTCATATTGCATATAGAGTTTTGTTCTATTTTAAATATTTTAATAATAAATTTAGTAAGTGCGCATCACTGCCCAGAACTAGTTTGCATTCCAATACCGTTAGCAACTCTGAACTCCTTCGCGACCCTGAACAAGAGCCCAAAGGTTATGGACCCGTTTCAAATTAAGGACATAGTTATGCACAAACATGCAAACATGCATGGCCACGTGCACATTTGAAGCTGTGTCCCACCACACTTCAAGGTTTCTTTTCAACAGCAAATGAATGCCTGTGTAGTCCTCTAATCTGTTTGTGGTTTTCTTATTATACAGTACAGTCCAGGATCAGAGTTCAGATATATCACAGAAATGCTATTGATGGAGGGTAATAGGCATTCATCTCAGGATGTCATGATGAAGAGACGCTTTGTATGGAGCTTTACTACCACCTAGTGGATCGTGAAGCACAGCACCTGGTGCAGATGTACAGTATTGTAGTGGAAGAGCAGTTGTAGGTGGTCTGAGGTGGGCCTCTCCAGTTGTAAATAGTGTTCTGACACGTGTGTGACCACTCCGGTGTCTGTGACCTTTCACCCCTGAAAGCTTAGCTTTACCACCTGGGGGTGGACTGTTCTTGATCTCGCAGCACCTCCAGCAGACTGGCACACAGCTCTCTCACTCAGTCTCCCTGTAAAGAACCTCCAAGGTCCACTTACGTATGTACTTGGTATGTGTGTGCACACGGTCCTATTTAGAAAAACAGCTCCATTACAAAGGCATTTGATGTGGAGGTCTTTGGGACTGTGTAACTCATTTCGGAGCTCCAAATGGCTCATGTTTCTAAGTGTTACTTTTATATCCTTGCTTGTTACAGAGTTTGTTTATATTATAAATACTTCAATCAAAACATGGCCACATTTAAAGTTAAAGCATGTGCACCTCTGTGTAAATTTAGTGTATTATGGTTTCCACTTGTTTACATTTTTTTGTATAGTGTATCTGGTCCGCTGTCTTGTCGTTCACCTTTGTTGTTTGACCTGTTTAATTCTACAGATGCACAAATTTCTACGCAGTGCAAGTGAAGGCTTGTCTTTACATCAGTGTAAATAGGACTCAACACAGTAAAACTGGCCTTATCTATTGCTTATTTTGGGCTTAAGCACATCTGAGCTGTGTTATGTCTGAGGGACTCCCATCAACTCAGATCCTAACACAAACTATTTCTCTTTCTCTTGCATTGTGTGAACGCATAACAAAAGTTGTCATTAAAGCTATGAAATGCCTTGATGTCCCACATACAAGTGGGAGATTTTGTGTGCAGCTACTTTGAATGAGACAGATTGTGACAGACGCTGGGTGATATAAAAACATAGTCCAGGTGTGGTATTCAATGAGCGGTCCTCAGGTGTGTCTTTTCAAGACCTGCACGATGAAGTACGATATCACTGTTGGTACAGTTCTTCATCTGCAGCGTCATTTTTCTCCTCCTCTGTGGCACATCAGCCCCCCCCCACTCTATTCACTCTTGCTGCCTTACCAACCAGTGATCCAAAACACCCACCAGAGCAATCATCCACACCCCTTTGATCAGCTTTATCCCTCACTTTAGTATTGTTAAAAAAAAAGATACAGCAGCAACAATAGGGCAAAATGTGGCTCACTCCCACTGCCTAGCCTACTCTCATTTTCATTATCTATTCTCTTTTATTCCCTTGTCCACATGCAGTACGGAACAATGCAGCGCAGGCGGACAGGGTGGAGACTCGTGACAGGACTGGTAACATGATGACACACCAAAGGCCAGGTGAGTAAAATCCCCCTCCGCAGTGGGACATGTGTCACAGCCCAGCCGTGTCTCCAACCTTTTTTGTGGTCTCGCGTCTCTCTTCTGTGGCTCTCTCCCCCTGCGGCCATAACGATAAAGCCCCCATCTGCTGTGGGGACGCGGGTCTTTCTCTCTCTGAACTGATCCCCTACAGCAGTTTCCCCTTTGTCAGATATGCTGATCGCGTTTCACTTTTGACACCTCTCTGTTTTACACTTGCGACAGGTACGAAGGTTCTTCTGTTCTCCGAAGAAATGTATTGGAAATATGATAGTCGTCTCTTTCCAAAGCTTTGCCCTCTGCGCCCTTGTCCCCCTGGTGAAAACAGTATATTTTTTTTAAAGAGCAGAAAAACAGTTCTAAAGGAATGCATGAGTGTGTTGATCCTCACTAAGAGTTGGATAATTGACCCTTCAGCTGACCTATAATTCACAACAAAAGGTGGAATGCTGAACTTGCCATACAGGGACTGAATGTTTTTGCAATTTGCAACTTTTTACACGGACTGTATTCTACTTTTTTAATGCTATATAATCTGCAAGATTGTAGCATCCATTTTGATATCTATGAATATGTTTATATGTGTCTGTCTGGTTATCCATCCATCACCAGTCAGGCTACCCATACAGCTATATATCTATCAATCTGTCACATCCATATGTGAGCCTGTTGTTCATCCATAGTGTTCTCAGCTGTTTCAGTGCATCAACCGTGTTGCTGGTTATTCTACACACAAACCCGCACATGCCAATTGTTAGTAACATGAGCCGACTCAGCATCCTAACCTGCAGTGAGATCGCCTGTCACAGGTCAAAAAGACAGCTGTAGTGTTTTCAGACGCGGGCTTGAACTGATAAAGTGTCTTGGAACGGGAGGGATGTGTGATATGAGGTCAGATTATCTTGTTACAGTCATGATAAAGTTCATATGTTGTCACGTGTGTCAGCAAACTCGTAGAGGACTGATGATGTCACCAGTGCAGTGTTAGATTAGATTTCATGAATAAAATCCCTGGATTAGGGGAAAAAGCAGGATTTTAATAGACTATTCACACTTCTTTAAAATCGCTCCAAGATTTTAAGCACTCGACATATTTCTTTTCAAAGGTCGCAAACTTGTTTCTCTTAGACACAAGACAAAAGTATGCCCAGAGCAATTCACTGTCTGACACCTGAACCTTGACCTATGAACCTAAGCGTATGTCTCCAGATACTTCAGCAACCCGCTAAACTCAAGACATCTAATGAAAAGAGTTTTCCCTCCGCCCTGAATGACTCACTGCCCTGTTGTGTACAAATCATTCATGTCCTTGGAGCTAAAGCCCTGAGTCATTGCCAAATAAACCTTACCTCCATATCCTGATAGTGATGATAACATGCATGATTATCCTAACATCCTTTTTCCTAATTGTCTGCTCTTTATCAGCAGTTCACACTCGAAAGTGTTGTCAGTAATCCCTGCAAGATCTGACACACATACCCAGTTCCACCACTGTGTCTAAAAATGAGTTTGAAGATATTTGAGGAGTTAAATATTCCATCTACGTATTAAAGGGGTTTAGCTTGGAGTCACATAGCATGTTTACTCTCTTTTTAATAAGACACAATATCCACCAAGGATATAATGAACTATTTAATTAGTTCACATGTCATATCATATTACACCGATTTAATCTAGGATCCAAGAATTCACCTACACAGCTAGTAGCTATCGCTAATTTATTTGACCTTGGAGATAAATTAAGACTGCAAGTCAACTTTCCCATAACCTCTACTCCCTAGTGAACTGATTAGATTATCGTGGTATTACATCCAATTGTCTCTTCGTAAGATCTATTCTCTTTGTTATTGTAAGACACTTTTTATGTCCTATTCATGAAACAAAGTTCAAGGTTGCTGCCACATTTGACTCGCCTTTCTTTTCATTACAAGAACAACTGAGCAGTGTTTGTTAAGTGGTATGACCGAATAACAATATGTGCTAATACTCCAGTGTGAAGTGTTGAGGAGGTCATGTCATTTAATATTAATGAAATATGAAACACAGGGGAACCTCCTGTTTTGCATAATCATTAGTCATTTTGTCAGGGCTGGAAAAGTTCACCTCCCTTTTGTCCACATCTGCCCTTAATGGATTTAGACCGCCTGCCACGACCAGGAGTTTATACTTTTTGACATGGGTGGCCCCCAGTTAAAATCTGAACTCCTCACCCGAGCAGTGTGAGATCCACGTTCTACACATGGAGGTGTGTATTTCTGCATTGCCAGCTTGCAGTATTAGGGTGCGAGCGTGTTTGCAAGCGTTATCGTACGATGCAGGATTATAACTTAAGCCTGTAGTGAAATAGTTGATCCATCTGATGGAAACAGTTTACATTAAAGCAGTACCTGGCCAGCTGTAACCCAGATTGCACTCGGTGAGGAGTATTACAATCCCAACCTCACTCATAAATCATGCTTAGCTGTTGGTGTGTATTCTATAATTATATAAATATATAACATAATAAATCTATAATACAGTGTACAATATATATACATGCAGGCTGAAAGACATATTTGTTTGGTCACACTACCCTTGCTATCCATCTTTAGTCTAAACTGAACATATCCAAGACCAATAAGAGAAATAAACAGAGGGAAATGCTGCTCTCCCCTGTGAATAAATCACTTAGGTGTGAGTTAGAGTTGCGAGAGGCAAGATTCTTATCTCATCTTTACAGTTCAGGCGATTTTCAAGGTGACTGCTCTACGTGATTTACATCAAAGTGGTGGTCAAGCTGCTCTGATCAACTGTCCAGTCTGCTGAGAGAGACATAATATCCTCTGGGTATTACTGACAGGGAGCATGATATGCGTGTGCCTATGCCTCAGTGTGTGTGAGTGTGTGTGTGTCGCTGTATGCATTTGTGTGAGTTGGTGCGTGTCACTGTGCCCGTGTGGGAGCACATTTACACACAGGCCCACGTGTATGAGTGTGAATGTGTATGTGTGTCACAGTGTATTTATGTAAGCGGGTGACATAAATACATCAAGGGGAACACACAGCTGTCTGCTGCCATGTTTCTTATGGGTTAGAACCTGAAAAGGACTGTCAGACTGTTTCTCCTGTGTCATTTCATTTCAAGTTCCTTTCTGTGAACTTGGTTCCCGGGGTGAGCAGACTAGTCGTCTAGCGCTTTCTGCAACAGATTCTCAGCAGCAGAGGAAATACGGACTTAGCAAGTCCCACTGCACAGCCACCGGATGGCTGCAGTGACAGGGACCTGCTCTGATCTCAACACATACCAGGCTGGATTAGAACAGGGAGCCAGAGCAGAAACAGGATCTGACCCTCTCTGCTATCAGTCTCTAACCACTGCCGCTCCTTCCCAAAGACATCCTCACCACTTCCTTCTCCAATTAGTGTGACCTTGTTACGTTGGGACGGAGAAGCTTTGGAAAAGTCAAGACCCAGCTTCATGCGCCACACTTTTAGCAGAGCCGCCCAGCGAGCAGGCTTGAAGGCTAGAGGTTACAATCAAAATAGCTCCGTTCAAATCTGTAAACTGATCCACATACATAAAGCAAATGGACAACAAGCAACGTAATCGTGTCCCTTCCCCCCCGAGAGAGCTTTTCATCCTCGCCCAGCGGTTGTGATCAGCACATAGCCAGCCCTGTTTGTTTAGTAACACAGTAGGAGGAGGCCGTGGCGGACGCTCTTTGAATGCTCAAAACCGTAAAGCCAGCAAAGAGTCTGACACGTTGGGGAGGAGCGCTAGTATCCCACATGTCCCCTCTTCTATGAGGGGCACCTCTGACAGCTGACTAAAGTCAGGGGTCAAAGTCCCGGCAGGTAGATGTGAGTGGTCAGGATTACAGTCTGTTGAGGACGGGCAGGGAAGGATTGAGGCCTGAATTAAGAGTCTACCAAATCCTACCAGTCTAACCACAGGCAACCTTGCAGTGTCTATAAGCATAGTGTTCTGTATTTGTTTGGACATGTGGCCCACCATTCAATACATAATGTACACATGCATTTCCTCTGAAATTCCTTTATTAAATCCAGCTTTTGTCACGCCGACAGCTGAACACAGACACTCGTGGATGTTTTCAGGGTTTGGACAGTAGCCAAGATGAAGTGCATCTCAGAGAGTCCATCTACTGTATGTATCCCACCTATCCAGCCCAGTGCACTTTGGGTAAAATATTCCCTAAATTCCTTATGAGTATTTGTGAATAGTGAAAAAAAAAGTAGGTAGTTGTGTGGTGAATGATTACACAGCAATATCTTTTACACAACAATAACGAAGGACCTTGAATTAATCGTTTCTGCCATGGCCCAGTGAAGTCACTGGTCCGTGGGAGAGAGCTTACTGGATTCCCTCATGGGGTGATAATTCACCCTTGGCCAATAATAAGCAGCCTCTTGCAACAGGCTAAGCCTGCATATAGCATTGACCCTAAGAGGAAGACTGAGTTGTTTCAACTTTGCATGTCTGACCATATAGTTTACTATGATTGCTCAGTTATTGACAGTCATTGACAGTGTAAAGGAGGAGAGCACTGCAAAATGCACATATTGTAAATATATATGGTGAAATCAGTCTGAAAGGACATGTGCGTTTTTAAATGGCTCCCCTCTACAGATTTAGTATCTGTGCCTGAGAGATTTAACCTTCCTTACTTCCTCCCTTCTATTTATAACAGTGTCATAGTCCTGCCTGCACTTTGATAGTACCAAGTGATCTCATTTACACACACTCACTCACACGCACGGTCTCACAAACACACACTCACAGACACACACACTCATGCTAGCACATATTTTCACACGCATACAATCTATGTGTGAATGATGCCAACGAATACTCATAGAATGTTTGAGCAATGAGTGAAACAGATGGAAATACTGCACTGGATGCCACAATGGCTGGGCATTTGGCAGCGCGCCATATCTGAATTGTAGCACACCCTAATGGATCAGCTGAAAGCTATGCCAATCCTGCTGTATCTGCCCTGACTACCTGCTCTCTGTCTCTTCGTCTCTGTGCCAAGGTGATCGGGGGGGGGATCTGTGCCCGCTGACAGCTGAGCTCACTCTGGCAGACAACCGGCACTTCTGCACACAAGTACATGCAGAATACAGAGTGAGAGGCCACTGTCCTGGTCAGCAATAAAGCCAAAAGCGCCGTGATATGGTGTTTGAGCTGCACAATGAAAGTAAATAAAATAGCCTGGTAATGAATTAAGACCTTAGTTTGAAGTGGTGTTATGTGGATTTCAGTGTTTCATGAGCAATTCAGTTTTGTCCTCGTTAATATTGCAGAAAGGTTCACCTTACAATATAAAGAAATGCAGTACTCACACAAGCTGTGTCCATGAACTGTTCATCAAACTGTCAATTAATGGCTTCAACCTGCACAGTGACAGCTCAGTGTTATAATAAACTGTCTCTAGTTGTGGCCATATACATTTAAATTTGTTAAACACACACTACAGCATTAACTTATTTAATACTGGTAAATAAATTGCAATTTATTTGAACATATTAGACAGAATACCTTTTTTTACTTTCAGTGTCTGCACGGTTTGTTTGGCTGTTAAACAATTTGAAATATTGTTTCAAGACATTACTGAAACGTTTTTTCAGATGGTGTGCAGGTTTGTCCCTGAAGCCCTCAAACACCAGTGGTGAAAGAAGAAAATACTTAAAATACTTTGCAAATTGAAAGTGGCAAAACTGGTGAATCTTTAAAAACAGCAGTCCAGCATTCAAATGTTTACTGAAATAAAAGTACGGAACCTATTGTCAGCAAAGGGTACTTTAACTTTGAAATTAGTACTCATTATGCTGATGAATGGCTCCTGTCAGTGTTACAATATCATATATTGTATTACTGGGGTGTTATTGATACTGGTGCATTAATGTGTGAACAGCATTTTAATGTTGAACAAATATGTGCTCTTGTAATTGAATCGATAGCAACACATCACATTTTATGAGCTTATCACAAAGTTTGTATGTCTTCATTTGGAGTGAAAATCACAATATTTCAGCAACACATTACTAAAAGCCTAAACAAAATCAACTACATACGTGGCATGTGTCCCTGTGCACTTTGGAATCCATTGTTTTTCACCACATATACAATATACCTATAATTAATAATAATTACTATATGGTGTTTGCTGATATAGAAATGTTTACTGTGGGTTGTGGTGAAATTTTACAGCAGTTTCTGCTGCTTTTTTAAAGGAAACAGCATCGAAAACTTGCTAATTTGACATGATGTGTGACAGTGTATTATTCTGGTGAAATTATCCCAATATAAACACATCACACTTTAGCCATGTAGGGATGGAGTTGGTCTGCAGCAATATCTGTGTATTTAAACTGATGCTCACTTTGTTGCGGTGTCCCACACCAGCACCACAAACCTGCAGCGTGCATGCTGACCCAGCATGTCACAGCAGAGACTTTGAAATAACAAGCAAAACACTGATGAAGCTGTATTCATGTTCCCCTTAGACTCTCTTGAGGAACTCAAAATGTTAATCATCCAAACCGCAACAATGCTTTAAATGAATATGTCAGTTGTTGTTTGTCTCCTCGAGATATATTTATGGCATTGTCTTCGGAGGGAGTCGTGCATAGTGTGTCGAAATCTTTTATTCATCAAAGAAGACATTGTGAAGTTGAAATGAAACATGTCGAACAAGATGGCCCATATTTATTGCATGTTACATGCAACAGTGACTCACCCAATCAGAAGGCAGAAAATGCATTAACGTATCGTTTGTCATCTCGCTTTGACCTGAAACGCAAACATTTAAACTTAATGTCCTTGCCAAGGGATACGCACAAGACGACAGGCTACGCAAAGGCGAAGAAAAATGACCGGCCATGCGGGACATTTGTTTCATATTATTTTTTACAGTTCTGCATTAAACTGAAGCAGCTGCAGTGATCTGGATTGTTTGTCTGAGTATTATTATACGCTCATATAAACTCTGTGGGGAGTCATTGTTATTTCCATCTGAGGGCCTGTCAATGCTCCGTGCAGGCTTGACATCAAAAAGAGAGGCGCTCGTCCCATCAGTGGCACAAATAATGAAAGAGGGCTCTTCTGTGTGAGTGACGAGTCTCTTCCTCACACCCCATGTGGTGGTGATTCGTTCAGCTTACTCATGTTTCTCCTCCAAACAAATTAATATTTATTATAGTCCCTCGAGTGTTCAGCTCAGGGGACTTATGGCACCCCTCAGACTGCGCAGAGCTCCCACATAAAGGAACTCTGTGAGATGGCTCTATTTTGGGTGACCATTATCTTCACAGCTCTGCCTGTGTGAGACAGAGGAGGGTCACAGAGGAATCCTTTGGTGACACTGCTGCAGATATCAACAAACAATACAGCCTCTGTCTGGAGCATCTCTGAGCGAGGCTGTGTCATACGCTGTGACGTGTAAAAAATATCTCCTGCGTGAGATCCGCTGCAGTTATCCGGCCATTAATCAAGTCTGTTTTAAGCTACCGAACAAATGGTCAAACCGACGAGGAATGAGGAAAGACCCAGGTTTGGTGCATCAGTTTTGCTGATCCGTCACTGAGTTTAGGGAACTAATCTTCACTGAGTGTTCCCAGTGCAATTGTTTTGCTCTCACACGGAGATGTCCTTAAAATGTAGTCTGTATAATAATTTCCATCGACTATTCTGCCCAAGGTAATGTCTTTATATTGCTTGATTTGTTTAACCACCAGCCAAAAATATTAAATCTATTATCATAGAAAAATAAAAACCAACATTTGTTGAAGATTAGTTCTATAAATTAATTATCTGAAATAATGCTAGTTTTCATCTTCCTCTTCAAATGCAATTGAAGTAATTTCCTATGCAGTATATATATACAGTAGATGCAGTAATATTTACATAGATTGAATAAATCATTTATTAGGTAAGTAGACTACTGTATATGCAGCATAATGTTTTTTAAAATGTGCTGTGTGTGTGCGTGTGTGTGTATTTTCATGCTCAATATACTGTACTTTCCATATATTTGTCATCAGACTTTAACAACGGGTGTCATATTATCATTGTCCTTCAAGAAATATTAGATCTTTCCATATATGTTTGATACAAGCTGTGCTGTATATAGTAGCCATTATATGGACAGAGGTTTGATACGTAAAGCACATAAATAGCAAAGAACAAAACATAATAAATAATTATGGGTAACTAATCAGTTTTGAACTAGCTATGTTATTGCAAACGTAAGTCCATTTGACACCAGACGTAGTAGCAGCAGATTTAGATTTCTCAGCTCCGGCTTCACTAAAAGTCTCCAGCTGAACTTTAAATAACCTCGAAGAAGTTCTGACAACACTGGCTCTGCTTTCAGATGACTCAGGCTTTCATTATAACGTGCTGTTTTGCCAGTTCACATTACATTCATGCATTCGAGCTTGTTTATTTAAGTATGGTTTCCTTTCATTCATTCTCTTTACCTGTTTATTCCCGTTGGGAGCATATGACAACCTGGACGCTATCCCAGCATGCACTGGTGGAGAAAACATTACAGAGAGGAGTTTTTCCAGAACCTTTCAATATTCCTGTAGAACCAAATGCTATTTTTTTTTTTTTTTTTTTTTTTTGGTCATTCTCACTCCAGTTGTAGAAATGCAATGAGCGGTTATGGTGTAGCTGATGTGTGATGCTTCAGTGCTCCTTCAGCGAGGGCAGAGAGAATTACGACCGCTGATGTGAAGGAACTGGGCTCACTTTCAGTTCTGACAGAACAGCTCACACACCGTACATCCAGGTCACATCTCAATCGCAGCGGTAAAATGTGACTTCAGACAGTGTGGACAACTTGAACATGACAGATGTGTTGTTATCAAAGTTATGTCCGGAGCTTGTACAGATTACCGTAAAGCTGCAAACAAAAACAGATGATATGAATTCAGAGGGCCGCATCATGACGAAGGAAACACCAGCAGCTGTCAGGTTAATACAATGAAACCATGTGAGAACATGACAGAGAGGAATCCATACAATGAGGACTTGGCTCAGCACCAATGCAGATG
Source organism: Chelmon rostratus (assembly GCF_017976325.1). NCBI lineage: Eukaryota > Metazoa > Chordata > Actinopteri > Chaetodontiformes > Chaetodontidae > Chelmon > Chelmon rostratus. Next base: position 12,966,213 of record NC_055676.1, on the reverse strand, counting down.
CTTCAAGAATGGGCAGGGCGCACATAAATGCTTGAAAGAAAACATGTATTGACAAGAAGTTTCAGCCCAAGAGCAAACAAATATGAGCCTTAATACCACTGAATAACAGATAAGTCAGCGTGGATTTAAAGTGTCAGTGCTGGGGTTTCTGTCCTTTCATTCAGCAGCCATCTTTAGCAGCATTTTACGCGTTAAATTAAAACCAGAAAGCCTCATGGAAAAGCAAGTGTTTAGTTGTTGGAAGGAGCCGGTCTCTTCTGGCACATGAACACAAAAGTACTTTAATTCTCGAAGCTCCGGGTAACTTGTGGAATTCAGTTTTCACACAAGATGAAAGGCGGGTGTAGCTTGTAAATCATGAGGGGTGGGCTTTCTCAGGTGCCACATCTTAGCTGGTTCACAGTCCTTCTTTTGTGGCGTTGCCCCGGGCTCACCTTGTCAAGAAACCGCTTATTGACGGACCAGATGCTCCAAGAAGTGTATGTTTCATTTGTATGTCACGAATTTGGAGTAGAATAAACCGCCAACACAGTATATCAAAGTGTCTGCTGTTCCATAAATGCTTGCCTCAATTATAGGCTATTTACAAATACGTTCTAGTAAATTGCAAGTGAAGTGGGACTCTTAAATCTGAGCTGTGTTTAGCCATCAGACGCAACCTGACGCCGTTGCGCAGAGCGCGGAGATCGGGTTAGAAACATGCATCGCAACAGAACATCTCCAAATCGCATTCCGCATACTGAAATCTAATCCGAGGACATCAGGATGTGTGACATAATCCCCAAGACATCTGAAAACTGCGCTCCTCCGAACGGGGCTCCGGGGGTGGCTTGGAGAGATATGTGGACCTCTGTTACTCACTGTTTGCTCCTGCAGGGGTCCAGAAAAGAGGGGCGGACACCCTCTGCCCCAAACGTCAGAGCGCACTTAACTATAAATCTCTCCAAACTGCCCTCTGCGCCCGGTGCGGTGTTATGCGCAGACATCTGTCCTGCCTCAGTCCAGTATGAGGACAACGCGCGTGGAAACTCTTCGAGCACACACAGGCACGATCTGACCTGGAGAAAATGGAGAATAAATACCCCCATCTGTGTTGTTTACCATGTCAAGATAGTGTCAGACGGTGGCGATTATGAACATTTAACGCAGTTGTGGATACAGCGGCGCTTCGGCTGTTTTGTCAAGAGGCAGACGAGAGCTTCGTGCACTCTGGGAAGCAGATATTTTGCATCTTTTGCGCCCCGGTTATGCGCGGGAGACGCTGATGTCTTCATCGGACTCCTTTCAGTCGGAGATGGTGGAACTCTCTCGGATTTCCAACGTGGAAACGTAGCATCCAATTAATCAGCGACTGCAACTGTACCCCGTAAGGCGCAGTGGCACTTGGTCCGCTTCAACACCCACCTTTGGACTCTGTGTGGAGAGAAGCATGGTTTGGCTGGTGCGCCGGATCGGAGTATGAAAAACAAAACACCTGGTGCCGCAGCCTATTTCAGCTTTTTATTCCCGTCCGGACACAAGCCGAGTTTGAACTCATTTTAAGGAAATTTTCCATTTCGATTCGTGCAGCTGATTCAGCTTGGGACACTAAATGAGTCGCGTTTTTTGTTTGGATTTTAACACCAACAGCCAAGCGAGTTTCAGGTCTGCATGGGCCATATTTAAGGTAAGCAGAGCATTCTATTTTTTATAAGTTAAGAGTGTAAAATAAAATAATCTCAGATCTTCAGATTATTTGCGCGCAAAGGACACACGAGCCTCATTTTAGTCTGTTTCGTTGAGATAGCAAATCAAACTGAAAAATGCAACTTGTGCATTTTTACAGACAGTTGTTAGGAGTTTTTGCGCAGCATGTTTAAGTCCACTATTTATCCATGCATAGCTGTTTAGGTTTACTGCAGACTCAACATGCCATTAGACAGAGTCACGTAAGCTTTGGGGATCGCCATCTGGCCGACTCGCACCATTATTTAGGCTATCGTTGCCAACACGCTTCGGTGCGTGCATTAACCGACGCATTTTTGTGCGCGGCGCGCCCTCCGAGCCTCATTACAAGTAGCCTGAGCTCGTCTGATATCACAACAACATGAATGTAGCGTGTCAGAATGCTGATGGGTCTGAACGTCAGTCAAAAATAACCGGTGGGCTTCTTGTCAGTCACAAATGTTTGTGAATTGATAACAACACGGTACTTTTACGCACACATTTACACATAATTCCGTCTGTATTTTATTTCTAGATTTTTTGGGTATCTGGACAATATTCATGCAGTATTTACAGCAAACCCCACAATGAGATAGAGACAAAGTGAAGATCAAAGCCTCTTGACATGATGACACAGTTATTAATACAGAATGAGTCACACTGTTCACACTTTGATGACTTCATTATCAACAAGAGTTGGCCCACATTGTGATCGGACTGTGAGTGCTTTCAAATAATTTTTATTATATCTAGTTCTTTGAAATCAGTTTTGTCATGTCGCTCTATTTCAAATAAAGCATCCTCTCTTGTATTTTTTGCAGCTTTCTTCATAGGAACTGAGTCTAAGATGAAGTTATGGGATGTTTTGGCCACGTGTTTGTTGCTCCTGAGCTCTGTCGCTACACGGCCTCTCTACCAAAACACTCAGCCAGCCAAGAGGACTTATTTCCCCAGCAGCTACAGTGATTCTGCGTCCCTGTCTGTGGAGGACAAAGAGCCAACGTTCCAGCGCAAAGACCACAACCTGCAGGAGATCTCGATGGAGGATCAATGTAAGGCACACAGCGTGTTTTTGACAGAAATCTCTTTGTGCAGTCACTGTGATAGTCTCCTGAATGGCAGATAATTGTCCCACGTGGGGGTCACCCTGTCGATCTGTGCTGCTTGTGCAAACCTGTTGAGAATAACATGCAACTAACCATTTAACCACATAGTGGTGTGAGATTTAACATCTTTGCATTTCATTGTGATTCACTGTTGACTTCTGAGAGGAATAGAACGCAGCAAGTATGCTGTTTGTTGGCCGAGGAATTCAGCCTTTCTTCACTAATTGCACTTGAGAAACAGCGTGTAAAGTCACAACAGCCAGTGGGTTGAGCCAAAAGTAGAGAGTCCTACATTGATAAGGCTCTCAGACAGGCAGGTTATCAGATGGAAGATCTTAATTTGTGTTTTATTGCTGCCGTGTTACATCACACTGATGTAAAAACATGACTAAAAGTATGAACAGCTCCGACCCCAGTGGTCGCTCTCCACATTTCCCCTTCTCCCTGTTGTTTACGTTCACCTCTGCCACTCCGTGACTTAGAGATCCATGACCTTTACTCATTTGCCAAAAGTCAGGAATCATAGCATGTTTTAGAGGAGGCGGCGTGAACCGCAGGTCGCAGGAACCTCCAGAGGAGAGGCTGGACAACGACGGAAAGTTTAAAGCATCTAGTGAGAGTTCTGTGTTTATGTTCGTTTTAACAGCGACCGTGGGCAGGAATTTATTTTGTTTGGATCAATGTGACACTTTATCATCTTCACACAGAAGTAGATGCAGCCATGAACTAGATAAGGAATGGAACATTTCGACAAATGTTTGTCCTGCCACCTCATATTCTGTTTGGACCGTGGTGACATCACTGATCTGCTTTGTAACCCAAGACCATTAACCATGCACTAATAGTGTAAACAACGCTGTGGCTCCAAGAGGGGATGAATCTGTGCTTTGCATGTGATTACAAAGGAAATTGGGCTTTTTCCTTTTAAGACTAAAATCTGCAGGCAGCAGCTGCACCAGGAGGTTGATGTTGTAGCATTCAGCCAACAAATATGCTAAAAGAAAACCAGGGTTGTATGTTGCATTTAATGATTGTTCTTTATCAGATCACACTGGTGCGTTGGTGACTGTTGACTCCTTAGTGCTGACAAACTGATGGCACAATTTACACCAACTCATGCCCCGGGTCGGGTCTGTCAGCAGGTGTACACTGTAGCCACCCCGCCTGTCAGCTGACATACAATAGGAGGTGTCTAAATCAAAGGGCAGGTGTGTCTAAACAGATTGGCCTGGGCGCACCTGATATACGAGTGGCGGCCCAATCAGCTGTGGAGCACAGGCGGATCAGGTGGCCGGTGCGCTGCCAGAGGAACAGGTTAGAGAGGAGAGATAGGTGACACCGCAACAGAGAGGCCGTGTCGACCACAACACCACCTGCCAGACATCGCACCCCGCCGCCCCGACTGCTTGACACACATACAGCGTGACGACGCACATCCGTACACACACACACACACACACACACACACAGACGCACACACATACAGGTAATGTGATTAGAGTACCAATTGATATATTTCAGAACAATGCGTCTTTATGACCTTCATATGTATGGTTTATTAATGCTGCCAAACCTGCAGACCAGCAGGACAGACGTTACTCCATAATAGAATCAACATGTAACACAGGACGGTCCAAGACTTTCAGTCGGTCCTCGTAGCTCCTCGCGGCAGATGGCGGAGAGCTGCGCTGGTGCATGTTTTCAGTTTCGAGCAGACTACAGTCTGCTTCATCTAAATGACTCAGAGCATGTGATTTCCTTTTATTTGGCCTTTGAAGTCTCAACATTCTAAAATTACATCCATGAAAGACTGAAAAACATCTCTCTTGGTGGTGTAATTGGTCAGTGCCTACTGTATCGATACAGGTAATCGGCACGGGAAAGCAAGCTGGTTAACTATACAGCTGAACAACTTTCAACAAGCAGATTGAAGGCAGCATGCCGGCTATGTCATTAATGCAAAATTGAGTCTGCCTGCATTCCATCATGACAGATGTACACAGTTCTCTTCTTCTCAGACAACAGTTCAGAAAATGGAATTGACAACACACTCTGACCTTCAGCCTCCAACTCATCCCAGAACAGCCATCTTAGAAAGAGTTACAGCAGGGCACCTGCACGTCCATATGAACAACTCTGGACGGCTTTCTGCATTCCTCCGCCTGAGACTAATCTATAAATCAGCACGCCGCGTTTCTGATCTGCACATTTCTCAGTATTTATGGACATTGTCTGCATTTGTGTCAGCACATATCTTTGGACACTTTTCCATGCATATGCTGGCTGACCAGAAGCGTGCACAGTCAACAATGAACACCATTCTGTTCTGCAGAAATGGTGTCTCAGTCTGGATGGTTTGTTGAACTGATTTGGCAGTGGTGCATTTATCCAATCCAGCACTTTACATACATGTCTGCATTTGTGCATTTAAATGAGCCGTTCAACATTTTGGGAAATTCGCGTCTTTGCTTTCTGGTTTAGAATTAAGACGAGTTAGATGAGCTGATCATACCACCCTCGTATCTGCCCGTTAAAAATGAGGCACCAGCTAGCAGCCTGCTAGCTTACCATAGCCAAAGACTAAAAACAGTCTGAGCATTTTTTACACTTTGGTTTTTGAAAGGCTTAAACAAGATATGGTATGCTACAGCTGTTTTGAGGTGGGAGTAGGTGGATTTTATTACCTTTGAACAGAGCCAGGGTAGTTGTTTCCTCCATTTTCCAGTCTTTGTGCTAAGCTAAGCTAACTGGCTACTGGCTGTAGCTTCATATTTAGCAGACAGTGAGTGGTGTCGAACTTCTCATCTAATTCTCAGTAAGAAAGCATATTTCCAAAATGTCGAAATATAGCATATTTTTGTATTTGTGTACACGTTCTATTCATTTGTTATTTCTCATCTAACATGATGTAATTATGCACACTATGACGTTTCATTTCATTCCCCCCATGTAGTTTTATTATGTTCAATTTGTTTTTTTCAGGGATATTTATAAGATATATAAGTTATATTTCATCTGCTCATATAGTCTTTGAAAGCAGTAAATCATTGATTACCATGTTATAGTATTGTTGAGGTGATATTTCAGCTATTCTCTCATGTCCATGTCAGTGATGAAATAATTATTTTAATGCCATCTTTGTAAGTGAATCTGTTCTGTCTGTACCTTTCAGATGACATTGCAGGTCCCTATCCAGAGCAGTTTGATGATGTAATGGATTTTATCGAGGCAACCATTGGCAGACTCCGGAGATCGTCAGAGCCGGGAGGAGGCTCCAGGGGACCGAGGGAGCAGAGGCAGAGGGGAGCAGCAAACACAGGAGCCACGAGAGGCGAGGGGAGAGGACACGGCGACAGGAGGCGGGGTCGCGGGCGAGGGGGAAGTCGAGGCGGGAAAGGAGGGCGAGGCGAGAAGGGGAGGGAGAGGATATCGGTGCAGACTCGTGGCTGCTTGCTTAAGGAGGTCCACCTCAATGTGACGGACTTGGGGCTGGGCTACCAGACTAAAGAGGAACTGATCTTCCGGTACTGCAGCGGCCCCTGCGCGGAGGCGGAGACAAACTACGACAAGATCCTCAACAACCTCACGCACAACAAGAAGCTGGACAAGGACACGCCCTCTCGCACCTGCTGTCGACCAATCGCCTTCGACGATGACTTATCTTTCTTGGACGACAATGTAGTGTATCACACGCTGAAGAAGCATTCGGCCAGGAAGTGTGGCTGTGTCTGAGGAAGTCACCTGGATGTGGCAAAGTGACAGACATGACCAGCGTCAGTGAACTAAGGCTCACTTTTACAAGCCTGTGCTGCAAACAGAGGGATCACTGTTGGAAATGGGCATACATGGTCAAAGATGGAGCGTTTTGTCTCTTAAGTTTTGTTAGTAGTCGTCAAAGGAGACACAGGTGAGCATATAAAAGCCACCCCTGCGACCTGAAAGACAACAGAACTGCTGAACTGTACGTTTAACTTTGACAGTTCACGCTCAGTCCTTCAGAACCCCTGTTCAGTCAGACACATGCAGAAGGTGTGCACCAATTTGCAGAAGAAACAATACTGTTACACTTCCAGATTTGCTAACTGTGCTGTCTAAAAAGGTGAGAGTGAAGAAGACTTCTGACTGAGTTGGCTTGTTTTTCTAGAAGAACCCATTTTCCCAAGAACATCAATTTTTCCATATCTGGCTCCTCGAACTCGAGACGAACGGTGAGATTTGAGGAGTATATTCAGCTGCAGCTTAAATCACTTCCACTGCGTAGTCTGGATGTTGACATTTACATTCAGAGCCAAGTGATGACAAATACCACACCGGAGTCCAGCAAAGACTTCTTGGTGCAACGCATCTACATAAAATCCAATCATATATATATATAGTACATACATATATATACACGTGTGTGTAAGAGGTATATTTATTAAGATGGAATTAACTTATTGTTATTTATTTCAATCCATTTTATGAAAGAATTTGTCATTTTTCTTATTTATTTAAAAGCTTTGTTTGTCCTGGATGGTGCCAAAGTGGAGCGTTTTTCTCAAAGTCTAAAAAGGTGATCCAGATCTGCCTAACACTCACCCACACATCATAACAACGCTTAATCGCTTCACTTAGATTCCAGGGTTTCTCAACTCATGAGTCCAGTTGGTCATTCTAGTTATCAAGTTATGGGAGGGTAGAAAGAGACACAGAGGAGGGGACCAATAGAAGATTTTTGATTGAATTGATCTGTTGTTTTGGAGTATTCTGAGGGATGGCAGCATAGTTTGCTTTTTTTTTGTTAGCTTTAATACTTCACCTCATGCGTTGTTTGCAGTCACATGACTGATGACGCGTTAAAACCAGATGGAGGGCAGGAAATGAAAACCGCAATGGACGTGGTGGAGGAATGTCCTTACTATGCTAGGTTAGACGGTATTGTGTGAGACGGGTATGTCAGACCTGACTCTTATGTTACGAAGAGGAAAGTTTTTTCAAGTGATTTTAAAGATTTGCCTTCTATCGAGGCAACTACCTGGTCCTTTGGACATCATTCTGCTCAAGAAAATAAATGAAAGCATGCAAAAGTGTGGAGGCATGCATCTTTTTTTGTTAGCGGTTGGTTGCGCTAGGGCAGCCTAAAGAGAACAACAAAACTGTATTCAAATGCTGATAGCAATGTGGCTGCACCCTGCAAAACACGCAAGCTAATAGTTAGCTAGCATTAATTACCGTTGCTACGTATTGTTTAGTTACAGGGGTACAAATTCCAATAAAGCTAAGACAAGTCAGTTTCTTGAATTCCTCACTATTATGAACAGCAGCTTTTTTCATTTGATAAAAGCTCCTCTCGGTTTCTCGATTTGATCAATTTGAGCAACCTTAAGAAAGCAAACGTGTGTTGTAGCGCTTGCTATGCAGAAAATCACTTCCTGCCCTCCACCTGCAGCTCATATCACAACGACAGTAACATGACGTCATATGCAAACAAGCTATTTTCCCCAGTGTGACCATGTCAAGACAGAGGGGACTGCTCTCTCCTCACAGCACCTGGGTAGTAACTCCTAATCAGACTGTCGCATCTCTATGCTGTATGTTTACGAAGAGGCAAATAACTCTTTGCTGCTGTTTATTTTAAAGGGAATTTTCAAATTGATCATCCAGAAAAGATTTGATGTCACTCCAAACAGGAGCCATCAAGTCTCAAAAGTGGTCTCACTGAGGACCTGTAGGTGCCTTTGAGGATCCATCCTTTGAGTCACCGAGGACAGAAGCTGCTAGAATGCCTGCCTATCAGCCTACGTTACCCGAAACCTCACTCTGGCCTTTCACCAAGTCTGAGCGAAGGCTTTGCAGTGGTTACTGTCCCAATAGGCTTTAAAGTTCACAGGACTGCCTGTGTTTCTGTCTCGATTCTGACAGACGGGTCTTACTCCCTGAAAGGGGATTTGAAAGTGATCCTCTAACATGAGTCTTAACCAAATAACCCCGTTGGCAAAGGCATTTTGGTGAAGGCAGTTTAAGGAAGCTCTCGCTACTGTAGCGGCTGTCATCGCCAGCCGATGTAAATATCTCAAGACTAGACGTTGCGACAAAAGAATATGTTTTGGACTTACAGAGGGAAGACAATGGGTCGGCTCAACATGTTTTCTACGTGCAAGAACTTGTTTGGCCGAGTTTATTCCCAACCTGTACGGAAACATACATCCAGGAAAACAGGAGGCTCTTTTTAAAGGCATGTTGCTGTGCCCGCAGAGACCCTGCAAGGGGATCGCTTTAAGTGGAACAAAGAGAGCCCTCGGGTAGGTCTTGATGTTAGCACGGATTAGGGACCAAGGTATCTGTGCCCACCCAGCAGCAAGCAAGCCAGCTTTACTGTGTAATCCCCCCACACACTGAACAAATCCACTGCATCAAGCTGAATTTAGGCCAAACACTACACAGAGAGGGAAAAAAAAACTCTAGCTTTATCACAGCATACCTCATCAATTGGATCATCTTCCCCTTTAACAACTGATTTGTGCGTAAGCCTTTCCAGATGAGAATGTGCAGTTAGGAGACTTCCCAGAAGCCTCAGAACGCCGCGCTACTCTTTGATACCATACATTAATGCGTGTGCACTGTGACCACAAGCCCTCTCATCTTCACGACTGTTTGCTCAACTGTTCCTCGGCAGTTAGTTCTCTGGTTTTCATGCAAAGGTAAACAAGCAAAAGGTAAAGATGCGAAGGAATCCTCAGTGTTAATATTTGAAGAAAGGATTGGATTTGTTTTCACTCCATGTTGTGTTTAACACCTCTGTGAAAAACAAAGCTGTCATGTCGTCTCACTTGTTTCGTGTTACAGAACCAAAGCTCTCGGCAAACTTTATTTTTGTACAATATTCATTTTATAACTTTTTACAGAATTAAACTTGTTTCTATCAAATGAGCACGTCTCCTGGTATTCTGCCATGTACAATAATGCACCGGTGCCAGATGGTGCTAATTTGCCCGGGATACGTTTACACAAGCATCACGCGAAATTGAGGATTAAAAAAAATTTGGGTTAAATGGAGAAACACGGGGATGGTTTGAGAGATGGCCTCTGCAGGGTGGCGTCCCCTCCTGTTCTGCATTCCTGAACACTAGCCCTGGGTCGTACAGTAAACAAAAGCTAGCTGTAAAGCGCCACTGAGCTGTAAATCACGGCGCCCAAGAATGTTTCCACTGTGCAAAGAAGATATGTAAATGCTGATGAGAAAATGGCAGCAGTGCAGACAGTGAGTCATTAAGTGTGTATACAATGTATGGCTGAGGTACTACAAGAGCTGTTATCAAGTCTTTTTAGGCAAGTCTGAGTCAGGTTTTTAAAAATCAAAGCTGTTATAATGCTTGATTTTATGTTAACAATGAATCATATGACCATGTGTATGTCAAAGGGGTCGCTCGTAGTGACAAACTGCAGAAGAATTAGCACCCAACTGTGCAGCTCTCCGCAGCTCTTTGTTTTGTTTTGTTTTTTTAGAGCCACCACTGAAATGTTTTGGTTAATTTTCGCCGCTCTCCTCAGCATCATTTCCAGGCTTGGGCAGCTCAAAGCCCACTGCACGCTACCTGACCAGTGCCAAAATGCAGACGAAGTTAGTGATTAGTTAACTAGCTAAACGGCAAGATGTGTCGGTAGAGGCCAAAAACTGAGCTAAAAGAGAGTGAATATTGGACTATTTACCAGGTGGCCAGAAACACAACTCCAAATGAATGATAATGTTGCTCTAACAAACATTTGCAACATTTGTTTGCTAATTAATCTTTATCAATTAAGAAAAATCAAGCATATCACCAGCGTTATCCCTCAAGTGCGACTCGAGTCCAGGTCCACACATGTGGGTCCAACTTACATGTGCTTTTATCCTACATGATGTCATTGGCTGACAGTAAATAGGAGGTGCTTGTCAATAAAAACAAAAAGGTCAGGCCCCCCAGATAAAAAAAAAAAAAATGTTTTCTTTGGGACCACTTCTTGGGTTCCAGTGAAAGCTAATAGCTGTGACTAGTTTTTCAGACGTTTAAGCACAAAAACAGCTTTCACCTCCTCTGTGCTGGTGGTATGGATGGATATGCCTCCAATACAGACTACAGAATTTTCTTACTCACAGCTAATGTAAGTAAATGCTCCTTATTTGAACGTGCTGACTCTTTAGCAGGTCTGCATATCAAAATGCCTGTACCTGGAGATCCAGCCACTCCTCGCCTCCTGCTGCTGGCTGAGAACTCTTCTTCTCAAGAAGAGTTTGATGTCAGTCTCTCCCCCACGAGTCTCCGCTCAAGTCTCAACTTTAGTTGCTCTTAAAAACATCACTCACTGTTTTTAATCCTTCCATATTTCTTGTCCTGGTATGTTTTTGTGTCTTATTCATTTTATGGCCAGAGGAAGTTTGCCAGGACACTGAGACATCCAATTGTCTGCTCGTAACTTTGGTTGGCGAGGAATTCAAGATTGCTTTGCAGTTTCGCCCATTAAAGTCACGGAGTAGAAACCAGCTAAATGACAGATATGGAGTGTAAAGACTTTCCATGTCTTTGCAATATAAAGTAGCAGAGCAACTGGAGAAAGAAAACAACTTGTGTGTCACCGTGTTGGTAAAATTCTGAATTTCTACAGCAGAATGAACCATGTGACTAGTTGTACTTGACAAACAAGCGCATTTACATTAGTTTGTCGATGTAGGCAGAGGTTGCATTCCAGAGAGATGTATACAGAACACAAACATGGGTTTCATTAGGTCTGTGTGTTGTGGTTTTCTCTGTCAGTTGAAATATTTTTAGACACTGCACAGGTCATTCAGGAGATTCAAAGAGCAAATGGAGAAATGGCTGTTATAGGTATGCAAAACTTATTTCCAGGTTCTGGTTATTTGTGTTGTTAATTTGCAAAGACAGTGCACAAACACCTATGTTTAGTCTTGAAAATGCAGGTGAAATATGATTTAATTTGATACCAAAGCGTGAGCTTGGAAGCTCATCCACCTTGAGAGCAGCTGTTTGAGAAAGCATCTTTACTAGAGGTTGAAAAGGCTAGTAAGTGGATATATTTCAAGATTAATTTGAATTGAAATTCACAGAATTGTTTTAATCATTTGCAAGAATTGTGGTTGAGCAAAAAGTAGCTTGTAAAAACTTTATTTAAAAGCAGTTACGCAAAACACCCACTTTGTCTTGGACTGTGTGTAGTTTATTGGCAGGATTGAGCCAGTGCCTTATAAAAAGATATTTGGCAGAACAATTCCTTTGATCAGCTAGTAAAAACTGATCTATCACTTCAGATCAAATATATCACTGTTTGACGAGTGAATACGAGGTGAAATATAGCATGGAGGAAAAAATCTAAATTAGCACACGGCGGAATCACATCCAAGAAAAATGTACAGCTTTTAAAGCCCAAACCCTTAAAAAAAAAAAAAAAAAAAAAAAAAAGAATACAATTGGCTGCAACTTTTTTGTATGTCTTCGCAATGTACTTCTTAGAAACTAGCAAAATGTTCTTCATATTTGATGAACAGAACCAGACCACAAAATCTGGAGCCGATTTATGGGGCATTAGCAAACTCTGGAGATGTGGGAGGAGAGGACAATAGAAATGATGAAAATAAAGTCTATATAATCAAAACAGACATAAAAGGCCAAGTTCTTCCAGTGGTTAAGGAGTGGCAATGAGAGGAGCATAAACCTGTTTAAAATTACATTATGCCTGCGCAGTGAAAATGTCTGGACATGTTTATGCTACCCACACAACACAGAAGCACACACGTATATACTGTACATATATGCTTTAAAAAAAAACAGAGGAGGGAGGGCAGAGGCTGCACAATTTAGTCATTTAACTAATGCTCCTGTGCACAGCTTCTGACAGTAACTCAGTGTTCTGGGACCAATCCTTGTGGTGCTGTATATCCAACCACAAGCCCACCCTGTCGGCCATCCTATATAAAATGAGCTGCCGCTGAAGAGCCTCAGATCTTGCGTTTCTTCCACTCTGGTTCCTTGTCAGCCTCCTCGTCCTCCTCCGATTCCTCTGCAAACACAGGCTCTGGCTGGGTCCTAAAGGGATAACAATGGGACAGTTTTTTTTTTTTTTTTTCAGGCAACTTCTGAGCAAAGAAATGAAGTGTAAATTAAAGATGAAAACCTGATGACAGAGCATGCTTTAAGGGGTTTAATATAAGCATTTTAGTGCACTGGACAAATGACTTCCTCTGTACGGGCCAACTGAGGTGCACAGAAGTTCAGGCTGCAGATGCAAGTAGTACGCAAGTTTGACAATGCAGAAGACTGTAAGCCAGGGGGGCTGCTCCTCGGCAGAATTAACTTTGTGTTTAATCTTACTCCAAGCCAAACAGATAGTTGTAATATGGGCTATTAGCCTGCTGCTTGAGAAAATAGATATTAAATAGATTTATCTACTATATTATATACCACCAGTTTATTATTTTTAACTCGACATTGTTTTCTTGCAGTATGGGAAACAGATTGTTTGATTTGGCTCGCAGCTTTGGAACAAAGCTGCCTGAGTCTGATAGTGATCTAAAGCTGTCCCTTACTCTCCTTCCTGCAGTGTGAAGTGGGTACCTGTAAAACTGCACAACTCTTTAAACATTTACGTGTCACACCGGCAGGAAGAAACCCAAGCACCATCACAATAGTATACACAGCGCTCCCAATACTCATCTTACACTGTCCGCGAGCCCAGAAACGAGAGAAGGTGAGCGAGTGAAGGAGAGATGGAAAAGTAAGATGGACGGGGCATAAATGATTCATATTTTTACAAATGAAGATGCAAGGTTTTCTTACTGTTTGTATGCCGGAGCGACCCAGTAAGGGTTATCTAAAGCCTCCTTGGCGTGACGCAGGATGGCCTGTCGTGGGTTACTGTCATCCGTTTTGTCCAAGGCGATGTTCTTCACAATGAATGAAGACAGAGTGCCACCATGAGCTGCCACTCTTCCTCCACGACCTGTCCGGACACATGACTACTGGATTAGATACAGTTAGGACTTTTTTCCTTCACAATTCCACAACAGTTGGGACATTCTGTAAAACATAACACAACTTAATGTGATAAATTGCCATGTTGACATACACTCAATTGAAAACAAAGACAATATATTTAATATTTTACCTCATCAGCTCCATTGATTTTTGTATATATCTGCTTATTCTGAATTTGATGCAGGAACATGTTTTAAACAAGTTGGGACAGGAGCAACAAAAGACTGGGAAAGTTGTGGAAAGCTCCAAAAACACCTGTTTGGAACATTCCACAGGTAAACAGATTGGTTGGTAGCAGTTGATAGTATCATGATGTGTAAACTGAAATCAGAAAACACTTGTCTGTTATCTACTATACACTACAGACAGTGGCATTACCTTGCATCTACGTGAGCAAAGCAGATGTACAGCTACAGTACGTATGCTGTTTTCAGCAGTCAGCCAGCTAGTCTCGTAGCTGATGAAAAAGCTGTGAAATCCAGAGCATCTCTTTCATACGTAAATTCTAACATTTATAGCAACTCTCTATAAAACCACAGACTGTTATTCAGATTAAACAAACCACACACAGCGTGTTAACTGGTGAGCTTTAGAGGTGCTGGTTGATGCACTCTTGGACTTGGACCAGGCTTGCTGTCTTTATGCTAATGCTAGCTCTCAGCCAGTAAGCGAATAAGCATAGTTCCTAAAATGTTGAACTGTTCCTTTAATTTTATGATCACCTGGAGAGATAATCACAATAAATCCATGAAACATTTAGCATTAAATCCACAAAAAAATTTAGTTTACTTCATGACTTTACATGACCTGTATTATATTTTAATAAAATATAATGGGGATGTCCACAAAGGTCATGCTCAGTTTCCTGCACCACTTCTTTTTAATCATTGGTATATTATCACATCATGATTTTTTTTTTTTTTTTTTTTTTTTACTAGAATTCTGTTTTTTACACTTACTGCATTCTTCTTCTAGAAAGTATGGCATAAAAGCTACCCTGCTCTTTGCTAATGTTACAGTCCTTCTGTGCTGTTGGCTGTATTTGCCTGCACTTAATGGAGCTTTTGGGGGGGAAAAATGTGCTGCTTTCCAGAGAGGGAATTATTACGGTTGTCTTAAAAGATCAAGGATAAGATACACACTTGCATGTGCACACACACACAAACACACATGCATTCCCATACTTAAACACGCAGGGATTTCCTGCTGTAATTGGGCAGTGAGGTTGTTTGGGGGATTGAGAGGCACCTCTTTCCATTGCTTGTAAGCACCGAGCCAACCGCCAAACATTATCTTGCACTGGTGCAAAGTCATTCTACACAGAAAGTAAACAATATAAAGACAGTCTGTCATCTAGAAACCACTGGTTATTTTTATGAAATGGACCTAAATTTCATTTGCAGAGTGTTTTTCTGTCTTTCTCCCAACCTCTGTGACTACATGTTTTCATACTTGCTGCTCCAACGATTGCTAATTAATGTCATTTCGCTGAGCAGTGTTCTTACTTGAAAAGTTTTTATTATATAAGTAGTATTTTTATGCACTTTTTTTCCCTTACTAAACTTCTTACAGTACAGAAAAACAAAGAAATGCTAATATATTACATATATCAATGACAACTTCCTTTGAATGCAAAACATTTTATTTGCAGTCGTGGACTGGCATGGCCATTTTAGGGAGTTCTGTTGTAAACTTGGCTAAATTTCTTATTTCCTAAGATTTTTCATGACCCCCCCTTTTTTTTTTAAATGTGGCTACTTTTTGTACGTTCCGTGTCTAAACGCATTAACATCAGGGTTTTTTCTTTCCAATCTGAGAGAAAAAACAAAACACATTTGCACTGGGGAACCATTAGATTGTAAGTATATAGTACTGAAAGAAAAACTGAGTGAAAGTGAGAAAAAAAAAAAAAAAACAGCAGGGAGCCAGCTGGAACGCCGTGTAGCAGGAAATGTTGTCTGGCACCTCGGCTTATTGGAACGAAACTCAAACTGTATCCATGGTCATGCAAAGGTGTGGCATTTGTGAGAGAGAGTGTATTACAGAAAAAATATAGACTGACCGGCCACGGGGTCCAGAGAAAGTTCAAAATGCATCATTATGTCGCAGCAGTTAAAAAATATGAGGCAACAGCAGGCTACAGTGAAGCTTTGAGAGGCCAAGTGGGAGCAGCACCGTTAGAGCTGTCGACTTCAGCTGGATTGCGTAATACTGAACATATCAACAACTGTGGATTTGTACATCTGCCTCAAGCAGAATCATGCATTCATCCAGTTAAGAACGTGACAAATAACATTATAGTTGCTTTAAAAACAACTGCAGAACTGTGGCCGTACCTTGTTGCTACACTCAAAATCAAATGATGGCATTTGTTGTGCATTTTTGTTTTGGCTTTGTCTCGTCTCCCAGGGACACTGATTGCAAACTCGTTCCTCTTTTGTCTATATTCTTTCTTTATAAGTTCTGTGAAGTTGAAGTTTTGCACTAACAGAAGCAAGAAGAGGGAAAAAAAAAATGTACCTGGCCCGGACACAGGAGGCTCGGGTTTGTGGGATTTCTTTGGGTCAAGTCTGTCCTTCTCCAGCTGTTTTCGTGTACTCCGCTGCCGGGCCTCTCTGAACATGGGTAAGGCATGAGCTGGAGACACACAGGGTAAACAAGGATAATCAAGTTGCTTAGGTAACTCAAACTGCAAGATCACAAAACACAGCCACACAAATAAGCAGGCAGAGCACCTGCAACACGTTCAGTGTTTGTAGCCTGTGTGTCGCACTGCCTCGCTAAACGAAGACAGAGTGGAAAGCTGAGATTTAGCGACTGTTTTCACACAGAAGGTGCAGAAACACAATCTCACCTACTACTAAAGAAACTCCGCATTTACGCAAAAATACAAGCACCTGTTGACCTCTGGTAGCATCTCTCCTCTTGTGTACTCTTTCTGCCATAGTGCACACCAACATATTCATTATATCCCCCGTGTTTAGATTCAGACAATCACTCTGCTGCTCTTCACACTTTTGTGAACACTATCACAATAAAGGCCCCCAGCACTTACATCCACGAGCCTGCGAGTGAGCGTGTGCATGAGTAAGTGTGAATGAGTGGCCTCGAAGGTGTGTAGGAAGAGAAAGTATATGTGCGTGTGTGTGTGTGTGAGCATTTGTGTAAAGTGAGTGTGTGCTCTGCTCTTATCCTCAGGGGTTACAAAGAGACACTTTAGTAAAGGGCTAGATAAAGTGATTTTCCATTCAGGAGCCCTGTCGCTGTTCAGTGTTAATTCTTCTCCTCCACGCTACATTAAGCAAAAAGGTTACTGTTAACAGATTCCCTCGCTTTTCTCAATGGGCCATCACTTGCTTCCTGTCCCCTCTAATTTTCCAGTGCCAGGGCATCAAGTGCGTCACTCGCCGCTCGTGGCAGTCCAATGCCTGCCTATTTCACACCCTGTTGGCATGGCAATGAAATCACATGATGCACCTGAAAAGGCTGCACTATCCCAAACAATAAATGGCGTCTGAATTGGGTCGTAGCAGCCAATCAGGGAGGACGAGCCGGCAGCTGTTCTGTTCCTGTAAGGGTCATGACTTCAGTCTGGGGGCAAAGGAGCGT
This sequence comes from Chelmon rostratus, assembly GCF_017976325.1. NCBI lineage: Eukaryota > Metazoa > Chordata > Actinopteri > Chaetodontiformes > Chaetodontidae > Chelmon > Chelmon rostratus. Next base: position 12,948,788 of record NC_055676.1, on the reverse strand, counting down.
GAGGCACGCACAAAAGAGATGACAGCCTCGTGTGTTGGTGATATGACAGGATGGCATGTAGGTGGATAGTTTGTGTGTGTGGGGGTGGGGAGGGGTGGTGTGGACCAGCAGGAGATCACGCCAGCAGAGGTGGGGCAGGCGGCTGTCCTTAGCGTGATCCGGCGTGACTGCAGACCACATGGCCGCCGCGTGGCACAGTGCCCTGCGGCTGTCCATCCACTCATCCACACCCTACACCATCAGCACCATCAGCTAATGGGCCTGTGAAAGGCTCTCTCATTTCTTGTAAAGCCCCCAATGTGACATGGAGTGTGTTTGAATTTTTTCTGTGTGTGAGAGAGAAAGTGAGAGGCAGCATGTAAACGGAGGTTGGTAGCTTTATTCTTGATGTCTAATGGCAGGCATTGTTTTAGTCAGATCTCTGTCTTGCTATGAAAACACACAGTGCCTTAACATGTGAAGAGCACTGAGCACAGATGGGTTAGTGTGCTGAAGGTGTGTTAAACTGCTGCAGAGCTTTGACAAAGGCACTTCACTTTAATTGCTTCTGTAACTGTTTACTGATTAAAAGGTGATTTGTGAAACTGCAAGCCTTGCACAGCAAGGCAGGAGAGCAGGGGATTAAGTTCAAAGTTCATTAAGTTGTGAATGTTTTTCTTCTGTTCGGTATGGATTAAACAGATTGTTGGGTGTGCTTTTTGTCTCCTGAGGACAGACAGGGAAGAACTTACGTGTGATGATATAATCTTGTGTTAGCGTCTCTGCATGTTTCTCTTTCCGCTTGCTCTTCACCACGCACAGCTTCGCCCCCCTGGAAAAGAGCCAGTTGATTACAAATGGTGCTATTTAAAGGTATCATAAAGAAAACAAGAGATCAAGCATTTAGTCACGCAAAGAGACTTAAACCAATGAATTTAAATCAATTCTTTGCAGCAAAAGCTTGATATTGCTCATGTCTTCCTGCCACAGAACTCCAATTGTCGCCTCACAAAACTTCAAGATACAGAAAAGAGGCATGCAGATGCACTGGGTGACATATTTGGGATTGATCCTTAAAATTCCATCTACTCCTTCTCCCTCATTAAAAATTCCTATTATGCAATTATGCAAATGTATGTCATTTCCAAAGTTGAATTACTTCACAGGAAATGTCTCCTACTTCAATGAAAAGTCACTTTTCATTGTTTGTGGATTGGCGGTTCCAGGTTTCCACATCATGTCTGTGTAAATTAAATGTTGGACTAGGATTGGCTTTCAAACTATTTATGATGTCACAAATCATGCTCATAAGCCCTCCTCTTTAAAACTGGATTTTCAGCAGATGAATGTGAAAACAGGCTTCTAGTGTCTCTGCACATATTGTACATCATTCTGCACAGTGAAGCTCAAACACTGTACTCTAAGACCAAGAAGAAAAGACATATTTTTGAGCGGAGGGGGACATTAAGAAGCAGGATTTTCAAACAATTGGGTCAAATGCTCATTTTTCCAGCTAACTTTGCAACTGCATTTTCAGCCTCCACAGTGGGCAGATTGGGCGATGTCATGCTAACGTTTACATGGCTTTGACAAGCTGAATAAATATGTCATCCATTGCAACAGTATGGCTCTTTTTTATTTGGTCAATCGAGTTCCATGGTTAGAAGATTAGAAGATACCACCAAACAACTGAACATACCTGTGGCTTTTAACAGGGTCATAGTAGACCTTGGCCAGTCCGTTCCCAGTTCCAGCCATTATCTGGTTAAGTTTTGGGTGCCACAGGCAGCGGACGACGCTCTGGAGTACACAGACAGACAGGAACAGCAACATCAAGTTCAATGTTTTTTGTGCAGTAACTGAAGGTGGCACATGTGAGGAAAGGAGGCCATACTTTATAATAACAGCCCACAGCAGGTTGTGGGCAACTTTCTCTGTTAGGGGTCAGATTTGAGAAGATGTTTCTGCTGTGACCCAGGTTGGTTGTGGTACAGTGGGGATCAGGCCCAGCGTGCTCTGCTGCTCTGTTTGACTATATTTGGTTGTTGGGATGAGGGCTGGATCCCTCAGTCTGTGTGTGACAGATGGCCCAGTGCCAATAGGCAAATGTGACCACATTTATCCAGAGGTGTGTGTGTGTCTGTGTGTGAGAGCAAAAGAGGGGCAGAGAGAAATACACACACACAGTTGCTGGACAGTGATGAAGACCCTCTGTTCGTTCAGTGATATGTGAGCTACAGTAGAGAGCTAGGCTCCCTGCAGCAGCGCCTCCTTTCTTCTCACACAGTATTAGAGCATCACAAGCTCCTGTGATGACTTCTGTTGAAGAGCATCATCGTTAACACACACATGTACGTATGCAGATGTGCATGTCCCGTAGACGCACAGAATTTTTTTTTGAGAGAGCGAGCGTATGCCTTTATGTGGAACACAGTAAGCAATCTGGGGGGCGGGGGTCTGGGGCAGGGGGCGTAGGATGGGGGTGGGTAGGACTACGACTGGGACGTCCAGATTCTGTGATGGTGAAAGCTGCTTAGCGCCCAGCTGTTCAGCTTCCCACCAGGATACCAGGGGAAGGAGTCTCAATCACACACATACACACGATCATACACACTCACGCACGCATGCAGCGGACAGACATGCACTAAGACGAGTATTTGTGTATATTCAGACAATGCAAGCATGGTGAGTTTGTAATTTTACTTCAATATTACAATGAGAAAACTGTAAAATACAACTTGGGGTAATCGTGTAAAATATTATAGATATTATGTATACAATGACATTTTGCAAAGAAATATACTGAAAAGCATTCCAACATTTATGTATGCAACATAATTGAGACTTTGTGGCAACAGAATGTTCCACAATCTGCTTAAATTTGGCACAAACCTCATACATGAATATCTACACTATCAGGCCAGCAGCTCAGTGGTGCGTAGCTGTAGGACAGATGAGGGTTAATCTGCTCAACCAGATCATGAGCCGGCTGTAATTGATAGAAAGATCTGGAAAATGCTTCAAACAGGATCTGCTTAACACGAGCCTCACATACTCATACATGGGTTCATGGTTGATAACGTATAAATAGTTCGGAGATGCGACTTAACAAGCACAAACGTGAATATGCTTCCACTGCGGAAAATGCACTGTGCTATCTCGCCATAAAAGCTGTTCATTTAACAAATAAATCTGAACTGGGACAATCTGCTGGATTTGAGCTGAACACAACATGTATCAACATGTGTAAATTGTGAAAAACTGAAGTCTACACACTGTGGATGTGCTTCAGTGTGAACGTGTAATGGGTTATAAATTGCCCCGTCAGGGTTGTTGAAGCAACACGGACAGTCCCTGCATGCCATGGAAGGTGGAGATGACAGCTAGGAATTGTGTTACACTCCGCAGGTACTGTAAAAGCTTGAAGAATTCGCCCAACACACTGTAGGGCAACACAACGCGACCCGAATCAGGCAGTGAAAACCAAAATAAAAGTGGCAACACGGCCAGGTAACTGCAGTCCAGTCAAGTTCCCAAAACAACCTCTTCAGACCCAAACAAATCATTCTGTCAACGGTGAAACAAGTCAAACAGAAAAGAGCAGTGCAGCCTCGAGAAGACCGGTTCAGTGGGGCCCACCCCAGCTGGATCCACTGAGAAACCCAGAGCCAACAGCAAGACTGCTTTCCAGAAATTCAGAGCAGCGTGTTTACACTCTAGGAACCCCTGTTTATACTTCACGTCCACCAAATTACATCACACCACGAAGGAGGAAACTTTAATCAGTCACTTCGTCAGTAGCAGCCGTCTATGTCCCATCAGATTAAAATGCCAAACACAGATTAGGTATAAATAAGACAACAGCCACTTGCCCAATATGTATGCTGATTATGAAATAAAGTTATGCAGCACTAATGGGACACATCAGTCACAGCTGTGTTCCTCATCTGTGGTGAGTGGATCCAAATGTGCGCTGCTTCTAACAGACTTGGCTATACAGGCCAGCTGAATGGAGCGGCCTGGGGAAAGGAGAACTCGAGACTTAGCACCTCAGCTGCACACTGAGTGGGCACACGTCCGAGAAGTCTGTAATCAGGATGGGCTGCCTTACTGGAACAACTGGCTTCTACATTTCGGAAGATTTACTTGGTAAGATGCACAAGAAAGAGCAGAGTTAAGGCCTTCCTTCTACCTTTGAAGCCTGGCTGATCTCACTGAGGATGAAAGACAGACCATTTGTACCAAAGGTCCCCTTGAAGAGAATGGCACAGGGAGCAGCCTGCTGTTTAAGTATGAGACGTTAGATGTAGCATGGGCAGCAGCTTGTGAAGGTGGCCCAAACATAGTTTTCCTTTCACAGAACAAAGCAGGGCTGCCACTAATGATTGTTTCCATTGTCGATTAATCTGTCGATTATTATCTTGACTAACCGATTAGTTGTTTGGTCAATGAAATGCCAGAACAGTGTTTGCCAAGATGACGTCCTGACGTCAATTGATTAATCACTGAAGCTCTAGATCATAGGGTCTTTTATATTTTTTAACCTATTAGGGATGCCCTGATGACACTTTTTCCTCTCCCAATACTGATTCCTATACACATACACAGTTCAGGTTTTGGCTAATGTTGACCACCGCTCTGAAGCCGGTTTTCAAATACAAATCTGTCTTCCTCACTGAATAGAGCTGATTGAGATCATTCTTCTATGTTTAAATATAAATATCTTTGTTGCGAGACGTGGAGTGGGGACAATCATGCACCAACATTTATTTAGGTTTGTGCAAATTAAGTTCTATTTTCCTCTAAGGGTTATTCCATCTTATCAATGACAGTGATGAAGAGACAGTAAGTAATGTCAATTGGTCACATCTGGCTGATATTAAATCAATTTAATTTCCTTTTAATAGTTATTGGAACTGACAACATCTGATGTATAATCTTAATTTTAAGACTTTATTAGACAGCAGTAGTGGAGAGATGACAGGAAATGAGGGATGGAGGTGCAACAAATGTCCTCGGCAAGTGCAGGCAATCACAAAGTACAAAGGAATAGAATCCAGGCACACATTTACAGGGGCTGCATGAGGGCTGCAAGTTCAAGTTTATCTCATTCGAAATTCAGCCAAAAGCTCAGTTCTTTGATTTTCAGCAGCGTATCACCTGATTTCTGCCTCGTTTGATGGACTAAGATAAGCTTAAGAGTGTCAGACCAAATTGGCCTAAAACAGCCTCCCCTCCCAAGCGCACCCCTGAATCCAGGTCTGGGGTTATGTAGACTGTTTAGTTAGAAATGATTGGTGGCCCTTCCTTTCACTCGCCTGTCTGGTACGCCACTTTAATAAAGGCTGCACTTAAATTCTCTGGCCATCCGAGGAGCAGACGGCTGATGTAAACATAGTAAATAGCACATTCATCAGGTTCACTGAGTGCATGTCAACCAGAAATAACTGATCTGCTGCAAAACTAAATTTCAATGCATCAAAATTATTTTTTTTAAAAAGGAGGTTACACTAACAATGTAATTTAGAGTGGAATTACATTACATTCTGATTGCTAGTGTAGTGGTCAGTGGCTTAGGAGGAGGGACTGAATCCAGAAGATGAATTTTATGACAACTATCAAATATCATCATACAGTAAAATACCATGAAAGGTCAATCCAGAAATGTACGACCTCAAAATGGTCTATGCTGGGCAATCTGGTGGTCAACCCCAACCCCCTGACTCTATGTATACTTCTCTAAACCTCTCTATATTTCCATTTTTCCAGTGAAGGTCAAAAAGACAAAATAAACTAAAAGGTCTATGCAATATTACAGTAACTGATCTCAGTTACCAACAGATGCTGATAACTACCATTAACGGCCACTTTTCTGAATTCTGATTTCTGAAGCTCACAAATACCATGATACTCCAGCACAACATGTATTTCTTCTGTGCCCTGGCGCCACCCATGTGCCTACCCAGCACAACATGTTGACGCACAAACCATTGCTTTTATGTCAACGGAAGCAATTAAATGAAGTTATATGACTGTGAGAAATATGCGAATGGCTTCAAAGCATATTTCCATCGACTATGAAGTTTTTTTAACCATTACAACATGAATTTTGAGAGGTTAATACAATTAACACAAATAAAGTCACTGCCAAGGCAACTGGCAGCATGTACCAGTTTCTAGCCTGCACTGCTTTTTGTGGCACCGGGGTGGATTTTGTGGGAAATCTGCTGGATTTCTGTGCAGCACAAATGGTGATCAGACAGGAAGAGGCTTTGCCGTCCCTTCCAGTAAAACTGAACTGCAGCTTTCAGAGGTTCTCACAATGGTGGATGGTGGAACAAGTGAAAGGCCAATGGAAAAATCACTTCCAAATGTTTACCCTCTTCAGTAAAGTGAAAGAGAAGACAAACGTCCACCAAGTGATCCAGGAGGAGGAGGAGGAGGAGGAGGGGGGGGGGGGGGGGGGGGGGGGGGGGGGGGAGGAGGAGGAGGGTTAAGTTCTAAACAGACTCTTTGACCCAAAGTGTCTGAGGTCTTTCTTTGATGCTGCCTATAGCGATATCGTCACCACGATGAAGTGGGTGCAAATGTTACAGCCGATTCTGTTTAGAAGTTTATGTAGACTCTGCAGGAAGACCTTCCATACAACATATAACGACGACCACTGCTTGATCTGGATGACAGACATCCGTACATATGTGGATTTGCAAATTAATAACACCACCTCTTTGAGCGACACCATTGATGGTGAACATTCATAAGTATTTAGCTCGGTCAGGTTTTGTGGACCTGCACCGTCTAACTACCACCAGACAGGAGCTCCAGCTCTCAACGTCATCTACACAACCGGGGATCTGGAAAATGTGGTTGTAATTCTGGGAATCACTTGAACAAACAGTGGTGTAACATTATTGTAAGACAGAGGTTGTTGTTGTTCCTCCTGAATGAAGGAAGGCAGTACACCGAGGATCTGACAGTGAGTATATTGATGTTAAAAATGCTACTCTTTGTGTTTTTAGTCATTCTATTTTAAAGCATCGACATTCTTTGTTCTGACTTCAGATGACTGCGCTGTCTGGCTCATGTAGGTCTCTCGGTTAATACAAGTGTGCAGCTCACAGTTAACTTAACAGTGATCCTTTTATATAAACTGATTTAGGTAAGGATGTGACATAAAAAAAACAAGTACACTTTTTTTTTTTTAATTAAAGTTAAAATCTCAGATGAAATGGGTCATCCAAAACACAGACTGCCCTCCCCTGCTCTCTTTTAGTTCAACTGTACAGCGGGGTGTGCACTTAGTGTTGATGCTGTGCCAAGGTTTGCAAGCTAACAGCAGCTGGCTGGCAGGACGGGGATGCACAGACACACAAACCCAGCTTTTGTCTCTTTCCCCCTCTCTCAAACATGTTCACTCAGTGGCCCATGTGAAAGTGTCATGCCTTAGCCAGGAAGACCAAGTTAGAAGCCATTAGCCTCTGTCAGACCTCACTGTTATGACTACAGATACACAGTGCTAAATCTGTTGAAAAGCACAGTCAGAGGAGGAGGAGCAGGAAGCAACAACAAAAAAAAAAGTTTTTCTACTGAGCACAGCACCTCTGCCCTTCATTTCAGCACCTATGGCTGGTTGCCGTCACCAAATGGATTTCTGAGAAAGCAGGATTAGTATAAAGTGCATAGCATGCTAACGTGTTTGACAGTACAGTTTGTGCATGTGAATGGAACATGCTGATAATCTAATTTCAAATGTAACTCAAAGGCGGTATGTATAAAAGCATCAATAGCTGTTCTGCCAGAACTTTGTGGGAATGACTTGCAGCAAGGAAAGGTCACATTACTCCACTTTCTCCTAGCTTGCCTTTTTTTTTTTTTTTTTTTTTTTTTTACTTTCCCCCTTTACCTTCACTCCCCTCCATAACTCTTTCATCTTCCCCTGTATTTTGTGGTAGACTTGAGTTTCTAGCATTATTACTCCATAATTATATATAACAAAGACTGCTGACTACACAATTCTGGATCCATCTCTCCAAATTCCTGTTGACCACTACACAGTTGCTGTTAAAATTAAGAAATACTGACTAAAAGAAATAATAGACTGAGGGTCTAATCCGTTGGAATAATCCTGTGTTGGGTAAAATAGGAAATTAAATAAATCCCCATATCAGGCGAGTCAAATCTGTTCGCTCGGTCATAATGAGGCCTTAGATTACTGCTGTTGTGTTTTCAGGCAGCTATAACCAAATAAAAACATTTTAATGCTGCAGCTTTATTTGAGCACAGTCTACTTTATGTGGAGGAGAAATGACATGCACATTGGTTTCATTATGTTTCATTGTGGACTCATTTTGTTTCTTTTCCACTGTGCATCATTTTTGGTCAATTTGGTTTGAAACCAACATATTATATCAGCCAGCTGAAAAACAGCTGTGGTGTATGGAGAACTTACTGCTTTGGTGACCTCTATTTCATAGACCCTCTGAAAGGAAGCTCGGTCAAAGAAAACCAACTTCCCATTTCCCTCGTCTTTCTTCACCGAGGTCCCCGTAACAAGAAGCTTGTCATCTGGGCTAAAACAGCAGTCGGTCCTAATGGGGGAAATGAACGACACAATATCATCAGTTCATAATCCACACATTAGTTACAGTAACCAAGAAAGTCATAAAGATGACAGTTAAAAATTCTCACATCGCAAAGTAGTTGGTCAGTCCAGTCGCTACATTCACAGGGTTCCTGAAGTTGCGTATATCCCACATCTTCAGAGTGTCATCACCTAGAAAATACATGGAGACGTAAACTGTAAATTGTGAGATTTACTTATTAAATTGATGTCACTGATGTTATTTTCTTTGCTAGAGCAAAATAAGAACTGCCTTTTCTTGACTGTACTACAAGGCTGTAAGGGTTATTTTTCATTTTTTATTGTAGAAATATGTTGAGTGAAGGATTATTACAGAAGTATTCCTGTTTGTCTCTGTGTTAGAAACCTCCTGACTAGATCACATACCAGGGGCAGCTCATGTGTTTCTGTGTACAGATCCCTTGTGTGCCTTCTATATTTTGTTGGTGGTGGTGGTCCCTGTTTGTTTGTAGCTTGTTTGGAAGAGATAAGCTACTTCTCTGCCAAAAAACCTTCACTTTGATGAGGCATTGGACTTAAAAACTGGCGATGAATGCAACCTCAATGTGTGCAACTGCTGGCTGTGCGGTTTGGAGGATACTGTAAGACCGAGATATTTTTCTTACCGCCACGTGAAGCCAGAGTCATGCCATCGTAGGAAAAGGAGAGGCAGGAGGTGTCTGATCCTGGAATGTGTGCTTGCCGACAGTGGAACTTTGTATGCACCTAAGTGGAAAAAGAGAAAACGCACTGACCACATAGATTTATACAGGGTCTGCTATAGTTTATGGTTTAGCAGTCATGTTTAACTACAGCTTCAAATTCAAGTCCTATATGAAAAGCAACGACCAAGTATGAGTAACAAGGTTAAAAAATAAAGGTTAAATGCCATTACAAAGTCCTTTATCTCTGTAGGAAAGTAAAAGTGTGGCACAGAAGTCATGATAGCAGTAACTCATTCCTGATTCCAAAAAAGTTGGGACGCTGTGTAAAACAAAAAGCAGAATGTGATAACTTGCAAATCCTTTTTAACATTTACTCAATTGAAAACAGTACAAAGACAGTATGTTTAATGTTCATTGTTCAATGATCAACTTCATTGATTTTTGTAAATATCTGCTTTTTCTGAATATGATGATGGACAGGAGCAACAACAGACTGGGAACGCTCCATAAACACCTGTTTGGAACATTCCACAGGTAAACAGGTTGATTGGTAACAGGTGATACCATCATGATTGGGTATGAAAGGAGCATCCTGGAAAGGCTCAGTCGTTCATCTTCAAGCGTGGATGGAGCAAGGTTCACCACTTTGTGAACACATGATTGTATAAACGATATTACTACATGGGCACGGGAACACTTTGTAAAAGTGTTGTCCGTAAATAGGTTGCGTTGTGTTTTTCTTGATGTTTTACACAGCATCCCAGCTTTTTTGGAATCAGTGTTGTACGTACGTGCAAGTGAAAAGCTCGACCAGATGTAAATGATGATTATTTACAGAACAATATGGATAAATATTGCAGTCCTGTCTCTGTCTGCCTTTTCCATAAACACGCTGCCATGGTCATCACTGTTCGTGGATATTAAAAAGAGTTCTTATAATCTCTTGATGTACTACAGTAAGAAACTGTCAATGCTCTGCTTCAGCAGCAGATGTTTCAGTTGGTCACTGCAGTAACAAAAGGACCTTTTCATTTTGTGTCTTCAAAACAACACACGGTTTCCATTTCCTCCGCAAACCCCATACTATACATTTCACTATGAAGCCCACTGCACCTACGGAATACTGGCAACTTAACACATTGTACCAACCGCACTCTTTAAGAAGACTACAGACCACAGAGATTTATCTTGGCAAGCTTGGGTGCCTGCCTGGTAGATAGTATTTTGATTTTCCTTTGCTCCTACCTGAAATAGTACGGTAGTATTCCTACGGCGTGCAGTTTGCCAGCCAATAACACACATCAGACACCATTTCAGCTGCAGCGCTGAGCTAACTTTGCCCTTTTCTTTCTCATTAGCCATCCTTAAACAAGTGTGTGTGAACTAAGTGTCAACTAATATCAACGACCACCATGATCAATAACAAAATATGGACAAATTTGCTTCAACAACAACACATGTGCCAGACAGCACAGGAGGCAGCAGTAGTTTGAGGTTGAGAAGATGGAGATTGAAAACTGTTTGAACAAAGTCTTATTTTAAAAGTGTGGGTTAGGAAGTAAATAAGTCACACTGGTTCTTACTGACTAGTTGTATAATGTTTTCTGTGAGTTTAAAGGAGCTTCATAGGCCTATCTGATGGTGATCCTAATGATGTCATCAGGGATATCTTGGCTTAGGCTTGGAAACTACCATTTTTTAGCAGAAGGCCTGCGTTACAAACTGGAGGTGTGGCTTTTGAAACACGTGGGCATTTACAAGGCAAGAAAGATTAAAGACTACTGAATTAATTATTATTGATCTGAAATGGAAAGAAAATTAATCTGCAATTATTTTGATAATCAAAATCAGCTTTTCAACAAAAATGTCCCGTTTGTTATTTCTATTTTTTTTTTTTAATTTTATGGACCAAGTGATCAATTGAAGAATAGGGAAAACGATCATCAGACTGAAAATGGAAATAATCCTCAATTCAAGCCCTAAATATTGGCATATACAGTATTAATGAACACAGACAGTGCACAGCCAACATAAGATATAGCAGCTTACAGTGGAAAAAAAGGTAGTCAGCACACTGAATGTTACAGCCTTCCAGGCAATGTTTCCACCATCAAGGTCTTCCTCAAGCTAATCATGTGTTTAATTCTGCCCTTGTAACTATTTCCTCGGCATGTTGCTGTATATGAGAATGTGATCTTACTCAGCTTGGCTGTGATGATCAGCATGTATCACTGGAAACCAAGTAGGCTAAGTGACATTTAAGTTGAGGGTCATTGTATGAAGTCGAGAACAGACTGATTACAAAAGCATGAGGGGGTGGAAGCTCACCTTTGTAGTTAAAACAATGACTTTTTTTAACTGTTTTAGGAGAACAGGGAGTGTTGGTGGCATTTTAGAGGCATTTTGGAAACCATGACATATTTCCACCCCAATTAAAAAGTAATCAAAAATATTCCTAATTAATCCCAGCCACTGCGGCCTTGTCCCCCGTCGCAAACAGAAGCATTTTTACGTCTCGTCTAAGCAGCTGTTTCCAAGATGGCCAGCCATTCCATGTACTTTTTCAGCAAGTGGTGTACTACTGTACTGCAGTGTAGGGTGTGTGTGTGCCAAGGTCTGCAGCTCCAGGCTGGAAATAACCCAGCACAACAACCTCCCCCCACCCCCACCCCCACCCCAAAACACACAATTCGCTATATCTTCTTCACACAAACACACAAAGGAACAGCAAGAAGAAAAGCTCTCTAAAAGAACACGGCCACTCAAAATGTGGACAATGGACAGAAGTGAAAAAGGAGATAACCAATAAATAAATAACTCATGTTACTCTGGCTAACCTTACATTTTTTACTCTAAATTTTACATTTATGGATGCAACTAGTTATTGTTTTCATTGTTTTTTCAGTGAATCATTTAGTATATAAAATTGCCATGGTGACATCTTCAAATGGATTAAACTACTCTTACTGAAACTATTAAACTCTGGACTGTGTCTTCTCTATGCTTTACCTCTCTAGTTTTACCTGGACTCAGCACAGCCAGATTACAAAGATCGATCATTAAAAGAGAGTGGTGAAGCAATAGTCTGGGAAGTAGGCTTGCTAACACTCAAACAAACATAACCTTGGTTTATACAGCAACATTTTCATTAATTCTAAACGGAATGCAAATAAATCAGTGAAAAGGGAATTGCAGCAATACAGGCTTTCGACTCGGAAAGCTGGATAAGGAATTTGAAGTGAGCACAGAGTGTGGAAGACAGATAAGATAGAGAAATGCTGGCAAAAAGAGCAGGAGAGAGTGGAGCGTGAGGTGAATGAGTGATGTGATACAAGAAGGAAACGAGGCCATACTTCACTTCCAAAGTAAATGGAGGGAAGTTATTAACTTGGAGGAGACAGATAACACTGTTACCTTGAACTGTAGATAACATGGACTCCACTTTTTCAGGCCTTAGCCATTTAGCGTCTGTCGTCTCTCCTGGGGTAATTTTCTGCCTCCCATCATCATTTTACTCATATATTACCCTTGACTCAAATCCATTCTCTTCGTTTGTTATCTCAGATTATCTGGCCATTCTTTTATTTGCTGCACTGAAATTGACTTGGTTGAGAAATAAAAGTCAGGAGGTCAATTTAATATAAAAAAGACATTTTCTAATCTTGGCCACAGGCTATCTCTGGCCTACTAAACAGTTGCTAAAGCATAAGTTTTAAGGTTTAAACCCAGTCAAACACACACTACTCTACTGTGAGAGTGCATGGTGACAGACTGAGCTTTAAGAATTGGCTGCTTCACTGGAGGCCCCATTTCAATCATGCCATCACAATGACCACTGCACTGCTGTGTCTTGTGCACATGGACAATGGGTGTCTATCCAAACATACAATATTTACATTCATATAACTGCAAGTGCATCTATGCATGGTAGGCACAAATAGCATGGGGTCAGCGGACTATGAACAGGAGGGCATGCTAATGAACCGTTTTCTTATAATTATCTTGTCTTATGAACCACTGCATGAAGCTCAATGGCACATCGTAAAAATGGGTCTAGTGGAGAGGATAGTCCAGGTGTCTGTGAGGTGCAGAGCTGCAGGAAGGGAATATATGGCACCAAACATGGAGATCTTACACCATAAATATACTGCTAGGAGAACGTGATGAAATCTGCTTCAAGTAATTCCAGAGACAATTGCGAAGATGTGTTTGTTTCTGCTAAAACATGACCCCAAAAGAATGCTTTCCACTATAGCCACAGGTTTTCTCAGGTCAACTTGTATGAAAAGTTATGAGCTCTTGTTCGGCCCATGATGAATCACTCCGCAAAGTTTTTTTTCAAGTTCTTTTTTCATCTGACGTCTTTCTAAGATTAACACCATCTGCTGTTTGCACATGCTGTGTTTGAACCCCTTTTTATGTTGTATCATTATGTTCTACTGTTTTCAGTGTTTTTTGGTTCGAAATGAAAGAAGCGTTTTCTGCATGTCCATTTATATACATATTTAAAAATAAAGTTCTCTCATCCTGCCAGAGAAGCAGGTGGAATGAGGGAAAAAAGACAACCCTTGTCCGACTCTGGAGTAAATTATGAAGAGCAAAGCAGAGAAAAGGACGCTAAATGGGTCAGTCAAATATGCTGTAGCCTCAAAACACTTTTTTAAACTTAATTAATAATCTCTATCATTCAGTAAAAGTAGTGCCTTCAATACATAGCGGGTGGTTAATCTAGCTGCTTATTGCAATCATACACCCACTCCAGCTATTTCTAGATCATTTACTGCTGTTGTGAAGGCTTGAGTGTTTATTTACTATCCTGATGCTGGCTGGCATTGGTAGATGCCATGGTGTTTGCTTCCTGTGATAATCTACACAGCCGGTTTGTGAAACCAGATTCTCATACACTGTTTGAAACTTCTCACATGCCTTGTGACATCCTCTGTAAACTGTGCCCTTCTCCCTGGCCTAAACAAACATTGGGATGAATTGTCATGTTTTATTCAGCAGGCCAATGCATGCTTTTTCTATATAGATATGCATGTATACCTCTCATATAAGACTGAGAGTACACAGAGTACATGCATATAGGCACACAGAGCACAAATACACATCCACTCCCGTTCGGCAGCAGGACTTGATAAATAGCTGAAGGAGCACAGCATTGGGTTTCATCCTCAGCAGACTATGATAACAATCTACCACAGGGCCAACTGTTCCTAACCACGCTATCTGAGTATCATTATATAAATACTGCGAGCTCTGCCTTTAACCAGCCTCCATACTTTTACAACCGCACACCTGAAAGACTTACCGATGCCCACTGTGCAGTCAGTTCTAACATCTCACTCTGACCCCTGCTACTTTCTGTGGATCGAGTGGCCAAACCGCAGTCCTGAACAGCTGCTCTGATCTTTCATGGAAATCAACAAGTGGTGATGGTGAAGCCATGTGCGAGTGTGTGTGTGTGTGTGTTGGAGGATCACACTGAAGTGAGTGTCCACATAATATTAAAGTGTTTTCCATTAAAGTAACTTTACTTCTCTATGTCTCAGCTACAGACTGGAAAAAAAGTACGACTCCATCTCATGTCCCTTTCAGGTCTTTGTTCAGGGTTAAAGCACGGGTGAGGAATGGGCACTACACTGAAAGCTGTAGCATTCACTTGATAAAAAGTACTTATTGAAGGTCATTTAGTGACTGTTTGTCACCACATGTAAAAAGTTTGAAGGAGGGAAGATCAGGCTGTGGGGCAATGAGAGAAATCATGGAGAATGGAGGCTGTGGGACTGCGATCCAGTATAATTTTTTATGATCAGACTGTCTTTAGATAGCCAGGTGGACCAGTCTGGTTTCATTTAAAAAGCTTCCATGGAGACATGTTCATGGCGAGAGCCGTGTATGTACTCTAGTCGGTTATCAGATCCCAGACAGTTTTCTAAACATTTTCATTGGACTTTAATAAGTTCTTCTGTGATTGTCTGTTCTAATCTTCCACAGCCCCATCTGTAATAACCCACAGAGTTACTACTGTAGTTTATAGTGATACTGTGCAGAGTCACATTACTGTGTTGACGGTCCTAACTGTAAATTATGTGCTGGCCAGCACTGGCTGTTAATTTATGCTGGTGACAATAAATTGCGTGCAACTAAAATAAAAAGAGGGTGTTGAGTGGAGATAAAGAACAAGACGAGCTGAAGGCAAGAATTACAAAGGATAACAAATGAAGAAAATAATTAATTTCTGGATTAATTTAAAACTTCTTGGGGATTTCTCTCATAATTTAGGATCACAGGATCTCAGTGACAAAACCAAGAAATGCAGAGAACAAGGGTTTTCTGCAAGTTTGCCTTGTCATTTAATGATAACACTCAACAGAGTAGTTCATCAAAACCACCTCTTTTGGGCTCCCACTTTTGAAGTTTGGAAACATCTGAGTCCACCAATGACATCATAGCATTCCCCAGGTCTCTGTAGTAATGTTTTTGAATGAGGGTCTGCACCCCTCAATGCATAAACTTCCACAGAGTGCACTTTACCTGGCAACCATTTAAATGCAGCCTTGTAATTCTGGCACCGACCCCTTTGGTCAGAGAACGAGCATGCAATCACTCTCTGTGGCAGTCCACTAGAAGAGACCTACTTGACTTCCCATCATAGGATCAATCAACTCGTGTCAGGGTTCAAGAGCACGATGTGTCATCCTCAATAGCTTCTCTTCAGGATGAGCCCTAGATCAAGGTCATGTACATGATTGATCTTGATTGATCTGCCTGCATATTCTGGCCATGAGTAATAGTGATACAACAGGAGATAGGCCTCCTTTGAGGGAGGGGGGGGGAATAAAAGCACTGAGAGGTCAACTCCTTTTTAGGCTTGTGGCTGAATTCGAGTCAGCAGCACAGGTTGCTGATTAGGGCAGAGGGCACCAGCTAAATTCTTGAGCCATTCAGACTAGGACAGGCTCCAGTGGTCAGGCAACAGACATGACTATTGTACGCTGCTATGGGACGCAGGGTAAATATTTAGCTTGGAGAAAGAGGGGTAATAAATTTGGAAAGCTTTAACCCAATCACTTGCAGCCTGCTGCTATGTGCAGCAAAGGGATGGGATGATGGGTGAGTGGAGGAGAAGTGGGAGTTCATACAACATGGGAAGCATAAACACTCCTTCAATAGACAAGTAGGTATAGCGAAAACAAATCCTCCATCTAACAACATTGTTTTTGTGTGATTACAAAGTTGTCTGTTGGAATAATTATCATGTAGCCTACTTCCCATTTGACTAATCTGGATAAGCCCCTCTGTCCAATCAAGCTGTTCCAACTCACTAACTACAGCTTAATTGTCCCGGTCACTCTGTCACTATTCTCATATGAAATAACAGAAGCATTCAACCTTGTCCGCACATGGGGCTGGACAGATGAAACGATACGAAGTGGAACAAAAGAATTAGAGTAGGACTGTGCCAAAACAATGAAGGCAGAAAAACAACTAGATGTCTCATACTGGATACTGATCGTGTTAGAAAGTATTTAGCCATATCTGTGTGAAGTCAACTTATTTTCTTTAAAAAATTTGGCTGTACACTGCTTTTTAGGACACTCTAATCATTTCTCACACTGTGGATTACGAACTTGTGAAACCACGTTTGCAAAAGGGGTTGCCATTATGTAAGAGAATACCAAACTGGAATATGAAATCATCTTTCAAAATACTGAATTATGTCCAATAAGTCCCCTGTTCAGCAGAAGCGCACCTCTACCCCTTGCTTTTTTTCCTCTTCCCATCTGTTTCGTGGAGGTGAATTCAGTATGTGAACCAGCGAGCGTGCCCTAAGAAGCCAAACCCACTCTGTCACTGACAGCCATCAAGAAATCAGACTTGTGGTGGGACAGGCAGGCAGGGGTTAAGGTGTAACCATCAGTGATAAAACATTCAAGAGACCCAGAAGATCTACTTGATGAAAGATGGAGGAGCATTCTCAAGCCCTGAATGGAAGTCATTTTTCTGCCGCTTTGTCAAATAGCTCAAGTGAAAACAGCCAAATAAGTGAGAGCAATGCTGCTTGGGAGCCAAGATCAGCTATTACCTCAACTATGTGAGTCTTAAAGAATGGAATGAACACTTTGATCACTTAATTGCCTAATTAACTAATAGTGGAAAATGTACAGCAGGAAATTGTGATTGGGCCCCCCAGTAACATTCATGTAACTCAACTCAATCATAACACATCAGTTAATTCAGTTAGGTAATCAGCTATTTTGAGCCATGCTAGTGGCATGTTGATGTTAGCATTTAGCTCAAAGCAGCGTCGTGTCTAAGCACAGCCTCACAGAGCCTCTAAAATGGCTGCAGACTCTTCTATCTCCAGCGTTTGGATTGAATGACAGCGACTCTGGACCAAGCTCACTGCCATACCGGGCTAGTGGGAAAACAGGGTCAATATATGGCTGACGGGTAATTTAATAATCCTCTCAACTACCCCCAGTTTGGACAAATGCATTTTAAAGCAAAGCATTTTGAATTCTGGTCAGTGTTGGTCAGTGACTTGTTGAACTCTGACCTCTCTGCCCTGTGACTGGATGACCTGAGTCTCATTACTCTGCACCCGAGGCCATAACTAAACAGACATCCTATGTTTACAACGTACTGCACATTGTGGTGGTTGGTATGTGTTTGTTTTAAGACTCACGCTGAGGTTTCTGTCCCAGATCTGGATGGTGCCATCCTGGCAGCCTGCTGCAATGAGCTTCCCATCACGGCTGTAGGTGCAGCATGTGGGGATGACCTTCTTCCCCTGGAAGGAGCGTGGTTTGAACACAGACTTGTGCTTCTTCTCTGAGCTCAGGTCCCATGTGCGCACAGTGCTGTGGACAGACAGAGAATGTAATTTATCCTCAACCATTATGAATCGCTCATAAAATATCCATCCTTAAAAACATATTTGGTCATTAACACCATCCACCACCATAATAAATCAGAGTCATATTGAGATACAGTGTGCTCCAGCCATTCTCATGCACAGCTACAGTATGTGGTGCAGGGTGATGGTTTAGCAAACGGCAAAACAGTAGATCAGTCTGACAGGCACGTCCAAAGCTTCCATGAAATTCTTAGACATATTACAAAACCTGGACCACTGAGAAGGAGGAATTCAAATGCAGATTTTTTTTATATTATGTGTGCAAATAGCATTTTTTTTCCCCAAAATATCATACAATTTAAGAATGAAAAGGATGAATTTCCTCAATAAAGACCTTGGACCCTTGGAGCAAGCAGATTATTTAGGCTAGTCAAAGCAATTGTCAGTATTTCTGCATTCTTCAAATTTCAAACTAGAGTGGACAGTGATCTGAGAAAACCAAGTTGTTTAGGTTAAAACAAGGTGGAACATTTCACCTTTGACCCCGTTGGCAGTGTTTGCTGTCCAAGCAAGAGTTCACCTATCTTTTAATTCATCAGGACTTTTGTGAAAACCAAAAAAGTGTGTGAGGTAGGCAAGCTAGATGAAAAAATAAGACTGCTATAGAAACTGATAAGACAAAAAATGATGACAAGAGAGGACAAACCGAGCTGTCCACCAGCATTGCAAGTGACCTCCCGAGCCTTAAACCTGCACATTTATTTGCTGAACTACCTGACTACACACAAACATGTTTAGCCAACCTCTTACACACCCACACAACCACTTTTGCCAGACAGAGTGTGTCTAAATGTGTGTGTGCCCCACTGCCTGCTT
The DNA here is from genome assembly GCF_017976325.1 of Chelmon rostratus. Classification (NCBI taxonomy): domain Eukaryota; kingdom Metazoa; phylum Chordata; class Actinopteri; order Chaetodontiformes; family Chaetodontidae; genus Chelmon; species Chelmon rostratus. Next base: position 12,929,785 of record NC_055676.1, on the reverse strand, counting down.
TAGTGAGCATCATGCCCTTTGGGTCATGAGGTCAGCAGAGGAGTATAAACATACAGGCAGAGCTGCTACTAACAGACAGGCAAGGATTCCTCTGTGGCCGGCTAAGTCACAGACACACACTCAACTGTGTTTGGATAAGTCTAACAATGTGATACAAATGCCAGCTGAAGACATATGGTTTGAGTGAAAACTGGCAAGGGTCAAATAAAACTCTGTTTGATACATAGTTGTTTAAATCTGCATAAACCAAAGCTGTTAATAAATCAAAACATCTCTTGCTGGAGAAAAAGATGCAAAAGCCACATATAAAAAGAGGTTGCCCAGTGCAACGTAAAGGCTACTGCATTGTACACTTAAGTGTTTACAAGAGCTGATATAAGTGTGTGTGTGAGAGAGTGAATGAGAAAGAGTGATAGCCAAAGACTGGATGACAAATTGGTCCACCTGCTGCTTCACACAGACATCTCAATTTTGTTTACAGAGGACTGTAGGCGTCTGTCAAGCCAATAAGGACAACATAACCTTTCGCGTAGCACACAAAACCTGGAATGCTATTTATCGTAAGTCGCTCTTTCCAAAACATGGCAGTGCTGGCTGTCAGGGGGACAGAGCAGAGAGGCTGGAGCCCACCAGTGTCGAGCCAACCATGAGCACAGGGCGAAGACTGCACACCCTCACCTGTCAGGAGCTAGACACAGAGCAGGGCATTGAAGGGAAAACTCAGAGCTCTAATATGTGGTACTTGTTAAAGTGTAAAAACTTTCCATTGCCCATTAGAGTGACAAAGATCAAAAGAAGCAATAATAAAAATGAACTGCAGCTTCACATAATTGATGTTGCGCCTTTTATTCCAGAGGGAAACATCTGGGGCAGTGTCAAACCTTATTCTCACAGAGGAGGTGGTTGTTTGGGGGAACTTAATACCAATGAAAGAGTATGAGATGTCAAAATATTCACATGCTGCACGAAGAAACCACCAAAAAACATTCAAGGGCAATACCTACACCCGTTCCTCTTCCCTGCAACCCTGTTTTCCCTTCAGTCGGCAGCCCCCTTCTCCCACACAGACGCTTCAGAGACAGAGAGGTGAATGTAATAAAATGAGACCCATACATCCTCAGTCATGCGTGTGCACTTTACGAGGAAGCACAGTCATTCACACATCAACTGCGGAGTGACATCTCCCCAGGCCCCAGATTTTATCTGTCTGTCAGGTTATAGGCCAACTGGGGGTGATGGTTGCTAGGATGACTTTCCCAGATGATGAGATAAGAAAGAGAGGCATAAGAAAGATGTAAGTCTTGTATAAGGTTGTTTATTGGTCAGATTCCGGTGATGTGTTGCCCGATGGCCGGTTGACTGACTAACTGGGGCTCTGTTATGAGACAGGCGGATTAGGAGGGGGAGATGCTCAATCTTGCATCGCAGCTGAGGAAGATAAAGTGGGAAAAAAAACAGAAGGATTTGGGAGCAGGCATACACGCCGTGACACTCAAGCACAGTAAGAAAAAACAAGAAACATTCTGGACTAAGCACAGATGCACTGTGGGTACAGTGAGATACTGATTCAAACAAATTCACAACATTATTAGTGTGGCTCCAAAGTAGAAAATCAGCCTAAAAAAGGCCTTAGGAGGGCAGGTGAGACCACACACTACAGGTACAAAACGCTTGACTCACGCTGAAAGAAGTCAAGACAGCTCTTCAGATTTAATCAAGGAATCTGGTTGATAAAATGCCTCCTCACCATGTCCCCATAAGGAAGTGGGCCCATGTTTACTTCAGTAAAAAAAGAAACAAATATTGTACTCACACACTAAAGAACTACAGGTTCCTGTCAGTCAAAAAGTCAGCCATGACTGTAAATTGAACAAGGAGGATAAATGCGTTCCTTAAAGCTATGGTATGTGCGTTCTTGGGCAGGATATGGAACACTTGCAGTGTAAGGCGGCCAACAGTTGGGGACGAGCTGGACTGTGGATGAACCTGATGTGGTTAAACTGTGTGAATTGCCCCAACATGCTCGCACATACTATATGATGTCTGTCCTCACTCTTCATCCCTGTTCTGTCACGCAGATCACACTTAATAACATGGTAGTAATGCCATTTTCGTCTCAAAAAAATCCAAAGTAGGTTATCAACAATACTGACTTATACAAAAGTGCTGACTATAATCATGCCAAAAAAACAAAACAAAACCACCATAGTTAAGCAGGATTTATCCAAACAGCAGATCCTGAATCAGCTCTTTGTGACTTTCTATTTTTGTGGATGCTCTCCAATGAGAATTACTTAGTATGTCACATTTATTACATTACGTGTTTGGTTTGAGCACAGGACAAAGACAAATCGTTTGTATCTCTGCAGAAAAATTACCTTCCTTGTTGTCCTTTGGGGCTCCTTGCATACAGCTACACATCCAAATCCAGCTGCAGCCCTGACAGCAGGCCAGCACAAAGGGAATCCCTGGCATTCAAACCTCCTGGAAACATTCCTCAAATTGTGTGTATTTGTGTGTGCACATGCTCAAGTGTGTCTCAAGACTCAACAGAAGTAACATGTGGTCCCAATTAGAAAGTCGCCATTTGTCCTATCCTCTGCTCCACTGGCTGAAATTTCAGTCACAAAAAGAGCACAACATGAATTTTTGATCGTTCTCCTGGGGCACTATAAAATGACATAAAGTAAAACCAAGAATCAGCCGTGTCATGTTGTTGAAGCCACGAATGCAAAGCTTTCCACAGCGTTATAGTTTGTTAACAAGTCTACAGTATGCGGTTTGTTAACTTTTAACAGAATTTATTTAAGAATTTTTAAGCCACTGCTGTTTCATACAAAAGGCTGCAGCTCACAAAAGTCCCAGACATATTTTTAGTTTACTTCAAGTCCAATCCTGCCAAAGAAATACTTCCAAAGGGAATAGACCCAGCACATATTGCCTTCCCTTTCTGAGAAATAAATCTGTGGTTTTCAAGCAGGTGTTCAGTCTTTCAGCAAAGACTCGGTTAAAGTGGCTCAGCGCTTTAATACGCATTTGGACCCCTTGGATCAAACTTGAATGATGTTGGAAAACATTTTGCCATTTTACAATCGCGCAGCTTTCAAACAGAATGACACAAGAATGTGAAATGTTGACACGTTCACACCATCAGTGCTTTTCACTGCCAGACTTCAGTCGCACGGTTCTGCTGAAGCCTCCATTCAACCTTCAGTGTGCAAGGACAATCACTACCACCCCGCTGCTGCATTATTATGCTTCATCAGTACTTCCCTCTCATCCACTTCCTCTCAGGGAGACAAAGTCTGGGAAAATGAAATAATCCAAGGAGCTGGGGGGCAGATCTTATGAATGAGATTCCATACAGCTAGGTGGGGCCTTTAATTAAGGAGCTGGGCGGTCCACTGATCATGCTTAATAACCTATTCAAATAAACCCAACAAAGACTCTCTAACTAGGCTGACACAGGAAGAAAGACAGCAAGCCTAGGTGTTGGTCTGATGTTTAAGCTGATACAGCCAGGGGCAGACACCCACTGGTACTATTGGCCAACTGCTGATCCATTCTCAAGAGGCCCACTGACAACAGTATGGCCTCTGAAGACCCCAAACTGCCGACTTCAAAGGATGGCACTGAAGTTGAGGGAGCAGCACACATTTTGAGGTGGGGAGGGATGAAGAAGGGGAAGAAACGGTTTGATGGCCCCTCCATAAAAACTGGAGCATTGCTGATGGAGCTAAAGAAGGACGAGCAAGAGGTAACTGAGAGGTAACAATGAGGCAAACACGCTCTCAAACATACAATTCTGACCGTTTTTCTTTGCTTTTTTTCCAAAATCCCGACCAAGACTCATTTTGCACGAAATTACATTAGACCATAAAATGTTGTAAAATTCAGAATTCAATTCAGTTTCAATACAGAAGTTGAAAGTTTGGGTCTGTCATGTGTGCTGAGATTGCAGAAGTCCTCATGTCCTGGGCCCAGTTGCAAAAAGGAGGATACATTTGCTGAGTAAAATCCAGAATGCCCCCTTATGTGGATGGATCAGAAAACTGGTTGCCTTTCGTTTAGCTTAATGTAAAGCTCCAGCAGCTTTGCTCTGAGGTGCTCAGGTTGTCCTCCACAGATGCTAAAATTTACCATGCCGAGAAAAAAAAGTACACAAACAAGGACTAAAGTACTGTGATCTGTATGTTTGGCACCTGTTTAAACCCTCGCAGCTACATTCTGTTTGCGCTGGAGGAATGAGAGGGACTTGATTGGCGAAGTGAGGTTTGAGGGGTAGTAGTCAACCAAGAAAGTCAAGTCCAGCACTTAATCAGCAAGCAGGCCCTGTATTGCAATTCACATTACAAATAAGTGCAATTGCAGAGATTTGACAAGGGGTTAGATGGACATCTTTCCCCTGTAAATCACCATAGGCAGTCCCTCCCTCTCCTTCCTGTCTCCGACACTGCCTCTTTCCACCTCTCAGGTTGCTGCGCCGACCTGCTCTGCTGCTGTGAACCCTCCTCACATGCAGCTGCTCTGCCTGTGAATGGTTCCCTGTACGCTCCTCTCCGCTGTTCTCCTGTGAGCTGGCCTGGGGCAACACCCAGTGCTAACGTGCCAGGGGAGGATTTCCAGAGCCTCAATGAGAGCTAAATAAACCGGCCTCCACATCTGGGAGAGCAGTAACACTGGTAAACACTGGGCCACGGCCTGCCCACTAAGCCAAACCCTTGTTTCCACTTAATGATGATGGCCCTGGGTTTCTGCACTGCTGTCTGTCACACTCACTTAGACTCATCACTGTGGTCACACTCAAAGTCACCCGTATTCACTCACACCTGTACACAGGTCAAAGGGTTACAGCTCCTGCAGTCATACTGGACTAGTGCTGCTTTAGAGGGGGAAGAAGACTCTTAATGCTCTGCTTTCTGAGGCAGAAAAAAATTATAAATGTGTGTGTGGGTGACGTCTTCTTATCTCCAGCAGTGTTTCTCTGGTCCAAATCACTGCATGCAAATAAAAAGGGCTGCTTTGGACTACATCCAGTATAAAATGTGCCATGTGTCAATGCACAGCTGTGAGGCCAGGGTACACTTTCCAGAGGCATAATCTGGACTAGAGGACTCCCTGCTGGTGACAGAGGACATGAGAGCAAAGAAAAGCCCTGTAACCTTGCCTTGGACATGACATACACAAGTTAGTTGGCCAGTAAGGAGGATTCTGAGTAAAACTGGAAAACATACTATTCAGGAGGTGTTTCTATATTATAATTAAATATGTAACATCCTAAAGTAAATTTCTGCTGAGGAGATAAATGGACATTTTGTTTCTGGTAGTCTCTGTACCCTGGATCATTTAAAAATGTTTTCCTACGCATTCTGAGTAAGTCTTACGGAATCATAAATTTAAATTAGCAAAATTCATTATTTACAATTAGTAACAGGAAACAGAGATGACAGTGACTGGTTTCATCCAGAGGATACTGTGCCTTAATGGACGTTCTAAATATTTATTAGTAACAATGACACATTCAGATACTGGTAAACCAAGTAAATGTTTGATATGCTTCTATATTTAGTTGCTGTATTGGTGACAGTTTCGCCCACTGAAAAGGTAATAAACTACAACATGACTATATACTACATATATAATCCTACAGTCTGTACAATAGTGCAGCTACAACAAAGACAAAGGGAAACTACTACGACTACAATGCTTGTTTAAAGCTCACCCATCATTGGAGCAGGTCATGAACTCTTCTTTAATCTTGGGATGCCAGCAGCCACTGTTCAGCATCGCTGTGTGGCCCTGAAAAGAGCAGAAAGTGAAAATTAACAAACTGCACACAGCTGTTGGCCTGATCTTGTGGCTGGCTTCCAGTCGCACTGAGGTGCAGCACGCACCTGTGACTCATGTGGTTTACTGTGGAGCATGTCTGCAACGTGGACATTCAGGGCTACAATTTGCCCCCATTTTCTTTAGAGACCTGCTATAGCAGTTATAAAAGGGGAAATATCACCAGGTGGATTCAGGAAGACGTATTTGGCAATCTTACTGAGCACAAATTACGTGCAAAGACAGTTGCTGTTACTCACTGTTAAATCTTGAGCCAAAACCACAGCACAAAAGGTTATCAGTTAATTATTTCAAGGGTGCTTTTACCTCTTTGTGACGATGCATTTTCGGAGCTGTGTGGTGTGAAGTGTTTAGCAACTACCAGGCCTGTATCCACAGAGTCTCAGCTGTCTACTACGTAAACAAAAGCTCACTAAGTTGGGCTATACCAAATAGTTCAAAGCTTTGAAGCTCATTCATAATGTTGACATTTGAATTCTACATCAGATTTTACTTTTTAAAATTGTCAGATTAAAGAGAAATTATCTCCAGGTCAACCCATCTGCAGCAGCGAGCCGTGGAAGTGCTGTACTGAACAGTATGCTAAATAATCTCTCTTTGTTGACTGCTTACTGGAAATATTACAAGTACTTTCCTTCATGAATGTACAGAGAGGACAGGGGAAAAAGAGAGACTGGAAGGAAATAACTGAAAGAAATGGAGTCTGGTGAGTGCTGAGTTCAGATAGAGGCTGCACTGAAAACAGCCACACACACACACACACACACACACACACACACACACACACACACACACACACACACACACACACACACACACACACACACACACACACACACACACACACACACACACACACACACACACACACACAGTCAGTGCCTGCTGTTACTTGCTATCTCAAGGCTAACATATAGTATTCTGGCTGTTTGGGCCAAAACAAAAATGATCCTACAGTCACACCTGTACAAGTAAGTTAAAAACGCTTTATTTCCCCCTTTTCTTGGGAGTGATCATAAAACATGATGACAGACATAAGAAGCTTAATTTGAAAACCTCAATAGAAGCCTGGAACAAAAGACATTTGGTACAGTCCTACCTGGGAGGCATAATTATGTTGCCTAATCTGAATGCACCTTAAAGGGCTCTCCCTGGAGGACAGGATCTGTTTGTAACCTCAACTTTTGGCCTTCCTCGACATAGACCTTATAACTGAGCCAGGGAGCTCTGAAACAGTGCAGCAGGTTGTGTCACGGCTTCAAACAGCGAGCTCCTAGAAGAGTAACTTTTAAACGTTTCCTCTGTTGGAGTAGTCCTGTGGAGAATTACTCATAACAAATGACTTCAAAGCGGGATAGCCCAGTGAGAGGCCTCCCCTCACTGCCAGGTCAGAGAGGAACACTTCAGTGTACTGCAAACAGGCTTCAGACATGACATAACGCTATTTGACAAGATGCTCATGCTGCAAGTTGACCGAATGACATTGGTATGTGTGCATCAGGAAGAGAGGCCTGCCTGTTCACTGTCAAATACTTCCAAGCACACCACTTTAATAATCAATAAAAAGGGAACTGGAAATGTCTTGCTGTTAACGACTAAAAAGGACCAATGACAAATTACTGAGTTGTTAAATTTTATGGTAAATTACACAACCACTATATGATGAGGTTAAAGCTCAAATGGGCTATGAATGGTTGCTTCCCTGCTCTGTGCAATAACATCAAAATAAACGGATTCATCCATCACTTGAACTTCATGATTTGGGTAAAGGGGCCGCTACCTTCCTAAACAAATCTGATTCCTCTTCCTCAACAGTTTAGGACAACAAATTGCCAATGACTAAAGAGAAACAGACTGACATCCATAATAACAGTAAACAAAAATAGAGCATGATAATGGCAAACAGCTCCAAGAATGGAAAGCTCTCTGAGAAAAAGAAGTGACTTGCCGGGACAACACTGGCATGCCCACATCGTTTTCGCTGCAGTTGCATTTAGGCTAAACAGGATTGTGTATTTGTTTGGTTTAAGTTTACAAGTGCTGAAAGTTTTAATCAAGTAGTTGATGGACTAAAAATTGGAGCTGAATAGTCAATAGATCAATAAACCAAACTATCAGAAAATTAATTGACAACAATTTTGATTATTTAACAGGTAATTGTTGAAAGTTTAGGTCCTTTATGGAGCAAAAATGCTGAACATTCTCTGGTTTCAGCTTGTCAGACATGAGGATTTGCTGCTTTTCTCTGGCTCTCTTTTTTGGACTGTTGGTTTGACACAACAACCAATTAGAAGATTTTGGGATAATGGAAACTGTGCTATGGATTTTTCACTATTTTCCTTGATTTTATAGAGTTATTAAAAAATAAATAAAATCACATTATGGCATCCTACCGCAGGTGTATATAAACCTCTCTGCACACAGTGGGTTGAGCTGGGAAGTGAGTAATTGAGAGAGGCAGAGCAGAGGCTAGGACTTAATTATCACATGAGACACAGCTAATCGACTGGGACATTGTTGGCGGGCCAAAATGCATTTTCATTGAACCAAACTCTCCCATCAGCTCCAGATGGGACTGAGCAGGACAAGAATGTAGGACATCCAGGAAAACACTTGCAATCAATGGGCCTTCACTTGTTCAAGTAACTCATATGGATGGTATAAACCATGTCTAAATGCACTGCAGCTGGCACAGATGTTTGGTGGCCACCAATACAGCTTCCTTAAACACAGTAAAATCCAAACATGGGCAATTCATTAGGTTCCTCCTTTGTAGATGCAGGTACAAGCAAGAGATGAACCACGACAGGAATGAAAGCATGTGGTGTTCCTCTCCCCTTGAGACTGCCTCTGGCTGGTCACACAGTACAGACCATTATCCTCACGTACAAAAACAGACCAGCTCGTGGCTACACCTTGCTACCATTATGCATTGGCAGGACGTATCCATGGAGCAGAGGAGCACAGCATCTAGACTGTGTTTAGAATGAGCAGCACTCTCGGGTACACTGCTGTAACTGTAATAGTGAAAACATGAATACCTGCAACATCTTTAAAAGCGGCTGTAATCCTTATTTTTATCCTAAAAATGTATCAAATGCCAATGTGAAAGGAGTCGCTTGTTGTGATAACCTCCATAAAATTATCACATCAACACCCCACCTCGCTCTATGGGGCTTTATAGTAAGTTTCAGCTCATGGTTTAGCTGCTGGTCCACAACTTTACTTGGTAAAGTTTGGTTCACTCTCACTGCTCTCATAGTGTGAGCGGCCACAGTGGGCAGCTGTTTTCAGTGAGAAAGCGCACTGTACACTACCTCCTCAGGACCAAATGGCAGACAGACATAGTTAGCAACTAGCTGGTGAACACAGTTAAGTATTTAGGAGCTAAAGAGCCAGATATTTCCCAGGGGAGTAGGCAAAGCCAAAAGAAAAAAAAAAAAGCTTACAACTGAATAAGGGAAGTTTGCCATATTATGCTGATGTGTGGTGAATGTTATGATACTAAATAGTTGCAGTGCATCACCTGGGTGGGTGCTACACATTGGTGTTGGTTGAGGTGGACTTCCCCTCCTTCACTGAAGCACTTTGATTATCATGACAAAACACTATATACTGAAATTATTATTATTATTGTTATTAGTATTATCATTTTATTAGAGATTAAAGATTAGTTCCAGTTTATTACGACATTGGTCTTATTTATATTGCTCCTGCAATCATTTTGGTCAGCACTAATAACACTGTAGTCATCAAGATAATTGCAGAAATCTGAGAATGCAGAAAAATTAGTAAACAGAAGTCAAACGGCAAGACAGGAGCGGTTCAAAAATCAGACAGGTTTTAATCAAATATCCAGGTTTGCCATTTCAAAGATAAAATTGAGGGAAACAGTGACATTATTGCCCAAATTGTCTGTCGTAAAATACCATCTCAGTTAAGAGACCAACTTTTTGGTTAAACACGCTGTACTTGGTGTAGTGTGCACATACTTTTCCCCCTGCAATTAGGGATTATTACTGATATTTCTGGTGCACTCACTTCAGTTTTTTTTCTCCACATAAGGTGGTCCATAATCCTGCTACATTGTTGGCTTGTTTAAAACCTGTCTAATCATCTGACCACCCTTGGGTTTATTGCCACATCAGACCTCAGCAATTATTTTGAGTGAGTACAATATTATGATAACGAAATGAAACAATGGCCAAAACTACTAAAATAAGATCCAAGTTGTAATAAAACTGAACTATATGTGAGCACCACTTTACCTTGGTGTTGGCCATATCCACAATGTACTGGTCTCCCTTTATACATTCCATGACATTGAAGCCATCACGGTCCAACACCTTCGCTTGTGCATTGCCAGAAACCACCAGGATAACATCACCAGTGATGCTGTACTGCAGGGACTTGATCTGATGGCTGAGGGGATACACACACACATGAACACACATGAAGACGACATATGAGAGAAAGTAGACACATTTAGTTTGTATTTCTGTGATGCTGATAAGTTCTGATAAGTGTCCTGGTGCCAGTTTGCAAGCCATCTGCGAGCTGTGATTGTACAGGACTTCTGCACAAAAACAGTGTTACATAAGAAGCTTTTAATTCTTCAAAGGGTTCAGGGACAAAAATAAACACTAGATACATGTAGCTATAGGAACAAAACAACACAACATCTGATGTGCATCTGATAATCGGTATCTTTGATCTATGACACGCAACAGACACACAGTTTAACTAAGAAACGGAAAGAATGATAACACACTCTGAAATATAATGAAACACACTGAAAGAAAATAGACAACATAATTCTGTTGTTACAGACATGTACCACAAGAAATACAATAAGGTATGCATAGTAGAAAAATAACTTTAGAGGTGTATTTAGTGCTTTTCAGAGTGCGTATATGATTTTTATGTTTTCAATTTTACACTGAATAATGTTCTACAAAACACTGCAGAGAATACAATTTAAGAGACAGGGAACTGTCTGGACCACTTAACCTGAGTGAGATGAGCATTAACACAGCAGGAGGTACTTGAGGCAAAAACATTTCTGTGCACAGAGCAAAAAGTTCCATTGCTGAAATGAAAGATTGGTCAGCACCAACGCTGTTTTTAATTGAGAGGTTTTGTCATCTTCAGAGACTCACTACACAGCACCAAATGCTCATATTATTCAATGCTTTAATTTGCCTTTTTGGGCCAGGAGAGCGGAAAGGCGGACCTTTACAGCACAGCTTTATATATGAAGCCCAGCCTGTTAGTAAACCAGACAGGCTACTGGATCACATTGAAATCAAACTAAATGTAGCGTAAATTTCTGTTAATAAGCGGAGGCCTGCTCCAGCTCAGCCCACTGGTTCCCAAAACCAAAAAAGAATTCGATCTTTGATGATGGCCTTGGTGAAACACAGAATAAACACGCACAGACACACAAACACCCACATATCTCGACCATCTGCTTCTGAAAGGCTCATTTTGAATGAAAAGAGAGGATGTCACAGAGTTAACATGAGGCTCAATGAAGCTCAACAAATGTGTGTGTGTTTGTGTACGTGTGCAGATTTTGGAACACATAAATGATGTGAGTGTACTGGATGTTTGCATGATACTAATTAACCACATGTTAAGCAACTGTGTTGATGTTCCACGCTGTGTTCTCGGAAGTGGACTCACCACTCACAGGGCTGGAGGGATCGGAAGGCTTGCAGGGCCTGGTCCATCCCGGCAAAATCCCAGAACCGCACATCATAATCATACCCGCCAGTCACCAGACGGGCTCCAGAGGGGTCTAAGCCAAGAGCAGATACCTGAGGAGACAGTCACCTTATTTAAAACTAAACGATGATCTATAAGAAGCCTGTATGGCTCAGAGGACAACCAACTATCAAAGTATTCACACGGCCTTGTCTAAACGCAGCAAAAATAAATAAAAGCCAAATATTTAACATTTGTTCTTGTGTACTAATCATATTATTCAGGAAAAAAAATTGCAATCAGCACTGGATCTGGATAACAAATTGGTTCTATGCTAAAAACAAAAAACAAACTTTACCCCTTTTCTCACGGCTGCAAAATATCAAGGAACACAGACTTGCTGCTCTTATTGCTAAAATTCAGCAAAAAGTTGGGTAACTGTTGCTTAAAATCCAATAACTGGTGTAGATCTCCACTATCAGATGTTTTAGTATGTGCATAATGTAAATAAAAGATGGTGTTGATTACAAGCTACTTATGATGAATAAAAACCTTCTTCATTTTAACAGAAAGCCATTGATTACATTTCCATAGAGCCACATAAGGAACAATTATAATCAGTGAGTGCTGAGAGAAGAAGTCTTACTGTCTTGGTGCCGTGCTGCAGAGTAATCTCATGAGTGTCTGGAATCTTCTTCACTGGATTCTACGTTGGAAAGTTGAGATGAACAACCGTAAAAGACTGAAGAAGGCTGAATTAGGTGCGTAGTTATAGTGAAGCATTCCATTCCAAGATTCAATTACACATGACATTTTAACTTTAATAGGCTGTATGACTAAAGCGCCTGGAATCACAGCCATCAGCTGCAAATAAATGAGTGGGAACAGTTACGCTGTTGGATGTAAAAGGTTAGGATCAGAGCTATTTCACTCAGAGATATTTCCTTCCCTACGTGGCAGAGTGTGAGTACTCCTCATGCGAACACAGATGCCGATCACCATACTTTTGAGCAATGCTGCATTTAAGATGCTGATGTGTTTTAGGCGACACAGATATTTTGGAATGAGAAAGAAACAGTAAAAAAAAAAAAAAACACCTAAGAGACAATATTAATTACTGTTCAGTCGCACAGATCATTGTTGTCCTAGAACGCCAACCACAGATGATATTTTCTTGTGCTGCCATCTAGTGGTGAAATCTTAAAAGCACCTGACAGGACGGACCAAACAGGTGCCTTGATTTGCATGTTTTCACTGAAGACACTGAGACATGTAACAGCAGAAGAAGCACAGGTATAAATGACAGATGGCTGAACTTACAATTAGTTGCTTTGGTTTCAGGGTTCTGGTCTTGTGCCATTTCTATACAAGTGCTATACATACTACCTCATGAATGACAACAATGTTAATGTTATTAGTAACACTTGTGCTTTTCCTACTCTTACAAGTCGAAATGTTTGCTCTGAAAAAGGCCTATATGAGACAGCAGGAAAACAGAATGGAAGTTTTAGATAGAATTACTAAAAACTCAAGGATAACCACAGATAATCCACACAAAAAGCCTACTGTTTAGTGGGACATTTCAGACATACATCATCGTCATCATCTTGTGCCTCCCCTTCATCATCATCTTCATCGCTGTGAGCCGTGCTGCCTGTGTAACCTGGTGGACGAGTCAGCCTTAAACACTCATCATCATCATCATCTTGGGCTGCATGTTGAGGAGGCAGTGGAGGTCCAATAAGCTCTGAATCTGAGTCTGAGTCTGAGTCTGAGTCACTGTCGCTACTGCTCTCACTTTCCTGTTTTCTAAAAGGAAAAGAAAAGAATTGACAGGAGAATTGTCAGTAAAAGCAAAAACTTATTTTGACATGAAATTAACCTCTGAGGCAGTGGCAGCCCAACCAAACTAATATAGTATTCATAAATAATCAAACAACAAAATCCCTGATTACCTGGAAGTAGCAGCTGCAGCTTTGTCTCTCTGAGCATGGACTGATGACTTGAATGATTTGGAGCTCTCCCCTTCCTCCTCCATCTGACTATTCTTCTGCCGCTCATCTACGGAAGCAGCATTTACAGTACAGTTACACACAAGCTGGTGACAGAATAACTACAAAACAGCTTGTCTTGTTTTTTAACCCACCTAATACATGCTGACTCCTCTCAATGGCCGTTCGACGGGTCTGTTCAAAAATGGCATCCAGGTCAAATGTGCGGGCCTTCTTGCCTGAGGGAAGGAAGACAACTTACATGACCAATGACTGACGCAAACCAGTCAGTTTATCATATAAGAAATAACATTATTGACCACTTGTGCTGTACATACCAAACCCAGAAAATCCCATTACAGATGCCATGTCTCCATCACCACTCATCTTGCCCGATGCTGCAAAAGAGGTGAACCAATTGTTAATCATAGCTTGGGTTATTTTGTTCATTGTGAAAACTGCAATGAGAATTTGCTTTTTACATGAATGCTTAAAAACACAGGATGTAGCTCTCTTGGTTTGCTGCTGGAAGCAAAGCAGCATCAACTACAGGCAACCCGTCTGCCTCCATCGAAATATGTAACTCAACTGTTAAGTCAAATACCGAAGTCTTCAACAAACTGGATCTGAGTCACAAAAAATGTTTGAGTTTAGTTGAGTTTATAGACTCACTTAGACTAATTTGGCCTTATCACTTTATGTTAGAAAACGTTTATATATTGACCCTTGGCTGCTGGCTAACGTTAACAGCAGCATTTCAGCTCGAATGAGAAAATAGATTAAACACTAGCAAAAGCTCACAATCGTTGTCGGACATTTAAAGCTGTGACTAGGAACAGCTAAATGGCTTTTAAAGATCTGTGTTGGAAATAGGAGAACACCAAGGCAGAGAACATAAGCTAACAAATAAGCTAGCAAAAACAGCTAAGGCGTCTGTTTTTTTTTCGCGAAGTAGCTTAAGGTAGCTAGCTGACGAATTTCAAACAAACTGGAAATACAGCCCAATATACCTGAACCCATATGTAAGTCGTGTGAAACAAATATACAAAACTTAAAGATGTGTGAGAGCAAAAAGTTGCTACCTTCATCCACTTTGTTAGGATCCATGTTTTCAAATACGAAGATTATCTTTGACCTTCCGGAAGTAGTAGTAGTTCTTCTTCTTCTTCGGCGCTTGTTACGGCAGAGTTTTCAGAAGTGCGCAACACTTCATATACATTTTTACGTACATCTTTATATACAGTGTGTGTGTGTGTGTGTGTGTGTGTGTATACAAGTGTGAAGAGGTGCAAAATTAAAATGGACCGAAAACTGCAACATCATGGCATTTCTAAAGACATAAACTTCTCTGTGGCTCTTTTTGCTGTTGAGGGAAGTAACATAGGATCTGTCTAATGTAGGAGAAATTGGTAGATCCACATTAAAATCCACAACTCAATGAAAGCACTCAAAATGCCATCTGTTGTCATACATTTAATTAGAAATAGGAATGTTTCAGTATGTACAAAAAAATCAAGCTTCCTCTGTAGCCACCATCCTCTCGATAGCGGCCCAGTCTATTTTACTGAGGATGCTGCTGCCGGTCTCAGAAAGGTGATCCAGCCAGTCCATGTCTGACACACCAGCTCTGGCACCATCATCCTGCTGATCCAACAGTCCAGCCAAAACCTGAGATGTGTACAACATATTTCTGAAACTGGATAACAACTGGAAACCATAACATAACATCATCTTTAAAATTGTGTGCTTTCTAAAATTATTATCCAAAATTAGCAAACCAAATTCATCAACCAACAACCATTTTCAGAGTGACTATTTTCTATCTACAGTAGTCACATTCCTCTCAGATATAGGCTAATATGTGATGAAAAATGTGATTCTTACTATGTCAGACTCCTCTGGGCCCAGCAGCCTATTCATTTCTGAAGAGAGCTCCCAAAGATTCACCTCTTCTCTCCCTTTCATCCTCATCTGTTCCCTCAGGATCCCTCTCCCTGCAGCAGCCCCTTCTGCAGGGCTTCTGCTCAGCCCCGTCATTCTCTGGTATCTGACATCACTCTGGCCGGCTGTATGAGGCTTAGTGTGGCTCTTTTTGTCAGTGAGCATGCCACGTCTGGTCACCTGAGACAGGCGGTCCCTTGGCAGAGAGGTCACTAACAAAAAATTAACACAACATAAAAAACTTAAGAGTGAAACAATAGAGTGAAAATACATCTGTAGGACATCAATGTAGTTGAATATCATCATGGTACCTGGTCTATGAAGTCCCAACCTCCTGGGGTGATCCTCTGAAGGCTGTGCCTGCATCTCAGCAGTCCATGGACGAGGCTGGAGTTGAGCTTGTCCTGACTTAAGACTTCTTTTATCATTGGCAGATGCATTGTAAGCCCTAAGAAAAAAAATACATTACCTCCATGACCAAATCAAGCTAATTCCTGATGTTTAGATTGAGCAGGTTTGCATCTGTACAGAATCTGATTATTGTGGAATTATTCATGAATGATTAATGTTTTGTTCAAATGCAAGCTCAGAGTACAATTATTCTTTAATGAGACATGATCCTGGTCAGATTACTGTGGCAAGAGATACCTGGGAGCGCCACCAGGGGGTGGAGCAGAGTTGGACCGTGTAGTTGAGGCCGGTGGTGAACCTTGAGTCCGTGAGGATCTGAGCAGAGTTGGAGGATTGGTGGGAAAGTCATTTGCCAAAGAACAGGCTTCACGGGTCCTCTGGTTGTATTGCTCCAGAAGCACGAACCTATTAAATCAAATGCAAAGAACAGTTAATGTTCATGCAAGTCTCTTGTGCACAGGCAATGTGAACAGGTACATACTTTTCTTTTTCCTCTCTGCTTCTCCAAATGCCTGCTCGATTCTTGTTTGCTGGTTTCTGCAAGAGCACAGTAGGTGGACAACAATGTGGATGTAATTTTAAAAAATTACATAAAATGGAATATCAATTCTGGGAAAAAGGCAACCACATCTTACTGCTCCTCCAGAGGTAGAAAAAGGTTTGCGCTCCCTCTCCCTCAGATTCTCTCTGTGTTTTTGATAAACAGCCAGTCTTTCCCTCTGTTTCCTTCTCATCCAGGTCCTCAGCTCTCTCCTCTCGTCCTCTGGAAGGACACGCCTCTGTGACATCCAGCTGCTTTGCTGCCGGTCCAGCCTGCTGGGGGTCACATTGCTTTTCAGGTCAGTGAAAATTATAGTTGTTCAGGGTGCCATGTGGACAGCAGCACTGACTTTTAGTAGTTACCATACCTGCTACGGTGTGCGGTCTGTGAACTGGACAAATCCAGGTCAGTTGGGGATAAATATCCTTCCTTCACCAACTCGTCTAAGAGTTCTGCCGTATCAGATAGCCCAGTCTGACCCAGATTCTCATCTGCCCATCTGCCCATCATGTAAGGTAGAGCGCAGAGAATTGTGGAAAAATAACACGAAGGTACATCCACAACAGCTAATAACATGGTTAAAAGACTTCACATTTAATTGAACTTACACTGGAGATATTCCTGATGCTTCAGCCAGCTGATCTCTCATTTCTGTTGAAGCAACACAAACATTACACAAGTAAATAAAAATATATATAATAAAATGTAAAACCTACATTGCTTTTATCTTTAGCACATTATTTGAACATCTATCCATCGACCATAAATGCAGTTGTTTGAAGTAGTAACAACTTTGAGCAAATGTTTTAAATTAAATTGTTTTTACTCGGAGGAGTGTGAAGGTAGGAAGGTCCAGCATTGTGATCACGAGAAGATGGTGGGAAATGAAAAGATGGCCTCCGTTCCAGAGCACTGGAGTTATTATGAACCACAAATTCTTCTTCCTGATTTTCGTCATCCTCTTCAGAGGCATTTGGTTCAGTTAAAGTGTCCAGTCGTGGTATCCATGCTGTTAGAGACAGAGATGTACAACAGACTCTTAAATAAGTTTTATGTTTCAGTGTTAACACTATTAAATCTGTAGTGTAATGAATGGTACACATGCAATGAATAGATTTAGGGCATACCTTCCTGTGGGACTGACAGCCTGACAGTTTTTTTTACTGCTGTGGTAGTCTTCACATCAGGAGCCAAGCCTGGGGTGAGCTTTTCAATAGTGTTCACCAGCTACACAGAGACAAAGCAGGACAAGCAAGCAATGGTATATGACATATCTTTGTCAGCCAATTTGTAAACTTGGGTGCCATTAGTAATATAAGCAGGACAAATACAAAAAACATGTACCATTCTGGAGTTGGAAAAGTCCATCTCCAGACAGTCTGCAATGTTCTGCAGAGCAGCCAACTGAGCATCCAGCTCTGACAGGCGAGAGGAGAACCAGACTGTAGGAGGTGTGGATGAGGTACTGTGAGGTCGGCCGCTCTGGGTTTTTATGGCTTGACAGATTCCAGAGTCAGATGGATCCACCAAGTCTTGTGGAGTGATTCTCTCTGGATCCATATTGGGCTCAATGTGAATGAGTGATGGCGACTCCTCAGGAACATCTAGAGTATACAATACAACAGATATTTGGACAAAATTTTACCAATAGTGTTGTGCTGCACCACAGATCTGACCGTACTCAGTATAAAGAACTAACTGCATTACAACGTCAATATAAAGACATATAAAAACCTGTGTGAGCAGTGGGTTTAGGGAGAGCCACTGAAGTTGTGATGATGGGTTGTGGATCAGCAGCAGCAGCAGTACTGCTAATCACAGAAGTTGCAAGTACGTGAAGCTGAGCAGAAGTAGGTGAAGAAGGACAGATGGAGGGAACATCTGTTGCTCCTGGGCTGAGACAGGGTGGTAAATCCTGATGCAGGGCTTCGTCTTCTAGATCCAAGACACTTATGAACTGGTGGCCATCCAGATCCTGAGAGACAAAGAGGAGTGGAGTAAAATATCCATGAATTAAAGTAACAAGGTAAGGTAAAATATTAGGTGAAAATACAAAAGCTCCTTGCTGGCTCCAGCCAGTATTTCTGGCCTCTTACCAGATCCTTCTCTGGTCCCTGTGGGGTCTCCTCTGTGTCTTGAGCAAGACGCTTGTTCTGCATATTTCCTGAACTTTGTGCTGGATGGAAAAAACACACACAGACATGCAACAAGCAACTCTTCCTTGTATCCACAACAAATAAAAAGCACCATAGTTTCAAATCAACTTACATTTAGGGCTACTAGCAGCCACAGAGGCAGACACAGCTTTATCCACGAGTGTAGGAGGACAAGCTGAAAGAAAAGACAGAACACAGTAATGCCTTTAAAGGATTTTCATTCAATTAGAAATACAAGCAACAAATCTACTACAATATTAGCGCTGTATAAATCCTAACCCAAGCTGTTAACTCACCTGGGTCTGTGTTGGTGAAAGCATCATGGAGCTCTGGGGGTCTTTTACAAGTGGAAGCAAATGCATGCAGCTCAGCTGAAGTGGACATGGCCTTGTCCAATAATTTCTGACCAGTCAGCAAAGAGTCAAAGGACCCTGGCACTTAAGGTTAAATAGAAAAACATTAGCATATCAACAGAATTGAACAATCAAACAAATTCACTGCAAGTATTCCAAAAGAGGATAGCAAAGACAAACTTTGTTTGACTGCAGTTCAAAAGAATATGATCAGTGCCAAGGAGAGACTGTCTAAAAATGTGCATCATTCTCTCCTTGTTCAAACGATACTGCACTAGCTCACTGATGAAACAGGCAAGTGTAATTAGGTATGCATTTCACACTAACCAAATGGAACGGCAGCATCCTGTCCTGGAGTGATCGCTTCTGCAGCTGCAGACTCCTCATTGACACACTTATTTGTTGGCTGCAGATGTATTAGAAACAAACAAATGATAATGGAATTACACTTAAAGATTGGTAGCAGCACAAAGTACTTCTTATTATAATTAACCTCACCTCTTGTGTGAGGATGATAGACTCATTCAGTCTGAATGTGACCTCTGTTTTTCCTGACCTCCCTGCCTTCTCCGCCCTCCTCTTCTGCCTGTAACAACATACACTGAGTAAAAAAAATCAGCCTTAAAAAAAGAAAAAAAGAAAAAAGAAAATCAATAACATGAAAGCTAATATGTGATTGCCTCTTGCTGGAGTTAGAGCTGGGTGAAGTGTTAGCTCTTCTGGGGCTTTCCTTAGGTGGGTCCACTTTGAGCATCAGCGGTTGAGCCTCATCAGCATTCTGCCTGCCGATCACTGAACTTGTCAACTCCTCCATAGAGATGAGACGGGTCATTTGGGCTGAAGGGGCTGCCAGGGGCAACATCTGTGGCGGAGACAGATATCTGTACTTCAACTACAATGCAAAGACAAAGCGAATTTAAGATGTAAGAGCCAATTCTTGAAGTGGTGGAAGTATTGCTTGCCATTTTTGGTCCAGATTCTATGTGTAGAAGTTTGATCGTCGCCTCTCCCATTGGAGCTCGAATGACAGTAGTGGGCCTGGAGGAAGACGGTAAGGGTAGTTTGGGGAACGTGATGTTGCTTTGTGGGACAGGCTGAAATTGCAGCAGACGTAGGCCCTGCATCGGCGCAGGTGTGTGAGCTAGAGGAAGACGCGAGAACTCTTGCCCCCTGGATCTCTCTGATGTCTGAATCTTGGGCTGAGTTGGATCATGTGGAGAATTGAAACCAAGTTGTTTTTTTGGAACCGTAGACCCATTTCTTTTTTCCTCTTCTGTCCTCTTTGAGGCGGACTGGTTGACGTTTCTAAACTTGTGCTGATGGGAGTTTGTCATTGCAGGGTGCGCGGTGTGCAGCATCTGGGCTGGAGGATAGTGTGAGGCTATCTGGTGGGGCAATGGAGGACGGTGGAGCTGAAGTAACTTCAGGCCCAAGACCTGGGAAGCAGGATCATTTTGTATACTATCATTAGAAGGCGGTAACACAGGAGCACTGTCACTGGTGTCAGTAGTGGCCAGAAGCCCCTGTGAATGTGGGATTAACGTTTTGCTCTCCCTGAACTGCATTTCTGGTAACACCGCCTGGACAGAGAGTGGCTGCATTTCCTGAAGAAAGAAGAAACTGTATTCAGTTTGGTTTCAATTTGATTTAAGGATTGTTTGCATTAAAGGAAAACATATCAAAACTTAACAGAACACTTGAGCAATACCTGATAGTTTACACCTGCACCATTAGCAGTGGAGGGCAGATTCCTGGTGGTGTGACGCTGACCATCTGTTTGAGAGATTTTCCCTGAGCTCTGTCTGGCAGACTGGTCTGCAAACATACATGCAGGGACCTGACTGAACTCAGGGTTGTTGGATCCTGAACTGGGGGCACATGCTGGTGTCTGATGTGCCACAGAAATGCTGGTTTGACCGGGCAAGGCATTTGGTGGAGGGATGAAACTTGTAGCATAAGATGATGGCACATTAAGCTGTGAGGAGTTCATGTTAGACCGGGCCATGGAAGCATTCTGCTGGGCAAGCTGCAGGTTAGAAAATGAAGCTCCCAAAACTTCCATCAGGCTCATGTAGTTGATATTCTGTAATGAAGGACAAAAACACTTCAGATCAGAATCAACCAGAAGAATCAACTAAGTCCAGACCTTTCCCTTTGGTCAGTCTGTTATTACCTGGACCAGTCTGAATAAGTCTTCACCCAGACGTTGCCTCATTGGTGAAGTCTGAGCAGATAGTGGTTGATTGGGGGCTGTGGAATCCACAGTGGGTGCACCAGCTGTGGAGCTTTGTGGCTGAAGGCTGGGAGGATCCACAGGTGTGCTGGGGAGCAGAACTGCACTTGAACCAGAAAGCTCTGCACGGACCTCAGACTGGACAGTAGGAAGCGCTTGGGGTTCTGGGTGTGGGGGGGCTTGTAGGCTTGTAGCATGACTGTGGCTTAAATGACAAAACAGGCTATTTCAACAGTGGATGTGAACAACAATTTTTATCATTCTATTGTGTAGTGATGGAGGATTAATTACTATTGTTTACATTATATAACACAGTAATTCTACTTCTTGCAAAATAAATTATTGTCCATTAAAAACTCACAGAAAGGCAGAACTGGACATGCCTTCAGTGTTTTCTGACAAGTCCAGGTCTGCAAGCTTTAAACTCTACGAAGGACAAAAACAATATTATTTGTGCGTTTTGATGATGCTGATGATACATATAAAGAACAGAAATCCTGAAAAGTATCATTCACCGTTTCAGGTGTGCAGATGTTTCCCAAGATGTTTCCATCAGACACAGAGGACGACACTTCAAAGCCCTCACTGTCACTATTTTTGCCTGCAATTATGAAAGACATCAATCAATATTTTCTGTTAGTTAGTTTAGCAGTTGCCAGGCTATTAACTAGTAACGAGTGGTACCACATTATCCCTGTTCATCTTCCCTCCATTGACCTTCTGTAAAATTCAGAGGAAAACTACAAGATCCGTATATATATATATATATATATTTAAGGATGTATGTATGACCTTAACCCCAGTTACATCTCTTATCGCCAATGTCCATATTTCACTTCTCAATCAATTCAAACCTCTAATCTCAGCCTTTTATCCATCCCCCAGTGATTGGGCCTGCTGTTTTAGCCCCAACCCACTGGAATTATATTATATTATATTATATCATATTATATTATATTATATTATATTATATTATATTATATTATATTATATTATATTATATTATATTATTTGTTTATTCATGTGAAGGGTGAAAAGCACTTTGTAACTGTGTGTTTTAAAAAGTGCTGTATAAATAAAGCTTTAGGGTCAACATTATTGCACCTTTGATGAGCCAGTGTTTTAATTTAGTATCCTACCTTCTTTTTCAGGTGTAACATCTAAGTCATCGAGAGATGGTTGCTGTGAACTGGACTGTCTCTGCAAAGCATCAACGGTGAGTTGATCCTCATCATGTGGAAGAGGTGTCCTATGCAATATCAGTTCCTCTGGTTCATCTGTATGAGAACCACTGCGGGGAAACAAATAATATACAAATGCAGTAGTTCATATTTACAGTAAAACAAAATGGAGCTATGCTGTTTTATATGAAACTGTTTGTGAGGGGAAACCATGTGAAAGGCTGAATCAGTAAATACAACAAACAAAAACTGAAACTCCAAGATATACATTATCACCTATTTACATGGATGCAAACATGTTTTTATTTTTGCTGCTACGTTTTTTACCATCATCTATCCAACTGCTGGACTGTCACTGACTACCTTGCTTTTGTTTCTTGCAAAAGATTTCAATCTGTGTCTTGCAGTATGAATGTAAGGCATCTGTCAGCGACTTTCTGAGATAAACTGTTTGCATTTGTGGAATGTGTTCGCGTTTCCATTTAGTCCAATAATAAACCATCATGAATAAAAACATGTGGCACTCACATGGACTGTTCTTCTTGCTGTAGATTGTGATCGAGACCAGCGTTGGGTGTGTTGGCTGATCCAGGGTAACCAGTATCGACACTGCTCTCTCTCTCCAGCTTCATATCCACCCCAGGCTGCAGCACGGGGGCCACAGTCCATTGTGTTTTTGGAACTTGGATGTGAGCACTGTAGCAGTCAGATCCAAGCAGAGCAGTGTACCTGCGCTGCAGCATGCTGAGGGAAGTGAGGACGGCGGGCGCAGAGGCTTTGACACGAATTACTACTCCTTCATTGGCTGCTCCTCCAACCCCTTCTCTCCTCTCTTTCTTCTTTTTGCCATGATGTCCTAGTAGCACCCTCCTATCAGCCCAGCGTACCATCCACTCCAGCAGCCTTCCTAGCTCTGGAAACTGGGCCTCTAATTTAGAATCCAGGCCCTGTTGCAGTTCAATTGCGGCTTCCACACAAGTTGAGGAGCCAAATATTAAGCTTTCTGGTGGCTGCCCTGTGGGAACGGCACTTCGAATAGGGCTGGCTTCAGAACCAAAGAGGCCTCCCTTCATTCTATGGCCTAAAGGCACACTTCTCTGCTGTTGGAGGCCAAACAAACCTTTTTGCCTGCCAGTTCTCAATCCAGGAAGAGAGGTGACAGAAAGGTTTGTCCCAGATACAGGGGCTTCACTCCAAACGGAGGAAGTCTGCAGCTCGGGTGTCGCACATCGTTTCACAGGCTTGTAGCAGCAGCCAGCTCTGAAGACTGGCGGATCATTGCCAGAGTGCTTTCTGTCTGGATGGTGTGCATGTCTTTGACGGCGATGAATAGTTGTGAGCACATCAAAAGTGAGAGAATGCAACTCTCTCTCCCTCAGCTGGGGGGAAAAGCCCTTCAGCAAAGGGAGTTCACCGCCCGAGTCCCCTCCATCGGTGCTATCCTTCTCTAGCACATAGCTGAGGAAGAGCTCCAGGAAATTTAGATACTCTTCATCTTCAAGCTCAAATTCCCAGGTGCCAACCACCGGTAGGGTGGGCTGCTCCATCCCCTTGGCGTCACCTGGGTGACTCTCCTCCTGAATGACGCTTTCAATCTTAACAGCAGCCTTTTTTGCATGTTGTCTCTCCTTTTTTTCTTTTTTGCCCCTACGAAAAAACAACAAAACTCAGAATATGTCACAACATACATACAGGATAGCTCAGTGTAATAGTAGTGCTATTATCCCATGCTGGCTACCTGGCCTTGGTTTTGCTATGCATTTCAGGAGACATGGCCTCAGATGTGTTATCCGCTGTGTCTCCATCGCTGCATACTGGGGGGAACCCACAGTCAGTCAAGGTGCTGGTGCTCAGACTTGTACCCAGTGAGAGTTGCTTTAACACGGCCATCCCATGCTTGCTTCCCCTGTCCTCCTCTTCCTCCTCTTTCTCCCACAGATGGAGCTCAGGGGAGCCCAGATGCCTTTGCAAACGCTTAAGATGTTTTCTTCTCTGCCTGTGTTTGTCTTGAATTACAATCATCATCAGCTCATTCGCCTCCTCTTTTTCCCCCTCTGGAGAACAGACGAAATAACATAGTGACATTTATAACTACATCACATACGTAGAGGAAGACATGAATAATAAGTAGAATACAGAACAATTTTAAACTGAAATTAACATACAGTGAGCATATGTAACAGCACTGATCAAAGCACAAAGACTGGGATCATGTCCCGGCTCAAAGACTTATCTTATCTTTGGGGCCGTCACACTTCAGAAACAGGAAAATTCCAAAAGTTTTATGATATTCTCTACAGATTCTAACACTCTCTAAAAATGAGCTATCAATAACAAAATGTAGCCATCAAAGTAAAGTAGTAGAAATGGATCAAGGTGTTCAGGTGCCTGTACCGAGGACATTGCACTGCCTCAGTCTTTGCAGCAGTGAGCTATACTTTTCTCTCAGAGGGACTCTGACAGACTCTTCCTCCTCTGGGAAGGCTCGTACCAGCATGTCAGCCACCTAATAAGACAAAGAACAGATGAGTGTGAGAAATTTACTCACTCAAGGTCATTGTTACTTCAATAAACCCAGTCTATGTTAGACAAGGCAAGAAAAAGTCATATCACCATAGAGAGAGGAGGAAGTTCAGACACGAGGCTGAGCAGTATGTCCTGGATGATCTCCTCAGCATTGAGGAAGCAAGAGAAAGGCAGCACACGACTGGCCCAGTGGAGAGCATCAACACAGGTGGATCTCACCTCTGAACCAGCAGGGATCTGAGGGACACAAACACACGCAGCTATTTATAGGGCATCAATAACTGAGGATATTTATACATGAACACGTCACACAATCAAACACAAATGTAATACCTGTTCATCTCTGCCATCCTGTCTGGCAGCCTGATACTTCCTGCAGGAAATGGAGAGCTGGTCCCTGACATGAAGCATCCAGCATAGAGCACACAGCTCCCTGAAACAGACTTGTAGGAAAAATGTAGGTAATAAGTTAATCTGAAAGCGGATCATTCATTATGATACCCACAATTCACTACAAGTGCTGTCTTACTAATGGTTTGAATGGTGTCAGGGTCCAGGTGACCGTCTTCATTAGGCCCACGTCTGAAGAATCCACTGTGAGTGACGAACCTCATCAGGCCCTCTGGAAAAGCCTTTTCTTCTACAGCAGCTGATGGATAGGAGTATTTCTTCTTGATCTGAAAACAGCATTAGATGTTTGCACTACTTCGGATGGCCAGGCACTTCATACCAAAGCATAATCACAGGTAAATCAAGTATGAACGTTTGTCCACTTTACTAGATGCAACCGACCCTAATTTCGGGTTTTCTCTACTATGTCGGCCACGCTTGGGGTCCTTTAATCCTTTCATGAAGCCAGATAAAAAACCTTCAGTCCCAAAAAGTACCTTGTGTAGTAGGTGTCTGGCACGGCGCAGGTGGCTGATGTACCACTGCGCAGCAGGATGGCAACAACGCGCAGATCTGAGAAGCAACAGTAATCTTTGGAGAACTCCTGACACTTTGTGACGTGATGCAACTTCTGCAAACTGCCCTATTGTCCCCATCAGATCCTAAAGATGAGACACACACATTTTGTTATAGAATGTATACGTAAGCAGACTGTATGTATAGCTTGATCTTCTGTGTTATGTACCTGTGTGTTGGGGGAAGGCTGAGGGCAATAAAGAGGTGGGGAAGGCAGATACAGTCCATTGGGCACCAAGGTAGGGAGGCAAGAACACAGGTCTTTGGCTGTGTCAAGCAAGGAAGACAAGGGTGAGGACAAAACATTCACTCCAGCCATGACTGAGGCCTTCAGAATCTCCTGTATGGAAACCTGTAGCAAGTCCCAGTCTTCTCCTTCCAAAGTGTCTAGAGAAAAGGGGTTGAGACAAAGCAATTAAAATCAAAGGGTTCTAGGTGCATTGTGGTCATCTTAGAATTTTCAGGTCACACCAACCTGTAAAGCTCTTGTCACCATCTTTATCTCTGCACTCTTGGGAGAGTACAGATTTGCTTCCAAGAAGACATTCCAACTCAACCTGAAAAATGCTTTTGGGTTTTAAAACTGTTGGGAGGTGGAGCTCTCTCCTTCTGAGTCGAGTGAAGTCAAAGTGGTCAGTGCAGTAATTTGTATAGGCCAGGCTCAGAGAGGCTGCTGTCTTCCAGTCCCCAAGATGGTAAGCCAACCATACAGCCTCAGGAAGCAGACCCCCTAGCAGGAGCAGGTCCTGAGCGTAGCCTACTGTCCATACTTCTGACAGCTGATGTCGTCGCACTGCTCTAGAAACCTCCTCCTGGCACAGCGGAACCAAGCGTCCAACACTAGGGGCTGAGAAAGCATGTGTTACCAAATAGCAATGTAATTGCAGACGTAATCTTTTTAACTGACAAATAATTCCAGAAACACACCATGAGGTAGATGGAGTGGAGGCAGGACAGCCACATGGTGAGGGGGCAGGATGTAGAGGGGTTGGTTGGTGAAGTACGAGGCCATGAATCTCCCCAGGGTCAGAACCACGGCACAAGCTGCGTCACTGTGAAGGTCCATCGGCAGCCACGGGCAAGGAAGAGAGTCTGCTGCAGGGAATAATAGCAGCACTAATAACTAGCTAATAACTTGTTTTGTATAATCACTGAAAAATAAAGGCAGTCCCTGTTTGCTTGGCTGTGTGTATAATTTCGCCAAACTGCTTGTACTTATTGTCTGGTTAAGATTGTTTAGTATTAATTGCATGCATTGTACATGTTCTACACTGCATGTCTCCAACCTTACTCCTTTTAGCTTTTTATCCTCCGCTTTTATGTTGTACTAATGGCTACTCTGGCCAACATCCGGTCAAGGCACAACAGTTGAAATAGTCTTTGGGCTCGGTGCATTTACAGTGATGTTAATTAATGTGCATTAACCCTGTTATAAATATATAAGCAATCCAACCTGTGCCTAACATAGAGGGTAGTAAATGGTCGACAGCTCTGCCATGTGTCCATATGAATTAACTAAAAATAAAACATTCAAACACAAAGGCTGCTATGACATATTGTGACCTTGTGACTTCTGTCAGCATTATTTACAACCTTATTCTACAAACTGACTCACATCTGAAACCTCTCAAAAAGACTGTGGCATTTTTGACCACAGCTGACCTGTTATGCAGGTCATGCTGTCCTTCTGGGGTCCAGCCCTGTGCAGGATCAGGCAGGCCATGTGGTCCCCCAACTCCTGGGCTTCTCTCAGACGGTACTGGGATAACAGACTGTATAGGAGTGCCAGACAAAGCTGTGTCTCCTTGAAGACGCTTCGATCACAGCCTAACAGAAAGACATGTGATTACCATTTCAGAATGAATGTGACCACGAGGTGTACTTCAATGGAAACATCACAGCAGTGCTTCTTACTTTTGTTACTCTCCTCACAAATTTGTGTCCGCCATGTATCGGCACTTTTTGGGTACGAGCCACACAGGAAAAGATGTTCACCTGGGAGAGAAGAGTGAAAATCCAAAAAGCAATAATTATTCACACATATTCAGATGTAGCTCTTCGGTTTTTCTTCAATCTGAACCACAGTTAGTGCCTAGTTTGATTGAAACTACCGTATCTATTTCATTTTCTTGTAGCTAGTAGACAGTTAGATATATAGCCTTTTGCTACAGACCTGGGTAACTCAGCAGTGTAGGACCCTCCTCCAGCCTGTCTCCTGTAGCCTGCAGAGCTGTTTGGATCTGGGACATGATGGCAAACAACTCTTGCTGTTCCTCCTCCCAGCCATCACAGCCTTTGAAGCTTATCAGTTCCTCCATATACTGCTGGGTGACCTTGTAGACCCACTGCCACACCCCCAACAATCTGGCCAAAAAGGAAAATCACCCATAAATCACCCTTAAATTCCAGCCAAAACATGACACGCAATGACTGGCATCCACAACATCAAATAATTCACAATTTGCTCACGAGCACTGACACATAAAAAGCCAGAGAGATGGTCTGAACCTGCTGGATGGTCGCTGGGGAACAGGTCGTGCCTGATGTACAAAAGTGGGTTTCTCCTCCTTATCATCCTGCAACAGAGGCACGTGGTATACATCTGTAGGCCAGAGCTGTGGTGGCTGGGACCCCTTCTCTGCAGAGGACCAGACAGTTTTTTGCAGCCGGCTGTAGGTGTGGTCAAGAGAATCAGAGACCTGCTGCAAGATAAGCAGGACTGTGGATAGACTGTGAGATGATAACTGACAGTGACCAGTCTGGTGGGACTCAGGGTGAGGGGTCAGCAGAAGACGTATGAGCCGTTTACTGAGCTCTACCATCAGGCCCAGGCAGCGTGGCCCATCTGAGTGAGTGCTATCCCAGGGAAGAAAGGAGAGAAGGTCTCTGAGAAGGTGCAGGAGGCAAGCAGAAACAGAGGTATTCTTTTTCCCTGTGTGGACCACAGAGCCGGGGATCAAGTGGAGTAAAGCAGCAAATCGCACCACACAGTAGAGGGTATGCTTCAGCAGGCAAGTTCTGTTTTCCACAGAATTTCCTAAAGACATGCCAAAAGCCCAGGCTGTTAACAACTTAGTCCGGATTTTCCCAAGCTCCCGATGAAGAAGAGGATTCTTCCTCTCTGCTTCAACCAAGTCCTTTTCATAATCTGAGTTAGAGACAAGCCCGCTGTAAGTCTGAGTGTCCAGGGCGTGGAGTGTGTCAAACATTGAGGCATACTCCAGACGGCCACCATCCTCCACATGAGAACCAGCAGGAGCTCCATCTAAATCAGAGTCCTCCTCAAAGAAAGTCTAGGAAACCACACAAACAAACAGCAGGTTAAAGGCAGCTGACGTAAGTGAATCAAGCAATTGATAGAGCAGCCATGACACATTATTACACAGGGAAATTACATACACAGTAGTTATTGGATTATTTTCACATTGCAGTAATATGACATCAAAAATGCCCATGTAATCAGGGAGGGTTGTGTTTTCATATTATAAGAAAAAAGAGGTATAAAATTCGACACTGAGAATTTCCAAAAACTGAGAATATGGCAAACCTTGTCCAAAAATATGATGGGGATGGGTAAAAAATCTGATTTCCATCTATATTCACTTACTGTATACATGCTATTTCTGCTCGTTAACTTCATGTTAATGTAGCAGCAGTGTGTATAGCCTACACCTAACTCAGAATTTAGTACCTTTCTCTTACACTATTTGACCAACCTGCACTTTTTCAAGAATCTCCTTGGTACCACCCAACGTCCCCTGGTCCTGCAGAAAAAGTGGCAAGGTGGATCCATCTGTGGCTGCTGAAAGGACAGAGTCTGTGGGTCTGGGCCCATGTGTAATAATGGGGTTGAACAGCTCAAGGTTGCCATCCAGATTCAGGCAAGATACGTACTCAAGCCATTCTCTCACATGAACCTAAGAAAAAGAAAGAATTTAAGAAAAGCATATGGTCAAGAATAGTCTGCAGAGAGTACAAACAAAATCTGAGAGTTAAGTCCATTTTCCCACTTCAAGAAGTCCCCACTTTACTACCTGGGATTTATCCAGTATCCGGCTGGCTTTCTCAAGGTCTCTGCTTGTGTCCTTTAGAAGTGCTTTCAGCAACAGGGCAGGAGAAGGCCTATCTAGCACCCTCATAACTGTGGCCATGTAGCCATCAGACACAATAAGATACAACAACCGTGGATGCCAAGTCACAGAAAACCGCTGCCTCAGGACATCCCGCAATGACATGCTGGAGCTGGACAGAGAGGCATCTGCCTTCCCTGCCGACACTGGCGGCCTACAGATATAGAGAGAGCACAGTTGGTGAAAAAACAGAAAACCTTAAATCATAGACATTTTATTAGTGCTGAAACGATGAGCAGACAGAAAATTAATCTCCAACTAACAACTATTTTGATAATATAATAATCTTGCAAGTCATTTTTCCAGCCAAAATACCAAACATTCTTCTTCTCAGAGCGTGAGGATTTGCTGCTTGTCTCTCTTTTATGTCATTGTAAATTGCATATCATTGGGATTTGATAAAGAACGCCAGCCCAAACAAATCAATAACTTGTCACAAGAGCTAATAAGTGATGAGCAAAATGTCATACCGGTACGTGACAAGAGGGTGCAGGGGTAGGAAGTGTGCAGGCCCAAAGTCAACATTGCAACCACAGCTTGTTAGAGTGAGAAGCCTCCCAAGGCGAGAAACCATAAGAAGGGAGCCTCTCTTCAAAACACAGGCCAGGAAAAGACCACCCACTGACCAGCTCACACTGCCCACCCAGTAAGACCTTAAAGAGAAGATGTGTTAAGTCCATTTCTAAATAAATACATACTGAACACTTTATATTTAGACTCTCATTGGGTGACATCTACTGCACAACACCAATTACAACAAATCAGGTTCATGCTAAGTCACATTTTCATTAATGCATACTTCACCTTATATATTTAGAGGGGATCTCCATTTTCTTGCTTCCACATCCTCCAAGGGCACTCGACAGAGAGACAAAATTCTCTGTGCTTACAAAGAGGACCTGTGTAGCCTGCATTCAACAATAGAAAAAACAAACCTTCAGTTACCTATCTACACGTTGATGGACGTACAATAAAAAGTAACAAAAATGTGACAAAATAGATAGAAAGGCCAGATGCTCACCTTAGGCTGCCTCTGGTTCAGGACAACAGCTAACAGTCGGCCATCTGGGGAGAAGGCCAGCAACAAGGCTCCTCTGGACTTCACTGGTTGGCATGGTGGAGTGAGACGAGACAAAGGGTATGTCTTGGTGGCCCACTGTATGCCGTATCCCACAGAACTACAAAGATAAATTTATACTTTTAGCTACTGTTACAACCAAAAAGGCTCAGTCTGTTACATATGTAGACCTGTTTACTCACCCCACTCTCACATGACCCTCTTCCCATTGAATTTTCAGGCAAGTGATGATTAGCTTCTTCCCAGATGTGAAAACAAAGGCTGATAAGCAAGCATCACCCACAACCTAAGGGGGTTTGGGGAAATATAAAGTACGATATGAGGCCGACAGAAAATAAGAAATGGAGTGCAGGTCAGTAATTTGATTGAAACATGGCCCAATACATAAAATATGTATTATATCCAGTATAGAGACCTCTGTCTTGACGAAGATGGTGTGTTGGGATGCTTCTTTGTCTTGTGAAGAAGGCAGAATGGAGTCTTCAAGGGGAAGTATATGTGACCAGTGTCCCTTAACTGTGCCATCACGTACCCCTGTCAAATCCCTGACATCCATACACTCCCACAGGAACACTAGCCCTGTTATGGCTACCAGGACCACACGCATCCCATCCCCTGAAACTTGGAGTGACAGTCGTGTGGTATTGCCTGTGAAAACACACACACACACACAAACACACACACACACACACACACACACAAACCCATGTTCAAGTTAAAAACAATGAAAGAGTAAAAATCATCTTACAAACACCCACTAACAATCTGCTCACGGTAGAGAGATTATATGTGTAGATACAGGTTGTGATTGTCCATACTTGATGGTCAAAACAATCCAATCTGATCAAATGCTAAATCAGCAGGCCTAAACACTTTCAGACGGGTACTATTTTCTCCAGTACTAGGACGATTATTGCAGAATTAATGTCAGCCCTGCTAGTAATCATATAGTCTGAGAATAATGCTATTATTAAACTTAAAGCGGTGTGTAAGTACTGTGCATACCTTGAATGGCAGTAATCATATGAACTACTTCTGGTGGTGCTGCTGCAGCAGTCTTCAACAAGTCTTTATCCCTGTTCCACAGAAACAGCTCTCCCGAGACCAAAAGTCCACAAAGCCACATACCTGAAAAACGACAAGAGACACATAATGTATTCTCAGAATTGACAGGTAACAAGTGTTATGCTTTGAGTTTACAAATCAAACTCACCGTTGTGAGATGAAGCCATTGTCACCACACTGTTGAGCAAAGGATGGAGTTTCGGAGTCCTCTTCTTGGTGCGACCAGACACCATGTTGATCTCACTGATCCGTTTGTCATCTAACAGGAACACAGACTCCTTCTCCTGAAGTGTGAC
Organism: Chelmon rostratus; assembly: GCF_017976325.1. Classification (NCBI taxonomy): domain Eukaryota; kingdom Metazoa; phylum Chordata; class Actinopteri; order Chaetodontiformes; family Chaetodontidae; genus Chelmon; species Chelmon rostratus. The sequence goes on along the minus strand of NC_055676.1, from coordinate 12,897,364 downwards.
ACGACACGGGCTCACAGTCATGTTTTTATGACAGGGATAGCAAATGCTTTCCGACCACTTAGCTGTCCTCACCTTCCCCAGCCAACAGAACCGCGGCCATGGTTTCTTCCGTTTGATGCTGGATGACAAAACCACCTCCAACTTTAGCTCCATGTTTAAAAAACAGCATCGGTGCTTCCTCTTGATTATGAACTCAGGAAGATTTCATCGAGATCGCAGGATCCCACTAGACAAGCAAGACTATATTAATCGTCTAATACGACATAAAATGTTACAGGTTAGCGAGCAAGCAACAAGTTTATTTGCCATAGTGTAAACAATCTGATTAGCTACATAGCTAGATAGAAATGTCATTATCAAATGTGCGGTGAAATCGTTATGTTTACAGAAATAAGTGCCATATACAATCAACGAGTTATTAGCTAATGCTAGCCATTGTTTGAACGAACAAAAACATCATGAAGAATAACCATAACGTTACCGTTGACTACCGTTAGCTGACGAGCTAATTTTACTTACTGCGCGGAGCATTTGTCCCGAAAAAAGCCTGACCTGACCAATTAAAATGTTTATAGTTAAATGCTATACTCTCCTCACATCATTTGGTTTCGAAAAAACTACGGTATTACATGTTAGACCGTAGCTAAACTGAAGCATTTCGAAACTCCCTCTGCTTCAGTAGCCAGAATTGTTTCCCATGATCCTCTAGGAGGAAGCTTCAGCGCGTTGCCGTAGGAACGTACGTGTTGTGATGTAGCCGACGCCTTGTGGGAAATAACGTAGTAGTATTTTTACTCAGTTCAACTCCACGATAATGTGACACAAGCCCTCTCTAAAATGATTTTTATCTTCTTAAACATGGCCGTTTTCATTCATTTGTGAAGTGTATTTAGCGTTATTACTCTTTTACTGAACATAACCGGGCGTTCAGTCTCATGTGGTTGAAACTATCAAGCGTAATTTTTGCTACCTAGCTAATTATGTTATGCTAGTAGCCTAAATATAGAAAGTTCATTCTGTTAACACTTCCTTATGGGACGGCAATTCAGAGCCACTTGAATTTGGCTAACGTTGCTGCTTTGTTGCCTGGTCCTTTCCCAGCGTTTCCTGATATCGCCATGGTCCTCTTAAATCTCTGTGCAAGTTTGCTGGATTTAATGATTTCCGACAGCATCCACGTTGAAGAGGTAGGTGGGTTTTATTGTTGTTTGTTTGCTTTTTGGTTTTGCTTTTTAACTTGAGCTAGTGGTGAGCAGTGACAAAAGGGGGGAAATTGCCTCCTGAGAGTTTCAGGGTGGGGTACAGAAACAAAATAAATAAAGGGAGTTAGGTTAGCCTAAAATGTAACCAGCGAATATGGATATAAAACAATAGGCAATGTGTATACGCTTCACATTTACATATGCTTCACAACATTGCTGCGCAAGCATACTTTTGCCAGCAGATGGCAACAGAACTCATTGCCAAGTATGTGTACCCAGCAGAGCAAAGTGTTGTGAGTTCATATGAAAGCCAGTCCTGGCTAGAAGAGAGGAGATCCCTGTGGCAGATAAACGGTGGCGGAAGAGGCTTTTTGTACTTAGTCTCTGAGCTGTTGTAGATATCGCTCTGCAAGGTCAATCTCCTCTGAGGAACATGCACGCCTATTAACTATCTGAATGTTTGTGTGCAGTAAGTGGTCTTCTTCACTATTACATGCTTTGAGTTGTGTGAACTCTTAAGCAATAAGGCCCCTTATTGGCTTGTTACAGAGAGTTATTAGGTTTGCCCCCCGGCCCCTGCTGGTATTTAATTACCCTTGCACTCTCTCCTTTTCATCATGATGGAGATGACGCAGCCATTGCCAATAGGTGAAAGAGGAGACTTCACCAGACCTTAATTGGTTCATTTGCCTCTGCCTGCCAGGCGCAGATGGAGCTCTTTATTACTGTCACTGCCAGGTTCATTCTGGATCTGATGAGAACTGTCTTAAGAGGGAGAGCTTGACATCATATCAGGGCATGATGACATGGCCAAAACAGAATGATAATCAGGATGGGCGAAGTTCAAGAAACAAACAGTTGCAGCCCTACACATCCTTTGTGCATTCATAATATTAGCTTGTCCATCCCAATTTGTTGTGTTGTTCCAGCAGAGCAAGACTGCCATAATATTATTGTCATGCTTATGTGCTCATTGTTTTAAAAAATCTAGCTGGCCCCGGAGATTCAATTGAATTCCTTGGACCATTCCTCAATAAGGTTTTTTTTATACCCCAGTAGCTTTGTGCTTGCGTTTGTGTGCATGTCTGTGTACATGTTTTTAAATGTTTGCAACTGTGCATAAATACATGTTCCTCTTACAAAGTATCAGCCTATTGTTGAGATATTTCAGTCCTTCTGCATCTGTTTATTTCAATGAATATAATTTCATTGTAAAAGGTCTTTACACAGCCAAATATGTCATGAATGAGGAGCATATGGCAAGAACACACAATGCAAAAGCTCATGAATAAACATCCAAAATGTTTGTGTTTGTTTGAAAACTCTACTTGACAAGTAAGTAAATGTCCTCTGAACACTTGCTTTCATTTCATATCTGAAATTAAAGCTGGTTTAAATTTGCACCACTCTCTGATATAGAACAATAACGAATTAGATTAGCATAAAATACCATTAGCTAATGAATGGAAACAGTTTTTCCACACAAATCTTGTCCTCCGAGATTACTCTTGAATTACCATTTGTTTGAATGGGGCCTGCTCTCTCAACATGGCATGCCTGCACAGAAGGAGGTGGTTGGGTTAGGATTTGCGGCATGATCCTCTTGCAAGCTGAACAATTACTACATGTGGATTCTAGAGATTTTATCATGTGTTTGACCACAGAGGACTGGTATGATGATTGCATAGCACTCCTCCAGCACATGCTAATAGTGGACTCCTTTTACTTCCTTTTAAACTGTCTAGCCATTATAACAGCGAGCGATTAACTACAGGACTATAACCCGTCTGCATCTTCAGCGTTCAATATAGGGACATTAGTTGGCATGGTAACCTCATTTGCCATCTGCAGGCCTCTTTCATCCTGAAAAGTACAACCCATGAAGCTGTAAAGAAACAATTCAATATTCTTTCTCACAGCAACAGTGGGTCAGAGTTTGTCTGCTGGTTCCCATCATCATGTTTGTTGGGGAGATTTATTAGTGTATGGAGTGCTGAGTGCAGCATTGTGTGTTAAATATTGACAAACGTGTGATCAAAGTCAAATTCAAGATTTGAGGATGAAAAATGCTGCAATTGCAGAAAAATGTGTGTTGGTGTGTTTTGATTTAGTTCAGTATTAGGTATGTAAGGTCACATAATAAATTTGAAGGCAGAGTTCAACATTTTTGGGAATACTCTAGTTTGCTTTCCTAGTAGCCATTTGTTAAAACAGTCAAGAAATTATCCCAACCAAGAACTGATGTGCATATTATACACATATTTGTTTTCTTGTCAAGCATAGATGAGAAGAGTGATAGCACCCTTGTGTCCGTCCACTAACTGTAAGATGACAACCAGCAGCCAGTTTCCACCCCATTTCCAGTTTATGCTAAGCATTAAACTAACCAGCTTTAAATCTGTCTATACCTTTCTGCAGAGGTGACTGCAACTGTACTAGCTCATATGGTGGAATCGGGGCCTTTTTCACTGCAGACATTTTGACCTGTCATAGGAGAAGCACACAAGTTACTAATAACATCAACGCTGCTGTGAAAATGGCAAATAGGCAAATTGCATCAAGCTCTTATCCTGAGATATATCTATGCTGAAAGACAGGATTCATAGTAAAAGTAGTTCTCTGTTTGCCCCATTAGTCATGAAATGATCATTTGCATGGAAAAGGTTTATGTTTTGTCTGTTATGCTGTAGCCCCAAGAGATGAACCTGTAGTCGCCACAGATGGTTGATTTTTAGTTGGGTTTAGGCTCAACATGCTTCTGTAGAAAATATAAGGCGGTCAGTATCACCCATGACTCCTTTAGTAATTTTTGAGGCTACAGTTTGTGGTGCTGGATTGTATTATAGCTATTTTTGTGTGTCCCAAGACTGGCACAGTGTGATTAAGAGCACTTATTCAAGTACTGAATTTTAGTTAACATTTGAGGTATTACTTTGAGATCCAATTAAGAGTTAATTTAAGCACTGCTGATTGGCTGAGAGTTTGAAACACATCTTCTGCACAGAGCGGATGTGTAGCTTTCTTAATCGATCGGACGTGCAGGAGGCAAGATGGACCAAAAAACGTGCATTTGTGAAGAGCAAATAAATCAGACACTCTTCTCCTTTAAATTTTTCCGCGAAACAGCAACGTGCTTACTTTGACAGGTTTGGCATCACGGCAGCGGCCGCCTTCTCTTTCATACGATTGGCCGAGCCGTGGGAATATTCAAATACAGGCTTGATTGATTGGCCTAGAGCCGGTTTCAACAGTGAAGGGGACTCATTTCCATTCCGACATCACCCTCTGTGGCACACACTGCTCGGTCGGCAGCCGAGATGAGATGTAAGCGGCCGCACGGAAAACACATTCGGTGAAATTATCTTAAACACGGGTGTTGAATATGTCGAGGAATTACAGTTAATGGAGCCGGCTTCATCCATGGATATATCTCCAGAGGTTTCCAGTGCGCATCGGGAAATCAGTGGCGAAATCGCTTTTGCAGAGGAAATACGCCTTCCGAGCAGGAGAACAACCAATCAGCCGTGGCGAACCAAAGATAAACAAGCCTTATGATAAGACAAAACTCTGTAAGACATTCATTATGTTCTTTATTTCCATCCTAGTGCTTAGGGAACACTGTGTGGGCTCATGGAAGATGTTTCTCGGTGCATGAAATGTTTAGTTTGCCCTGCAGTTGTACCATCTTTTCTTGTTGTAGCTGTGTAACTATATGACAGAAACAGAGTAAGAAAAATATTTAGGGTTGTAAAGGTGCTTCAATGCATGATGTCAGGATCCCTGCATTGATTTTGGGTCGACAGCGCTAAAGTGGTGAAAGATGCCCAGTGCGCACTAATGGATAGGAGCGTCTCGCCCTTACTATATATCACTGTCCTGCTGTTGGCTAATGTGTATTTATGTGGGCCGAATCCAACTCTGAGGTTTGTGATTTATATTCACTATACAGAATAATTAATTTAATGGTGGATTTTTTTTTTGCATAAAGCGTATTTAATAGTTAAATATATCGTATTTTAATGCGAGTTAAAGACAAGAAACATTTGCCGAACAAACATTTGTAGTTTCTAAATGTTTTTTTTCTCCCCTCTCAAAACTGTTCTCATCTTTCTCATCCTCAGATGGCATCTTTGTTTGAATGATGGCTTTGCGCGCAGTGAAAGGCGCTTTGTATGTCAGCATCTCAGTGGAGACGCGAAGTGCTTTGAAGTATATTATCGGTCATTCCGGGCCGCCTATGAAGGTTTCCATTTCTATTGTCTAGAAGCCGGAGGTGGGATCATCGCACCTCACTGCACCGGTGGCAGCCGAGGTTGAAGGTTAGCCGCAGCAGAGGGGCCTATAGATTATTGGCCAGGTGTGAAATTCTACCCTGCATGCTTTCCCTGCTTGTGCCAGATCCTTTATTACCCAGAGACATGGGATGTTACTGCTTCCCACCAGAGGCACAGAGGGAAAAGCCTGCAATTTGCTGTTTTTATTGTCCTCCTCTGTTTTTTTCTGACCAAAAGAGAAAAATATGTCAACCCACCCTTAGCTTTATTCTTATTCTGAGGCTTTCTTTCTTATGATTTCCTATAAAAATGAAAATCATGACATTGTGGCCTTTGATTTACCACAGCGGCATTATAAAAATTTTAGTGCCTCATGCCCCTTTCATCAAAGTATATTGGTTGCCTTCAGTTACTCTAAAAAACTCAGTCTGAATACTTTTACTTTGCCAGTGAGTGTTAAGCGCATATTTTTCATGTCATATAAACTAGACACTACTGTGTTTTTCAATTACAGAGTGTTAAATGTAACTATCCTTAATGACATATCCATATTTTGGCTGTTTATTTGAATTGTGCTTTGGGCCTGAACTTGTTCGAGAGCCTTGTAAATTGCGTCGTATTATGAGCAGTCAATGTGCAGGTATCCCATGGGGGTTTCCCTCTGATCTCACATCACACCCCAGCAGTAATTCCAGCTCCGTGAAGAGAGGGGATTTGTCATTTGGCTGCCTGCTTCCCTTTGCTTTCTCAGGAGCGAAGCTGAGCTCTGATTTATTGTGAAGTTTCCCCAGGCTCGCTCAATCTCCATGCCTACCGAATTACTGAATGGAGGAAACGGCTCACCACGAGAATGACCTTTTCTTGGATGGCTATTACCCAGGCCAGTACAAGGACTGATTAAGGTCATGTCTTTTTATGCCGTGTCATCCATAGCTTCACATGCGATGCTAGTTGAGTGTACAGTGGGTTTTATGGTTAGGAGACCGAATGTTAAGATGATGCAAAATGACTTTGAAAATGTATATGCATCCAACCTCTCTGCCTGTCTGGTAAGAATGTCAGTGGCGTGGTTGCTTAGCAGTTTCTCTTGGGCACCCTTCGTAATCACCTTTTTATCTGCAAAGGGATGTCATGTGTAATTACAGGCAGCCCGCTATCTTTTGAAATCTGTCTAATTGGTCTTTTCATTCTAATAGGATGAAGGGGGTAGTGAGACGGGGGTTAGGGGTGGAAGGTTAAGGACTGGGCCTCTGAGGTCATTGGGGAGGGGACAGGACTGCCAGGGTTTTTTGGAGCTCCCGTAGTCTTTATTTTGTCTACATGATCGGGCCTATTCATTACTTCAATTAATGATGAAAACCGCCAAATTGCAATTGATGCATCATCATTTGCCCTAAATAGAAATGCTGTTAGATGATGACATTTTTAGTTGGTCCAGAGATCAAAGACCTTTTTTTTTTCCCTAGAACATCTTGATGTTTCTGTGATGCGTGGTAGAGAGCGTATCATTAGGTTATCTCCCACATTAGAGACATACGGGCAGCATTTTCTCTACAGTTTCTAATGAGTTTCATGTTTGCTTCAAGATTTTAATGACATGATGGAATCAGTGACCCTTACAAGTCTAACAGTAAAGTAAACAGCCAGATGACAGGGCTTGGGGGGGAAAGGGGGTTGGGAGGAGTGTTTGTGTAACAGTCAATTTTTTTTCTCAAATTTTTGTCTTCTATGGTTTTCACAACAGTTGACGAGAACAGGAGCTGTAGAAATGATTCCATCCATGCCCGAGCTGACAGATGACAGACAGATGTCTACATTGAATATAAACCATAGTTTAATTCTTTTGAAAAAGAACTTCTCTTTCCACAGAACCCCTCTGCTCACTCACCATCTGTTATCTTTGAAGTCAAGCTTTTGTAAAGGCTGGACAGCATACCCATAGCTCTTTGACAGCGTGTCTCAGTGTGCATACTGGGATAAGGATAAGATAAGGCTCTGTTTACCCTCTAATGCTACCTTGGCATTGGCCAGACTTTACCCCATGCAGTGTGTTTCTTTTACCTTGGCACCATCTGTGGGCAAGGGCAGATTTGGGTCAGTCCAAGGCTTTCTACTCCCTACCAAAGCTGTTCGCCAAGATAAGACTTAATTGTGCAGCTTTGGATTAGTGGCTGAATTTGTTCTCAGCATCTGTAGACATAAAAAGTCAGAAATACAATTTTTCCCCAAAAAAATCTATGTTCAAACGCTGAAGTACAGCCTCTTGTCTCTTGTGTTTCTGTATTCCCATAGATATGGTGTTGTGTAGCTAAACTATACAGTGTGTATCTTTTACCAGCCAGTTCCTCTTGGTATTCTAAGGCATTTTGCACAAATGAAAGCTGGGCAGAGAAAAATGTGCACATATAAATGCCAGATATTGAACAATCGTCCATCCAATACTGTTCTGGAATACAGGCTAACACAAGTGGCCTATTTCAACTCCAAAGTAAATGATTAGTTGTTTGTCAAAACTGCAAACCTCACAGACAAATACGTCACGCCGGCTGTAGCTGTGGCTGAAATCAATGGTGCAAGCTCTGATCCCAACCAGTTTGGCTGTCATTCATTTCAGACCATTTGTTGCTGCAGTGTTTTGTGTGAAATTCCACTTCAAATATTGTTAGAGAATATATTGATAAAGGTGATGTGCATTTTTTTCACTGAGTCACAAGTGTTATGTGTGACTCTGACTGCAGGGTTTCTTTGCACAGAGCTAAAATGTGTTCTTTTGTTTAAAATTCTCACTTTGTTAAGCTTTTCATATGTAGTTTATTTTCATTTTCAAATAATTCTAGCTAGATGGAGTAATAATAATAATAATAGGCAAGTCACTAATGGTGTACAGGCTAAAATGAGTTGCTGAATGCTAAATGCTGATTGATGTAGACTTCATATATATTTTAAAAAGGCATCAGCAATCGGATTAATTGCTACGGATAAACTCTAACAGCTTATGTACAAAATGCTTTTGGCTATAGATGCATAAGGAATTTTGATCAGCATGTTTGGAAAAACCTCATAGGGAGGTGGTTGAACATGCAGGCGGAAAGTGCTATATAGAGAAATATTATAACAATCGCATGTGAAAGACTGCATAGGATATTACATGTATAAACACACGTACTGTATGTGCATTATGTGTGTCTTTGCAGTAGCGAGGAAAATATGTAGTTAAGAGTCTGTTAAGGATTGTTAATGAATGTTTGTTGATGACCTGTGTCATTTTTAGCATTTTCAGACCTTTGCCCTTAGCTTTACGGCAACACAACTGTCTTGTGATGGCTACATGAAATTTTGCGCGAGAGAAACTGAAATGTTCATGTTTTTCACAGACACGTAGCCATTAAGGCTGTATGATTTACACCCAGCTGAACGCTCTGGACAGCTGTCTGAATATTGCCCAGCGATTGTATTTGCATAAATTTTGTGCTTGCGCATGAATTGTATAGGAAACGCTTTTTAAAACTGTTGTAATACCTTTTACAGGAGCTAATCTCAATGGAAATGAGGCTCATTGTTATAAGCCGCAGGCCTCGAGTGTTCTCGCAGCGTAGAGCAGAGTGGCTCCGGGTTGTTTGGTTATCCTGTATATGAACCTTTGTATCCTCTTTTTCTTTTCCTACAGAGAAGGCGAAGAGAGAAATCTGGGTCTCTCTTATGTGCTGCTCTGATACCAATTATGCAAACTATTATAGAATTTAACCAGGCCAGCTCTTATCGGCTAATCCAGAAGTAATAGATTCTATTAAAAATGTATGAGGGGGTTGGGGGGATCTGTGTGTGTGTATGTCTGTGTGTGTGTGTGGAGATGAATCCAGCAGCTGCAGCAACACTGCTGTCTAATTCTGTCTGTATGTCAGACCGCTTGTCTGGTCTCCATTACTTAGACAGGTTCCCGCAGTGCCTACCCTGAAGATGGTATAAAAGCTATACGTAATATACAATTAATTACACATTAAGTGGCTGGTTATCCATGGGCCATGGCATGTTCATTCAAAGAGAGACACTGCTTTCTCTCCTCTCTAATGACCGGTTGCTCTTTGTTAATCATTTATTTCTCCATATATTAACCTTTCCTTTCCTTTCTTTTCTTTTCTTTTCTTTTTTTTCCGCTTTTGTGCTCTGTCCCTTTTGCTCGCCTGCATTTTCTGAGTAGAAGGAAGTAAAGACATTAGCATAGCACTCACATGCTAATCCACCTAGAGAGTGAAAAGGGTGCTCGTCTTAAACCTTTTTCATTATCATCTAATTATTAACTGAGGATTCTGGGAACTGCTAACAGGAGCTGAGATGGCTCGGGTAGGGAGGGAGGTGTGTGTGTGTGTGTGTGTGTCTGTGTGTGTGTGTGGCACGTGCGCACGTGGGCGTGTGTGTGTCACTGTGTACCCTTTTTCTTCTGTGCGTTTCATGTTTGTCAAGCGGGGGGCTCTCTTTGCAATTTGCTTCTGTCTTTGCTCTTACCCTTGATGCTGCACGAAGTCATAAAAGACTCCAGAAGGTCAGACACATGCTCTTGTTTGAGCCCTTGTATAATTTAAGGCTTTTTCTTGCTTTGATGGATATTCTTTTGCTGCCAAACTGTTACAGCCAAACAGGTAAAAAGTAAGCAATGGCACATTTTACGTTTTTGTTTAAACATAGTAGTGTATTTTCTGGGCAATCTTACGTGTCAGCTTTATTATCTCAAGAAATGTGATCCACATAACCTGGATCTACCCGTCAAACTGAGGCAGCCATTATAATGTCTCTCCATCACTAGCCTCATGGCTCTTCTATTGACCTTATCTTCTCACAAGGTTCCTTGTCCTGATCCCAGGACAAATGACTCTATAGAAAATGAAGCATTGTGCACCCTGTCAATGATGAGGGAAGAGGCTTGAAAAATAGATTTATTTGCCAAGACATTCTTATCAGAAAACCATGTGGGGGCAGTTTGATAGACGGCAAAGCACAAGGTCTTTATCTCCGCGACAAGCCCTCGGTGGTCCACGTCGTGCTGCTTATCAGCTGCAAGCGAGCAGCGAGGATTAGACATCCTTGCAGTTCAAACTTTTTGCTCTTTTTCCTATTATGCATGTTTGAAAAGTCCTTGAAGACACGAACTTGTGAAACACGGGAAGTGCCAAAGTGTAGGCTGTGGAGGACATGTGAGAAGCGAGACATCTGGTTTATAACCTCTGTCATGAAGTGATGAAAACTTGGGAGGGAGCAGTACTGACCATTATGCTAATAGAAAAGATCCTTGACCTTATTTGTGAAGTTGAACTCACTACACTATAGAGAATGAGATTCTTGATGTGACATTGTAAGAAAGTGCAAGACATAAAACTTTTTTGTCGAGCAAAACATTCTGTGAAGGGCTGGAGAATTGGAATTGCTCGAGAACTTAGCCCAGATAGAATCTTGCTTTCTGGGACCCCTTTGATCTCATATCTCTCTTCCCCCTTTTTCGAGCAATTCTTCTCAAGAGCGAGGAGGCATAAGCTTAAGTTTTCATAAAATCTCTTTCAATTTAAAATTTAGATAGCAGGATGAAAGAAACCATCATTACTTGCACTTAATGCACCATTTCTAGCTCCCTTTTCTGCTTTCAGCAAACTTTTTTTTTCTTTCAACCACTGCTGGCCTCTCTTTGAATTATAGTGCCTTCCTTGATATATTTTATTTCAGCTGCAAATTACGGGAGTAATGGAAGGCATTCCAATTCATGTCTCATTTTCTGCTAGTGACGGGATTTCCCTGGAGATACCTTTTCCCCCTTGTGTTCCTTTGCGTTTTCAGCACCTCCCTCTTGACAAATGTGTGGTAATGGGAAGGGTTGTTGTGAAATTGCCATTATTTTCCAAATGGAATCTGACCATGCTGAGGCTTTTAGCTCTTCATATGTGTGTGCTCAGATGAGACAGGTTGCACTGAGCGGTTTGAAGTGGGCTTGTCACCGAGGGACAGATGTTGAGCGGAGGAGGGGAGCAGGTACACGAGGAAGGAAAGAGTGAGGGAATCTTTTTTTCTTTTTTTTCGGCACCTGAGTAAAATGAAAGCCACTCTGTCTCTTCTTTTTGAGGCGAAGGTAATCATGTTTCTGCAGCTCGTCACTGAACACTCTGTTCTGTGGTTGACTTGCTTTAGTTGCCCTCCGCACCCTGAGGGAGAAATGAAAGCAAAAATCCAAAAGAACCGCAAAATCTGAAAAAGAAAAAGAGGCAGTCTGACATGCTGCAGGCTCATATTAGCCTTGTTGGAAACTACTGCATTGTAATAAAAGAACAGTTGCATTGATTAACTATTAATAATCTATAAGTCAGTGGTATATATATTTATAATATAATGTTGTTTTTTTTTTGGAGTTGTCTGCCTACAAAGTACCTGATTCACATACAGGAAGAAGTATTTTACAGTAGCCCTAGGGTTTTTGAGATTTGCAGTGCTAGCATTCAGGTTTGGTGACTCTTTCAGATAATCAAGAGAATGTCAAATGCGATTATCACTGAAATATGCCCTCAGTGCCTGTCTTTATCTTCACAGTGATTGCTTCAATCAGCGCAGCTGTGGAGAGGCGCCTTCTTTTTCAGACACAGCCGCTCATTTCCTCTGACAATACTTAACTCTGCAAACAGCACAGCCCGTTTTAGTGAGTGAGTTGCGTTTGGCTTTCTCTGCTGATCAATACGGCCATAAATTTATAGAAGAATAAACGCAGGTCACAGAGATGGTTACAAATTGAAACGCGCAGCCTGAGGCTACACGAGGCCTTTTAAATGATGTGTGCGATTGCAACCGACAGGACAAGGTTGGTAACGGGAAAGAGCCATCATAACAACTAGGAAGAAGGGGAAGATGGAGCCGTCATTAAGTGATATTACTTTTTTGAATGCGCAATTTCAGCAAGAGGGGCTCCTGAATTTTAATATGGTAAAAGGACCCATGTGGTTGCAGAGTTTTAGATATGCGAGCTACTGAAGTAACGTGGGAAATATATTTTTGAAAGAGGAGAGCCTCCTGTGGGGTTTCAGTGTTCTCTACCAGCCAGCTTGCACTTTTCTTCCAACATCAAAACTGTCGTTTGATGCAGGAGTTTGAATGTAGTACGTATAATTTCAGGTTTTTCCCAAACTTAAACTTGGCATTTATTTCCTTTCAAGTGGTCCCTGAAACTGTGTGGCCTGTGCAATCACAAAAACTTTAAAAATCAGCACAAGTGAAAACAGAACTGGGGGGGTGATCAGTTAGTCTGCAGTGAGATTAAAGGTTTTTGAGCTACGCTAGTAGATGCAGATGTTGGTTTGTCAGTTGGTCTGCCAGTTTGGTCCAGACCGGATCATCAAACAGTTTTAAATTGAAAGCCACGGAATATGACACTGACATTCATAATCTCCAGAGGATGAAATCTACTGACTGGGTTGATCTCTTACTTTACCCACGAAGTTGTCTTTTTTTCTGTGAAATGTCTCATACCAAAATTATAATCTATTGTCTATTGTGAAGTCCACAAAATGAATTACAGTCCCATTAACCCTAGTTATGTTCTAATGTGCAGTTAGCTAATGCTGAACATTACCTGCCAAATATCAGCCTGTTAGCATGCTAAAGTGCTGCTAGTATGGCTTTGTTGAATCATCTTCTTGATGTTGGCTAAACAGCACAAACCTGTTTTTTTTCCCTTTTTTGTAGCAGGTTTCCCCAGGCTGTGTGCAGCCCTAGTGAACTATCATGCTGGCCTGTATCCAGAGGCGGCAGAATCTCTCGTCGCAGCTTCTCGCCTGCACACCCAAAAGCCTCGATGTTCCGCCGCCGCCATTACTGCTGTCAGTACCACCACTGCAGACGTGCACCCACAAAGGTGAGTTTATCGTGAGACAGGTGAAGCCATTTTGCCAGAGAGGACAGGCATCGAGTATGATACAGATAGCCTGAAATAGAAAATACTCATAATGACTAGGATCTTGGTCATGTTCCTGAGTTAGTTCTTAATCAGCTTGACCTTGTCGCTTCCAAGTGCACGTAAAGATCATGCATGGTTTTACCGGTTTATGTGCTGAGATTTCTGCTGAATTAAAATAATGGGCTTCATGATGATGATGAGGCCTGTTAATTGGGCTACTAATCAGCGTGCTCCTGCAGTGCAAATGTGTGCAGGTCAAAGTGGACTCTGAAATTACAGAGTTAATCAACTCTCTCATACAGGGTTACTAATGATGTTCACATTTTTGCAGAAGGTGCTCCATGTCAGTGGTGTTTGACCTTCATCTTGACTGATTACACTGCATTCATTGAAAGGTTGAGTGGGTGTCTTTGGGACTAACCTGGACTGACATTCATGATTAGATTTCTTTCAGCTAATTGATTGAATGCGACATGTTTGCAGATTTAGCTCTTGGTCTGATGCTGCTTTCCTCTATATAGGTTACTCGAAATCCATATTATTTGTGCGGCGCTCCCAGTTGCATAGTCTTTTTCTTCCTGGACAGCTAGATTCACATAATGAGATCATAGTACCACAAATGAAGTTATTCTGCTGCGGTTTCCTTTTCACGATTGCTTTAACAATTTGCTGATGCCTTATATTTCTTTGCTGGGTCTAGTTTGAAGCTATATTGAAGATCTATAACTACTTACAGTTTAATGGTTTTGTTGGATGTGTGTTGCAGTCAGTATATAGCAATAAAACCATAAAACCTCTAAAATGATTTGGTCCTTTAAAGATGTTTTAGTTTTCTTTATGGAATAGGTGTTGCATTGTTTTGGGTTGTTAATGTTTTAAGCCTGCGGTTTCATATATTTAATGTGTTTTATTTGGACCCATGGAAGGATTGCTACCACACTGCAGAAGCTAACAGGGATTGTTTTAAATGAAATGAAATAGAACAGCTCAGACTGTGGTCTAATAGAAAGCAAAAGTGTGCAAATATTGACCAATAACATTTTGTAAATTCAGATTTTTGTGGGACAGAATCACCACAATTTGACTATCAGTGTTATCTTCTATGACATATGTGCACCTTTGTCGGCAGAGCAGGGCAGTGGTCAGGATAATCTTATCTGACTGATTGTGTTGCCAGTTCATTTCTATCAGCCTATGCACTCTCATAAAGGATACCTTTGTTCATTCACCATGAAATGTCCTACTATACAAAGTCTAATCTTCCGTAGAGTATGCATTACATAGTAGATATGGAAATAAAAAGCAGACAGGGCCCGACATTATTCTCAGATTTAATGACACTGTAATTCAGTGAGAGGTTAACCTAACACCTGCACATGCACACAGGTGTTTTCACTTAATCTGGATAATTAGACCTCTTCTCAAGTTGAAGTTGGGTGAAACCAGGCTTGGAGTTTTCTGAGGCCATTAAACTCCACATACTTATAAGAACTGTAAAAAAAATGTTTGATCTAACAGGTGCACCAAGACTAAAAGGAAGATGTCAGTCAAGCGCAGTGTATAAAGATTCAAGATTCAAGATTCTCTTATTGTCATTGAGCATGACATGTCAATGAAATTAAATACCCTCACAATCCTGAGATGAGGTCTAATCAGCCAAAATAAGTGAGTGTGGCGGTGTGACAGACTGTGTAGTTCATTCATAAAAAGCGTGGATGCTGTTTTGCATTATTATTTCTCCCTTTACTCGTAGTCAAACAGTGTGTAACTAACTGTAAGATCCCATCTCCGATCTTTCTCCCTCTTTGTCTTTTTGGCCATTAAATATTAATTGGGAATCAATGGTGCACTTGTCTGCTAAACGCTGGAACAGAAGGGCCTAGTTTGCCTCAGGCAGAACCAGGGGTGCATTTCTCATCCTGTTTACCTGCAGGGCCTTTTCCTCCCCCTTCAGTTTTATGTACTGCGACTATGCGTAGTGCAGCACCCTCCAGCTCTAGCCTGACATTTCAAGCACGACCACAGGGAATAGACTGCTGATGGGAGCTCAGTCTGTGTGGCCCAGGCTTCTTCATTAAATGAGTCGTTGTTGGATTGAGTTAAATAGGGACCGCCTTTAGTCGCTGCAGCGCTTTTGAAAGCCATTTCCATTTTTAGCTATCAATAAATGGAAGGCACAGGACATGAAAGCTCTCAGCCACACAAACCCATGTGAAAGATTTCTGAGTGTTAGGAATTATGTGACGAGAGTGAATGAGAGCCGTTCTCTTCCCTGCTATCTCCGCTTGAAAGCAGGGGCTGGAAATGCTTTTTCCCACGCTGCCGGCCTGTGCTCGGGTCGGCTTTGAGTGGGGAAACTTTGCCCAAGCTGGGCCAAGCGGCACAGAAACAAATGAGGAGTGACACTGGTGCAAAGGAGTATTCGCCGGAGCCTCTTCAAGCACACATAACTAAGTGTTCCACCCTGAGGTTACTCTGTTCTGTGAGCACCCTTCACGTAGAGACTACTGACATGGAAAGAGGGAGGCTTGTGAAAATGGGCTGAATGAGTGTCTGTATTTTTATTTTTGTGTGTTTGCAGAAGAAGGTCGTGACTAGAGAGGTTAGTGTGAGTGAGATTTAAAAGCATATGTTCTGGTGTCAGCATGTCCTGTGTCTACTTTTTCCACTTCACCCATCTCTATCTAGTGGTCCTCTTTACTGCTAGGTTGAATAAACCACACGGAGGCATTAACTGGCAGCCTTCTTTTAACCCCGTAGGAGATAAATATTAATGTCTCTTTCTATAATTACATTGACATAGGAAAAGCTGCTATACTGCATCCTGGACTTTAATGTAAAAGGTGCCATTCAGTGTAGTGCAGTATAGATCAAACCAGAGCTAAAAACAAGTGAATATTTCCCTTAAATTCATCAGGTGGCCAAAAACATGAATGAATGCTGGTGTTTCTGCATGTCTGATGGATGTGTTTTTTTCTGACACATTCACCATAGAGCTGCAGGAGTGTTTTCAGAATTGCCTCAGCGTTAATTAACACTGAAAGATAGATAATGTAACAACCATGCAGGTTTACGTCATCAGTTTTAATTATTTCAGCTTTGTTTCTGAGAATCCTGTTTTTAATGTTAGTTTGGCATTGCAGACAGCCCTACACACTACAATACCCATGAGCCTCAGCCACCATTGTTATGGAGAAGAGCCATAGCTGCGAATCGGAGTGGTAGCAAATTCGGTAATCTTCATTGTTGCAGTTGGCAGCAGATCATCAAATTCATCCTAAATTTACTGAGAATCTGATCCTGAAATTATGCTGAGCTGCAGATTGTATTAGCAGTTTTCTCAACAACATAATCCTTGGCTTGCCGCCACCACGAAAGGCACACAAAACAGACTTTTAGCTTCTTCCTTCCTTTTTATGTGCCCCTATCCCCTTTTTTATGTGCCCTCCAGTGGCCAAAATAGATAACTGAAGCTTTAAACTGCATTGACTGAATGTTTGAAGTGTGATGGAAATTTTTGCATATAATGATATAAATGATGCCAAATGAATAAACGTGATTTGGTTTCAATGTGTGGCCTGAATTCAGAAGCAACGTAGCAGCTTGCTGTTATTGCTCTGTCTCGGCAGTCAATTGCAGAGGCTAGACTCAAAGAGATGAATAAAGTCAGGGCCAATTAATTACATGGTTCTAATGACTGGGCTTATTGGGCCAACTGGGTGCATAGAAGAGGTTGTCATGGTAACAGAGACATAGGTTTTAAATGCATTTTGAATGTGCTGAGCTCAGTCCCTGGTTATTAAGGTAGGCCAGAGTACTTTACATCTCGGGATTATTGGTGTGGTAAACACGTATCTGCCTGCTGAGAACCACTGTTCTGTTAGTAACTGCCAGTTGTCAGTGGCATGTTACTGCTGAGGGTTTGAGGCTCGTAAACATGCTATCTCACAAAAGTGTTCACGATAAGTCTTCAGCATAACATCAAAGGCCTGTGGGATTCTTGCCTGGCAGCTCTGCCAACATGTATGGATATTAACAAGGAATAATTTATGAATGTTAAGTTTTATCTCGTGGGAATTGTATGTAGTGGTCATTGTAATCATTTCCTTATGTTGGCCCTCTGGGTATGTGATGGTTGGAAGCCGTGGTTTTGGAAACGCAATGAGCTTTTCCAACTGCCGTCTTCAGCCCTGCCTCTGGGGCTTGTTTTGCCCATAAATTAGTGATTAACTCAAACCGCTCCAAAACAATGAGGTCTCCGCTCTAATCTGGGGGGAAATGGCTTCAAGTGTGACCACGGGAAAAAGATTAGCCAGTTAAAAGTGGCAGAAAGCATTGAGTGGGATTGTATGGGGGTGGAACCAGGGTTATGAAAGACCATATATATATACCGCAGTATGATAAATACCCAATGTTTTATCCCTCCAGAATATTTTTATGCTAATATTTATAAAATTTTTAAGTCACAAACAAACATGCACACAAACACACATAATAAATTGGGCCTGGTGGTGATTGAGACTTTATAATTGGCCCCCCTTCCCCGACTGTTTCTTTCCATGCATGTCCCCTGCATGGAGAGAGGAAATCAGGATTAGGTGTTTCCTGTGAAAGTGTGCCAGTTTCACTCAGCATGGTGCCACAACAGTTGAGCAGCATGTTTAATGTTCGGAGCCCCTTCCGACTGAGAAAACATTCGAGCCCGACTAGTGGGACCATTAAATCTACCAATCTAGGGTTGTAGATGCATCTCACATCAGTGTCATTATGCCGGTTTTTGAGGAAAGGAAAAACACAAGCTTTTCAATCCTATGTAACCTACTTCAATCGCGCCTGTCTAAAAAGAAGTTGGGGGGGGGTGTTAAGGGTCAAAGAATTAAAATTTGTAAGCACTGCGTGATGTCCTCAGCCAAGGTTGCTTACGAAAAGTGGCTGATGTTATTTTCTGTGCTGTGTTTCGTCTGCCTCTGCGCCTGTGCTCTCTGTCAGGGCTGCAGAGTGAAACAGCGTGCAGTCTGCAGGTTCAGGGTGATTAAGTGCTTAAGGTCAGACCGCTAATTATCTCTCCGCCATTCCTTACCTGACAACACACGGCTCGCTTTTCCCCGTTGTCATGTGAACGGCCTCATATTTGTTTTCATTTCTCATCTTCATTTTATACCGCTGGATTTTGTTGTGTGACCGACTGCAGAGCCTCTCGGTGAAGAGAGGCAGGAAGCCACGGCACAAAGAAAGGTGTAGCTGACAGTCTAAAGGTTGTTTTTGTAAATTCGCGAAATTTAATTCCTAATGTCTTTTATTTGTATTTGTAACAGACATAAATAAATTAATGTCTATGAGCTCTGAAGAGGTAAAACTCTTTGAAAATCATCTTCTGTAATCATGGCGACCCGTCACAGTTATCTTGTGACCTTAGGCTTTTTGTTTTTGCCTGTAGAGTATGCAGACCATTTCTTCTGGCCTCTGTGCTGATTATGGACTAAAAATTAAACCTGCATTAATGCAAACCTACTTGAAGAACAGCATGGATAATCTCATCTCCTAAAGGCAACATAGGCTGATTAAAGAAATCACACATTACTCAAGCTACAAGCACACAGCTGTTTTGTAGCTCAGACATTTTCCTCTGTTGGGTGAAAATATTTACTAATTTACTGGCTCATTAATTTTTGTGCTGCAGTTCAAATGCCTGGGATTTTAAAAAAACTTAAATAGCTGAATGTATTTATTGTAGCCTAATAATAAGAAGGTTGAGGGAAAAATACTGGCTTCATTTGTGCATTTTTACTTGTTTGTTTGCTTGTTTTCAGGATAAAGTCCAAAATGAGCTGGAAGCGGTTGATGCACATGTTTCAAACATGCACAGCAAAAGCTCTGCACTTCATGCTTGTCCCGATTTTTGAGGGTGCAAATGACCTCTCTGGTCACCTGCAGAGTACCGTAGCAGCGATACTTCATGCACGTCGTCAATTATCACTTTCGCTAGTCTGCATGGGACCGCATGTTGAGAGTTTGGGTGAGACAGCAGCCTCCACACAGTGTGCTTTTGCCTTCTTGGCACCTTCAGAGGGAAACTTTAGCTCTCACAGTGCCAGATTGTAATTAATGGACCACACGTGTTAGGTACTGTTTGGCTTGGGTGTGTTTTGCAGGAAGGTCCAGTGAAATGAGCAAATATTGTGAAGAATGACTTCAAGATATACTTTTATTGCTGCTACCACATGCTTGGAGAAAGCCACTGCTGAGTGGGGAATGTGATGTGCTGTGCTCACTTTACAGCCATTTAACACCACTGATTGGCATTGAAGTCCTCAAGACTGAGACAACCGCCTCTGGTTGTAATTTAGAGCAGTTTTAATGGTGGTCGTGGTGTTTCTGATCTCAGCTCTGACTCCACACTATCCAGCAGTTGGGTTTCTGTTAGGATCAGCTAAAAT
Source organism: Chelmon rostratus (assembly GCF_017976325.1). Taxonomy (NCBI): domain Eukaryota; kingdom Metazoa; phylum Chordata; class Actinopteri; order Chaetodontiformes; family Chaetodontidae; genus Chelmon; species Chelmon rostratus. Next base: position 12,877,527 of record NC_055676.1, on the reverse strand, counting down.
TACACCCATTTTCAATGCATATGTCACACAGTAGTGGTCTTCAGATGATAAAATTTGTGAATGCAGAGTGGGGAAGGCCTGTTTGCTAATGAGGTTTCCATAGTGCCACATTAAGGCAGCCGCAGTGGGAAGTGCAGCTGTGTTGTGTCTCCATGGCTCTGACAGGGCTGTAATCTCTGGACTAACAATATCAGACACCCTGTGAAGACGCGTTAGCATTCAAAGTGTTTGAAGTGTTTGTGGAACAGCAAGCCAGTTGCAGCATGCGGGGCTTGACGCTGGCATTTTACCGAGCGATTAAAATGCTTGTTTCGCCAAATTATCTATATTTGGTTATTGAGCAACATTGTCCAAAGCAGAAAATAGACAAGTTTTGTGTCAATGCTGGTGCGCGTTCCACATGAGGATTTATTATATTTCTAAACGTGTCATTGCTTCTCATCATCTAAGCTGCTTCCAGGTGGATACGAATCATTTAGTCTTATCATTTATGGTCATGAATATTCAGCTTTCAGCCAACGGCCAGAAATTGTTAATGTGGCTGGTTTCCTCTTTTTCCACAAGTAGCATTGTGGGAGACCAGAGAAGAGAGAGCTCACATCTTGACATTGTATACCGTTTAAACACCTCTCCAACATCCCAGATGTCATGGTTTTCTATAGCAGCGCTACACTGTGATACATAATAAGCAGTGTTTTGCTTTGTTGTATTTCTCTGTAGAATTCATTCATGCTCCTGGCACCATGGTGTGCTGTTCCTTCTGCTCCACTGGGAGATTGCTGGATGGATTGAACACTCCACCTTACCTCTTTCCTCCATTTTAAACACCCAATTTATTTCTTTCATGAGATGGATCTTGTAGATTGAATCATTTTCACAGTCGGGAGGCTCACTGTGGGCCTGAAATGAAATGAACTCCCAAATCAATTTCAAATGGGAACAACAAGTGAGCTCTCCCCTGCATAGCTGGAATTGGTTTTGTTATTGAAAATGAAATGAAGTGTTGTGTTTTTATTTTTCGTCCTTTTTATTGCAGATTACAGCCTTGTTCTTTTGCCTGCTATGATTTCCACCGACTTCAAAGCCTGATCTGGGTTAATTTCGGCGCCTCTTTTTATGTCAGGAATTCCATAAAAGTGTCACTCTGAAAGGTGGCGGTAATTTCTACCAGGTGATTTATTGTTTTTAAATGGGGCGCCTTTTCCACCTTTCCTTTTGTCGCTACGAGTTAAGCAGGCATGAAATTGCCTGAATAATAGTGTTTAAATCCAATCTTAGTTTGTCCCGTCAGCTTTCCCGCACACATTTCAATCGGCGGCGCTCGGTGATTTCTCTTTTTCCATCTGCATCAACTTTTCCTTGACAGTTTAGGCTCCAAGCTTTTACAGTGGAATCAGTTCAGGTTCATAAAAGCGTAAAGTGGAACAAAATTTCACAGGCAAACCGGTGATGCTCGAATGATTGCGGGGTTATTGAGAAACAAACAAAAGTGAGGTGTGGAGCAGCTGGGAAGAATGTTAGCATTTTGGCAAATCGCCAAAATGTTCATCAGTGTGCTTAGAAATTATTAAATGTGCTTATGCTAAGGTGTTTTCCAATCAGAAAGCTAAGAAAAATTTAGTCTAAAGCGCCTTTTTGGAATTCTAGTTACTACAATCAGCTTCCACTTGGCTGCTCCTGCTGTGGTTTAGCTGCTAAATGTCATCAAATGAATCTCATTGGAGCCATTTCAGTAAAATTAGGTCCTCTCTCCTCTGCCGTTGCCACCTCCCGCCTTTTGATTTCCCAGGGTAAGCTAATATTGGGTCGAACTAAGTCTGAATTCATTTTATTAGGCACTGATCAAACAATGCTGGAGGTGTTTCCCTCCTTGAAATCAGTTAATACGACATGTTGACGCCTGCCGTTATTCCCTAACACGGGCTTGAGATGGGCAGGAAGAAAGACAACAGAAAACACAAGATACGAGGTTTGTCTGGGCTGCCTCGAGACTAATCGCTTGTTTCTGTCTGCTTCCTTCTCAGGCGAGTCGGCCTCCATGATTTCTCGGTACCCTTCTCCCGCAGAGTTGGATGCTTTTGCCCAGAAGACCGCCAACAGCCCACTGTCCATCAAAATCTTTCCATCTGACGTCCGGGTGCCACAACATAAACAGCTTAACAAAACAGTGAACGGCTTAGACACCACAGGCCAGCGCTGTAGCCCCTATTCACACCCGTACTCAGGAGGCTACCAGGGTTTGTTGGCCATCGTCAAAGCTTCTGTGGTGGTCAAAGGTGTGGTGAAGAACTCTGAGGGCAGGAGGACTAAACATGCAAACACCCAGACCTCTGTGGCACCGTATAATAATCCTCTGAACAATGGCTACACAGTCAGACATGGGCACAAGGCCTATCATATAAGCTCATGTAAGCCCCCCGATGTTCCCATTGAGACACTTTGTTCTAGCACAGGGATGGCCTCCGGAGATCAGAGCCGGGCCCCCCAGTCTGAGCTGGCAGAGGTTCAAAGCCTGATGAGGCAGATGAGCAGAGTTCCCCACAGCCAGGCCCTGCAGCTGGGGGGAGAAGCTCGAGCCAGCCCCTCTCTGCAGGCCGTGGCGGCGGTGGCACATTCAGACTCAGACTTTGTCCTGGGAGTGCCGCCCCAGAGCAGTCTGGCATACACGGGAGCAGTGATACCTACACAGAGTGCAGACATAGCCAAAGCTGGGTACTTGGAGAAAGGAGACTACACAGTGTGGCGGCATAAACATGAAATTCAGCAGCCCTATCAGCAGGGAGCAGTGAGGATGTACAGCGTGAGTAACGGTACTCAGGGGCACAGAGCAGCAGAGGCTGGCCAGCCTCCTGAAACCTGCCTCCCTTTGAGGTGCTCCTCGCAGCTGTCGTATAGGCCGCATCCTGCCAGCGTGGGCGCGGGGCAGGAGCGAGTCAGCAGCTCCTCTGTGAGCCGTGCCGCCATGCAGGGGGAGTTCTCCGTCGGACAGTACTTTGCCCCTCTCTGGGACGGTGTTGTGGCCACCCCTAATAGCGACTGTTACACTCCTCAGGTGCTGGCAACGGGTACGTGCGCAGCCAGGCCCAGAGACCTGGGGCTCTCCCATCCCCATCTCCACCCAAACCGCCACCAACACCACCAGCACCCACAGCTCCACCCCCATCTCCCTCCTCATACCCAGGCCTACAGCACAGACCAAAACCTCTGTTGTGGGCTGCCTAGTTCTAGCCTGTGCCACGCTGCAGTACTTAGCAGCAGCTTGCAGTCTCTGGAGTGCCTCATCAGTGAGATTCACCCTCCCTGCATCAAAGAGCGCATGCTGGGCCGTGGGTACGAAGCTGTGGGGATGCCTCAGCTGCTGGAGCACCACCAGCAAGCCCACATCCAGCTCCCCGTCTACAGATAAGACGCGGCGCTGCCACACGACGGGATGCAGGAGTGACAAACCCTTTTCTAGACGATGGAAGTGTGTCAGTTTAGACGTCTATGAGAATGAGACATGCCTTTTTAGTTTGTGCATGTACTGTGTATTTGTGGAAGGCTTTGTGTTATAAGCCTGAAAAGGAAAATGATAATCACGACTTAAGATACAGGTTTATCTTATGGACATTTCATGTTTTATTTTTATATCTTAAATGGCCATCAAATATGCCTGCTGTTCCTCATTCAACACTGTTGCTGAGCACCTAATCAGAATTTCCCATCACCATTTGAACATGAACTGTATATTTTGCAGGTGATTCCTCTGTTGGCCTTTACAGAAATAGAAACTCACTGAACTGAAGTAATCATTGGTACCCTTCAAAAAACACCGACTTGAATCTGGGAAACGGTTTTTGTGAATATATTGTATATTTTTACATAAATGGCTCCTTATTTCAGCGAGAACGTTCCTTAATTATTAACTGAACTCTTCTTTGTCTGCTGCTTTGTTGTGGGCTTTGTTTTGGCCACTTTTCAGTGACATGCGCAGCGTCCCAGCTTCTGCCATATGATGCAAATTTCCTGGCTACCGTAAGGGCGAAGCGTTTTGCTCATTTGCATACAAATGTGAATATATTTTTTTTTGTTACGCATACATTCAAGTTATTTAACATCGTAATTGATTTAATGTAGTGATGCTCAGCACAATGTATTAGGACTGTTGCATATCCAAATCAACACTGTGGCAATTCAGGCCAAGTAAGATGTGCCCTTTGGTTGTATTTTTGTTAGCATTTTTTAATTTTAAAAGGTTGTGTGGACATTTTTCTTAAATGAAATGGGGTTTTTTTTGTCTTTGGAAGGTTGTGGCACTGGTTACACAACAGCTGGGTATAACGGAGTGCCACCTGAATCATTTACAGTATCCTCTTTGTAGGGCTATATTATCTCTGATGGTGTGAGACGTATGACTGAGTAGTTCTTTGTGTGTCTGCACTGGTTCTGTAATACTATTTATTTGTCAGCCTGATGAGTTATATGGCAAACTGTCTCTATAATTATAAAGTGCAATTATTATATATGAACATGTGAGCACTCTCCATGAAGTATGTTGTTGAAATAACTACATTTTGCAATGTATGACCCTAATCCCTCACCCGTTTTTTGCCTCTTCTTAATAAGGATTGTCAAGTAAATGAAATTTTCTAAACCCAGCAAATAGTTTGTGTTATTATGAATCATTAGTTATTATCTGCCAGACATGCAGCTGAGAGGACAGTTTTATTATATTCATGAATGATAAACTAGTTGCGGAAAGATGAGACGTTTTTCTGGCTTTATTGCAAAGGGATTTAAGGCTGAACCACCAGGCAAGTCTCTTTTTTTTTCCATAGATCTCATTTTATTAAAATCTATCTTTTCACTGGAGGCTTGTAATATGTAAGTCAATCCTTAGCTCAAATATATCGGGCTGGTTCCTCTATAAATGATGCAAGTTGAAAGTGCTAATTTTGTTATCATAGTGAATTACGTTAGTCTAGACAGATGGCTGATGCTTCAGGCAGAAGCCATTGGATACTTCAAAATACATAAGTAAATAAAAATGAACAGGCCTTCCGCTTCTCTTATATTACATTTGTGTATGAAAAATACATGCTCTCTGGAAGATGGATCCACAGAAATATTACTGTTCACATTATGTAGAAATGGGCTTGCCGTTACCCAGCTATTGAATTGCTAATCTTGGCTGGTGTGCCTGCCTGCGCCTCTTATTTTGCATCATTTGTCCTCCTAAATTGGATGCTATAGCAGTAATGTGGTTTAGGTCACCACAGACATAATACGCACATCCATTTTAAGTAGTCTATTACAAAACAAATAACCTGGATGGCGTGAATAATGGCATTAGATGCACTGTTGGGAATAAAACTTAAATATTTTTTATCAGCAATGAGGTAATCAATTGAATATTGCAGAGCTAAAGGTCAGTGGCTTTGTCATTGAGGCATTGTTGTAAATGATTTCCTGTCTTTAGCCTATTGTGTGCTGGCTTTGCTTGGAGCCCTTCCATCCTATCTATCAGTAAGGACAGGCCAGGCCGCTCTGCTGATAAACCTACAGGATTACAGACACGGTCCCCTTGCTCTCGCTCAGAGACGATTAGCTCAGGCCCGGCTCCTCCGGGAGAGGAACCAGAGCTACTCCAGCCTCTGGGACGCACTTCAGATAAGTAAGACTGGGCACAGGAAGAGGCCAGTTGATCTGGGGGATTAGGAGACATGAAGAAGAGAGGGGATTTTCCTCCAATTTCGTGCTGATGTTTAAAAAAAAAAAATGATGCTCAGAATCAACTGCATTAACGTTCTTTTCAGCAATCAGCCTCCAATATTTTACCCCAAATGGAGGTCCACCGAAGGAGCTTTTTGAAATCGCACAAACCTGCTCTTGCAAAATTATAAACAAAATGTTTTTTGTGGAATCATTTAAGATCTCAGCTGGCAAAGACTGAAACTGTAGCTACATTGCATGATGATTTCTATCACTGAACAGAATCAAATATTTCATGCAGCAGCTGCACCACAAACATGATTAAAGGAGATTAAAAAAACACAAGCAAGTATCGCCACCTAGAGTGCAATTTAGGAACTGTAAGATGGATTTTTATTGGTTAGTCATTCAACTCAGTGGTAACACTTCTTTTATACATTAAAATCTTGCAATAAGAACAGATTTGATCGGAGTTGATAAAACAGCATATCTAAAAGAACGGATGCACACAATGTTTGTGTGAAAGACAGTTGAGGCATTATAGGAGCAAAATGGCCCACAGAAAAAAAACAAACAAGAAAAACAATCAACCGCAGCCTCTTATTCAACGCAGAAACACTGTACAGGTGAAGCCCTCAGAGTAAGCACAACCTGCTTCTGGCTAACTTTTGTAGGTGAAATAGAATTACAAATACATTAATTCTGAGCATACTTACTAAATAGCATGTGTTTAATGAGTAACACCAAGGCACTAATTGGATTCCAGCTATCAACATGCAACTGAAGTGTCTTGTTAAAATTACTAGCAGGGCTGCTGCTCCCAGACAAACAGTGGTGTTTACTCCAGGGATCAGGAGGCAGAGAACGCCTGAATGTGAGGCATTAGCATAAATGGTTTCCTGTAATAACAGTGTTTACCGTCATGCATTCTTCTCCCAATGGAACAGGTGAAAGCCACCTGTTAATGCTATAACTATAGCAGCCGCCCACACAATACCATGATTCTGCATAAGAGTGAAAGCTGCACTGTTGCTGCAACAATCCGGCAATTACTTGAAATTATGACGGCAAAAAACAATCTTCTGCTATGTTTGTTTAAATTTAAGGCATAACCAAATATGTTAATATTTAGCAAGGCATAATAAATACCACACAGAAAGGAAAGTCTTATTAAAAACACCTTGGAAAACTGGACTTGTCTGACACCTGAGAGGTCTGACACACAGCAAGATGCTGTGGGACACTCCGGTCCAGCTGGTCCTGGGACGTCAGACAGTGTAGTCCAGCTCCGCGTTCAGATTTGTGTACATCTCGTAGATGGCGTCCACTGTGGTGCTGTAATGAACCAGGAACTGACGCACGTTCGCCAGGCAGACCTCCTCTTTCACTTCTTCTCCTTTTGACAGAGCCTTGAGGAAGTTTGATCTGTAGGGAGCTGCGAGTAAGGCTGCCTGCAAATGGACATACACGCGAAATGAGAAAAATGTATGGGCACAAGATTAACAAGTAAAATGTAATGCAACAGCAAATTCTATATGCATCTATTAGCACAACTAGAGCTTCAAATGGGCTAAAATACCAGGCTTTGGCCTCTCCTTTGATTATATCACAATAAATTACTAAAAATAACAGGAAGGGGCACATTTTCCTCACATTGAAAATCTTTTGAACAATCCAGCCGTGGTACTTCTTCAGCGCTTGCTCATAGGCCTTGATGATATTAACCCGAATGAGGTTGGGGTTGTTCTCATCCCTTTCTCCGTCTGCCAAACTCTGCAGCAGGATCTGTATGAAACGGAGACCCCTGCAGGGGAGATCCCGTATAAAGATTTTTTTTTTTTTAATGAGCATGTCTGCTGAAGTTCAGCAGCACAAAGTTCAACATGTAGTATGACATAACATTCAGGGAGTGCTCACCTCTTCAGCCACATCAGAGCTAATGTTGCGCCAACTTTAGGCCACTCTGCTGCATGGGCTTCTCGCTCTGCCTCCACAATGTCCTGCAGGGTGACGTACTTAGCAGGGTCCTTAAGATATACTCCTTTAATTTTCTGGGAGGAAAAAAACAAAAAAAAAAGCATGCACATTTAGGTTTGCATGTGAGAGCTGCACCACTGAGCTCCAAGTCACATTCAAATGCCTAATGGCAGAGGCACTAAGCAGAAGCATGAAAATGACAGATTGGTATCTCACCGTTATGTTGCCATTAATGTCTGATTTGATGACTGAAAATACTGTTGATCCCAAGCAGTCTGAAAGAGAAACAGACATTTGAGAGCAAAGCAATAAAATATGAATGACTTCACCACACGTCCTGGCCCAGAAGGGCTGAATAGAAATCAGCCTTTACATGCAGCATACAGGAGGGAGGGAGGGCGTCAGCGAATGCACAGTTAGGGCACAATGAGGTCAATGTGTGCTCTGTTCAATGAGTAAACAAAGAGTTTCTCTATAGGCTGCATGGCCGCAGCTGGCTCACACCAGCAGCCCCGCTTCTGCTTTGTGTGAAAGCACCTCGTCGGGCTCAGTGTCAACTCATTAGAACCAACGTGCCGTGAGAAACAAAAACAAAAAAAAAAAAAAAAAAAAGTCAGCCAAGTATGAACCGCGACAGCGCCGCGCCAACAGCGCCTCGTTCACTCTCACCGAGCTCAGGTGGAGGCGTACTCACCGAAAAACGCAGGCAGATGCGAGACCGCCTCCAGGAACAACTTGGTGTCCACCGACTTGTCCGGGGGTAGCTCTGTGAATTGGTTCTCCAGTAGAAGAGACATGGTCCCGCCGTGTTGAAGCGGCGGCGGCGGCGAGCGGCTCTCGGCTGAAATGAACCCGGAACTCTTTTTCTTGTCAGCTGGGTGGGGAAGCGCCACCAGCCCCTATCACTTTCGCCCTTCTCCAACAGGTGGGAAATTATGCATGGGCGTGTTGAAAAGCGCCGTGCGTCCGCCAGACACGCACAGGAACACGACAGGGAGCTGGTCGAGGTCTGAATCAGACTTTATTATACCGAAGGCAGGGATTGTTTTTCGACCACAGAGGCAGTGGCAGGCTACAGGTTACAGGGAAGTCAACGCCAGGGCAGACACCAGGGCGGGAAAGTCTCTGAATACACGCACTTTTATTCATGGAGCTCGTTCGTGCCCATATTCTTAAAATCTGCACTTCCTTTCATTTTATAAGATTTTTTTAAGGTAGTATTGTAGGTTACTCAATTAGGTTTGGATATGTAATGCTCTCATGGCCCAATCAGGATATTTGATTTACAGTAAAGATTTAAAGAGCCATTGTGTAGGTTTTGAAAAAAAATAAATAACACATTCTTCCTCTTATGAATAAAAAGCTGAACTCATATGCGATAAAATGCACCAATGCGGAAGTCGTGACATTCAGGGTTTTTGCCAAAACAACCTTGCCTGGTCTGGTATGACCAGTTAGCTTTTGGTGGCTAATGCTAGCAAGTTTTAGATACTTTAGACGTTTCAGTGCAGTGGATATGGGGACTGCTCTTTACTCGAGCTGCTGTTACACTACTTTTTAGCATTTACTATTAAGCTACAGTGGCTGTTTTACAGGAGTTAACGTAGTTTTACAGTAAGTTTATATCAGTGACAATGAAAATGAAAGTAATTAGAGGCTAATCAAAAATGGCATGTCTAGTTCCCTCAACAAGAAGATAAAAACGAAAAAAATAAAATTATAAAAAACACTTTTGGAAAAAAAACAGGTAAAAAGATCAAATAATCAACAAATGCAAACTGCTAGACCATGAGATGTAGGTCAAAAGTCACAAAAAAAGACATCAAGTGAAGATTTGAGAAGAGAAAAAAAATATTAACAGGACATTAATGGTGCAACAATCTGCACTGAAGATGATTTAAGGTCATTTTAATACTTATCTGCAACATCCTTTGCTGATGTTTGTTTTGAACCTCTTTTCCCCTCCATTGGCGGCCGTCTGAGAAAGCTTTCTAACAAAGATGTTCGCTATTTTAGAAATTATCAGTGGAGAGAGATTGCTCTGATTGCATATTCATATTGAAATGGTTACAGTTGCGTTGGCTCTGTTAATGCTAACCAAATGCAAAGGAGTAATTTAAAACTGTCTTCAGACAGAGATACTTTCTGCTTTTCATAGACTACATTTAAACACAGGCGATATTACCTCGACTTAATCCTGAATTATCTGTACTCGTGCAACGTATTCTAGTTCTTTCCAGCCCTGGTTAACCTTATCTGGCTTACAACAATAAGTGAGACATGAGACCCAACAGGTACTCTTAACTTTGAGGGCACATTTACTTAATCAGTGATTGTAAACCGTAGCTGTACGTATTTGACCACAGGCAGCATCTAACACACTGGAGTTACAGCACCACACCAAATAAACAGAGATCACAAGTTGCCTACAACTTACTGCCAGCTGAGACGTCCCAAACCTCAGAACAAAAAGTTAGTCTGTGAGGAGCATCATGTTAAACAAAAGCTTATGAAAATAAACATTGATATTTTCTTAGAGGTATGACATACAGTTTATAAATAGAATAGCATTTGGATTATTTTGATAAAGAATTACATGGATACATACATCTTATATATTTGCATAATGCTATTAAAATTGATTCAAAATGGATTTCACACGGGCCATCGAGGCCATCTCTCTCTCTCTGCCACACACACACCAACACACGCGCGCGCACACACACACACACACACACACAGAAGTATGGCTGTAACATTATAACTCCAAAAACTACTGATACTTTACTTATAAACACATCTTCAACCAGAGCGGAGGGACTGAACAGTGAAATCACCTGCTGGAGCTGCTGGATGGAATGAACGTTCGCACACTCTTGGTACTGCTGGCCTGACGCGGTGCTCCATGCACTGAAGCTATTTTTGTTAATAAATCACAGTTTGCTTGCTAAACAAACATCTGAACTCTAAGCAAGTGGCACCACGATGATTCAAGATTAAAATACTGTTGTTGCATCTTAAAAACACTTAAGGAAAATATACTGATGTCACTGGTGTAGATTAGGGTTCATCTATTCTGGTGCTTGCTGCCAGGTGTGATTGCAGACGTTTGGTCTCTCTGGCAGCTCAGTCACACCTGACAACTGACCTCAAGGACCACAACTAATAACCTCTATGGAGGAAAGTACAATATAGAAGGCTCAACTGCTTGTTGTTCTAATTGCTTTATATATATATATATACATACACACAACATTGCACTTTTGGAAACTGTGGATTAAACTGTTCTCTTTGTGAGGTAAGGAATGGTAACAGATTCTGTCTGCATCTTTCAATGTTTGTCTACTCCGTTACTACCATGATACAAAAACAACAAAATAAATAAATGTTTTTAGTCATCCATAATTTTGCATGGTGCATCTTTTTTTTTTTTTTAAAGATTTTCCCACTGCAAGGAATGTGTGTGAACGCTTACACTGATTAAAATTGGAGGGAGGGAAATGGTGTTAACACTGATGGAATTAGCAACATCATTGATAAACTGTATTTTTAGTGTTTCGGGAATGTCTTTGGGTTTTAGTTAGTTGTTGTTTTCTTTGGTTGTCACAGTGACAAGTTGCTTGGCAGCTTTGGCAATGTCATAGGCGCACTGGATGACCTGCTGAGTGACCAGCTGGATGTCCGACGGGCAGGGGTTGTGCTCTGCCGCCTTCTGGCACTCTCCGTGGAGCCGGCTGGCGCTCGAAGTGAGCAGACACAGAGACCCGCGTACGGTCTCTGAGGACGGCCTCTGTGAGGGAAAGGAGGGATGATGGAGACTCGATAAGGGACCGACATGACAGCGTCCATAAATTAACCCTCATTGTGGTGAGCAGGCTGTGTGTGTGTGTGAGTAAAGATAAAACAAAGTAATCCAATGAATGGCAAACATGAAGCCAAGTAATGCAATGAACAGGGCCTACCCAATATTAACAGGTCACTTTAGATCCCCTTTGGCTGCTCAAACAAACAACAAATCCCTTGATTGCTTGGGGGAGGGACACCAAGCTGTTGGTGGGTGTCATCTTACCTTGGGAAACAGGGCGGCCATCTCTGTCACAGCATTGCAGATCTTTTCTGAACAAGGCAGGAAGCTGCGGGAGACAACAGGGTCAATGGGTGATCAAACAACCACTCCAAACATTCCTTAAACTAAAAAAGAGCACATTTCATTTTGAATATGAAATTCTGATCGTTTGCTCAATAGCAAAAGGTTTTCAATCATCGACAAAGTGCCTCTTTCCATGTTTAATCTAGCAGACCTGCTAAAGGTCTGCAAATATTACTGCTGCTTACACAACCTCAGGATGTCTAAGTAAAGCATTAAAATGCTTGAGACACTGTCTGTCTACTGTATTTGATTATGTAACTAAACATATGCAAGGCGGTGGGGCAACTTTCCAGAAGAAGCTAGAGATAACCAGCCAGGGTGAAATGTTACACAAAACCGCAAAAGATGAGCAAACAACACTGGGATGGCAGACAGCGTGGCTGTTGAGGATTCAAAACAAACAGCGTTAATTTCAGTGACACCCGAGGAAACCAGAAAAACATCATGACTTACACTCAGATCCTCACAGAGGAAGCCAATAATCAAGCTGTGAAAGCCTACATTACACCAGTGATACCTTGGAAAGAAGTACCGTCTATAGTTTCATATTAATACTATAACATTTGTGCACCAGTCAAGCCAACAAACATACACACATGGTATGTATGGTACACACAAGAAACCTCAGTGACTTAAGTAGCTCTCTGTGGATTTGGCTTTCCACAGGGGAATATGTGGTCATGTGGTGTTTGTTTCCTGTCAGCTGCACTTTAGGACTGAAGGCCTACCCCCAGCAGACGCACAGTTTCTAAGCACAGACACCAGTCCGTGAGGCTCAAAATCAGTACCTCTCAATGCTGGTTTATTAAATTACTGCAATCGTCCTGCAACTCAGGTATAAATCAGTCACTGGCTAGCTGGCTGTGACTAAATGAAAACCAGCAGGGTCCTGGGCCCCGAGGACAGCTACTGAAAACCACTGACCTAGAAGTAGCTGAGACAAGAGGGTGAAACCTCATTCACCCTCTTCAAAAGGATGACAGAAATACAGCCATGGCTGCAATATACAGAGTTCAGGCTGTGGTTTACAGCACATCAAATAATGACAAGATCTGACTTTAAAGAATGACTAACCATCTTTTAATACATCTAATTTTACATTTTTTAATTATAGCATTTGTTATTTATGTATGAATCATGAATTACCTTTCATGTTTGGTCTCCTGGGCAGCTCTCAGAAGCTCCTGTATGTTCTTAGTGATCTGCTCTGTCTTACAGATGACATCCTCTGTGCATGGCAGCGTGGCATCTTCCTCCCCCTCCTCCCCTGGCTCCACTGCATCAGAGGCTGGAACAGGGCTGCTACAAATGAAAAGAAAATGACTTACTGCCGCGTGCACTGCAACATTTGTATACTTTACCTTTAACTATTAAACAGAGTTGTTGGTTATTTTTAAAAGAGGTGAAAACTACAGGTGTTGTTCCACTCCAAAATAAGTGAGGTTCCCCTTTAAATGTGGATTTTTTTTTCCTGGTTTACAGTACATTGACTGAATTAAGTGAAATATGATTCTCTGTGGTAAAGCAAATACAGCCTGGTTCGTACTTTGTATTTACAACAGTGCAGCAAAGTCTAAGGCTGAGAATTTAGTGGCTGTTAGGTTCCATCTAAACCAAATCTTGATGAAACTAGAATTACCGCCTCGCGGTTGTATGCCTCCGCCAACCACAGTTGCCGTTTACATCCATGTCTGCCCAGACTCGTATAATATATGCAGAGAAGACTTTCGTGGAATTTAACAGGATGTATTAAGCGCATTTTTGGTGAAATGGAAGTTATTATATTGACATATATGATTCCAGTGAATGACTTCCAGTGAGAAACATGCTGTGGACTGCTGCTGAGGAGTCTTCATCACGTGGTGCAACGACAATCACCCAATGAGCTTGCGGTGACTGCAATGCTTCAAACATGGATGTTCCTGCAAAGAAGCTACAAATTGTAAAATGTGGATGCTTCGCACACACATCTTCAACCCGGCACCACAGAGTATCTACACCAGGCATCTCAAACCGGTTCCATAAAGGGCCGCGTGGCTGCAAGTTTTCATTCCAACCAAGGAGGAGCACACCAGGCTGGAATCAATTAATCAGCTGATCTCAGTCTTCAGCTGATAACTAAGTGATCCCTTGATGTTGATTGGTTGGCCTGATGTGCTCCTCCTGGGTTGGAATGAAAACCTGCAGCCACGCGGCCCTTTATGGAACCGGTTTGAGATGCCTGATCTACACAATCACTACAGTTTGAAGCTGGACGCCAAAGATTAGTGTCCACAATTCAGTGTCTGACCAAATGTGAAATATGGTCAAAATCTCTCCTTCTGTTCCTGAGTTATAGTGTTGAATGATGGCCAGAAGTGTTTTGGCACAACATTACAATGTCACAGTTAAGTTGAATTTGACCTTTTGGATATAAAATTTCATCGTCTCATCATTTTGTCCTATGAGATGGTGAAAGTAGCTATTAGTCTTCTATATTCAGGAGAGAACTGGATGCATCCATTTATGGCTACACAACAAATAGCCAATAGCAGTGTCTATAATAGGCACTATATGTATGTGATGTAATAACAACCAGAGGTAGAGGACATGTGCAAGGCTACTCTGGCTCTTGCTCATATGTTGTTTTTTTTTTGCAACTGGCAGCTTATGTCAGACAGACCTTCCTCTGTTAGTCCTGTGCAGCCCTGCTGTTCCAATCAAGGCCTCTTTCTGAACATCTGTCAAACCCAATATTAGTCTAGCTTCCTGCTATGCCTCCATGTGATATTGAACCCTCTAAGCTGCTACAATGACGTTATCCATAGCACCAAGAAGAAAGACCTTCCCATTTAGTTAACATCAAAGTTCTTTCCAGGCATTTCTTACTCCATCTCTTTCCTTCCCCTTAATTTTATTTCAGTAAATACTACAGCATCTCGTAACCTAATATCAATGACATCACATTAAACAATATATTAATGTATTAAGGACCATTTAGCTGGTTTGGGCGAATAAATTGAGGATTTTTTTGTATTGTATCAGTGGTGAAAATGTACAAATGTTTACAAACTTTTTCAGAGAAAGCAGTTTAAAATCGAAACTCTGTCTGAAAATGTGCAGTGCGTTTCACAGTCAAAGCCATTTTGCATGAGTGGGAACAAAGTAAACACAAACAGCCTTACCCAGTCTCCTCCAGTTCAGAGTGGTTGGGCGCAGTGTCGTAATCGTTCTCCAGCATGATGCTCTGTCCTTCCAGACTACAGCCCTATAGAGACATCACTGAATTACAATCTAATGCAGTATATACTGTACATGATTAGCACAAACATATTACCAGAGCAACGGTGGGCACATACAAATCAGAAACATGCATTTCTGAAATCAACTTCACACCATCAGACATGTGATTTAAAGCAGATGAAGAGGAAAAAGACAGGAAATGTACAACCAGGTGCGATTAGTAGATGCGTAGAAATCCTGATGTAAACTCTTTGAGCACTTATCAGCGGCTAGGACTAATAAGCACATTGTGATGAGCCATTTTATCTACCTTTCACGGGTTTTGGACTCTGCTGTCTGATCATTCGAACAGCTTTCCCTGGTACAACATTTCATCATCACCTCTGATGCTGACTTGAGCCAAAGCAGCTCTGGTTAAAGGTTCTCTGTGGATGAAAAGCTGGAGTTGTTCAGATAACTGAACTGAAGCAGAGGCACTGTGGTGCATGCAGGCAGGAAGGCAGGCCATACTGATAAAAAAAGCAGTTTAAAAGACACAGGTCAGGAGAGAGAAGACTGTGGGGTCAAGCAGGGGGAACGGTTTTCACCGTCCCCTGGGGGCTGCCTCTGAACCGAGGGAACTTCAGTACTTAACCCTTCGAGATCTCTCATCCCACGACCAGGACAGGGGAGAGGGGAAGGTAGGGAGGGAGGAAGCAGCCGTTCCCAAAGGACCCCTCCCAATCTAGAAAGGGGTCAAACCAAGTTGAGCATACTCATATGGAGATGCAACGAATGAAATGATTGAATGAACGATGAAAAACCAACACCAGCCCCAAGCCAGGCATCATCCTTATATTGTCTCGTGAGGACAATACAGCGGGAAAAGCTGTGCCTCTGTGCTTACATTGGTTGGGAAGGGTTGTAAGATGACTCCATCCTCATGCCGAGCTGTTTCGACTCGGTGGGGGTACTGCCTTGGACTAGAGCCCGTCTCATACATGGACATGGCGCGGCCCCCGCGGGGAGGGTGTCGACCAAAGGGCCCCTGGAGCTGCTGTTGTCCGCTGGGGGTCTGCCATCGCAGTGTTGTGTTTTCAGTCTGCAGGGAGTTCAGCTGAAGAGAACAAAACATCTTTCAATTCAACCATAGCTGGGGGACGATCTCCTTACAAAGGCCCAGCCAGACATCAATAATAGAGGAGAATACAGCTTAGCCTGCAGGAGGAAAGCAATTCCTCTATGTCAACTCCATCATCACCCACTCTTTTGTTTTTGGTTTCTCTAACAAAGTTTTTCTAACAACAAAAGCTTTGCTGCTTTGACAAATGCTGACGCTGCATGTTGACAGCAACTCCTGATGCACGACCCCTTGAGAAACCGCCACGTAATAGGCTGCCCTTATTTACGTTACACTTAGAAACTGAAAAGAGCGATGGGAAACATGACTTTCTCAGCTTTCTGTCCAACAATCAGAGTCCAAATAATCATAGAGTGAACTAATTAACTTTTGGGACATAAGGTAAAATGCAGAACGTATAAAGCATTGAGGGCAGAGCCATCAAGGGCGCAGAGGGGTTAACAGGCTAAGACAAAAGCTCCTTTTCTTTAGTTAATGTGTCTGGCTGTGACAATATACAAACATGAATATTTAAAGAAGAGATTTTAGAGGATAGTCAGCTTGTTATTGTCTTGGAGTTCCACCGTGTCAGCAATTGAGGTTTGGGGGGCGGCGATAAGGCACCGGAATGGCCACTTTTGTTAGAAAAAAACACATCAGTATGGTTAAGAAGTAAATAAACCAGCAGGAGGAGGCAGTACATTGTGTTAACACTGTCTCTCAGCCAACTGAGGAGAGAAAGACAGTGGGCTGTGCAGTACTTTGAGGCATATGAGCAAACTAAATGAAATGCTGCCATCTCCCAAAATGGGAGCGTGGGTGACAAACCTTCTTGTCTTTTTTTTAAACACACGTTTGGCAACATTATTAGCAATTGAGGACAAGCAAATAGAAATGAATTCACCAGATCACCAGAGGAATGATCCTGTAGTTGCCTGTGAGGGACCATGACTCCATTTATACTCGGGTAATGTGTCCTAGGCGAAACGGACAGCTATACAGCCGAGTATACCATAGATGCATCCAAGAAACATCTGATTGAGATCAGATTACCAAATGTCAAAAAGGTGTATTTGTCATTTGGTAGAAATATATTTGACCAAAGAAAGTTGTACTGCCGTTGACGTTTTCAAGGGTCACTGTAGTGTAGGAGCGGTAGTAGAGACCTAAAGAAAAAGCAAGGGGAAAAAAAAACATGCATGTCGAAATACCACAGTCGGTGGGTGCTACCAAGAAATAAGGAACTGAATGACGTGATATCCATGGATCTATAAAAATACAGATTGGTTGCTTGCTACATGCCTTCTGGAGGCGTCAGTGATCTAATTTAATGTCATTTTTGTAACGGCGAGCTCAGCGGTGATTCTCCCACACTCAAACTCTTACCGTTGCAACATTTAAGTGGTTTGTGACTGGAAGTGTCGGTTTTATGGTTCTGTAGTTATGCGACGATGGATCATAATGTCCTCTGTGGGTACCATTTGTCAATTAGTACTTTGTTCTTTTGGCATCTGACTCGGGACTCTGTGAATCCTCACTTTGTCTTAGACCACATAGAGCTATAACATCTGATCTAGTTCAGCTGTTTCACTGAACAGCATAGCAGAGGAAGTCTGGTGATTTGTTAATTATTACCACAGGAATTTTGCCCCATCCAGAAACACAGCAGCCATTTTCTCTGTTGCAGCACTCGTGGTGAAGAATTTGAAAAGTGGAAATGGAACAAGTATTGAGTTATGACCTCCTATGTCATTTTCATCCATTCATACATCAAAATCTGTACTTCCATGCTGCATAATTCACACACAGTAAAACGTTAAATAGGGAAGAGGCTGTGTGTCTGACACATTCGAACTGGCATGACCTGAACATAAATTACTAATGTCTGTGGGTGAAATCAAATTACTAAAAGTCTCTGGTAACATGGAGATGGATCAAGTCTTGCGCACACAATTTTAAAACTTTAACACAAGCTGTGTTTTGGAGTCAAGGGGAAAGGAAGAATACCAACATAGCAAGCATCAGAGAGGATGTAAATACCATAAATCTAAAATAAAGTGACCTCTTATTATGGATCATGAAATATTAATGTGTACTACCATCTAATTGAAGTGATGCAAATCAAACGACGAGGGCATATACTGCTTTTGCAATTCCCACTTCGCTCATCAGTTACATGTGAATTTACTAACCTTGCTTTGCATCAACCGCAACTCTTCACTAAGGTGACAGTTGACTTTAAGAAGCTGTTGTATTTTGGCTTCTGACGCAGTGAGAGCACTCTTCACCTCCATAAACTCCTGCACTGTGATTGGTCCGTCGGACAGGTCAGATGACTCCGAGCTCTGTGGCAGAAGATGTTAAAAATAGGATTCAAGGTTTAAAAAGTAAAGCAAGACATATATAAATATCTTGATAGTTGCACGTTCCAAAAAAATTACCTTGGTCCGTCTATCATTGCAGTTGTCCCCACAAGTGGCCTCTTGCACTGGATCTTCATCTGATGCCACGCTGTCATAATCCGGCTGGTCGTTGTCCTGGCTCTCACTGTTATGGCAACTGTCTATTCCCTGAAGGATCAGCTCCACATTGTCTGAAGGCAGACCAGCAGATCAAAGCATTAGAGATCAAACAGGGCCTGCTGGCCACAGGCAGCTGCATAAATCAAATAGCTAAGGAGCACATTTTACTTTGCATTTACTGAATCCAAAAATCAGGACTTGCTCTTCTTCATTAGTCCTAACAACTTTCCTTCAGGATGCATGAGGAAGAAAACAAGCTGTGATGTGGTTTGCTATGATTTACAGAATGCAGGAGATTTCATTATTAAATCACCAATGCACAATCTGTGTTTGGCTGCGTTCTATTTGCATCGGCACATATGGTCCACATTCTAATTGTGGCCTATACAGCTGAGCCCACATGGTCCACATTTAAGTGCAAAATTCAATACTGACATTCTGCAACTTATTTGCAACAACCAATTTAGCCTTTCTTCGCTGCCTAATTGCTGTTTTTTCCTCCCATCTTTGCGCATACACACTACATTTAAAAGGAAATTCAAGGTCTGTTCAAAATAAAAACTGAAACACATGCTGTACCTTTGGGACTTTCACAGGAATTACCCCACTGCCGTCGTTTCGCATCAGTTAGAATATCAATGACCAGAGTGGCAAATTCATGAGCGCTAAACCTTGCCAATTTCTGACGACCCTGAGAAAACAAATGTATCAAAACAGAGAAAGGACTAAATATGGCAGCACTGTTAAATCCAGTGTGCACACAACACATTTGAGCTTAAACAGGGGTTGACACTGGTGCATTCACTTGCCTGGTTTCTGGTAGATGAGTACTCTGGATTGACAGGCAGAAAAGGCACAACTGTAGTGTCTGTTACAAGTGTGCTGTGGTTCTGAGTGGCCAACCACACTGGAAAAAAAACACAGAATAAGATTTATATAACACAAGACAGAAGTCAAAATCTAAACATAAAACAGCATTATATATATATAGTGTATTTTTACTATTCTTAGAACTTCACCTGCATCTGTTTCTCTTCTGTCTACTTCATCATAAACATCCATGGCAAGTTCTTCAAACTGGTGGTTACTTAGCTGGAACAAAACAACACAGAATTTTTGGTTCACTTTTAAAACTTAAGAAGAGAAGGCACTTTGGACCTCAAGCCACATGTAGCAATGTCTCACCGACTGGAGCTTCTTCTTTGCAGCTTTTGCAAACTCAGACAAATCCAGGCTGCTTTGGACGAAAAATTCAAATTGATTATTTTTCTGATGACAAAATTACAAACGGAGAGGCACACAAAGGCAAAACTAACAAAAATACTTACTTATTTCTTATTCCATCAAAAGAATGCAGCATAGGAAAAATAAGATTGTAAGTATTTTGTGAATGTCTGCCACACTGCCTTTACACAGAGCAAAAGCATTTAGCACACTACTGACTGGCAGCCTGGAGAGCTGATAATAATGGTTTTTCCTGTGGATTGCATGATCTCGACTTTTGTTCCTAAGAGATATAAAACAAAAACCCTTCTATGACTTAAAGCATTTTACCTGTCTGCCATCTGTGGGATGATGAAGTGTTGCCCATTTCTGTGATCTACAACACAAAGAGGACATGAGAGAGAGCAACTACCATCAAACTAAAAGGAGAAAAAAAAAATCATCAGCTCTAAAATGCCATGCAGCAGCTACGCTTGATGTGCCTACTTACCCGGTCTTCTACCACAAAGGTAAAATGTTAACCGGTCAGTGAGTTCATACTGTATCTCCACTAGCCTCTCTGCCAGCTCCTGATGCCCAGCTTGTCTGCACAGATTAGGAATAAAAGGTCACGTTTCATGAAATATGGCTCGGCACTAAGGCTAAAGACTGCCTCAGGTAGAATGCCTTTCAATTAAATCTCAAAACCTTGCCTCTCTAAAGTTTAGAAAGAAATTAGCACAGAACTGAAGTAGAGGCTCCGTGGGTGTTAGCTGGCATGTTTGACCTGTCGTGCTTAGACACCGCTGAGCCTCTCTTATGCCAGAAAGATCATTTTTACTCAAGTTAAGTTACACAAGGCAGTGAATCTTTAGCTCACATGGCTGTTCAGTGTAGACATTTTCTAGTTTTTATTTCTAGGTCTTCGTTCCCACTTTTGCTAAACTAGTCGAGCTGAGTCAGCTAGCACACTGAGCTGCAGTTTTTTCTTCCTCTCCTGCCTCACTTAGTCATACTCTTATTGAATTAGTCAGACTGATATAACGCCAATGGGGCTGTGTCGAATGCTCATTGTAGTGTGAGGCATGCTAAACATTTAAGCCATTTGAGCAGGACTTTCCCAGCTTCTGACTAGTTTTCTACCAGTTTCTGCCACTTTCGTTTTCAGCGATAACCTGCAACATGTACAACCAACGTATAAATAGTGCACATTTTCTACACGCAACAGCTTGTTTCTGTGCACATGCTTTAATGTCTTAAGGATGTGTAGCATTTCCTGTAGCACAGGCACCAGTGAGCTGGGCTGTGTATGTGAAGGCAATGCTTGCAGAGACACTACAGGCTATGTGAACCACAGCAGTAGTAAAACTGTTGGCAGTTTGCTACGTTTTCTATACAGCCAACGCTGTGAGATTACACCACAGAGCTCGCTGCAGATCATGTGTGACAGAGGTGGCCTGTGAACTTGCCTAGCTGGGACTTGCACTTCAAAACAACACTTTCCATGTTGTTGCATCTCTAAAATCATAATGTACAGACCTACCCCTGCTCATAGCTAAACACATCCTTTAGTGAAACAAATAGAAAGCTAAGATAAATGTAAAACATAGGCCCTGTTTTACCTTGCATAATCGATGGGGGTCTTTCCACTGGAGTCCAGAGCCCCGGGATCAGCTCCATAAACTGCCAACAGTTCTGCCTGTAACATTTGTCCTGCTTTTGCTGCTATGTGTAGTGGGGTGTTTCCTTTCTCCTGTCGTCCCAAAAAAACAACACGGTTTATTAGTATTATTCCAATGTAAACTTTACAAATGTTGTATTTATTTTTGTCTTGTTCCACCACACTTACTGGATGGAAGAAGTTGGCCTGTGCTCCCAAAGATAAGAGTCTGAGACAGGTCTCCAGGTTGCCGGTCCGGACACTTGAATGGAGTTGCTGAGAGGAGATTGACAAGTAGTTTGTTTCTAATCTGATTGTGAAGTGCATGCACAAAGTGCTGCCTTCCCTGGATACACTTGCCCAGAACTGACAGACATAATGAATTATTCTTCTGGAAATTGAGATTACTGCAGGTTAGGGATACACAAAGAAATTACTTAAAAATATTGCACAGATACAACAAAATAAGTTTTGGGTGCATCAACTGTGCATTCACCTATGTGCACTTTTCTCTTTCTAAATCACACAGGACGATTTATTGGAATGAATACTTTTAATATACAAGTAATCCAACTTGTCCAATTTCTCACCTTGCTGAGGTCTTTTGCTGTTACGCTGTCATCCTCACGACAAGGCATCCGATGGACGTACGCCAGCATCTGATATTTGGCCTTGATGAACTCTGTCTTGTTGGGACTGGAAACAATAAAAGATCCTCACATTTAAAACCATGAAAATCTGAACCACCATTGCTATTTTCAAGTATCTACCACGTCCCATAATCGACTATATATGTTTGTCTAAGACACACAATCTTCCAATGTCTGACATTGAAATCAGACACAACATCTTGAAATTCCTCTATAAAGTAATAAACCATACCACATCACAGGATTCTGGATGTCTTGCAGCCCCTTAAATTGAGGGGGGGAAAGTATTTTGCCAGAGGCTCCAATCTCTTGCGCTAAGTGTTACAAACTGTGGGAAGACATTCACAGCCAAACTCTGAGTGTATCTGTCCTTCCTCTTTGTCATATGACCAGCTTTTGATCTCTGACAGAGCACAGTACAGTATACTACGTTACAGGGGAACACAAAAGCAATACCTATCTTTGTTATTTTTCATTAATAAACAAGAAAATGCCACCCTTTGTCCAAATGCTAATACTAGAATGCTTTCTTGTTTTGTTACTAAAGGAAGTTGACATAGCTGCATTGTCCATGTCTGACCGTTCAGCGACATACAGCCCTGGACCATCAGAAATACAACCCTCACAATGGGCCCTTTTGTACATCGAAACTCTCCAAGAGGAACTCAATTAAGTCATGTCTCCTCCAATTCGAAATGCAGGTTTAGTTGCAGAGTTCATCAAAAGTCTCTTAGTCCCCTGCGGTGGAAATAGCCAATAAGAGAGCATTCATCTTGAAACTTTTATTTGGGATTGAGGATAGCTGCCTCATGTTTGGTGCAATGTGTGCTCTCCATTTGTTTCTCTCCGTTGTCTGGTGATTGAATGTGTTTGCTCGGAGTGTGAGGGTCGGACTCAACATGGCTGTGTTTATATGCGGCTGACTGTTTATCTTTACTCCACCAGCCAGACACCAGACGGACACAGTGTTTACACCTGGCAGTGGATGTGGGTGCCTACATCACATCTCTTATTTTGTTTTGTTGTTGTTGGGTTACAGTGAATACTGTTAGTTTTTTTTTCTTAAACATTCATAATAAAGGAAAAAGCTGCATAAACCCATTAATGTTTTTTTTTTGGCATAATCACTCAGTTAATCAACACATTTGTCTAACCAATCCCAGTTAGCTAAAATGATTTGGATATTGCATCTTGCATTTAACATTCATTTTGTTGCATATTTTCACATCTGCATGATTGCTTAAGGTTACTTGAGACTGACTGGCTCTGAGTCATGCTCGTGGCACAGAGGGCCAGTTATGCATGTTCACTGACCTTAGCTATGAAAATCAATTTAGCCAATAGAGCTTTATATCAAAGTGCACACAAGCATACAAAAATCAGCAGTGACACATGAAAATCCTTAAAAGCACTTACTGAACTCTGTCCTGGGGGTTGGCTTTGCGCTTCCCACTCACTGAAGAGGAAGGGTCCAGAAGGCTATGCTCCCATATGGAATTAGCTCCATTGCCATACAGTGTCTGGACCATCTAAAGCATGAAACCACATATCTTAACATTTTCCATTACATGTAAGGTTGCCCTCTTGTCACTTGATGATATGTCTGATTGTGCAACCACTGCATCATCTCACACCCTTCTGATACACAGATTCTCCCCATTTGCATCTGGATGTTTGGTGTATATGTCTCCTCACCTGTAACTGGGAGGATGGCCATGGAGAATGAGTCAGATGTCTGACTTGAGAGCTGTGTCGCCCCAGACCTCGATGGATGCTGCAGCACTCATCGCAGATCAACACACCCCTGTTAACAGAGGCCCAGCGTGGCTCTAGAATAAGATGCAAATGTCAGTTCACTAAACAGCCCGACGTCAGATGATCAATAACGTTAACTTAACTTACACAACACCTTTAACTGAAGCTTTTACGGTAGCTGTTCGATTCTAGGCAGGCATGTTATTCGCTAACTGATAGAAAAAAAATACAACACCTACTGGTTAGTTGCTTCTTAATGTCTTCGACAGATCCAAAATCACAATCACAAATGTTGTGTCTGTTGTGCAACAACATTAGCTTCTTGTAGTCTGGCTAATGAAGCTTGCTAATTCGTCTGATTAAGGTAACCAGACGTTAACGTTTCATTTAAAACGAAGACAATTCAAGCAAAGAGTTTCAGAATCAGACAAGTTCAATGTGATAACACAAACAGCATATTTTATCAAACAATTCCACAAGAAGAAAATGTACAATCATTACATTTAACGGTAGCTATTCACCGAATTTATAGTTAGTTATTAGCGTTGGGAAAGGTTAACTGATGTAAGCTAACTGGACGTATATTGTAGTAAGGGCTAGCTAGCTAGCTAGGCAGCTAAAGCTAGCTTGTTTGACATCATTACCCGGAGCACTGCAATCAGCGCAGACCTCTCTGCTTCGTACTCGCTTTGACATCCCTCGACAAAAATCCTTCGCGTCCAGGAAAGACGAATGTGTGAAAGATATGTTCCAACACAGCTAGACAAAGATAAGGTAGCACAGTCCGCCCAAGCAGAGAGTATTCAGCGACTCTTAGTAGGCAGAGTAACTGTGCTCGTCTGCCCTCCCCTACTGTTGAACAAAGCCGTGTCCCATTCCAACACTCACGCAGCCTCCTCGGTGCCTCCTTGTCCGCTTCCTTCCTTGTTTCCCTTGATGCCTACCCTATGCGACTACATATCGACCAACTCACCACTAATAAGGGCGTATGTGATAGATGCAATGTGTATTGTATATGGATATATGTTGGCCAATCTGTGGCCTTTAGCCCACCACAAGTAGCATTCAAACGTTAATTTAAAAACATGAAAATCTGCTGTTTGGTGTTCACAAGATAAATCACAAAGTTGACTTTCACCAGCATATCTCGAGTACAATAATGGAGTGGGCCTACTTTCTTTGAATATTTCCACATCATGCAACTTTAAAATTATGCTGTGCCACATTTCAAAGGGAATTGTTATAATGCTACTCCACTGCAGCTATCTGACAGCTAGTGATGATGGTTACTTTGCAGATTTTACACTCTATGATCATTCTATAAAATATGATACATTATTAGATATGAAACTACCCAATAATATATTGAATGGCTGTGTGAAAATTAGTTCCCCAAAGACTAGCTATGACATCAAAATGCTGCTTGCACATCAGTGCATCAGTAATAGTCATATAATAAGAACTTAACACTCTAAAATCGACTATTCATGCATGAGTACATTTCCTTTAATATTTAAAGCATGTTGCTGATTAATACGGATCATTTAGGATTTGAATATTAAAACAACTGCTCTCCAATTTAAGTGCCAGTTCAACAAAAATGCATTTCATTCATGCCCATGTGCCAACTTAATTTCTAGTCATTCTATTTAATTCTTTTCATTTAAAATCCCCTCGTCCTCCTCTTCCCTGGTTTAACTATCACTTGTATAGTGCACACCTCTGCACGTACAAAATATGTTCTATGCATCCTAGATCTCACTGCCCCTGCATGTCAAGTGTTGCTTCAAGTTGATGCAAATATACAACATGGAATTACACCATCTTGTTCAGCAGAGCTCACTGCCTGGTTTACTGCCACGGTATCGCCAATCACAAGATCCTGACCACCTTGAATGGACCAGTCTGTGGTTAAAGAGGCAAAGTGCACCCAGCCCAACTACAATCTGAAAAGCTTTTTTCACGCTAGGTTTATCATTTCCTTGTTGATGGGGAATTTAAATTGCGTGTCCTGCGGTCTGTGTGCTCATTCATGGCGGCATTTATGAGTTGGATGAGGAAATGAGGAGTCTATGAATGAGGTTCCCTTCTCCTTTTATTCCAGGTTGTGGTTAGTATCGGTATCATAAATACTCATCACTTCTTATCAGGTTGGGATTTTTACCTTTCCGTCCAACTGATGACCCAACGTGACCCTGACAAAAGTTTCTGGTTCAAACAATTTATCAAACATTTATGTACCAGGGTTGGTGCTGTACACCAGAGATGGATATATGGTCATTTTTATTGTGCTTCTGTGTGTTTTGTTTCTGCTCCATTTTCATTTGTGATGTTTTTGTGAGAGGTTAACCTTGTTATAGTGGAGTGTGTAAGGTTGAGGTTTGTGGTTTTCATGTACTGTCACCAAACGTGATCAACCTCTCTGAAAGAACAGAGTAGGTGTGGGCAAGAGGACAATACTGTCTACCATCAGATGATAAAAATATGTCTTCTGGAAGTAAATTTTCCATATGATCAATACCATGATGACAGTTCCTTTAATATCTCCAGGTGTATTAGCCAATTGGGGTCAATATTGCAAACCAGTGAGCAGGACTTACAGTTCTATGGTAATAATGGATTTTCATGTGAATTTTGTGAGGAAGTTTTCTGATTTATCTGATCTTAACTGTGATCTTGATCAGCCAAAACCAAACATCCCTGTCTGGTCAGTAAAATCACATATCTCATAAAATATACATGTAACCAAATTGCTCACCCCTGTATAGAGTGGAAAAATATTAGGTGCAAGAAACATCACAACCTAACGCTACAAATTCTGTGGATTTGAAATAACGCCTTTTTTAAAATAAAACCCAACCATTATGCGTCTCAACCTCTGGTTGGCCAGGAGTCACGCTTAACCCTTCCAGTGGAGAAAACGTGCTGCAGTGCGCTAATGGGTACCCTTAAAATGGAAAAAACGTGATGCAGCACCAAGTAGGCTGGCCTGCCTGTCCAGTATTAGTAGTCCAAAAATTTAATGTATAGATTTGTGAACATGGAGACAAATGTTTCATTTTTACATGGACGACTTTCAAACTAATAAGGACAAATGTTCAGAGTGAAAAAGTCTGCATAGAAAGACTGCTGGAGCCAAGGACAGGACTTTCACACAGGAGACTGGAGTTTGGTTCCGATTTGAAACCAGGACTCTTTGTTGATCATTTTAAGAAAGAAGTCTTTTTAATCCAAACCATAATCCTTTCCTAAAACTCGCCAAACTGCGACAGCCACCTGAAATGTTTCTCAGTTCAATCGAGTTTGGAACTGTTTCACTATAAATGCATCATGACTTTGGTGCCCTTTTTATTTTTTTGGCCCCTGGCCCTCAGATAGCCTCCGTCCACCACTGTCACTACTGACACAATTCATCTTAAAACTCACTATACAGTATTCTAAGAAATAAAATGAGTTTATCAAACAAATGCATGGTGTTAATTGTGATTTGTTCATGAATGAATTATGCTGTTCCTGTTATTCTCTTCACTTTCTGCTGTTGTGACAATTAACTGAATGACGCGTTAATTTGTCCTGGGCCTCATTAACTTTAATTATCATGTGGTGAGTTAATAATCAGTCTCTGCAGGTTTCATGGATGCTGTGACCGAGAAACTTTTTTAAGAAACGATTTTTTTTTGTGCGTGCGTTATGAGGAGCAGACGACATACGTGCGGATGCAGGCTTAATGTACAGGCTACTGTGGCTTTAAAGGGGTGTTGGTTCGCTGAGAGGTAACAGATAGGTTTAATTTAGTCGTCAGGATCACATCGTGCATCTCGGAGCTCCTCTGCTCTCTCCCCGCCGCTGTCCGTCTATACCCCGCTCTCCACACCTTCTCCACACAGCCGTGCGTGTCAGCCGCTGCACCCCGCACCCGGAGCGATGGGAGGTATTATTATTTCCCTGTCGTGAGCTCGTCGCCGTGTCTTTCCGATACAGCAGTCTGATCGGCGCATTGATCATGTTTTTTCCCGTGACAGAGGCCGAGACGCGCCAGAAGCTGCTGCGCAGTGTGAAGAAGGAGGTTGGTTGCGTTTTATTCCTTTCTCGCTCATCGCAGGTTATGTTTACTGGCGCTGTCCGCTTAGACAACGTATGTGTGCGTGCGTGTGTGTGTGTGTGTGTGTGTGTGTGTGTGTGTGTGTGTACGTGTGTGTGCGCGCGCGCGTGTGTGGCCATCGTCCATCGGGTTTGAGCCACGACTACGCCACAGGCCTGTTTATGATGACACTGATCGTTTATTTTACATAATAAGAGTGGATGCAACAAGGCGGCCAGTAAAATTGTATACTGATATGTTTTTGACTGCTGTTTCAGGCGTAAAGATGATGATGATGATGACGGTGGTGGTGGTGATGATGATGATGGTGATGACGATAATGATACAGATGATGATGATTTTATATGGGGAGGACTACACATTGAAGAAATCGTATGCAGATTCATTTGTTTTTATATGCAAACCTTTCTCTTCCTCCCTTCCTCTCTCTCTCTCTCTCTCTCTCTCTATCTATCTCACTCTCTCTCTCTATCTCACTCTCTCTCTCTCTCTCTCTCTCTCTCTCTGAAGAAATTCTCATTAAACTGACATTCCTGGAACAAACCATCTCATGATCCAGAACTTAAAGGTGTGACCTTGGCATCTGGTTCATTATCAGCATGTGCTCATGTCCCCATGCAATCATTAAATGCAAAAAAAAAAAAAAAAAAAAAAGTGCAACCCCAGATGGGTGATTTATTGCGGAATTGTGAGCCATTTGGATATTAATCTACATGGAAATTAAAGAGAGCACAGCACAAAGCTTCTAAACTGCTCAGTGACTCCCTCCAGGGAGTGAAAACAGGATGTTTTATTCATTGTTGAGAAAGCCGGGTACTTCCAGGCTCATCGTGTCCGTGCTCCCCCTCACCTGTGACTCATTGCCTCTCAAACATCCATGACTCTGGTGCTAGATCCTCCATCCTGCAGCAAGGAGGGGCTTAGCTCTCATATATACATTTAAAAGACAGCATATAAGTGAAATAATGGGTTGTTAGCATTTTCATCTTTCGTGCAGGTCAATATAGATGCCTTTTGTCACAAAGCAGACTTTGCAGGTTGTGTATTCATATAAAGAACGGGGATGCAAACAGTTGTGTGATCCACAGACATCAGAACAGCAATTTTTGTGGTTCTGGACATGTTTTTGTATAATAGAATTCCAATAAGCACAGAAAAATGGCATTATGATTTATGACAGGAACATTACAGTGCATTATTCTCTTATTCTGTCGACACACAGCACAGAACTTCACATTAAATTCAATCGATTTTACAGATAAATGTTGCACTGCTTATCAACACACTTCGCAGAACATGACTTTTTCCAAAATGTTTGAAAGGTTTGAAAGTAGGTAAACACACTGATCCACCAAGCAATGCCCATTTCAGTAAAATGTCAACCTCTAAATAAAATTGTATTCATTCATGATGATGATGATGATGATGAGAGGAGTAGCAACAAGCCAGTTCAAAATGCTGACATTTTATTAAGTTAAATGGAAGGCAACTCAATCTGTTTATCCTAAATTAACTTAAAGGGGCAGTCCACAGAATTTACACATGAAGATCAGTTTCCTGGTTGTGAGGAGTGCTGCTTAGCCTCTTGAAAAAAGTGATGTCTTCTGTGTCTCTGGAGGAGCCCTGTCAAGTCTGAGAGAACGACTCTGACGATATCATCGGGGTTATCTCAGCTTCAGATGGGTGTATTTACACTGAGACACTGTCGAGTTGCATCATGGGGAGTGCAGTGTTGTTGAAGTATGACCAATTAGGGACTAAAAGTCAGGCAATTTTTGGCCTCTACAGCCTCGATTTTGGACCATTTTTAAAAAATCTGTTTCTCACAAGTTGTCCTTCCTTATGGATGTGTTTTCATGTTTTCATATGCTGCAGTATCCTGAAAGGGTAAAGAAGAAAAATCTGATAGGGCCTGGTCTATGCATCTCAACTGTGACATTCCCCAAAGATCCGTCATAGGTGTTGAGAACTAAATTCCTCAAGAATATCTCGAAAAAGTCATAAAAAAAACATTTGAGTCTTGAGGCAGAAATCAACTAGTGAGCCAGACGGATGACTTTCCTCAATAAATAATTTGGTGTGTTTGTTATCCTCGTGCATGTGTTGTGGGACTGTACGGCTCCTTAGCAGCTCATCATTACCTCTTATATGATATTCCTCTTGTGCTTCTTGTTTTGACTCCCCGTCACCTTATGTAACTGTGTCTTGTCTCACCACGGATCTTTTTCTCTTAGGTGAAACAAATTATGGAGGAGGCAGTAACGAGGAAATTCGTGCACGCAGACAGCAGCCACATCATTTCCTTCTGTGGTAATTTTTATTTTTGTTTTTTTATTGTTGTCACGTTGTACACTAAGCCATCATTGTTGGGCAGGGTGTTCAAAAATTCAGGGTGCATGCTCAAGGCGTTTTCCATCAGACTTAATGTTTAACATTAGCTTCGGAATTGGTTTCATAGGCTGCACAAGAGGGGCTATAAAGAGAGAGACACTAGACGAAGTAAGTAAGAGAGATAGAGTAATTTTGTGTCATCGTTTTCTTCAGTGTGTCTCAGAAAAATGTGTTTTCCTAAATGAGTTCAGCCCGCTGTGGCTAAAAGTCACAGTATTGGTTACAACTACATTAACATGTACAGTGCAGAATGCTGGTTGACGTCGGCTTCTGTCGAGCCGTCACCTCCTACGAGTTCGTCCTCACAGCTCGAAATGGTTCTTTGCAGTCTGTTCGAGCCATGTCAACCCTAACGATTTATTTTCATCATGCTATTAGTCATGTCTATTTATGTTTAATAAGGTAGATGGGTGGATATGTATTAAAGCAGACTGTCAACCCTCAAAGGTGTTGATACTAACCAGGAGTGAGGCGTGTGTGATTCACATTCCTCATATCCTAGCAACGGCCTATTTCCACTTGTGCCACCTGTGCCTGCCTTTCACCTGTTCCTTTCTAAAAAGTACTGAGGCGTGAGGCTTTCGCAAAGAGAAAATTATATTATTCCACCTGAAGGGAACAAAAAACATGAATTAAAATTAAAAGTGGAAATCAAATATTGACTAAAATTGTGTGTGTTTCTGTGTGTGTGTAGCTGTAGTGGAGGCCTGCGTGCTGCATGGACTGAAGCGTCGTATTGCAGGCCTGCTGTGCAGTAACAAGGTTGCAGCGCTCTTTATGAAGGCAGCAAAAAGCTTTTCACCTGCTGAGGAACTCTGCCACAAGGTCCAGGAGCTTGAGCAGCTCATTGAAAACAGGTGAAAAGCCAGTATATCTTTCCCCTTTGTGTTCTACTTTTATGTATGCATCCTAATTTGCCTGAAATCAGACGAACTGTCAACTCAGTGGAGAGGGCAGATTCAGAGGTCTGGACCCAGGCGTTGTCCCAATGTCTGTTGCATTTCACCAACAGACATCTCATCTGCCGGGTTTCTTTTCTGTTTTTATCAGCAAGCAGAACAATTCCCCTCTGAGTAATGAGCGCAGTCGGCAATCCAAGCTGGCCAACCTCCCTCCTCAGGCGCTGAAACACCTTTGGATCCGAACGGCGCTGATGGAGAAGCTCCTGGACAAGATTGTCCTGTACTTGGTGGAGAACAGCAGGTATTGTTATATACATTATTCAGTGTAATTATAAGTTACCGGCTATAGAAGAGTGCCTCCTCCATTTAATACATTTGTTTTACCACAAGTTGGAAGAGATGATTCCTTTACTGATCTCAGAAACAACGAAAGGTGTCTGTTTCTGTTTTTGTGCATCTCAGCTTCAGCAGTTTTCAGCCCTTTTGAATTTTATGCAAAACATTTTACGCTTCCAAATGTTCTCCTTTTGCACACACTGTCAACATCCCATATTATATAGTTATTATAAAGATCTCCTCCACCGATTGTGGTAAATCTTTTACATTTTATTTCCTGCAGTGCCTTCTATGAGAAAGAAGCCATGCTGATGGATCCTGTGGATGGACCAATTCTTGCATCTCTATTGGGTATTTAAAAACTGCTCTAACCTGTACATGCATCACAACAGTGAAAGCCTTCATTTTGCCTTATTGCACTAACTTTCACTTTACCTCGTTTTTACAGTTGGACCTTGTGCTTTGGAGTACACCAAAGTTAAGACTGCAGACCATTTCTGGACGGATCCGTCTGCTGACGAGCTCGTGCAGCGGCATCGCATCCACAGCGGCCACTGTCGGCAAGATTCGCCCTCCAGACGGCCTGCCCTGGTTAGATAGCAAAAGATTTCAACAAACTAATCAGCTGTAAACTACTATATGCAAAGCCAGATATGTAACACTGTCTTTTCAACCTGTATCAGATCCAGAAGAGACAGTCCAGCGGTAGCATGGATGATCGCCCTCTCATGTGGGTGAAGGACTATGTTGAATCGCTCCACCAAAACTCCAGAGCCACACTTCTGTTTGGAAAGAACAATGTCCTGGTGCAGCCGGTGCGTGTTTTCAGTATCAGTAATATAATACAAGCACCTCCTTTAAAGAGGGAATGTTAAGAGACGCTTGTTTGTTTTCTGGGGAATTTGCTGCATCTGTTATTTGATTTATACTCATAAATAATATATAAATAGTATTGCAATCAGACTTGACTTGATGAGTCTCACTTGTGTGTGCAGAGAGATGACGTTGAGGCCATCCCAGGCTACCTCTCTCTGCATCAGACTGCAGACCTCATGACCCTGAAATGGACACCCAATCAGCTGATGAACGGGAATGTTGGGGAGCTGGATTCTGAGAAAAGGTTATACCGACAGAACTCAGTATGATAACACTAAATTAATGGTTTTACACAGTTGCCTCAATGGTTCCTATTCTCTCCTCTCTCTTTCAGTGTGTATTGGGATTATGCCATGACAATTCGTTTGGAGGAGATTGTGTATCTGCACTGTCATCAGCAAGGTACAGCAATCCCCTCATAACTGTACCCAAAGTAGGAGTTTTAAGAGTTAGATTTATCCTGTTCTTTATTGTGGTCATTTCTCCAGTGAACAGTGGCGGTACAGTAGTTTTGGTGAGCCAGGATGGGATCCAGAGACCTCCTCTACATTTCCCCAAAGGAGGCCACCTCCTCCAGTTTCTCACCTGCCTGGAGACCGGCCTGCTACCTCATGGACAGCTGGACCCCCCGCTCTGGAATCAGAGAGGAAAGGTCAGTACAAATTCCTCTATAGCCTCTAATTTTCCCACTAATTGAGGAAATCATGCTACATTTACCGACACCTATGACCTGTCTGCTATGGTATTGTTTGCTGTATGGTGTTAGCATAGATGAGAACACCGCCTTTGCTTTCACAGGGAAAGGTTTTCCCCAAACTGCGAAAGAGGAGTCCCCACGGCTCCTGTGATTCTGTATCAGACAAGGAAGATGATGAAGCGACCGATTATGTGTTTCGAATCCTCTTTCCTGGCAATCAGATGGAGTTCAGTAAGTGTCTTTAATCTTCCTGTTCTGCTTCCCTGAGCTAATCTAATGAAGCATCATCACAGATTCCATCTATGATTACATTATTCCCTTAATACTGATTTACAGTTTAGACAATTATTTCACTTTAGATAAATCTGTTTCCCCTATAGGCCTATACTCAGTGTAAATTTTTCTAATTAATTTCTCTCTAATGTAAACCTGCTTCATTTCATATCTTTCCTGCCTATTTAGTGCCCCGTGTGCCCATTTCACATAATAGTCCCATTGACAATAAGGAGACTTTGCATGGCCGTACAGTAACTCGTCTGCCACGTCTCCATCTCCATCCTCTCGCTCGTTTTGTGTTTTTTTCATTGTTTTTCTTATTATTTGCAGACATGGACATTTATGTCCCAATCTATTGAAGTGTCATCTGGTTTTACTTGCTTATGATGATGACAGTGGTAGCTGTGCTAATGATGAGGGCTGTTATGCTGTGCAGTAGCCCTGGAGCTGATGGACCAGGGCGTGAACATGTGGCAACCTACACCCAGGAAGTCCTCATGCTCGTCCTGCTCGCAGAATGGCTCTTCTGATGGCTCTCTGCCTAATGGCTGTAACCAGGAAAGGTAAGTATTTCCTAGGGACAGGCTCAAATCTAAATTCAAATGAATTCGTTTCACTAAATCAGCCATTTTCCTTTCCTATCAGGGCTCCTTTGAAGCTCCTTTGTGATACCATGAAGTACCAGATCATCTCCCGTGCTTTCTATGGATGTGAGTACAAACAACTGCGTTTTGGCTTATTATTTGGGGAAGACTTTCATTGATGGTTCCTGGTCAGTATGAACACTTTGATCTTTCCTCTCCAGGGCTTGCATACTGCCGCCATCTGTCCACAGTTCGTACCCACCTCTCTGCTCTGGTCAACACCACTATAGTTGACCCTGATGTGCCCTGTGGTGCCCGAGAAGGCCTCTCTGTGGAGGTCTGGGCCAGGTTCCTCAAGGACAGCTCTGTAAGAATTCCCCACCAGGCCAGAAGATTTTTGTTTGAATGGTTCTTGCTATTGCTTTTGTTCATATTGCTATTTTTTACTTACTATTATTGTTTTTTTTTTTGTCTGATCTAGTTTTGTTAAGCACTTTGGGCTGCATCTTTGCATGAAAGGTGCTATGCAAATAAAGTTAGTTTTTAAATTGTGTATGACTAGACTTAATGTTTTTCAGGCATATGAGGAAAAGGAGATACACAGGCTTGTGTATTTTGGTGGTGTGGCTCCTTCACTACGCAAAGAGGTCTGGCCCTTCCTGTTGGGACACTACCAGTTCACCATGACTGAGAAATGCCGGCTAGAGGTATTTCTACGAGCTGTTAGACTAATTCTGAGATTGTAGCGTGCACATACACACCATGGGCTATGTTACAAACTTTGCTCACACAAGGTTTTTGTTTCAGATTGATGAGCAGATGCGGCTCATGTATGAGCAGACTATGAAGGAGTGGCAGGGCTGTGAGGCCATCGTCCGTCAGAGGGAGCGAGAGAAACATGCTGAGGCCCTTGCCAGATGTTCGTCTGGAGCCAGTGTGGAAAGAGGACCAGTGCAGCGGGACTCCACCATCAGTACAGATGCAAGTTTGACCTTTTACCATGAAATGTGCTGCATTATGTAACCATTACCACAACAAAGAAAACATGAAAGAGAACTTTTTTTTTATGATGGAATTTCTAAGCAAGTTGGCTGACAGTTCTGCTTTTTGTCCCCTGTGTGATTCTTTTCCCCACTCCAGTCGTCTCTAAGTAGCAGCTCAGATCAGCAGAATGCCCCGTCGCAGAGTGATTCCAGCAGTAGCGCGCAGGTAGTGAAAAACCGTACCAGTGTATTAATGTTTTGTCGCCTCTATTTTTGCTATTATTTTTTGTAAGAAACGTGCACTGCATATTATTGGGCGAACTGAATTTTTTTGACCAGATGATGGTGCCAGATGCAATGTCACCAGTTGCAGTTCATCTCGAGGAGGATGTGAATGTTTGCGACAAATTACAAAGCAATCTATCTAAGAGTTGTTGAGACATTTCACGGAAAAAAAAATTAAAATGTCAACCCATGATGAATTAGGACTGAGTGTCTGGGAACCTTGAACATCTGCACAAAAGTTTATACAAATTCATCGAGCACTTGTTGAGATATTCCTCAGGATAAGTTAAAACGTCCCGAAGTGACCTCAGAAGCAAAGTCAAGGAATCACCAAAGTCACTAGGTCTTCTGCTGAAAAGCAGGAATGACTGTACTGAATTTCACAGCAGTCCATCTAATAGTTTCTGTAGATATTTATATCTGGACTGACCAACCAACGTTAGCATCCCCAGTGCCATTCCCCTGACGTGGCTAAAAAGGTTCCTCTTTGGCAGACAGCTCTCATATATTGGACATATCCTTAAATTCAATAAGAGGAAGAGGGATTGCAAAACACATGCAAAACCACTGGTGTAATCCTTCAACATTTGTCCATTTCGTTGCTACAGGATAGAAAATGTATCGCAAGTTCACTGCCTTCCTTTGGTTACCAGGTATTTGGATCCGTCGAGGCAGTGGATCAGATTGAGACTGAGCCCAGGGCTGAGGAAGGAGAAGTGCAGCAAAGCAGTCCACTGAAGGACATCACAGGTGGCACTGCAGAGGCATCACAGCCTCACTCCTGCAACCCCTCGTCCTCAGGTCCGTCAAATCAGCATCCAGGGTCAGAAAACAGCCCTGCTGTGACAGAGTTGGCTGTTGGATCTCCAAGCTCTCAGTCAGCAGAAACATCCGAAGGCTTAAAGGAGAAACAAGCACCTGGATCGCAGCCAGGAGGGGAGGATGTTATGGACCCAGTAGCCAAGGATGAGGTTTCAGAGGCAAACATGAAGACAGTTTCAGAAAGTGAGTTGATCAAGGACTGTGGAATCAGTAAGTCACAAGAGACGTCTGAATCCGAAGAAAAGCCTGAAGTAGAAGGAAAGAACATAACAACAAATGAGCAGTCCGAAGATTTAAAAGCAGTCGATACGAATATGAATTTAAGATCTGTTCCAGAGAAAACTAACGTTCTAAAGCTAGAAACAGAGATTCGTAACGAGTATTTCCAAGCACCTCCACTCGGGCAGACCTTGACTTTTCAAGCACACAGGAGCAAATCTGATCTGGAAGTGGAGCCATTGTGTCCGCCTACAGCTGAAAAAGATGCTAATCCACCAAGTGAAATAAAGCCAGAGATTTCTGAAAAGCCTGAAACAGCTCCTGAAAAAACCCCATCTCAACTGTCAAAGGCCGGCACCACAGAGCCAGAACGAAAGGATGCTGGAGCAACAGTTTGCGATTTGGTTGAAACCAAAAAGGCGGCAGAAATTCCATTTGAGAAACCTGGTTCAAATTCACCCGTCAGACAAGTGCTGAATGCTCTTCAGTCAGCATCAAGGGGCAGCCTTTCATTATCATCCCACTCCCGGCAGTCTCCAGACACGGCAGACTCCGATGACTCTCCTTCTGCCTTGGAAATGGAGGACATTCCTGCAGGGATAACATGTGTGACCTCTGAGGATATCAAGGCCAGGCCTTTGGCAGGTCTCGCTGCGCCCCCTGTCTCCTTTGCACAAAGGGAGAGAATGGCATCAGCGGACCTTGTCCTTGATCACCATCTGGACACAGCCTGCAACACCAGTCCTGAGGGCACCGACCTGGGCCTTTCTGAAGAGGAGCCGGAGATGGAAAATGTGCTCACTGAACCAGAGTCTGCAGAGGTGGGAGAAGACGGCAAGCACGACGAATCCTCAGAAGAGCAAACCTATTCTGTAAGCATGACACATGACATGTGAACACACTCCTTCTTTCAGTCACGCACATGCTCTAACAGAATCCACTGTTTTTTGCAGCAAGAAACACTGGACATGTACTTGATCAATCTACATCGCATTGACAAAGATGTCAGACGTTGCGACAGAGCATATTGGTACTTCACTCCCGAGAACCTGGACAAGCTGCGTAACATCATGTGCAGGTGAGTGTGTCACCGTGCTACATATCTCCGAAGTTTGTCTCAACCTAAAATATTAAATCTGAAAAACCTGGTTGTCTTTGTAGTTACGTGTGGCAGCATCTGGATACGGGCTACGTCCAGGGCATGTGTGATCTGCTGGCTCCACTACTGGTTATTCTGGACGACGGTCAGTGACACTATCAGTATACATTAGTTAACCATTTAGATATTTATGTGCCTGAGTGCACATAAATATCTTAATGGTTAACTTTCTGTATGTGTGTGTGTGTGCTCCTCTCAGAGGTCATGGCATTTAGCTGCTTCACAGAACTGATGAAGAGGATGAACCAGAATTTTCCTCATGGAGGTGCCATGGACTCTCACTTTGCCAATATGCGTTCCCTTATACAGGTATGTGCATGCACGTATGTGCACGAACACATGTATGCATGCATGTACACAAAAGCCGTTGTGTATTGATGGACATTTTGTCCTGATACTAACAGATCCTGGACTCTGAGCTGTTTGAACTGATGCAGCAGAATGGAGACTATACTCACTTCTACTTCTGTTATCGTTGGTTTCTGCTCGACTTCAAAAGAGGTGATGTGGAAACGCGGGCGTCATGACATTTGCTTGAATTACCAAATTAAAGAGAACTTTTACATTTCTGCATACATGATACTGAATGTAATCTGATTTCTTTCTGTCTTTGTGCACAGAAATGGTGTATGATGATGTGTTCTCCCTGTGGGAAACCATCTGGGCGGCCAAGTACACCTCCTCTGAGCACTTTGTGCTCTTCATTGCTCTGGCACTTGTGGAGATGTATAGAGACATCATCCTAGAAAATAACATGGACTTCACAGACATCATCAAATTCTTTAATGGTAAGACGAGACAAGACAAACACAAATGCTGTAACATGGTGGAAACAGTGAGTCAGTCGTAATCTCATAATCACTTGAAGAAAAGTAAGTAAAAAGTGAATTAAGGTAACATTTCCGCTATAATACTGGAGAATTTCCGGCTTTAGCAGGAAATTTTTAAGATTTAGGTGCTGACTTTACTTACTCAGGATTGAGAATAAAGTGATATGATCAATATTAATGAGCAATTTACTTAACAATTAACAATGATTTTCAAACTCTCTTCTCAGAAATGGCAGAGCGACACAATGTCCCGCAGGTCCTGATGATGGCTCGAGACCTGGTCCACAAAGTGCAGACACTCATAGAAAACAAGTGACGCAGGCTGCCGCTGCTCTGCTGCTCCTTTGTGTCTTTGTGCTAAATTGTTTCGAGATAGCGACACGGCCGCATTATAGTCATGTGTTCAAGAGGAGAGGAGTCAGTGTTAATGAAGTAAGTACTGCAAAGACAGCTGGTCATTAAGGCTACTCGTTGTTCTAAGATAGTTGTGCAACAACGTCTTTCCAGTTGCTCCTCTCTGTATTCAGGAGATGCAACTATTGCCAGTAAATTTATTTTTAAAGTGTAATTGTTCACCTAGTGAATGTACCCTTGTTGAAACTGCTTCAGGATGTTATTTATTTTGCCTTAAAGCTATGTTTTCAGGGATACAGCAACCAAATTCTTTACTGTATTGTTAAGTATTCTACAATGTTAATTTCTTCACTTCTACCTACCATACATCTCATGGTACACTTGAATATATTTTCAGTATTATTATTCTTTTGATGAAACTGTAGCTACCATGATGAAACATCTTGTGATGCACTTTACTATATTTTGAGTAATAATATCTGGCATTATAAGATGATTTGGTCTTGTGAACATTAGAGGAGCAGGTTGTGTCCAAGTAGCATGTGTGCTTTGCTTCTCAATAGCCATTTTGAGGACTTCTTGCTGGCCTCCCTGAGGTTTGATGGTCCTCTTCCTGTGTTTGCCTCGGATGCACACAAACTTACAGGATACCCAGACCGAACCTGTGAACTTGTGCATGGTTGCACATGGTTTGCATACAGTACACAGTATTCCTCTGGTACCCAACCAAGCCTCATACTGTGTGCTCCTTCTATCTCCGACCTCCTCGAGGCATCCGTTACGGTGTGATTTATGTCATTTCCCCCATTTGGCCCCTCTCTTAGCTTTTATTTCCGTACGGACGAATGCTTCTCTGGAATCAGCTCGTTCAAATGGTTAATGCGGTGCACTCATCTTAATTTAACACCATGCGGCTCAGGCTGAAGGATTCAGCTTCTGGCTCTCACGACATCCAGGCAGTACAGTGGTAACAGATTCTGCTTCCTTTCAGCATCGCAAGAGCTGCTGTGATAGTTCAGTTGAAAAGGGGTGTGCAGTGAAGGCAGCGTGCCTCCTTTTGCTTTCTGCACGTCCCTCTTTCACTTTCATTGACTTGACATTAGTTTCATCTTGGTCGCCCATCTTGGTCTCGTTGCATTTAACATTCTCTAGTTAATTGTATGTCCAAACAAGTCTTACCATAACTGTGGATATTTCCTGAGGTATCTGTGCACTTCTCTTCATTGTAACCTTAAGATCCCACGTTCATACATGCTGAAAAGGAGCCCTGCTTGCTAACGATAACCTGATTTGAGGCTTAAACCAGTATCACATTCACAGATTCACTTTGCCTTGTCCCGTTTCTCATTTGACAGCTTTCCTCAGCTGCACTTAGTGTCCAGTGCAGCCAGTGTGTAACTGCCTGCTGGATTTCATCAGTCCACCAGATTTATTCTGCACACCTCTTAGTTCAACAGTTTCTGTTCATTGTATTGCATTACAGTGCTGCCTGGACCGTCATGACTTCTGCTACTCGAAGCCATCATCAGATTTTCAGTCTAGTGGCAGCTAGTCACTGGTATGCAGTTTTTAGAAATACAACCTCTGAATCTTCTGCTGCTAATCCAGCACAGTGGTGGTAAATGGAATTTCACCTATTCAGCTGAAAGGGAACATTTAAGGACAGCATGTGTCTTTCTAGAAACAATGTCCTGGAGACATTTCTTGGTGAAACTAATTCCAGTGTAAGCCCAGTTAAGTCAGAGAAATATCAGGCTGATATCCAAAAATCTGAGCACATTAATACAAACCTATTTACATGGCTAGATATTAGCATAGGTATGTTGGAAAATCTGATTTAGTGGTGCCACTCACAGTTGCAAAACAGCCAAAACACGCCCATGTTTGGTCCACTGTGGCTTAAATTTCAGTGTTTTGATATCACCGCTAACGTGTCTCCATATGATCTTCTAAAACATGCCTGAGTATTACTATTTGTGTATTGCTGTGTTTGTTGTCAGAAGATTTACTGTATACAATGTGTGAAAAAGAAACTGACTTATTGTATAACTAAGCTAGAACATATTTATTAAATGCAATACAATGTCTGTATATGGGCTTTATCGGGTTATAATGAACAGAAAGATAAAAAATATGCCATTGGAAATAAATATATTTTTATTTTTTCTGTGTCTTCTCAAATTGTCACCTGGTATTAATTTATTGCGTATTAAAAATATTATATTTTGCATCTCATGTGCCTTTTGTTTTTCCAGACTACACTTTCAGAATGGATTAGATATGCAGTTTCACACCTACCTTTAAACATGTTAAATTCTAACAATATAGAGATTATACATCCACATACGTGAGTAAGGCAAACACACTGAATTACTTTTTAAAGGCTTTTGGTCCTTGTTATTTGTCTCCATACTGCAAATTTGCAATGAAATCTTTGCTCATCTTAAAATGTAAATAAGCTTTTTCTAGAGAGGATGTTTTGACATGCAGCTGTAGTCACTCGAGTGTAAATGATAAGCATCCTTTTGGGACGTTTACTTCAGTGAATACAGTAATGGCCTGTTCAAAACATGTTTTAGGACAATGAATGAAACAGTCACAGTAAAAGTTTGCATTTTATTGTTAAAGAACAAAAAAAAAAAAACAGATGCATTCAAATTATAGTTCACCCACAGGCCACCTCCATCAGAGGTTCACACATTAAAAAAAATAATCTGACAGGTGAGGCTCACAGTCAGCATGTGTCACTTACCCTAAAAGGCTCACTGATTTTCAATGTTTTGAATCATTGGAGGATATTGGCTGCTTCACAGGTTCTTAGACTGGCATAACAATAATTGTACTTAAAGCCACAGACATATGACATAAAAAGGAAAATTTAATCTAGAATTTAAGATGCACTATGACCTTTGAGCCTGATAGCTGCAGAGCTGTGTCATTTGTTTGGACTATATAACATTACATGAGTGTCCTGGTTCCTGTGAAGGTCTGACATCACAACCCAGGATTTCTTTATAAAAGAAACCTCCAATATGTTATTCAATTATCAGATACATTAACCTTGCAAAAGAAAAAAAAAACGATTCCACTTCCAGATAACACGTATGAGTATTTAAAGAAAAAAAATTTTCAAGGCTGTGAGAGGAACAGGGTGTGTTTAGGCGATCCTGACCACGGAATGTATTGTAGCAAGAAATAACCATGATGTATCCTACAAGGAGGCCTGGGGTTAAAAAATTAAAATAAAATAAAAAGTTGAATTACAAAACCTTTTCCTCAATTCCTCCACAAATGACAAGACCTTTCTATCGGTAATGACGTGGCGGTGGGCTATGGTGCTGCGGCGGGTGCCTCCTTGGGGGCGGACTATGGCGCGACATAGCATGGCGTGGAGGTGACTGGTAGCGTGGAGGGGGAGATCCTCTGTAGGGAGGTGAATAGCGACCTCTGGATCTGGAGCGGGAACGTGATCGACCCCAGTTGGGAGTGCCCCTCTCCTCATAGACGCGGATGTAAGCAGTCTCGCCCTACACAAAGGAAAAAGACAATTATTCCTTTAACCACTGAAAAGGTTTCAAGGATAATTACATCTTATCGGCAACGGAACTCACTTGATGTGAACGGAACTCAGTCCGATCCAGTCTGCGCAATGCATACTCCATGTCCTCTCGACGGAGAAACTCCACCACGCCCTCACCATCACGCTGCACATCTGCAAAACAAACGTCTCCCGCCTCACGCATGTGATCCTTCAGATCCTGCCAGCTCCCAGATGGTGGTAACCCTGAAATGGGAAAAAGATTAATGTGTCGGGGCCAAAACTTATTTGTTTTTATCTTTTAAGGTAAGTCTGAGCTAAACGACAATTAAAAATGTAAAAGCTACATATAAAGAGATGGAGAAGTGGGAAGAGATTGGGTTTTGCATGTGCATGTGCTTTTTTCTTACTGTAAATTTATATAGGATTGTTTAAAAAGGTAAACTATTCATCTTACAGTGGAGGCTCCTGGATGAATGTCATAAAACTCTAAAGTCACATTGTATGTGAAAAGTTTGGTAGTTGCCCTCATGATTGAAAACACATCATCATAGTGGCTGAATTGTTCACCAACTGATACAAATTACCCTAAATTTAATTGATTCAAACACAAAAACATTCAAGTTATTCAAGTCTTAAATATCTACCTTCATTTGTAGTGACAATTACTACAAGCCAAGTGACTGGCTGTTTCTTAGGGCAATGGTCTTTGGGTGTTGTCTTAAGTGTTTAGGTTCATTCTTTCTCCATTACACTTATTTATTCTTTGTTCTGATGGCTTAACTCATGGTTTATTACCAATGCTCAGGGTTAGAAATTCTCAAATGGACAGCCACCTTAACTCTCAATAGGAAAAATGCATATGAATTGTATTTTGTAACTCCCTGGACAGGTTTAATTCGACCCACTTCTCCACTCAATATTCACCAGATTCTTTGTGG
Source organism: Chelmon rostratus (assembly GCF_017976325.1). Lineage (NCBI taxonomy): Eukaryota > Metazoa > Chordata > Actinopteri > Chaetodontiformes > Chaetodontidae > Chelmon > Chelmon rostratus. The sequence continues at coordinate 12,834,303 of NC_055676.1, read as the reverse complement.
GCCCCTTGACTGGCAGTTATGGAAATCTAACTGTTCGGACAAAAGAAGGTGTGCATATAAGACAATTTCTATAAAATTTTTGGGTGAATGTTTCATGTTTCAGAGAACCCCAAAATTTCAGACCAGAACCCCAAAGTGTGTTACTTCCAGCAATCTGCTCTAGTATGACCGGTCAAGTCAGGCAACAGTAAAAACTTTAAACTTTAAGGGGTTGGTCTTAGTTAAGCAGTCCAATTCTAACAGCTTGTGCAAACATGCTGGTATAAACATGAGATAAATGCAGCACACAAAAAAGAATTAATGACACAATGACAAAATTACACCTACCAGTCACTATAGTCGGTGTGTGGGATTATGCAGCCAACATGACCGGTTTCAGTTTACTGATTTGTTTTTCATGATTTAAGGAGCTGACTTGACCTCATCCACTTAGTCCCCTTGACCTCCAGTCCGCCATGAGAGAGAGAAACATATCTGCCTACGACTCATGACGTCCATCTACTAGTCCCCTTGTCCTCCAGTCCGCCATGAGAGAGAGAAACATCTGCCTACGACTCATGACGTCCATCTACTAGTCCCCTTGTCCTCCAGTCCGCCATGAGAGAGAGAGAAACACATCTGCTACGACTCATGACGTCCTCTACTAGTCCCCTGGTCCTCCAGTCCGCCATGACAGAGAGAGAGGAACATATCTGCCTACGACTCATGATGTCCACTTACTAAGTCCCCTTGTCCTCCAATCCGCCATGAGAGAGAGAGAGAAACATATCTGCCTACGACTCTTATGTCCACCATCCTACCAATCCCCTTGACCTCCAGGATGGCGTGAAAGAGAGAAATATTAACTGGCTATGACTCATGATGTCCACCTACCAGTCACTATGACCCGGAATTCAGATCTTCGAGTTGGGGGTCCAAACCTTCCCCTAGATCCTCCTCCACCACCTCCACCACCACCACCACCTCCCATAGCACCAAATTTAGCGCCAGAGGATCGAGGATACTCTACACGTAGCTTGGAGTCTCCATATCCATATCCATTCCTTCCATAGACAGCATCATCTGCATCCCTAAGAGAAGAGAGCAAAGAACCCCTTACCAAAGTACGCCTGTTTCAGTAGCGGACATAGACCTGGACATGCCGCCTCCATCCATTCCCTGCTGTCAGTCACTGGAGATGATATTACACCACAAAACTTACGGTATCCAACAAGGGGAAAGTGATTCGACTTGCCAGAGAGCATCCCTAAAACTCACCGTGGGTCTTCAAATCGGATGAAGGCAAAGGGGATAGTTCCTCTATTGTTCTTCAATTCAATATCACGGATTTTTCCATATTTGTAGAAGAGATCCTCAATGTCTCTCTCCTGGACATCCATGGGAAGATTCCCCACATAGATCCGGCCATCCGACATGGTGGTTGAGTGAGTGGCACTGCTGACACAGAATGGGGGCACCTGCAGACTTTAAGATCACTTCTTGCTTTCACAAATAGCTGTGGAAGGGGTCCTTATCCTAATCCTAGTCCCAATCCGAAACTTTGTCCATCCGCCTCCAATTCCTTAATTTAGACAAAAATAACACTCTAAACCAGGGATGCAGCGATGATAGTAGTAAATGATGGGTTCAAAAAAAAAAAAAAGTACAGGACCTTGGATCCAAGCCTGAAAGCTTTAAAACACAGGGTAATGAATGTCCAACAACTTTAATAGTTAGAGAATTAAATTGCATTAAATTACAAGCAGCCCGAGTAATACACTTACACCTGCTTAAATATACATTGTGTCCTTCAGTGTGTGTGAAGATATGAACAGATGAGTAACAACTTAAAGGAAAAATCAACAAAGTTTTGATGCCCCTTCAAAATATCCCATAGGTGTTCAGTGTGGTTGAGATCTGGTGACTGTGAAGGCCCTAACGAAAGATTCACATTATTCTCAGTAAAACAGTGTGACCCGTTATGCCTTTTGTAGTGTTGTTTTTCCTCTAATTTGTTTACCTGTGTGTATTTCTTTAAACATGTAACTTACCAGGATTCCAGTAAAGCAGATTAAATACAAACTTACTAGTGTTTTTATCGTGAACACCCCATTTACAAAGCTAACAATGCAATGCAACACAAAACCGTAGCCTCATATAATACCATTCTAAACATTACACCTCTGACAATGTGCCCAACAAATAAACGTTATATAATTTACAGATGGTGCATCAATAGCACGGCTGTTTGACCGAGTTAGATTATAATTTACAAGTGCTTTCATTATCCTGAACAATCGCTATGTATAATATGGCGAGACAAAAGGCCAACAATTAGTAACAACAATAATCGTGTTGAACGCGCAATGGCATTTCACCAGCGTTCAAATGGCAAAGATCTAACAGCGTTTAATTAACAATATGGATTTCAATACGTTCCAGGGCCTTGAAACTCGCGTACAGTTGCTACAAGAATTTTTGAACAGGCCAAACCAGCTCGCTGCCTTCCAGCTCAATATTGATGTTGACTGACTGATGATTGAACTGATTTCAGTTAACGTTAGCTAATACTTTGAGAGCGGCTGGTTAGCACATTCGGGTTTCAATCGTTTTGAGGCTACGGCTAAACTAGCCCGCAGCCGCCTAGCTAACATTAGTTAGCATCTAGCATATACGATGGCTGACTTGTCTTTCAAACGGTTTCTGCAAGTAACATCACGTCTTTTGTAAGCGAACCTGCAATAGAAAACAGCTTAACCGGCGGACGTTTCAACTTGAAATCTGTGGTTTGAACGTGAACGCCAGTTTAAGACATGCTATGTACTGCAGCAATTACAATAGTGAATCAATTTCTTTGTTGATAACGGAAGGTCAGCTAGTCGGGCTAACGAGTGTCTGTTACGGCTAAAGTGCACCAATATTTCTTATGTGTCGACGATACAAGTAATTGTGCAGCGCACATTAGATGCATGCAGTAAATAACACTAACATTATAAATGAAGAACCCATGAGCAATTACCTTTCACAACAAGAAAGGGCGCCTTCTTTTGTAGACTTATTGCTACCAGATCGCACGCTGCGTTGCTTCCGTATTAGATAGCAACCTTAGCAGGCGCCTCTGTAGCTTCTTCTAGTCCGTATTTCCGGCAGACAGAAGTGAGGGTTACTGAACTGCTGCCTCCTGCCGGAAAGAAAAGGAGCTGTGGTATCTCCTCTTTCTCAGAGTTTTTCGAGATTGACATCCATGCGTTGCATTACCGCAGGGGTGCCCAAACGTTTTTCACTAAGGGCCACATACAGAAAAATCTCGGAGTGGCTGGGCCACTTCCTAGAGGTATATAGCCTCACCTTTAGTATATTAAAGTTAGAAATAGCAATTAAAAGTTGGTCAAATATGCTATATTGTTGAATATGATTACAGAAAAAAACTGCCTTCATCATAGCTTTCCATAAATGGATTTTATTGGTTTATTTTGAAAAAGATTTGGCAGCTCATTCTTAGAAAATTCTCAGAAAATTCTGCAAATTTCTCTTTGGAGATGAATAAAGTATCTATCTATCTAGAACAGCAGCCTCTGATTTCATATTAGTCAGGATGGTGATCCCCTACAGTACAGAGACAGAACGGTAAAGGGGAAAATGGGATGGGTACATATCAAACTTGTTATTTAAGTTAGTAGGCCTATTAACACACCTATTAACGTTTATTAGAAACTGTTACCAAAATTAACAGACTGAACTGGACTTAATAACAGGAGTGCATATAATTTTAGCAAGTTATTCTGGTGAGTATCATCTGCGCTGGGTATTTAAAACGGTCGAGGCACTGACCATCCAGCTGATCCGATGCCAAAAATGTCAAATGTCTCTTTGATCAAGGAGCGATCAAATCTGCATCAGTTGAGATCAGCTGATTTTGAACAGTGTGTGTGCTGTGCATGGTCTGCGCTGTGGTCCATCCTATACCCCAGACATAATTATCTGAACTGGTGTAAATCCTTCCCTCAGTGTAGTGTCAAGATCTTCCCCAGATATATCCACCTCGTTCAGGAATCTCCTGGCTCTGTCCATCACAGTTTATCACCACGGCAATAAATGCCAAAAAATCTGGAAAAAAAATGGAGCAGCAATTGTATCCAGCTGTTGTATCAGGGTGCATATGGCTCCCCAGTGCCCCCTTGGCAGCGCTGCTGCCTCTGAGCCCCATGTGGATCCTTAAAAATCCTGTCTGGTCGTATCCCTGCTATCATCCCCCATCCTTTCTTGTCTTCATTTTCAATATGGCTCTCCGATTCCCACTTTGACCCCTTTCTGCCCACCATTACTTCTTCTTTGAACCTTGAGAAGCTCTGCTTTGATATATCCCAACTCCCATTAATGCACTAAACAAGTAGTTTTGAGTGGAAGCTTCACTATATTCAAAAAACTGTTTTAGAATAGACAGGATGCTGGAGACTGTTCAGCATGTTATACCTCCTCCCTTACTAGAGTAGCTGCTGAAACAGCAGAGGGGGCCTACGAATCACCCACTACAGCACCCACAGGAACAAAAAAACAAAAACAAAACACTGATATCCTCTTTACCTTTGTACTCTATCCAGAGTTGCAGTTTTCCCTTGAATCAATGTAGTTTGGTATTCATGACTCCACGTAATAACCAGATGCTTGTCCACTTAAGTCACAGGATGCTCACTGCTTTTTTCTCTTGCACCCCAAAGATTCTCTTGTCATTCTCTGGCCTCTGTGTTGGCTCCATCCAGTCTTGGTTGGCTCTCTTTGGAGGTTTCAGGGATGGGGTCTCAAAATGCCTTGTTACACAACCAATTATATAATACTTCCATTAATCCATTGCCATCTGTGACTACTAAATATGCTCTGATGAGGAAACAAATGTGATCCACTCATTAAGAAACACAGAAATTATTAAAGAAATTGGTAAAAACAACAAAACAACTTTTGCATCGTAAGAAGACATTTAATGCTGTCAATATTAATGTGTAACTATGATGAAGCAGGGAAATGTCACTTCAATCAGAACCATCAACACATCAACTGAATAGTGAAGGATAATAAAATGTGTACGTTTAAAGAGGCTGCAAATAAAAAAGACAAAACTGTCAGATACCTAGAAATAAAGGAGGTGAAATACCATGGATACCTATACTTGCAATATGGAAGAGGCTGCAATCGAGTGTAAGACCTGCAATAAATACTACCCATTCGAAAATCATAATGCTCATTTTCGTCTCAGGCCTTGGTGTGTTGTGTCAGATTTTCATTTCATTTTATTGAAAGGCCCTTGTAGGAGAGACAAAACAACTGAACAAAAATACTGTACTAAAGGATGCACCGGGTACCATAAACCTAACCACAATGGGATAACATAAGTATGCACTGTGGGCTTATCGATACAAACTCATAGGTCTTTGTTAGACCCACGCTCGTTTATCATGTATTCTTGGTGAGGTCCCAAAGATTCCAAACATATCAAATATGTGAAATGTGTATACATTAATACACAAAACATCCAGAATATTTTCATCTGATGGAATGATATAACCATAAAAGCATGGAATCATGGGTTTGAATATCACTCAGTAAACATCATATAGGATACCTTCTTTATAAGCTTGTCCTAGGATCAAATAAAAGGATTTGATACGTATCTCCCTGTGGATGAAGTGTCTAGCCTATGTAAATGAAAATGTGGTATTTAAATAAAGGTTTTATTTCCTTCCTTGCTTGTTTACGTCTCAACTCACCTCATTGCGATGTGCTGAGCTTAGAGGTCAAGCACGAGGACGCGCAGTAATGAGTGCAGTCGCGAGACGCCGGGCAGCGTGATGTAACACGTGAGGCACCGCCCCCCGGCGCGAGATGTCTTTAAAAATAACTGGCAGGCGCGCGCGCACCACGCTGCATCTTAGCGACGGCGAGGCGAGGTGAGGCTGCTGGGAAGTCGCGGTTTGCGTTCAGAGAGGAAAAGAAATCATGTCGTACAAGTTCGTCGCGGCTCTTGTGAGGGCAAACCCGAGCAATGTGAACAAAATACGCCTTTCACCTGGAAGATGTCGGTCAACAGCGGCATCCACCAAGAGCCAAGAAGACAAAGACCAACAACTGGATGAGTGCACCGTGGTAGAAACTGTGCCGGTGGAACTCATCAGCCAGACCAGAAATGTGACAAATGCGCAATTAAATAAAATCCACATTGACTTCGACAACACACAGGAAGCCTACAAAAGTAAGGGTAATATTGAACTGCTTAGAAGTCTGCTGGTCTTCAAGCTTTGTACCATTGACGTCCTCGTTGAAAAGAACAAAGAGGTGAGTAGACTTAGTGCCAAAGTTTTTTCAATGTTTGAAGTGTGTATAACTGCGTAATAATCAGTCATACTGTCTAATAGACTGGGGCTGTAAGCGGTTATAATGGTAAAATAATACTGACCTGTGAATACCTTCCTGTCTTTATTTTGTTTTCAGTTGATGGAGCTGAGTAAGAAGCTGTTTGGTCAGCGGATGTTTGAGAAGCTGATGAAGATGACCTTCTACGGTCAGTTCGTGGCAGGGGAAGACCACAACTCCATCAAGCCTTTAATTCAGAAGAATCAGGCCTTTGGTGTCGGGGCGGTTTTGGACTATAGTGTTGAAGAGGACTTGACACAAGAGGAGGCTGAGAAGAAGGAAATGGAGTAAGTGCTTTATTGTTTACGCCTGACTTGGCAGGAGTCTGGTAAAGACTGAATGTATGTTACTTTCTCATTCTCATTGTGGCCCACATAGTATGGACTGTTGAACAGAAGCTTAAAACCAAGCACAGTAAATCAGTGTTTTGACGTTAATACAGGCCATAGGCACTAGGTGAGCAGCCATGTATGAGTTACACAACATACAAAACTGAAAGGGCCTGTTGAGTCAAGTTTTATTTGCATAGCCAGTATCACATGTTCCACAACAGTATCAGGTTCTGATGGAGCCCATGAGCCCTTACAGACAAGGGGCTGCTGTTTAAAAAACCTGGGAAACTGGAAAACTTGAATAGGCTGTTTAAAGAGAGCCATTACAGGAAATAAAAGTTAATTGCAGTTGCAATGAATAGATTCCCAATAATGATGGCTTTACGGCATTTGTTGTTATTGGACACATTAAGTCCATCCTTGGCTCTCTGGAGTACATTTTGTCTTTGGTCCCCCTCGCGGGTTAAACCAACTATGAGTAAGGTGCATGCAATTTGCTGGCGGAGGGCACATATGGCACTGGTATTTGAAAAACAGGTTAAAGTCTGGTCAAACCACTTTAGTTTAATAGTCTTTGTTGTTGTCCTTCTGCAAATTATCTTTTGACTGTAAAACATTTAAATGCGCTTATAGTTTGACATCAGTTCATTTCTAACACTTAAGGTCTTGCTTCTGTTGCGCTTCTTATCAAATTAACATGAGTCACGTTATGTACAGTGTGTTTCCTCAACATAAATAGACTGTAATTGAAACCTAATATGTTTTTTCATCTCTAGTAGCACAATAGTGTCTGTCTTCTATTGGGCAGCCAGGACAAACCCCTCTCCTCTGATTGGTTGAGCTGGTTATTCAGCTGGGGGATGGACCCTCTTGTGAAGGCTGCCAGCCTTTTAGAGTAATGTCCTGGATCCCCTCATGGGGCACACAAGTGTACACACACACACATGCGCGCGCGCACACACACGGAAGAGTTATGCAATGTTCTGAGGAGGAAATAGGCTTATTTTTTAACTGAGGATTATCTCAGTAAGCACAAACATATACCCGATGAACTAAATCCATGTTTTCCACATTTCTTTTCCATATTGTCTTTATCAAGAGCCTTTTCAAGGCTGTCAGCCCTGTGAAGAAAACAGCACTGTTTCTGTTTGTTTCCTGTTGTGTCTTTCATGTCACGACATGCCTAGAAGAGGCAGTGTCTGCTTAATTAACTGATCTGCCTCTTTCTTTTTCAGTTCATGCGTTTCTGAAGCAGAGAAAGAAAGCCCAGGTTTGTATATCAGTTAAAAGCTATTAATTTATTGTATGCAATGTAGTATACTTATTTAATTTCTAAATTGATTGGATTATTAGCTGCTGTATGCATCATTAATTAAGATAAGAAAAAAAAAATCCTTTGGGCAATTGTTGTGCAGTAGTTGCAGTACAAAGTAGGAAAGAGTGCAAATATTAACAGTGCAAACAGTGATAAAATATATTTCTACGAAGTATAAAAATATCAATAAACAGTTATCTAAAATACAGAAAAAACAAACAAAAATATAAAAGAAATGCTGTACAGTTTTGCTGACAAGGCTAGCAACCTGCAAAGCTTTGATATTGAGCTGCTTCAGCCTGGCCTGAATGCCACACATATGACAGTGTTGGTATGTACAGTCATGCAGCCATGTAGTCTAACCTGGATAGTACTGGTTATATCTGGCTTTAGTGGGCTCTTAAATGCTCAGCCCAGTGGATACAGTGAGAAGAAGCTCGGTTCATGTTTCAGGGTTGATGTTTGAAAGTGAAATATATCAATCATCTACAAGTGCTTTTTCTTAGTTTCACTTTTTCTGAACTTTATGTCTTAAATTTTATCAGTGATAAAAATCTGATTGCAGCATGTAACTCCCAGTGAGCTCCGAATTAAGAGTATTTCAAAATAAAAAATTCTCAAGTCAAAAAATCTCTGAAAAAAGCATTAAGTTTGTGGTGAAAACTCTTTTCCACGTCAAGCAGCTAATGTTCGGTTACCTTTGTTTCACTCCAGATGCTGACCACCGTGAGAAGAAGTATAAGGCCCATCGACAGTTCGGGGACAGGCGTGGGGGGGTTATTAGCGCTCGTACCTACTTCTATGCAGATGAGTCCAAATGTGACAACCAAATGGAGACATTTATAAACTGCATTAAAGCCTCTGGTAAGTAGTAATGTTTCTGAGACAGTGATTAAGAAAGACAATATGTTTGTTTAGTATTAGAATGTATATACAGACACATTTTGAAAACAAGGAGCATTCACAATATAAATGATCATCAAGTGACATAAAATTTGTTGTCAATTTCAGGGGGAGCCTCTGCAGATGGATTTTCTGCCATCAAAATGACAGCTCTCGGACGCCCACAGTTCCTTGTAAGTTCATATCTTCTTTATGAACTTTCAGTGGATGCAGACTGTAGATAAATGGATGGCATTGAACAGTGCTACCAGGTCTAGCATTATCAATCTTTGTATTGGCAGCATTACAGTGTAATGGGAAAATAATAATTAGCCATTTATGTAATGTAGTACACAGAATACAGCATTGCAGGAAAATGGAGAAAAAAATGAAAATGATGTGCCCACTGACAGGGAGAAAATACTTGTGTCCAGCTAACCCAAGCACAATATTATTCAAAAACAATATTACAATTTGATCATTGATGAATCTTTCTGTGTTTGAACAGCTCCAGTTTTCAGAAGTCCTGGTCAAATGGAGGCGGTTCTTCAATTTCCTCGCAGCACAACAGGGGAAATCTGAAATGATGGTTTTAGAACAGAAACTGGAACTGGAACAACTCAAGGTATGTGTTGCCTTCAGGATATCTAATGCAGGTTCGTGCATGCGCATGCCTTACTGCTATCCCCAAATTCTTTGTAGTATATTCTTTAGCTGTGTTCAAGCTTTAATGACTTTAAGTGCCATTTGCAACATTAAAACAATTATCAGCTGCACTATTCAGTTTTAATCAGTGAAATATTTCTTTGTAGGAAAGTTTGACGATGCTGGGCGTTGGAGCAAAGGATGACATTGAGAACTGGTTTACTGGTGAGAAGCTGGGTTTGTCAGGGTAAGATAGTTGTGTGTCAAAAGACCTGTGCGCTCACAAAATTACGTAAATGAAATAGTATTTTTAAGTATTTTTTGCTAGAATTTCACACACATTAACATACATTCTCTCACGTTGTATTCCCAGAACGATAGATCTGCTGGACTGGAACAGTCTAATAAACGATACAACAAAAATCTCTAATCTGCTTATGGTGCCAAACCTTGAGGTGAGTCTTTGTCATGGAAGCATTTAGTGATGGGAAGGGGCAGGAAAAGACCATTTGTGGTAGTCCAGTTAGGTGTTACCCATGGAAGTGCTCCTTGGCTTAAATCTGTCTGGCTATCCTGCAATAAAGACAGAAAGCAATGATATGATCTTCCAAGGGGCAAAAGTCATGCAGCATCTGACAACAGACATTTTTTGGTCATCGTTTTATACATTTGAAAGGGGGATAAGGGGTGCAACACACTCCAGAACAGTACATTTCAGACCTCTGAATTTTACTGATAAATGTAATAATACATTTAATGGATAGTGAAGTAAATCTATAAAATATATGTAGGTAAGACAGTTTTTTGTTTCCCCATCAGAATGTTTGTACCATATTATGGTAACAAGTTGATTTAAGTCTTGTTGGTATAAGAAACTGATGTTCTTCCCACAAGATAATAACTCTCTGCCACAATAGTATATCTTCTCCCCACAAGGAAACATTTGTTCTGATGATATGATATGAACATACTATCATTTGGGACGTACAGTGCTCTGTACATTTCTGCACTGTCGATTGAGTTTAGTCATAGTGCACATGTTAATGTAGCGTGTGGTATTGATGGCTGTTGAGAAACTCTATCAGTTTAAAAAGGGACACAGTACAAAATGGCAGAGGCACTTATGCTGCTTCACCCACACCCACCCAAACCCCTGCCCTGCCTGTCATATACTGATACAGTTTATCCTGCAAAAGGAAGGAAATGCCAAAGGATTCAGTGTTTTGTGTGTTGCTTTTGCAGACAGGCCAGCTAGAGCCTTTGTTGAACAAGTTTACAGCTGAGGAGGAGAGGCAGATGAAGAGAATGCTACAGAGAGTGGACGTTCTGGCTAAGGTAAGGCTAAAAAAAGTAAATGTAAATTTAGTGAGCCAATGCAGAAATCTAAACCCACTTTATTGCAAACAAAGAAGACCTGGTTAAAAGAATTCAAAGAACTCAGAATCGAATTGTGTTTGCTGTTTGCCATGCACATTAATGATAAGTGTCTCTTGAGCGACATAAACTGTAAATCCTCTTCTTCTGTGTGCTCCAGCATGCCCTGGAGAATGGGGTAAGGCTGATGGTGGACGCCGAACAGACATACTTCCAACCAGCTATTAGTCGACTGACCCTGGAAATGCAGAGGAAATTCAACAGAGAGAAGCCGATCATTTTCAACACTTACCAGTGTTACCTCAAGGTGAGGCCACAGTTCATTGATCATGACTATTTATTTATTTTCTTTTATTTAAATGCACAAATCCTTCCTGTTTTCCCAACTGTCAAATCAAAATGACCTTGTTTGTCAATGCTGTTGGTATGATTTGTAACAGCAAGTTTAACTGTTGCTGCTAACTCTAAGTTCCTGTCAGCAAAGCTGTACAATACATATCTAGACATCACAGATACCTCTCAAAATTTCATATTTTTGGAAAACTTGATGATTTTCATGATTATTCAGTAATATTCGTTTAATATTGTCATATTGTTTCTGTGCCCAAAGAGGCACCTTGCCTTGTAAAGATGGTTTGGATGTAGTCATATCGTCTTGGTATTTTTTTAATACTTTAGGAAGCTTATGACAATGTAACTGTGGACATTGAGCTGTCACGACGAGAGGGCTGGTTCTTTGGTGCCAAGCTGGTTCGTGGAGCTTACATGTACCAAGAGAGAGACAGGGCCAAAGAGATTGGCTACGAAGACCCAATAAACCCAGACTATGAGGCCACGAACAGGATGTACCACAAGTAAGCGTTGAATTATTGTCAAATCCCTTTGTGGTCCAGCTGGAAAATGTCTAAATCTTTACCATATGTCTTGTTGTTTGTCCAGGTGCTTGGAGTACGTGCTGGAGGAGATCGAACACAGCAGGAAAGCAAATATCATGGTTGCAACCCACAACGAGGACACAGTGAAATTTACCCTAGAAAAGTATGTTTGAGGCCTGTATGAATTTTTCAAAGACTGTAGAACATTTGGCACGTACTAAGTGCAGATTGTGTTTGAACATACACAAAAGCCACGAGCCTCTCATTCATAAAGGATCAGTCCTAATGGTTTAAACTAATGCCTGGACATTTTGCTAAGTGAAACGCATTCTTTGTCAACTTCCCAAAGCAATTCTAGGATTTACAGAATGATGTTGCCACATCAGTGGTGGAATACTATGCCCCAGCTCTTATTATGTAACAGCCCTGTAATGTGTGTTTTCTTTCTGTTTTTTCAGGATGAATGAGATGGGCCTTTCACCCACTGAGAATAAGGTTTACTTTGGACAGCTGCTGGGAATGTGCGACCAGATCAGCTTCCCACTAGGTATGTTAACACTCAGCTCAGATACTAAAAGTAAACAGCATGTTACGGAATCATAGATGCTTACGTCACATAGTCATGTGGCAGTAGAATTTCCACTGAAACAAAGTCCCTGCACATGTCAGCTTTTCAACACCCAGACAGCCACTGACCTCACAAATGGTCCATCCAATCTATAGATATCTCAGGAGCAAACAACTCCAGGTTCCCAATGACCTTAGCTGCCTCTTAGCAAATGGTACGTTGGTTTGGTTCAGGAGAGGTGCACACTGAAACGTACATGTAGAATATGCTATTTCCTTGAAAACGTTGTGGGAGACTTAAATGTCTGTCCTTAATGTTTCTGTTTCTGGTCTATTTTTTCTGTTATGTCTGTCTGTGAACAGTCAGTATACTACTGTATTTGATAAGTTGAGTTGGCCCAAAATTCAGTTTTCTCTGTATTAAAGAAAACTCACATTATCTATATATACAATTACATATATACAGTTACAGTTACAACTTCGGCTGTCTATCTGAATGAGTTATGCAAATTAGATACAGGAAACTGGGGCACTATTTCAACTCAGTCCAACGTGAAGGGCACTGGGCTGTTCTTTAAACACTGGTGCAATAATGTGCTGATCAGTTTTTCAAGTGGTATGTTTTATTGCAGATGAATAGTGGTGGTTAATGCTGTAACAGCCCTGTCTTTCACTAGTGAGGCATAAAATCTGGTTTGACCTTGCCATACCACCACCCATTTTTACATAACAGTGTAATCTTAATACAATATTTATTCACAATAAGTTCAGTTATTACAATTTCTTAATCTACTAATGCACCATTATTAAACACTGAGCCAACCTTGTTTACTATATGAGCTATTGGCAGGTTTAATGAATATATTACTCTTATGTAATTTATTTAATGTTCCTTCTAATTATTCTGGCTATTTCTGTGCTACAGCCATATTTAAATTCTGCTATTGAACATGAAATACAATATCCTGACATGAAATGTTGACATGCTGGAGATAGTGGACATTGATTTAAAACTTGTCTCCTTGCTTTATTTTGGAAACAGGTCAAGCAGGTTTCCCAGTCTATAAGTATGTCCCTTATGGCCCCGTCAACGAAGTCATTCCTTATCTGTCTCGCCGTGCACAAGAGAACCGTGGCTTCATGAAGGGATCCCAGAGAGAGCGCCGCCTGCTGTGGACGGAGCTGAAACGTAGGGTGCTGGGTGGTCAAATTTTCTACAAGCCGGTCTACTAAGTCACAGGACCACAACATACTAACTGCAGTGTAAGCATTCCGAGTCTCTACTGTACCACTACCTGCTAGCTGCTCCTTAGAGACTAGAGGGAGATTAATGTCCTTCCTTAGCTCATTAGGCTGCACACTGTGGAGGGAAGTTTTACTGTTTTACTGGCAAGTGTTTTAAGTGTAATATGGTTTGAGATAGAGGTTTGTTTAGCTTTTAGCGGATTAAGGATGATTGAAAAGTGTGATATTTGTCTCTAAATCGGAATGAGTTTAACTAAAAAAAAGATGATGGTAAATCAACTAAAAAAACCAACATTTTGCAAATGCTAAGGTCTCTAAATGTCAGTCCTTCCTGATATACAATATGGAACTATTAAGTAGAGGTGAAGAAAAGTATATTGTGTATGTTTGTTACAAAAGGTGGCCTTGTTGTATATAAATCCTGTGTTGTGCTTTTTTAAATGGTAAATGGCACTGTTTGCATGTTTTTAATTTGCCTTATGTAGCTGTCACTCAAAAGTGCCTTATGATTGTTTTCACAAGATTAACTTGAAGCAGTCAGCTGCTGGTTTGGTTTTTGTTACTGTACACTCCTCCAAGGAGATTGTAAACTACTGTATGTTAACATGTTTATTGCAGATGCTATGTGTCATTGCATTAATCTACTTTATATAATGAGCAAGTAATTAGTTGTTCATGATTGTGATGACATAAAATGACTTAGATTTGTAAAGATCTATATTCTATTCTTGGTTTTATTTATAATATGTTGTCCATCAAAGCCTGAACAGTAAATGCAGCATCACAAACAGGGTGTTCTTCTTTTTGATCTGTCACGACCCTTGCACATTGACGTCCTGAAGGCAAAGATCAGATAAAAGTAAAATGTGACAAAAAGCAAAGCACAGACACAGCTTCTAATTGTAAAGTGTCCTGGTTTATGTAACGTGAATATTTTTAAACAAGCCAGCTGTTAATTTGGAAGTGACTGTTTGCAGTAGCTCACCTTCATTTTACCTCTGACGTAACAAACCCTCTTTACTGTCCACTGAACAGTAAGAGGAGAATCATTTACGCCTGGTGAATCTTCTGTCCTCAAACAGAGACAGGAACAGATGTTCAAAGCAGAAAACATGGAAGTGCCATGTGTCCCGTGTTACAAAATGTTCTAAAAACATGCCGTGGTTACTGCTGTGATTTTTTTTTTTGACACCTGCGCTGTTGCATAAGCTAAAGGGGAGGAGAAAGTGAGTGGTCATGGCAGTTTCTCTGCTTTTAATGATGTCCATTGCATTTAAATCAATTGTAAGTTGTGTTGCACAGTGAAAGTCATTTAAATCATTTAAATTTAAGTGTTTTTAGGACTGGTTGTCAGTTGTGGTATGTAAACACGACATTTAAAGCTGTCCCTGACCACTGTTTCCAGACCACAGCCCAGTGTACCATGTGCCCCTGTCGCACCCTGCGGGCCGTTATTGGCTGGGGGCTACACACCCACTGCTAAAGGCTGACGCCCAGAAGGGTTCTGAACATAGCAAAATAAGGAAATGCAGGCAGAGCGCAGGGTCTCTGCAGATACAGACACCGCCACACACAGCGACAGTGGGTCATACGTGATGATTGAGAGAGAGTTTTTTTTTTTTTTTTTTTAGGAAAATCCAACTCATTCTACAATTCAAGTTCATTTTTGTACCAGTCTTAGTATCAGAATTTTAGCACAATAACAGAAAACTTTCTTTATTGGTGTGGAGGGTTGAGTCTTTTAAGTTCCTGCTATAACAGGGAAAGTTGATTTTAAAAAGAAAGCCTTTGCTTTTAATTTCTCAAGAGTCTGTTAAACTATAGCAACACTGGCACATTTTGAGTATTTGAGTAGGAATTAGATTTTATTTGAGTCTGTTTCTTTAGATGGTTTTCATTCCTTTGTGTTTGATTTCCTCATCATTGCTGTATCAGTATATACCGTATTTTGTACAGTTGTAAAATATATCTGATTAAAAACAGTTAACATAAAGAGAAACCAGAACTGTGTATACTCTAGTTTGGAAGTGGACATTTATGTTGAGTTTATTCGTTGTTGGGGAGGATCTGTTGAGTTTAAAACCTCAAAGGTTACAAGTCATGACTAATACAATACTTTAGGCAGTGTGTTGCTGCCTTCAACAGGCCCCCCAGACTGGATAGAACCAACCCTGATCTTATCTTTTAGTGTCACAGTGTCACTATTCTGACGTCAGTGACATCAACATGTGTGCCACACAGAAGCTTGTGGGCTCCCTGTGCTAAATCGATGTGGACTACTGAATCAGAGATGACTCCCAGCCAAAGTCAACAGCAGCTGAAGTGGCACAACAGTGAGTCAGCCCCACATCCCAACACAGAATTGTGTTAAGACCAAGCAGACCCTGCTATCTGTCTGTGTATCTATACAGCTAGATCCAAGACACTTCGTCTCAGTTCAAACCCTGCATACTGCATTCTTGCTGGGTGAAAGAACAATGTAACGATAACCAAAACGGCTCTGTGGGTGGACCAGTGTTCTCATGACTGGACCAACAAGTTCTCATACAGAATAAAAAAACATCTATATATTTGAGCATATCTTACAACAGCACTGAATGCACTAGGTTTAAGTTAACACGTTGTAGGTAGCAATTCTGAATACATAAAGCAGCCTAATTACTACATGCTGAAGTATACTTTTAGAAGGTTGCAGGCGTGATATGTTTACAGGCTGTCTGTCAGACTACAATCTGTTCAACCAATTGAGACACCAATTGAGCACTTGTGGGAGGAGAAATTACATCCGACTTCTTCCAGCCCTTCACACCCAATGAGATCTAGCTTCAGGGAGTATAGACAACATAACAAACAGTAGAGGGTTTTCTTTCACCCTGTAGACAATCTTCACCCCGACACTGCTGACGCTGTCACCTGCAGGTAAATAAAGCTCTTAAATTTCTCCTGCACGTACTTCCACCATTCCTTGATTTATTCTTTTATCTACCATGTCATTTATACTCTAGTTGATTTGATCATCTAAAGAAGATTTTAGGATAATGGGTCAATGGGATTATTTCAAACTAAGACATCTTGCACATGCTTAGGGTTTAATCAAATTCTTTCATTACGATGGGCCTAGTACAGCAACTCTATGAGACGTTCATATGAAAGTTGTTCTCAGCAAATGTAACAATGGACTCCATACAAGACTATCAGCATCAGAGATAAGAAGTAAGAGCTGGTATGCAAAGGGACACACCTTTCCACGTGAGAAAGCAAGAGTTTATCTTAAATGATTTGTCTATCAAGAGCAAGTATCTGGCCAGCGTCAACGCTACAAACCTGTTTCGATTCAACCATTTTCCCTGTTTTTATGTTTGCAGCTTTTTTCTCCTCCCGCCTCTGTCGTTATTGTAAAGGCAATTTTAGCCTTATAAACATGTTTATAGTGTACACATGGGGGCTCTGTGTTTATTTGACAGAAAGAATGATGCAGCACTTTCCCTGCTTGTCTGTGTTATTTCTTCTCTGTATCCCCTTTCTTACTCTGCAGTTTGTAATATAAGCTCTTCTGTTCGGCAGCAATAAATGCCAGGCTACATTTAGTTAAAATGGGTCAGGCCCGGGCTCTTCGTAAATACGTGACAGTTACTCTCGTGATTTAGGGGATGGCCCTAATCCTAGCTCCTAACCCTGTATTAAAAACTATAGCCTTAGTCTGGTGTCCCCTAAAATATGTAGTTACTGAGGTGGCTTGGTCTGGGGGTGTCCATGGGGTGACCATAGACATATTATAGGAATACTACAAGCAGCAGTGTGGCTCTATGATCCTCTCACTTGTTTGCGACTCCACATTTCTACTTGAAACTTTGATTGTGAAGGCGACACCACTCTACTCTACTCTCTATATAGAATGCAGTGTAGAATTATCTATAGTATGACAAGCTCTGGAGCTCAAGACTTTTGGACTCAAAGCAGACACAAATCACACGAACAAAGGAGGTTGAGCATGGAGGCTGTATTTAATAATCAAAAAATAATCAGGTTCTCAAGGGTAACAAAAGATGAAAGGATCTTGACAAGGCAAACAAAAAGACTCTAGGTATTTCTAGGCAAACACAAGATTTTCAAAAGCTCTCTCTTTAGCAAGGCAAGACACAGGCTGGTTCACAGGTATACAAGACAATCCGGCACAGGACAAAGGGAGACGCCGACTATATATATGCAAGGTAACAAGGAACAGGTGGAAACAATTAGGGTGGGGTAGACAATCAGACAAGCGGGAAGGACACCGGGAAGTCACGGTCTGAAACAAAAGGAGAGTTGGGTTTCACAATAAAACAGGAAGTGCATGACAAGAAATGACGCCGGTGAACAAAACACATTGACAGACGCAACAAGACACAACATAGTATACTGTTTAGAGAATATTATAGATCCAAGTTAAACTGACAGACGGATTGAACTGAGAGAAAAAATGCTGTTACATATCTGTTAAATCTGCTACATCAGCACCACTGTGGTGCCGTGGATTAATCAATACACAGCACAGCCAGACTACTGATTTCGGGGCCATGGTCAGGGCCATAGATTGTGACCTCTGTCAAATAAATGATCAATGAGGCAGACGGACTGGGATAACATATTCAACATTATATTAAACAGACATTTTGTCCCTGAACTCACTCTGCTGGATGGAGAGGGGTGGATGGCAGGATGATAAGAGATACATTTTGGTCATTTTGCTAAAAAGGGGGATGGCATTCCCCCTCATATTCTAGTCTAGTATCGTGTTATAAGTTGGTCTGTGTGTAAAAATTGTCAAACACCACTGTTTGTAAGCTTCAAGTGAATCAAAACTTCAAAGCCTTACTGATCTTTCCCCTGTGTTTTCATCTGTACGTGCCTGTTCTCCAATTTCATTTTCAGGTTCCTGTTTGGGTTTGAATGATGTCCGGCATCAAAGGGAGTAAGTGCACACTTGTAATACGAGGCCTGATACTCTGGGTGTTACTGACCAACATCATGGTGGTGCTGTACTGCCTGACAAACCCAACCCAAGTGAAAATCAGGTACAGATTTACAAGAAAAGCATTATTTTATTGGGCTAAGTCTGATCTGTACGCTTATCCATATGTTTTATTTATAGGGGCTCTCAAGAGGACACGTGTCCTCTCAGTGTGGCAAAATTACTTAAGCGAAATGGAACCACTCCTGCTCAAAGCACAACCTCCCAGTCCGACCAGTGCTCACCGACAGTGGACATCATGTTCATGAAGACCCATAAAACTGCCAGCAGCACTGTACTCAACATCCTCTTCAGATTCGGTGAAAAGCACAAGCTTAAATTCGCCTTCCCCAATGGACGCAATGACTTCTTCTACCCATCGCCTTTCCTGTGCTCGCAGGTGAAGGACTACAGGCCTGGAGAGTGTTTCAACATTGTTTGTAACCACATGCGCTTTGACCGTCAAGAAGTAGCCAAGCTCCTGCCTCCGGGTGCCGTGTACATCACCATCCTCCGTGACCCCGTGGATCTGTTTGAGTCGTCCTTCCATTATTACCACAGAGCGGTTCCTCTCACATGGAGGATCAGTGGAGAGGACAAACTGGCAGAGTTTCTGGATGATCCTCAGAGCTTCTACAGCCCAGAGGCTTTCAACTCATTCTATCTTAAAAATCTGCTCTTTTTTGACTTCGGTTTTGATAACAACCTGGAGGCTGATGATCCTCGCGTGATGAGAGCCATCCAAAACTTAGCGAAACATTTTGATCTGGTTCTCATGGCAGAATATTTTGAGGAGTCTCTTATCCTGCTGAAGGACACGCTGTGTTGGACCATGGAGGACATCCTCTATGTTAAACTCAATGCTCGCAAGCGCTCGTCTGTATCCCACCTGACTCCTGAGTTGAGAGCCAAAGCTTTACAGTGGAATGGGGCCGACTGGAGACTCTATCAGCACTTTAATGCTACCTTCTGGGCCCGAGTAGAGGCATTCGGGGCCGAAAGAATGAAACAAGAGGTTAAAGAGCTGAGGAGAAGAAATGCTGAGATGAAGGCCATCTGCATCGAAGATGGAGGTGCAGTTGAAGCCCAAAAGATTCAGGACACACGGTTCCTGCCCTGGCAGCCGGTGGGAGAGTCTTCCATCCTGGGGTACAACATGAAGAAAAGTATTGATCCCAAATTCAGGACAGTCTGTAAAAAGATGCTCACACCTGAAATACAATACTTATCAGACATGGGCGTAAACCTGTGGCTTACTAGACTATGGGGTCGGCTCAAAGATGCCATTTTTATAATTTAACTTTGATTAAAACACTTACAAGTAAAGTATAGCTAGTTATCCTGCAACACATGTATGATGCCTACTTGAAACAAATGTTTTCTTCTTATTTTAGTACATTTTGAAACTTTTCTTTTGAGATAGAGGTACATATTGTTAAAAGAAGCTGAATTCCCATTTGGCTACATGTAATGCGTTACATTTAGAAAACATCCAGACCAGTTGGGTCACAGCCCTCTTAGATATGTCCACTCATCACCCACTGGCCATTAATTGCTTCTTTTGGATCTTTCAACATTGTACACTACATAAAAATGCTTAAACTGTGTTTACACTCTTCAGGCTTTAAATGTGAACAGAACACTCCTCCATGTTGTTGTGCCTGTTCTGCAGTTGATACTCACCTCTGGAGTAAGATTACATAGCAAATTAAGCAATGTTATGGACAGCTTTTTTGCTTGATGATCCACTGTAAGCACAAATGTCTCTGCCCTAAGTTATATATGTTTCAAGAGGACATCGCATAGTTGTCATGAGACCTGGTGCTATCTACATCTACACGATCACTGAGTGGCACACAGTGTTCGTGTGCCCCCTACAGGCCGGAGGATGAGGTGCGCAACACATGGCCTAGACTGACCTTGTCATAATTGTTTACATAACATGTTATCATCGACAGTAAAAATGGTTTCACGTGGCAGAAAAAGCAAATCTATTTTCTGTGTGTAAACTTTAGCTTCAGTTTTGCTGTAAGCAAGTGATTGATCAGTTTCTTGACTATTTGGTTCGACTTTAAACTAAATGGAAATGATTTTTAGTAAAAGTTGGCAGCTACTTTCTTGCTGTGGTAACATTACCTTCTGTTCGTGGATTAAATTTTTATATTGTTTCTGATTTGTCCAGGCCAGTATAAGTTTCAGTGATACACATCCATCACACACAAAAGCTATCGACATAACGGTCAGCCTGGGATATTCTGCATCAGGCCATGCAGGTTAATCTGGGCTGGATGAGCTTTATTGTTTCCTGTAAACAGGAATGATGGTCTTAATTATTTAATTCTCTTTTCATCACAATACTTTTGGGACAAAATTTAGGCCATGATGTTGAATTATATATAACTCTGAAATCTGACAGCTTGACAGTTGCAACAATGAGCATTTGTCTGTGCTCTCTACATGGTTATGTGATATTTTGGTCTCAAAATCAGCCTGAAGCAGCTGTTTGTAACATGTGCCTTCTTACCATCATTTCAGTCTTTCCAGTATAATCTGCCACATAAAGCAGAAATTCCACAATAGTAAGTCAAACCTGTAACTACTAACTTTTGCAGGTAGGGCAACTGACATACAGATTTCTCTCTTTTCCCACTTTAACATCTGGCATTCCTTCTGAGCTTTTCTCTTATGTGTTCCAACCAGATATGAAGCTGTTGTTAAGGTTTATCTTAGAAATGATAGAAAAGATATAGATCAAAACCTATTAAAACAACTGCTGACATATAAACAGGACACAAGTATCCATCCATAATTTGAAAAAGTGCAAACATGCAGACCACAAAACTAATTCAACTTGTATGTGAAGCTATTGACACACCTAATGACATAATGTGGTTATAGTGTATGTCTCTTTATGAAAATAAGATTTGAGTCAAAGGAAGCAAATAAAAATTTGACAGTAGTATCTAACAAATATGAACTGACAATAATTGCACTGATACATGCATGCCGTGTTAAATCTATGGTAAATCAAAACACTGCAATATCTGTAAGACATTAATACATGTTTAATTTAACCATTTACAATCTTTTAGGACAATGAAGGCATAACAAATAACAACAGGTGGGGAGGGGGCAAGGAACCATTGCTCCATCTTCATGGTGGTCTGGACAGTCAATCCGTTCCCACAGGTCCTCTGGGAGCCGCTGCCAGCCTGGGCATGACTTTGAGCACATTGTCCATGGTGACTGATGCTTGTTTCAGGTGTGGAGACCAGGGAGAATGGATAAAGGAAGTGTGACAACAGTTGCACTTCAGCCTTAGATAACCCCGGGACCCCGTCCTATTCCTCGTCTTTGTCCTGGTAGTTGTGTTGGATGTGTTTCCACAGTTTCTGCAGTTAATCACATATTAGATAACGTTAGACATTTTATAATAAACAAACAGGATTTACCAATAAACAGAGATTGAACAGGATTGCTCAGCTTAGCGGGCAAGCTAGCTTAGCTAACGTTAGCGCCGCTTCGCCCTCTGCTAACAAGGTCAGTATAAACGAAGGATTGAAACGCCAAGGCACACACTTACCCCGCGATTCATCTGCTCAAAAATGGCATCGCCACCTTGGTCGAATAGTCGTTCAAAGAAGACCGCTCCAACCATGATGGTTATAGCGAAGGTAGACGTTCTCCTGAAGAGAAGATTGTAGACGGACTTCGCCAGCGCCATGTCGGTGGGATAGTACGCAGGAACGGATGCTGAAGGGTGACGCTTCCGGTCGAGTCATGAGTGGAGTGCTTATTGACCCTGCGAAGACACCGTACTTGGGGCAACATACACTGTGGGATATCATGGTTTTGTTTAGTCTTTTTCAAACCGGTTACCTAGATATTGTTGAATTTTCAAAGCAAACACCACAGCGAAGGACAGCAGTGTTTCGCAAATGGTTTGAGTTTTTTTCCCTTTGAATTTGATGTACAGAGGTAGTATGGAACCGTTCATTGGTGTGATAACAAACGTAAGCTAGTTAGCTGCCTAACGTTAGCTACTTAATCTAAATTTGCCAACGCTATGGACAATATATTTAGCTAGAGATGTTAATGTTTGCTGCTAGCATCAAATTACCCGTTTGCATGCTTCTCAACAGCTTTGTACCTCCAGGAAGTCATAGCAAGGCATATTCCAAACATAGGTTTTTTCAGACTTGGCACCTCCATTACTACACCAGTAGATGGCAGTAACAGATTGCTACTAGCAACACGTTCCTTTCTTCATGAGGATGCTGATATTCTTGATTGTTCTTATAAGCATTTTTAGTGGAAGGCCAAATCTGTAATTACGCGTGAGACTTTTACGTGACTGCAAATGTAAACAAACAAATGAAACCATGTTTTGTTTAATATAAATTTACACAAACTTTTATTGATGCGAAAGTCTAAAATGTCAAAACAGATCAATACCAGCAACATGATTATGCATTAAGTTGGTTTTGCACTTTATACTGTGTGTACTGTTTGTTTGTTTGTTTGTTAGTGCTGAAAGTTAGTTGATTAATGGACTTGTGAGTTTAAAGAAAATCACAAACAATTTTAAAAAATCAACTTGTTTGCAGATTGGGTGCAGCTTTTTTATAACATGAGCTGACATTCTCTGTTTTAAATCATGGTAAATGGATTTGGATTTTTGACAGTTGTCAAACAAAAATAATCTTAACATTTATTGCTGATTATACATATAAAGCTTGCTTTGGCTACACTCCTCTCTTCCTGTTAGGATAGACTTTGCCTTGGTTTGTTGATGAATCTGCTTGTGCATAATGATACATGACATGGTGACGCTCACTCAGTTGATATTGCATCATACAGAAACCATTTCAATTAGCACAGCTATTCCCTCACCACGTGTTGACAGAGCAGTTACATTCAATTTATTCCTTTTCTGTTCTCTTTCAGAGATTTCAGAGGTGACATCTTGCTGGTTTGATCACATAACCTGCACCATGGGAAAGCGATACTACTGTGACTACTGTGATCGGTCCTTTCAGGACAACATGCATAACAGGAAGAAACACCTGAATGGTGTTCAGCATCACAGAGCTAAAAAGGCTTGGTTTGACCATTTTAGAGGTGAGATTTGCAGCTGGTCTTTAGACCTATGAGATGTATGAGTTTCTTAACTACACAGTGATCCTAAGCATTGCACTTTACAAATCATACATCAACAGATTTTGATTGAACACTTAAAGTACATTTTGCCATCTTGGCTGCCCACATGTTTACATTATGATGGAAAATTATATAAACAACCATGAACACACTCTCTTATTTCCTTTTTACAGACTCATCAGCCATTCTGTACGACGAGCAAACAAAAAAACCCTGCAGAAAGTTTCTCCAAAAAGGCAACAAAACAGTTCAACCTCACATTTATCAAATAATCAGGAAATTATATTAAATGCCTTGTTATAATCATCCTTTTTCTTTTTTTAGGAATTTGTGATTTTGGCCCTAACTGCAGGTTTTCTCACATGTCAGAAGAGGATCTGTTTAATTTGAAAAGACAGGTGGAAGGTAAGGTGTAACCAAATAGCTGCGCTGTCTACCATGTCATTGAGAACTTGTGAAATGAAAAGATCGCAGGCAATATGCCACAAATTATTGTACCTCATTATTCTTTAATAATAAGGTAAACATTCAACAGCTGAATTGTCATGGAAAAGTATAAAAGTACACAATACATGTACATATTTAAGGAGATGACTGTGTGAGTTTCTATATGTTGATAGGAGTGAGATTTTCTTTCTTTCAGATGAA
The DNA here is from genome assembly GCF_017976325.1 of Chelmon rostratus. Classification (NCBI taxonomy): domain Eukaryota; kingdom Metazoa; phylum Chordata; class Actinopteri; order Chaetodontiformes; family Chaetodontidae; genus Chelmon; species Chelmon rostratus. The sequence continues at coordinate 12,809,886 of NC_055676.1, read as the reverse complement.
AGGCAGCTCAGAGAGGACTCTGCGGACAGAACCATGCCTAAGCGAAGTGTAGAAGAATGGCTGTCTAGAAGGGAAATGAAGAAGACTGCCCTCGGCACCAAAGAGTATGCACGTTAATTTTTGTGTATGACATTTAGTCATACATGGTTTGCATGGCTAATGGTTGTTCCGGTTGAGTTCAACTGTTCAATTATTTATGTCTGCAGAGATCTAAAAACTGAGGAAGACAGTGAAGAGGGCCAAGCAGAAATTGATGTTCCTGAACAGCTCCTCTCCATTCCCGACCTTCCACCCTCTCTATTACCTCCACCTCCAGGCGGATGGAAAGTCAAAGTGAACACAGAGTGGGGTTGAAAGAAATTCACTTTGTGTTTCAAACCACTGTTAAGAGGATACGTGACATTAATAGGCGGAATGGTACAGAATACCTGTGTTATTAAGAAATGGTGTCACGTTTGGTTTTGAAGTACACAGTAAGGTAAATCTTTAGCAAAATCTTTGTAACCTACATGACTGACATTTTGGCAGTGTGTTGTTGAGTGCCTTCACAGTGAGACTATCCACAGAGTAATATTAGATGTCATGCAGTCCCAAATGAGCAGATGGAAATAATCTTTTGTTTTAGGTTAATCTTGTGCTGCATCACTAGGAGAAACACTGATCTAACTTAATTTTGGTTCTAACCCAGCTGCTGGAAAACACCATTTTGCAAAATGCTAAATGGCAAAGGTGGCAAACTAATGATCTGAATAAAATTTCGTAATTAAAGTTTCATCGCTGGAAAGTTTAATACATTTTTGCCAACGAGCCTCATGCAGATCCCTTGGATTTGTGACTAATGTATTCATAATTGTCTTTGCCTCTCAACTGGGGTTATACTGAGATGTATATGGTTTGAACTGTTTCCACATCTGCTGTATACCTAATGCAGTGTTTACAGCAGAGACCTCATTAAATTCTGTGTGGGTTTTTTTTTTTTTCAGTTTTGTACCATTTTGTCTAAGTCTTGGCCAGGTCTCCTGTGTAAAAGATGCCTCTGACTTTAATGGGACTTACCAAGTTAAAGACACCCAGTAGTGCTTTTGACCACTAGTGGCGCTATAGAGAAATGTTTTTCTGAGTGTTTTGCCGGGTTCCAGACCTTTGAATCAGCCCACTCCACCAAGTTCACTGATTCTTCTGGCATCATGACGTGAAACAGTGGTTTCTCACCTGAAAAAGGAGATGACCCAATGATCAATCAATGCCATTGGTTGGACTAACACTGTTGTCAAGCTGTGCGCCAGAACCAAGGAGCAGTGATAACAATGGTGCCTGCTATAGACAAGATACAGGCCGCAAGTTTTTTAATCTATTAAAAGTAGTAATTACTTTGAAATTTAACAGCACTCTGCATGAAGGCGTTCATTGCCTGATATCAAACAGAACTGTCAACTTAGTGAAGTGGGTGGATTCAAAGGTCTGGAACCAGGCAAAGTGGACACCTTGTGATTGGATAGGAAAAATCGAATCCCCCTCCCCCATCAAAATGGGTTAGAGCGAAGGCAACGTCAGACTGGAGAAGGCAGCGGAGTGTAACGCGTTGACAACTCTGTCTGATATCAGACAGTTATGTTTGCATCGCGCACAAGGACACGTGCACATCCTGCCTTCCCAGCACTGGCCAACAAAGACCGTGAGGAAAAAGAGTGATTAAAAAAGAAACAGAAATCAGCTTTGCGAATGCAATCACTCTGTCACCCCCCTTCATACTCGCCCCCCTCTGTAGCAGTAATTTATATCTATTAAATCTCAATGACAACTGCGAACTCATGTCCACATGCTTGAACTGTGGTATAGATAGCTCTCAAGGCATGCCAGGATCCCCGTACTGCAAGAAATGTCAAAATATACTTTCCAAACTATTGATATACTTAGTTTTTTCATTCTTTCCTTATTATTGCCAATTGATTATTTATTTTTCAATACATGTATTATTATTAGCATTATTTTCTTCTACCCCATATACACAATCATACATATAAACACCTGTGCCATACTTAACAGATTTCCACTAAAATACACTCATTACAATAAGTGCATGATATTTATTTGTATTCTGATTATTGTGACTATGATTTCATCCCTGTTTGCTTTGTTTTATTTACGTTTCATCCCAAGTTCTGTACGTCCCCTTGCTTCTCCTCTGCCTGCCCTTGCATACTCTCATTGTATCTGTAAAGTCATTGGATCAATAAAAACAAGAAAAAAAAAATCTCAATCTTCTTGTGGAGAATCAATAGTTTAGGTGTCTTCATGCACTCTGAAGCTTGTTCTCTTGTGAATAATTTGGCACCTTGAATGACACCTTGGTAAATTTGACAGAAACGGTCATGACTTGAATTTAATAACACTAAAGAAAATGACACTAAACCTTATCAAAGATTAAATCCTTACATCTTAACTGCTTCATGTCCATTGCTGCTGTGCTCACTTCCTACTGAGCTGGTGCTTGTGTGCATGCTACTACTACTACCACCATTATATAACCAGAAGGAAATAGTATTTCCCTCTTGGCAGGCTGTGTGCTCTGCTGTTACTAGTACATGCCGGATGCTGCACCGTCAGGCCCATCACAGCAACAGATCCTGACTGTTCTCCCCTTCTGATCTGAAATAGCTGAATGAGGAATGCGTTCAGAATTTCACTCAGTTTCCCAGAAAAGCATCCCCAACCGGTCCTGCTCTTCTTCTTTCTTATCTCTGTGCTCTGTTTTCGGTGCAAATGTTGGCGCCAAATGTTTTGTTTTTGAGGATGTGTTATATCCTGCTCTAAATTGCAAGCACTGTCACGCCTGTAAACAGACAACAACGAACAACAGGCTCATCTTTAATGCCTTTGCTTTTATTGGACTACATGCATCTAGACACCATTTACATTAGTGTATAACTGATGCAGTAACCTCTACATGTGCAGTAACAGTTACAGAAATAAAACAGCGCTGGGTCATCTCAATCTAGACATTAGAATTACACAGTAGGATGGTTCTACAAGTATTAACTGGAAAGTTAGAGAAACTTTTATCAAGAACAGGGGAGACAGGAAGATAATACATGAATACTTATTGGTACTTGCATTTCTGAGGAGTCATCTCAATTCAAAAATACATTTATCATCAGGTTCATTTTTGTCAAAGGCGATGATTCCATGAAATGGATTTCCCATCTCGCTAAAAGTCTGTCTAAAGCTACTTTAAGTCAAGGCATGAGAGTGCAGTTCTTACTCCAAATGACAAAGGCACAGAACAGAAGACATCTACAGTCCAAATCAAATGTATAACAACACTTAAGACAAAGTGTACATAAATCTGCTCATTAAAACACTGCAACATACAGAATAGGACACAATATTTGCTTATATGTCAGAGACAAGATTTGACACGATAACTATATTTTACATTCACACAAAACCCATACCTTACATGATATGTTCACATGGAGAGGTAATGCGATGTCATATAAGTAGTTCATACATAAACAGCTACTATATATGAGATAAAATATCAGGTTTTATTGCCAGAATGATTCTCGCTGTTTCACACTTCTCCTCTCGTGATATAGCTTTGATAAACTCTACGATAGAAAGAGCAAGAAAAAATATATAGCATTTCGTAAAACTTCAAATTTGACAAATACTTGTTAAAGAAAACATTCTGAAAGATGAATCTTAACAAATCAGAAATGTAAGTGCATGGCCTTAATACACACAAGAACTTGTATCTAAATATGTCCAGGCAGCCTGGAAGTTATACATCAGAAACCTGATTTTTTTTTGGGGGTGTATTTTTTTTGTATTGTTTCTTTTCTACAAAACATTATGCTTAAATTCATAATAAAATCACATAGATTTAATGTATCACTTTCAAGTAAGAAAATATAACCATGTTATACTTTAAACAATATGTTGTTTTGGTGGTCCATGTAAAAGCCAGAAAACAACATTTTTCATGATATGTTAAATTATTGTTCACAGCATACTGCAAAGTATTTAGTATTTTGATATCGTGTGCACATCCACAAAAATATCGACATTTACGGGAAAATGTCAAATACTGAGATTTTTTTTTGCAATGATCACTTTACAAATTGCATAATTATTTGAATACATACATCAGAATTCAAAATTGGATCTCACACACATAGAACACACATTTACTTCTAGTTGAATGTACATGCAAGTGTGTCGTGTGAGCATCTTTCATTCTCATTTGCTATATAAACGCGACAGTTAACACCTAGTTTTGTTGAAACGTGAGCTTGTCATGGTGGGATCTGTTCACAGCAGCTTGCTCGGGTCACACAGCAACTCAGTCGTCTTTCACCGTGACTCATTATGACTCATTTTGGTGCCAGATAGAGATGCACAGGTTTGAAATATGCAGCATCATTGTGCATGTATCAGACTGAGAGTATGAAACATGTTTTACCAGTTGTGTGGTGGTCAAGAGCTTAATATTTGTCTTAAAGTCTGGGCTTTTTGCATAAATACCCAGACACACACTCTGGTATTTCTTAGAGGGATTTACTGATTTCCTTCTGTGTCCTGCCTTTTATTTGGACTTTACTGTTCACTTCAGCCTAATTCGCATTTTCAGCTGGGAAAACAGCTGTTTGATTAACAAATCAATCCCAAGCTGCTCAGCCAAGAAGGCTCACTCTGAGCTTTAAAACAAACCCATTAATTTTTAGAAAACCGTGACATCTTTAGAAATGGACTGTGGGATTTCTCTGCAGATCAGCTGACAGTCTGCAGTGTGTGTGTCGAGGGTCACAGCCTGTGTCCACATATCTTTTAATCCCTCTCATCTCCATCCTTGGTTTTGGCAGTGCTATCCAGTGTGTTCCTGTGCTTATTCTATTTATTCCGATTATTGGGTTCTTTGTACTTGTCATTGTTATAGTGGACGGATTTTGGGAAAGTTGTCTTTTCTTCTTTTCATTTCTTTGTAAATATCATGTGCCTTTACTCCAGTTGAAGATGAGCTCAGTCTTGTTGGATAATAACATGATGCTTTACAAACTATGAAAGGGTCGATGTTTGTAGCATTTAGCAGCGCCCCTGACAGACTTGCATGATTTCATGACACCCGCAGTTCTAAAGCTGTATGCAGCTTCACAACATTTTAACAAGACCAAGGGTCTACAGCCATGCTAGTGGCTCTGGGAGGCTGTCTTTTGGCACAACAGTGCTTTGAGCTAAATGGCAGCATGCTCACAATGACAATGCTAACATGTTGATGTTTAGCAGGTATGAGCATACTAACATTTGCTAAGTGGCACAGAGCACAAAGTACAGCTGAGGTTGATTTGAATGTCATCTTGTTTTGGCTTAAATAAAAAGTTAATCTCAGGGCAGCATTAGATGAAAACTTCAGAGGTCACCAGAGTTTTTACAAATATTCTGAGGGCAATTGTTAATTATATTTTGAATGCATGTACCAAACTTCATGGCAATCCGGCCAATAGTTGTTGAGACATGTCAAGACCACAAAGGTTAACCTCATGCTGATGCTAGAGAAAAACATCAGGGGATCACCAGAGTCACTGGGATTCACCCTTTTGAAACCATGAATATCTATTGGGATATTTCAGTCTGGACCAAAGTGTTGAACCAACAGACCGTCACTTCCATCCCGAGAGCCATGTTAGCATGGCAAAAAAAAAAAAAAAGTTATAGAAAATACTTCAAATATTCAGTTTGAAAGATTTGTACAGCTTGGAACTCAAGAATTCATTAAGTGTTTATCAGTACTCCCGTCCTATGGTTTCAATTAGTTTGTGAAAATTTAGATCACACATGATGCCGGTTTAGCAAAGTGCGTTAAACTGGATGTGGATGTGAGCCGGACTTCTGGACTGGAACAGAGACTTAAAAGAGACACAGTCTGCAGTCATGTATCCTTACGTTTTAGAAAGTGAGTAAACTACTTAATATGTAGCCCATCAACACGTCCGTATTGCTTAATTACTATCATCAGTACTGTCATTATTCCAAATGGCAGAGTTCTCATCAACTATATTAACTGTTTTAATAAAGTAGACACAGTAAAGCAGCTATTACTACAGCACATACTGGACACTGACATACTGAAGTCTCCAACAGACGTCTTTCTCATCGAACTTTTTAGAAACATCAGAAATTTGAAACAATGTGATACCAATGTTTTAGGATTCTAATCAGCCCTTGAAATGTCTTTCTCCATTCAGTCTTTTTTACAGTGGTATGCTATGATGAGTTGCCATACAAAACCCTCGTGTGACATCATTTCATCCGTTACAGGGAGCAGCTGTGGTGGCGTCATCGTGGGTACTGAAAACACGGAACAAAACCAAACACAGTCAAGTGTTTGGGTTAATGTTTGCTTTTTCATTGTCCATCCTTGTCTTTGTAGCCGGCTGCAAACAAGCATTTACTTCATTCCTCTGCGGAGCATTTGATTCGCTGCAATGAGCATAACGCTGATGATGAATGCAATGGCGAAGGCACAAATCAGGCTTTTACGCACGCATGTGTGTTTTTCCTGTTGTGTTGGGCTTGCTGTGGAAAGATCGAGAAAAAAAATACATTAGCACATCTGAGGGTCTTAACAGAGCTTTGAAAATGCCTGAACCACATGTAAAATAGCATCTGTAATAGACATACTGTCAATGTCCACATGGGACTCTGGACTGTTCAGGTGACTCTCCTCAGTCATGATGATGTTTTCAATGTCTTTCATGGTGAGGTGGTCGCGGAAGGTATCGTAAAGCAGCCTCTTCAGCTCATCCACAGTCAGTTTCTGCATGTCGCACTGGGAAGACAGCAAGAATGTTCTGATCAGCAGAGGAAGAACTTCTGTCTCAACGGCCTGGAGGGTTAGGGTTAGCAATAAACACTGGTAGTACAGGGAAGCCCCTGCCTGTGACTGCTAGCAGCTATGAGATAGTCACTGGGCTATTGCTCCAAAACAGCGTATATTTTCAGTGAAATCAGACAGGGAACTGATTTATTTGATTATGCAACTGCAGTAAAATGATGTTACAGTAATGCTAGAATTAGCAGGGCCGTGTCCGGGGGGGCTGTGGTGGCACTGGCTATCCCTGAGTTATTCTAAAGTACGATTGGCTATCTGCCCGGTGAGGGGCCGGACCTTCATTCAAACTGACTGGTTGATGATTATTTCTGAATGTGCATCGTTTTCTTTTGTATGTCGCTTACTTTTGGAGGTTAATGTTCTTTTGAGGACTTAAAGAATAAAGTGCAGAAGCTTTAATAAACTGTAAACTGTAATGTTAGGGATGAAACTTGTGTGAGTGTGTGTGCATGTACTTATGCTATCCCCGCATGAGCCAGCACCCCACTTGGGGCACCCCAGACAAGAAAGGACATGCCACTGAGAATTAGTTGTTTTAAATGGCTTGATTCTTTACATCAGAAAGTGTTGTATTGTAATTTTAATTGAAACAGATGGCTCTTCATCATAAAACAACAGAATAGCCAGAGGGAAAACTTACTCAAAAGAGGAAGGAGACTGGATTAATGAGCAGTGATAAAGGAAGAGGTATAGACTTGATTGATGATACTGATGACAACATGTACCTTCCAAAACACTGAATCAAAGTCTGCTCCGTGAAACTTATCAGGCATTCCAGCAGAGGCGAGTTTAGGACCAAGCAATGTGACAAATTCTTCAAAGCCGACTTGACCGTCACCTGGCGAGGCAGACAGAAATACAAACATGTCACTGCATCACTCAGGAGTTAGATTAATGCAGCAGAGCTTGTGGCCTTTTGAGAGAGAGAGACTAGAGAAACGTACCATCTATGTCAAGTCTTTGGATGATAACCTCCAGCTCCACCTCATTGGGCATGTAGCCCAGCGAGCGCATGGCCATCCCCAACTCCTGCTTTGAGATGAAGCCATTCCCATCTCGGTCAAATACTTTGAACGCCTCACGGATCTCTGTTGGAAAAAACGGGGCCAGTAATTATGTTAAGAGTGGAGAGGCTTAGCATAAGGAGCATGTTTGTATAGATTTATCAGGCACGATTTCACACCGAGCTACAGCAGACTCGCTCTGTTGAATGTCGATCTGAAGAATGTGCCTGCGGTTTAAAGCCATTTGAAAGAGTGTATGTGTGTGAGAGGATATCATGCAGTAACACTGGCTCATAGCTTAAAAAGTATAATCCCTCTTTCTTGGTCATTTATGTTTTGAGAAAAGAGAGGCATACCTGAGTATTTAGAGTCTGAAGACTGAAATTTGCAGAAGTGAGAGCAGTTTAAAACTTTTTTTCATGCTGCAGACAAATAGTGTGTGCTGATATTTTCATATTGTCGATCTTTTCCATGAAAAGACCCAAACCAAGAATTTCCAACAAACCTACAAGTGTTATCTGTGTAGCCAAATCCTGATATATTGTAGCTTATTTCCCTGTACCATAGAGTTCCATTGTTGTCCAGAAACTGCGAAAAACAAATCAATTATCCATGTTTCCTTTATTACAATGAACATGATGGATTATTTTGAGCAAATCCCACACACTCTGTGCTTTTCGCTGAAAATAGTCCCCAGTAAATGCACAATTTACTCCTGTTTGAGTTGGATTTTTGGAGATTTGGTACTTTTGTAGGAACAAATGGGCCTGGGGCTGAGCGCACCAGTCTTCATTAAGAGCCGGGACAGGGTTTGATCACTTCAGCACAATGGGCAGACACAGAGAGACACTGCATTTGAATGTTTCTGCCATGGAGACTGACAGAGACCATTTCAACACCATGGCTAGGAATAGAGAGACGGTCGTTAAACGCTTCCATATCATGGATAGAGACAGGGCCACTGCAGCTGAATGCTTCAGCACCATGGACAGAGGCACAGAGGGTGTAATTGAATATTTCAGCACCACGGAGAGTGACAGAAACTGTTTCAGTGGCATGGATAGAACTATAGAGATGGTAATTGAATGCTTCCAAATTGTAGATGGAGGCAGAGAGGCTGTAGTTGAATTCTTCAGCACCATAGACAGAGACACAGAGGCTGAAACTGAATGTTTCAGCACCATGGAGAGTGACAGAAACCACTTCAGCACCATGGAGAGAGACAGAGAGGCTGCAGGTGAATCTTCCAAACCACTGATAGAGGTGGAAAGGCTGCTGTCGAATGTTTCAGCACCATGGAGAGAGCCTCTTACTCCATTTACACCCGGTATTAAAATGCGACTTGTAGCCGGACGTGTTGTCTGATTTTGCTTTTGTGTTTACACATGGTATTCTTAATGTGGTCTTGTTATCCTCACTGAGATCTGATCACCACCTTCCAGGGCAACACCTGCGTGTGAATAATGTGAGTTGGCGGCAAATCAGCCCCAGACTCATGGTGTTTTGTAAGTTGTTGAGTCGAGAAAAACTTGATAAACTTTGTGAAACACTGTATATGACAAATTCTTAATTATTTGTCCCTTTTTGTATGTCTGGCAAATATAGTGCATTAAGCTATTACTTTGTTTGAATGAAAAATATTGTCAGTTTGTCCCAGTGTGTTACAGTACAAGCGTGTAGGCTACTTGGTGACTAGATTTATAACTGTTCATGCCTTGTTACCAGCAGATCAGCTGCATACTGTCGCACACAGTTATTTCTTAACGTATGTAATTAATTTCCCTCTCATACTGCTTTCATTTTTCACGCAGTTTTGCTGAATAATACATCTTTTGGCACTTTCATGGCACAGAATAGAGATATAATTAGTAATAAGAGGGCTGTCTCTTTCTGTCCTCTGTTGTATGTTAAATTGACATTTTGTTTTTAGCTGAAGGAACGAGCAAAAAAAAAAAAAACATCTATATGCTGTGTATCTTTTGGATGCCAGCAAGTTGTATGGATTGCGTTTCGACCTACCCTAAGATCCAAACACAATGCTTGCCAGACTACCTCCACATGTGGTCAGGCAGATCCGATCACATTGTGATTGCAATGCATTTACACCAACGCATTAACATCTGTCCGCATACAGACTGCATTATAATACCAGGTGTAAATGGGGTTACAGAGACTGTACCTGAATATTTATAATGTGTATATATGTAAGTTCACAGTGCAGCTCAGTGCCAGTGAAGTAGTATTTTCCTGTGGTGCATTAAAATAGATAGAATGAACAGATAAAGTGTGAATAAGGATTTATTCTATTCTGTGTCCGGTTTTTATTCAACACAAAGATAGGCCAGTCAATAGATTTAAATGGTTGTGTCCTGGTATGATGATTGTAAAATTTTTATTTTTTTTCCCCTAAAGTCAAACACCTTCAGAGCCAACACCTGTTACTATGGCCATAGCACAATTGGCTGTGAAAGAGGGTAGTGAGCAGGTTCAAATGTTCATAATTAACTACAGCTTTTGGTAAATAATCCATAAACATTGCCATTTGGCTCCTGTCCTCACCTTGCATCACAGTATTCTGTTTGAAGTGGTAAAAAGAGCAGTTGCACATCAAAGGCACAGAACCTCTGCGGCTCTTTTTGATGTAGATCCTCAAATATACAAGACTCCTCAATGCTTGCCAGCAGTCACGTGTCATTCGATAAAACAAGACAGGCAATTAGAAGGATTGAACCTGTAGGATATGAACGTATCCATGAACAGTGCTAGCCTGGAAGTGCTGCACATGAACATTAAAATACCTGGCTGTTATAAAACTGTCCAGTCCCACGTTAACAGTACCCTGTATAGGCTCAGTCATTCTAGGTCATCAAACATCAACAAAAGCCAAAGCACAGATTTGCCTCTGCACTCAGTTATGGGCTTTACTCGAACACTGCTGCTAAACAAAGGGTCTGTATGGAACTTCATCTGAACTTCATATGGAATGCATTCATGCAACCAGTACTGACTCAGAGAAAACTAATTTACATGCAAGTATGTGATTGGGCAAGCACCACCTGTAATTTGCATGCAAACCCATGAGTGGACAAGCACTAACCATCCATCTTGCATACATGAATGACTGAGACACTGCACTTTACAAGTGATAGTCCACAGTGGCATTCTATAGCCTTGTGGGAAAATAGAAGGAACTGTTGCAATAGACGAGACTTTGGTGCATTCATTGAGGTCCTTCTGAACAAGTGACACTGTCTGTACAGAACCTTGACATATCAGACACAACATATTTGTCTAAATTACAGCTAGCAGTGCTGCTTGAGTTTTGTTATCTTCCTTCAGCGCCACCCTAGATTCAATGTCATGACCCCTGGTGCCAGTGACAAATAATGAATTCACTGAGCCAGCTGAGCAGTGGCTGGACTACTGATTGTTTCACACCATGAGGAGTGAATATTTAAAAAATTTAAAGATGCGAACACAAGAGACACAGCTCTGTTTCCACTTCTCTGAGGAGGTAGAATTCACGTTTAAAACATGGCTCTATATTCCACTTTTCCCAGTCACAGTTTTTAGTTTGGTTTATCTTATTTACTTAAGTGAAAAATGAGATTGAATTGAGATATAGGACACGCTTGTTAAAGTTGACATTCATAGAGACTGAACATTTATTTTCCAAGATTTTACAGATATTTTCATTTCCCTTAAGCCTGCATTTAAATTAATTTATATTGGAATGTAGAAGGTGGTCAGATAATCTGAACATAAGGTGCAATACAGTACAAGCACAGCCTTGAAAATACATATACAGTCTGAATAATATCTGACCATTAAAGGCGTCACAAAGAACAATGATTTTTACTACTACACTGTGCATGTCACAGTATAAGTAAATCCTTTTACTCACATCTAAATTGTTTTGAGGGCAGTGACAATGCATATCACACATGCCTGCAAACAGTATAAAACAAATGCATTTACACATAGATGCAGTACACACATAGGGCAGAGTAAACACACGATAAAAAGATGATAAAAGTGATCTTTTGGAAAGCATTCAGCATTTGCTCCGCTGCGAGTGCTCGACCACAGAATCAAAGTAACCTTGCACTGCTAACAGGGTGCAAAAGCTCGGCGAGCTAAGTCAGGGTCAGGCCATTAAAATCCTTGTACTGCATGTAATTACAGCACTTTTAAAGAAAATACTCAGCATATTTCCCCTGCTACAACAAGAAGGCAAGGTCTGCATGACAAAACCTATTTATGTTCACTCTGCTGACAGGACAACGATTAATAAAAGTGGTGTGAGCTCAGTTATTGCTCAAATCAATGACTGTAAGGACGCTGTAAAATGTTGTCGATGACTATGATGTTCTGACACATGACCAATGTGTCACAATATATTTTTTGTGCTCGTAATTGAAAAGATGTAAGAGTGCCTGTAGTCTCTGACGTAACGGCATCGACGGTAAAACTGAGTCAAACACAAAACGTCACCAGTGCTCAGAGTCAAGTCAAGGGCAAGGACGTGGTCACAGGCATGTCCGCAATGACAAATATACTGTGCCAGGATGAGCTAATTGCTAATAATTGGCGATTAACAGTAGCAATCATATTGTTTATCTGTTAACAATGAAAAAGTATAGAAAGAAAAAACTGCAAACAAATGACCAAGATCCCTTTCGCTGGTGTGCACATGACAATTCAAAACTAGCCACATGTTGTAACCATCATCAACCAAGTGATCAGTCTGCATCTATTAACACAAACAATGCCCGTGGCAAAGCTAATCTGACTCCAGCTACAGCGTATGAAGAACTCAGGTCCTGTCTGATACAGATCTGATGAAGGCAACATTGTTCGTTGAACGCTGACTTATGGATGGTTCAAACACATGTGCAGGTGAGTGTAGCTGCCTTTGTCTAAATCCTTGAATAATCTCTTGTTTTTTCTGATAATGTGCATTTTTTACATCCTGGCGGCAGCTGCTGCGCTATCTTGAAAATGGATCTGGGGCACTGCAGAAGAAATATCTGTTTTTGCTGCTTTTTACTTCATGGCACGAGAATATCTTTGATGCCCTCCACTGCATCCGATTTTAAAAATGCTGGAGGGTTGGGTCACCTGAGGTAAGAAGGGGAATAGAGTGATATTGCTTTAAGTCGCCTTTTGACTTAAAAAAATGATATGGCTAATTCATCAAATTTTGCCATGCAAGAACAAAATGAAATATTGACTGACAATTTCATGGCAGGTTAGTCCAACAGCTGCCAACAGAATCACGATGTTGATTGTTTCCTTGAATGCAAACAAGCTTGTTGATGTTAATTTGTTCTTCAACTTCGAGTTGTTTGTTTAAGGTTATTTGACCTACTGTTAGATCATCACCTTCATCTCTCGGTCGTCGTCTGAGTGGAAGAGGTGCTTTTCATCCCTCTTAGCTCACAGTTTACTGCTTGGCCTGGTCCCAAGAAACGACCTGCCCGTTCAAGATCTGCTTTTAGGAGCCTGTATAAAGTTTGCGACAAGCTTGAAATAATTTGTCCCAAACATCAAAGACCACCACTTTTGCCAACCCTGAGATCTAAACCCAGGACTTAAAAGTCTGCTGACCTTCCAAGTGAGCTAAAACAGAACACGAGGACCTACAGATCCCACTGACCTTTCTGACTGACCGACAGAGTGATTCATGCTGTTTGTTTGTGCAGCTAAAAAAAAACAAAAACATGAAAATGGTCCATGATGAAGGCCGATGCCAAGAAGCCCACTGCTGCACATTGGCAGAGTGTCAGTGCCACTGGCAGAAGCAGAAAGGCCATTGAAGCTCTCTCACCTAAATAATTGGGGAAATCCCAAATAATGGCTTTGGGCCAGAAGAAGAAGAGCCTGGGAGACCGACATGGCATTTGGAGAAAGATGATGCAGTTGTGCATCATCTTGATATGCTAAACATGCTGTTTGTATTTAAGCTAATCGGACATTCATGACATGAGTAACATCCATAAATGAAGAGAAAAAAAAAGACTTTAAAAAGGTTTTATTGTACTTTAAGTTTGGTCCAAGTAGCCAAGTTGTAATTAAAAGACACCACAAGAGGGGTGATGGATGCAAATCAAGAACGCTTACTTTGAATTAACTGTAAAATCTTAAATTGTGAGTGATCTGAGATGTGTAGGAAATGGTGTGTTTTAGAGTACTGTGTAAAGCAGGCATGTCCAAACTATTCCATAAAGGGCCGTGTGGCTGCAGGTTTTCGTTCCAACCAAGGAGGAGCACACCAGGCCAGCCAATCAACATCAAGGGATCACTGAGTTATCAGCTGAAGACTGAGCTCAGCTAATTAAGCTGGTGTGCTCCTCCTTGGTTGGAACGAAAACCTGCAGCCACACGGCCCTTTATGGAATAGTTTGGACATGCCTGGTGTAAAGGATCGCCTAAAAATCAGATCCATTAAGTCATGAAATTGATATCTTTTTTCAAATGGTACATTTCTGGAAGAGGCACTCTTTGATGCCACTTTGGTTTCCCTTTCTCAAGCTGAGGGGCTTGTTTCTGAGACTGCAGACTGAGTATTACATTGTTCTGCCATTTGTTTCCAAAATCATAACCAGAATCACCAACAAGTCACACCAGCTATCCCATTGTTGCACACAGAGCCGGTCAGGCTTTGTGTGTTTGCAGGTGGTCTCACTCATCTCGATTGAGGCATTTGTAGCATCAAAGTGGCTAGCAGAAACTTGCTGCCGGTCCTCATTGTGACTATTTCTATCATTATGTTTGTCTGTGGTCTGCTTGTCCATTTAAAACGATAAAGTTGCAATACATATATATGGATTTGTGGAACGCTGTGGTAGCTGAATCATTACAGTTCATGTCTGCATGTCTGCATGGTTGCAACTTTTTTTTTTTGCATGTTATAACCATCTCTCCCCATGTGCTTTACACCTTCTCACCTGCCATTGTCAAATAAAGGCAAAAATGCCCATAGAATCATTTTTCTAATTTAAATAAAAAGAAGACAGAAATAAAACGATTTCAAAAGAGCTCTCCCAGCTCTCTGCTTGATCGGCTATTAGCCAAACCGGAAGTTTCTGTGAGCTTGCTTCCACTCGGCCAGTCCTGTCAGTCCACAACCAAACTCCCCCTGAACTTCGCCATACTCGAAACATGATTTAGTTTCTCCAACATGTGAATGTAAGAAATGATGTAGCTAACATTTGCTATCAATCTTTGCTGCTGATAGCACAGCAAACTAGCCAGCTGTTTTCCAGCTTTATAGCCACTGCAACCTTTCTTTTCTGTCTTTGTACTGAGAGAGCCCACCATCCCTATAACTGCAATTGAGCAATGACGATGACAGGAGAAGTTACTGGAAATGTTAGGCAGTCACATGTTGCCTTTTAATCAAGGAACAAATCATCCTTGAGGAATGGCCTCCACCTTGCACCACCGCTGGGAGAACCCTCCAGTGACTGTCCAGTCCACTGCAAAAATCCCTCTTAACCTTTGGTGAATGATCATGACGTTGCACAGGAAACAGTAATAGAGATAACACAGCAGGAGGTAGATGAGGAGGTCTCACTCCACAGGAACTGAAGAGAGGAGAATTACACTAGGCAGTCTTCAGTCTCCAAAGTTACTGTATGTGCATGAACTTAACTACAGCTATGTTCATGCACATTTATATTCAGTTACTTCAGTTCTTTCCACTAACTGCTCTCTGCCAGTCAGGATCAATCTGGATCTTTTGTGTCGATTCAGAATGCATCCAGTTGCTGTGATGAAAGGGATGCAAATAAAGGCATCTTAAATTAGGTACGTTTTAACTGCATCTCCAGATTTCAAGTCCAGAGAGCACAAAATGTGACCAAGAGTTCTCTAACTGACATGCTGTGCTTAATTGTGGGATTTTGTGTGTTGCTTAAATCAAGAAGGTAGTTTTCTTATCAAAAGGCTGCTTATTGAGGTAGTTCCAGAAAATCGGTCAGAGGATAAAAATATTCCCTGGGAGATGAATCAGACCCTTTTCATTAAATAAGAGCCCCTCCCACCAATAATGGTATGATGACACCCAGGGCATCTTTTTTTCTGACAATCAATGGGGGGAAACGTGAATCATATTAACAAGAGGACACAAAAATGCAAAAAAAAAAAAAAAAAAGCTGTACAGCTGGGAGAGCTCCAGGAAGGCCCTCTCAGCAGAACAAAAATAGATCCACACATACATGAAAATCCTGTCAAAATAATGCAAGTTCATAGTACAAAGAGCCCCGAACATCATTATCTTGATGCTAGATACATCTAATATTTCTGACTGACTATAAACCCCATAATATGTACGCAAAAATCTGGCATCTATAACAGTTGAACAGGGATTTTTGGTTTGTGGCATGCTAGATTTGTACTTATGTAGCTAATTACAGTAGATTGAAGTCTATGGCTTAACTTGTTTGGTTGCTCTAGAAGTTGATCCTCTATCCTGCACCCCAACAAAGTGCCGTTTAAAACTGCTCTAAATACCTAATTCACAAGGCCCGTGATTGAATCTGTACAACATGATAAACCATGATGCGACAAGACATGATACATTAAACCACTACCGCTGTGGAGAGTCTACTGGCAACACATGCACGTAGTAAAAAACATAAATCACCCCGTCCTCGCAGGTCCCGCACATTTGCACTTCACCTTTATTTGCGGCTGCAGATTTAAAGCGTCTTGGCGTTATTACATTTACATAAACAAACACAACACGCACAGTCACTGAGAGACGGTGAAGATGTGCGGCACGAGCCCTGCAGCTGAAACAACTCCTGCTGTCAACAAGTACTTGAATTACTCCCACTACCTGCAGCTACTGGCAGGCTCAGTTGAAATTACGTGGCCTGATGTTTTGGGGGAAAAGAAGAATTATTAGTTAGAGCTTGGCTTTAAAAGCTGTTGCTGCTGTTTTGCACGACCAATTCCACTGACTTATTACTAATATGGGCAGTCCAGGCTTGACTTAAACTGATCTATTTTAAGGTTTTATTGTGTCTGTTTGTTATGTTTTTGATGTTTTGTCAGGCCTGTCTAGAAATACTTTTCCTGGTCAGATCTCTCAAGGTTTTCATGATGAAAGAAGGATTAAAAACAAACAAACAGGGTGATTAATAAGCTGCTTTTGGCGGCACAAGGTCTCGTTAATGGATGTTTTCTGTTGAGATCTCCTGCAATGAGGTGGATGGAGGTGTGGCTGTGTGTGATTAGATCATGACAGACCCATCAGACTTTGGCATGTTCACCCTTCAATTTACTGTATTTGCTGCAGTCTCTGAGTCAGGTTTATCTTCATGAAGTTTTCATCATTCATCAGCTGCTTTGTGTTTTAAGTGTTTCCCAGTGTGATGATGGAAATGAAATATGGCCGCTGGCCGTGGACAATCGGACAAGGGGAGTGTAAGGACACATTCTCATGATTAACATCTTGTAATATCATTAAGCGATGTTGTTTGAAACTGTGAATCTTTCTGGACAGCTGCAACAGCGATGACCAGACATTTGTCTTTGACTGCAGAAGAAGCCACATTAAAAAAAACAGGGACGATGATGGAGCATTAGGTGCCATGTCTGTAGTTTTTTAACCTTGTTGTTGTCCACAAACAAAAGAAACACAAACATTTATGCTTCATATTCATCAGTTCTCAATAGCAGACAGACAGAGTAGGAAGAGCATCTCCAACCACTGTGTATGACTCTGTATGTCTACAGTATACATAACCATTACAGATCCCCGACAGCAGTAATACAATAACACACACACTCTTATGCTGGTTTACATTGTTGCTGCAAAAAAACACCCAATTTGTAAGCACAAAAAGAAGACGGCTTTGCATACAAAGTGGAAGACGGTCTACGCTCCGCTACGACGCCTGATGTCTGGGGGATTCTCCTGCTGGCTGTGATCTATAAATACTGCTCACATCCTCTGTCAGCGATGCACCGAGGAGTGATACAAGCTCGAGGAGACCTCCAAGAGTGTAACTGCGGGGAAGTCATGACTGTTCAGCCATAAAACCAGAGTCTTATCAGGTTCAGCACACGTGCATGAGTGTCTGCCAGTTTGCTGCAAGTCATGGCGTGTGTTTTAGTGTCATTGTCTTATAAAATGGGTTCATGTACAGTGTCTTAAATATCTGATCATGTTAATTTACAATGGCTCTGAGTCCACTCATTCAAATTCAACACCATATTTCTCTTAAATATGTTTAAAGTGCCAAAACAGGTAAACAGGTTAATTGGTAACAGGTGATAGTATCATGATTGGGTATGAAAGGAGCATCCTGGAAAGGCTTTGAAGCTCACGAGCAAGGATGGAGCGAGGTTTGGAGGACCACTTTGTGAACACATGATTGTATAAAGGATGTTACTAAATGGGCTCAGGGACACTTTGCAAAAGTTTTATCACAGTTAATTTGCAAATGACTGCATTCTGTTTTTATTGATGTGTGACACAGTGTCCAGGCCTTTTTGGAATTGGGGGTTGTAGGAGTAATGGAGGTAATGGAGACATTTTAATATATGTTAGTCAAAGCATCCTAGATGTATTCAGCTGTCCCAGTCATTCATGCATAATGGGCTCGACTTGGCTCTGGACCTTGGTTTTAATATATTGCTCATTAAATTGGGAGACATTTGGCCCAGCGCAGTTTGTCCACGTAGACATAGTGCTCAGCGAGTGTAACTCTTTCACGCAGGGTAAATACAAACATAAATATTAAATGGATGTGTTCATGAATAATATAGTGATTACAGCCACCGGTCTAAATAACTTTAGTAGCATAGGTGTAGATGTAAATTGTGGAGAAAAAATAGGATTTGCCTTCTGGTGAGAAAAAGCCATATCAGAGAAATGACTGAACAACCCAGTGCCGACGGTTAATAACTCAAAAGATTGTACAGTTACGCCTCAAACTAATCCTGTTTTTGATGAGAGGTTTAAAAAGCTCAAACGTACACCTAAGCATATGCTCCCTTTTAGAGGAGACAGTGGTACAATTGCTGGCACAGTAATGGTTTGAATACATATCAGGGTTTGTGACAACTGCATGACACAAGGGCGAAGAAAAGGGCAGGAAGCCTCGCCACTGACCCTGCCCACCATCCAACCATCTGCTCGGAAAACATCCCCCGGAACCCGCAGATCCATTAAGAGCTGTGAGGACTTAATCAGCCTCCCTAAAGCTCACCCACTATAAACAATCATCTGTCCATTCAGCGCAAGTGACTGTCATCCTCACCGTTGCTACTAATACAGCACCTCATGGAGTTTTGTTGTCGCCACTGCCTATTTTGGTTGCGGCCAGTATGGTAAATAATGCAGATATGATCATGATGCAGATGAAATGTCAGATTAAAGATCACAGAGGTCATGAGATAGCAAATTTACAGATAATCTCTATGGAGTCTTGAGTGTGCCGCTGGAGCAATTGTCCACGTTTTATTGGTTAATCATAATCATTAAATGAATTGATGCATTTAAATGAAATCTAGTTATTTGTCCTGATTAAATTCTAATGAAACTACTTGCAAAAGTATTTCTTATTAAGTAAGGAAATCCTCATTAAACATGAGAATACATAATTGGGCCTCATTAATCTATTTTCAAACAATGATCAGTGCCTTCCCACTATGTTCCATCCTACAGTTCATTTGTCTTCTTTTAACTTGACTTTTAATTGATGTGATACTTTTTAAAAATGCTACCAAGAGACACATCCAAGGAAATTAAAGCATCCATTGAGGCCTTAGTGAGGTGAAAGTTTTTAACTTGAATTAAAGGCAGAACACAACAGGTGAATAAGGTAAAAATGTGAAACTTCCCCAGTTGATTATTTACATTAAAACAACATTTTTTTTGTTTGACAAGGTTTCTTGAGTTTTATGTTTAAATATGCAAATTAGTCATTATCTGATCAAATATGCTCTAATGTGCATACATTTCCAGAACAGAAATCTGAACTAAAATAAACACATAAAGTCTGAAAGAAGACATGTTGTGAAAGCAAAACAGATCAAAATCTCTAAATTGAGCCGTGCATGAAAAAGCAATGTTTTCCCTGCTGTGTTTTAAAGAAACAGTTGACGCAGTCAGAGTGGCACTAAAACAACATCTTGTGGCCATTTAAGAAACTTTTACCTGTTTTGTACCCACTTCTACCTGCTACTTTACATCCTTAGATACAGAACAGAGCACCTTCAACGCTCAAATTGTACTTTGTGCACCAGACCATTTACAGTCTCACCTGACGCTGTGACTGACCTAAACTCTCTAATCTGAAGGGCGGCAGGTGTCATGTACCGTCCGTGGTCTCCTAGCACAGGATGCGACGTCCTTTTGTCCTTGTGTGTTGTGTTTGTCAGTGGGCGCTTGAAAATGTTAGTCGGTACAAATTCCCACTGATTTAGTCACAAAACTCGCTGAGGTCATCACATTTTGAGGTGGACATGTTATATTAGAGCCATCATATTGGTTTCTAGAAGACATAGTGCAGGTGGTACAGAAGGATTCAGGTTAAAATAAATGTAAAGCTACTAAAACATAAATGGATCACAAAGAAAAGAGTAATTAGCGCAGGTTATGATGAATCCATATATCATTCACACCGTTATCCGAACGCAGTCATCTGGATTTAACGTCTGAGAATGAGTCATCTGCGTTGTAAGATTTGTTAGCTGTGATTTCAAACATATAGCAGGAGTGAGTGAGTGAGTGAACAGCATGTTAATGAAGGTATTCTGCTCTTGCCTGGCATATTTTTAGAGTCAAAATGAAAATGCAGCATTATTGTGCTCATTTCCATCTTCAGGTGTAAAGTCGCCTTCCGGAGCTTAATATATTGCCGTTCGGTGACGTGTTTGCAATTCTCAGATGATCCCAAACATGTCAAATTACATTGGGTGTGTGTATGTGAAGTCCTCGCAAGGAAGAAGCTATTATCATAAATATGATTAGGGAGAGTAATTACATGAGTTGAGCATTCAGAGGACTTCTGCCTCACGGTAATTAAACATGAAACAATGTTTATAGGCTGAATTTCAGACCTCCGTGAGACAAGGAGCAGCTTTCATTCAGAAACACTGTACTGCAGCACTGCTCACAGACCAGGCAGCGCCTCCCACGCTGCGTGTTAAGGTGGAGCAGCCGCGGAAAGGCTAGCTGGCCAGTAAGTGGGGGGCTGCTGATTCAAACCCTCGGTCCACCCGAGGTTAATCTGGTGGAGCAGATGAGGTGCAGCGTTCACCCCAGGCGCTGCCGAGGTGCGAGGCCGTGGAAACGAGGTAGTGCGCTATGCGCTCAGTGAATCTTCCCTGCGTAAATACATTCACGGCTGAATGATCTGTCTCGCCACGTTCTGAATATTTAATGCCTCTCAATTGGTAAACTACAGTTCGAAAGGACCTCTCCATTACCTTTAAAAGCTGTATCATCATCATCATCACACACACACACACACAGCACCCTCGTCATTTCACTGTTGCTCCAATTCTTGCTTTTCCACAGACGACCCTTTAATTAAATTTCTGTTGTCATTGCAGATAGTGGATTTTCAATGTCAAACGAGTGGCTCAAAGCAAGGGCAGGCAGCCACTTGTGGGGCCTGGGCAACCTACAGACAGAAGAAGGGGAAATGGAAATCCCTTCGCATAAAAGCCCTCCTGATATCAAATCTGATCTGAGTTATCTCTTTATTGTAGTCTGCCTGGCTTTGCTCCAAATCACTGCCAGCTGTGCGTTCTCATTGTGAGGACCATTTGCCAAAACAAAACCTCCATTCTTAACAGCTCTGCTCTGCGGTTGCTACAGCAGGAACCATAATAATACTCCGGTGAATCTTTTAGATGGCCCAAGTACAACACACAGCAATTGATGGTCGTTCTCATTAATAAACGGCTAAATGCAATACATCAAACAGAACCCAGAAGAGGCGAGAGGACGTAATTTAAGACTCAAAATGAATCAATCTGCCATCTCATTAATGGGTTTTATCTGGCATAGATTTTCTAGAAATGGTGCCGTAATCTACATATTTATATCTTGAAATCAGCCATTCATCACATTTATCATCATCACCGCTCTCCAGTCCTGGCTCCTGTTCTTTCTCTTAAGCACAAACGACTCGCAGCAAGTGGCATCAGGTGCAATTTAGTCTCACAGGTGCTGCGGACACGGCCTGGAGATGTGGCGTGGCGTGTGCAGACGTTGCTCACTTACAAGTTTGTGCCACGCATGCAGGACTTGTGTGGTGGGCTGTATGTGGTGGGAGGGCATGAGGAGTGTTAGCCGCTTACTGCAGTCACTGGAGGATGGTGTGGAAATTTGGATTTACGCGCAGAAGACTGTTTGATAGTTATGTTTTTATGTCTTTTTGCCAAAAAATCAGAAGCAACAACATGCAAAGCTAGATAAAAATGCATCACATTTAAACCCTAAAAGAGAGATATTTATACCACTGAATCTTTACAAGCAGACCCACAGTTTTAGTGCGCAGTCTGATTTGCGGATCAGGAAAAGAAGCGCACCAGGGCTGGAGCTCTCCAGGGTCCTGAATTAGTTTGCCAGGTGGACGTCGGCGCCTCAGATGCCACAACTCTTTACATCACGATAACAACTTGGACAATCCGGACACTCACCTTCCACCTCATCCTCGGGCAGGATAACGGGGGTCCGGTAGGAGAGGACATCTGGAATAGTGCAAAGTCCCTTGTACATGAACCTGGTGGTCACGGCACGCACTGGCATTTCTGCGAGGGAAAACCAACAACTGTGTCGCGATCTTCATACAGCCTAGCTCTCCGGAGTTGTTGTTTTTTCTTGACCCCTTTGCTTGATATCTTTAAAGGAAACCTCAAGCGAATGAAAGGGGGGGGACCCCTCCGCAAAGTTTCTATTTACGACGAGGCTGAAATGTGAGTGGGATCACCTTCCACTGGGCCGCGCGTTTAACCGAGAATGCAGCTTGTAAAGCGGCTTTGGTTTCAGTGCACAGCCCGTGGCAGCCCGCTGGAAGCGAGCTGAGAAGCAAACAGGCGCAACCTTTTCAAAGACATCACATATGAAACTTTTACTGTAGTCTGACGAGCAGAGACCATGTCGCGACTGTTTCGGGCATTTGCCGTGTTAAGCCTCAAACGAGCAGTCAGATATTAATCAGCTCATATTAAAAATCTTGATACAATCAAATATCAGCACGCTAGTTGACCAATTCTTCTGTGCGCGCGTAGCTCCCCGCGCCCCAGCAATCAGAGATGATTGGATTAAAAAAATGAATTAATTGAAAAATAAGAAATCTGAATCGAGCCTTTCGCTGCTGATTTGGCTGATTCCTACACCGCGTCTTGTTCCTGCAAACTGTCAATTCCCGACATAGTCTGCCTCACTTTTCTTCCCCGTTTCGGCATCTTCTTAAAAAAGAAAAACAGGCACGATGACTCGAGTAAAGAAAGCAAACAAAAAACCCAAAAAAACGGCAGCAGGGACGAGCTGATCCTGTCCGGTAAACCAGCTGCAAACGAAATCTTCTAGCGTTTCTTTTTTTTCCTGGAGAGCAGCTTCAAGGGAATCCTGGGCGACCCCCCCTTCTCATCTGATACAGACACGCTGTATGAGGCAGCGAGCCTCTCTCTCCAGCTGTCTGCTCCAGCCTCACAAAGCAGCACGCACACGCACACACACACACACACACTCACTCACACACACACACACACACACACACACACACACACACACACACACACACACACACACACACAGTCATGGCAGAGTCTGTTGACCGTTCACAAAAACTGTCCGCCTGTTAATGTGATTATATTCATTCTCTGCACTCTGCCAGTCTGTGTGTTAAATGTGAACACAAGTCAAAATACATTTGGGCAAACAGAAAGGCTCCCGAGCTTCAAAGATCAAACAAGTCGAGCAACAGGTGAGGCTCTTGAGCCCTGTTTTTTTTTTTTTTTTCTTTTACATTTCAGCTCCTAGTTCACCTCCTGACATTTGTTACAGCAGGCAGGGGGCTACAAGGAAATTCAAGCTGCAAACTCAACAAAATTAAATTAAGCCTCAGGCTACTCGGCACCGAAGCATATTTCAGGCATTAAATAAACGGTTCATCACTGAACATGAATTCAGCCAAATGTAAAATCTAAAATTTGAGCTGCGGTTTAGAGAGGCTTATATTTCAAAGGGAGCTGCCATCAAAGACGAGGTCAACTGGAACCAAATTAATCAACCGGGCTAAAGAAATAGCTCAACACTTTGGGAAATATACTTACTTGCTTTCTTGTCAAGAGAAAAGATGAGAGGATTGTTACCTCTCTCATGTCTGTACAGTAATTATGAAGTTAGCTAGAACAGGCTGAAAGCAGGGGGGCACAGGTGGTCTGGCATGTCCAGAGGTGATAAAATACGCCTACCAGCACTTCTTATATTCACTGGCAGTTCTTGGGAGAATTGAGAGTCCTGTGCTGGCCCACCTGAAAGCCATCACCAACCCACTCCTGGACCCCCGTAGTTCAGCATGGCTCTCCACTTCATCCTCTAGCACCTGGACTCCTCAGGAACCTGCACCAGGATCCTTCAGCTCTGCCTTCGACACTATCATCCCCAACTCTGCCCCAGCTGAGTGTGTCTGACTCCACCTGCAGGTGGATCACCGACTTCCTGTCTAATGAGAAGCAGCATATGCTGGGGAGACATGTATCTGACTCCTGGATCATCCGCATTGATTCCCCCCAAGGCTGCACCCTTACTCCTCCGCTCTTCTCCCTGTACACTAGCAGCTGAACCCCCAGTGATCAGTGCGTTAAGCGACACCACCCACTTTGGACTCATCTCTAGTGGGGATGAGCCTCTGGTGACCTGGTGCAAGCAGAACAAGTTGGAGCTCAACTCTCTAGAGACAGTGGAGAGGGTTTTGGACTTCAGGAAGAGCCCAGCCCCACCCACCCCAATCACCCTGTGTGACTCCCCAGTCGACAATGTAGAGCACTTCGCTTCCGGGCTGAACATCAGCTCCCTCATCGAGAAAGCCCAGCAGAGGATGTACTTCCTGTGGCATCTGAAGAAGTTTAACCCGCCAAAATCAATAATGGTGCATTTCTACACCACCATCAATTAAGTTCATCCTCATTTGCTCCATCACCATCTGGCACGCTGCTGCCACTGCCAAGGACAAGGGCAGACTGCAGCCAATCAATCGCTCTGCCGAGAAGGTGATCTGCCGTCCATACCCTGAGGCAAGCAGGAGAGACTGTGGTTGACCCCTCCCACCCTGGACACAAACTTTTTGAGACCCTCCCCTCCTGCAGCTGGCCTCATCAACATAAGGAGGGGGGGGGGGGGGGGGGGGCAATATAAGCATAAGGTCCATGCCATCTGACTCAGTGCGATACCACTGACTTTGGATTATGTTCTGTGATTGATATCTTGAACATTTCAAATAGTCTTATACTGCATACTGTCACCTTTTGCACATTGTATTATAACCTTTTTTCATAACTTATTGCCAATTTTCTGTAAATGCTTCTTAGCCTCCACTACTTGCTTTTTAAATCTTTGTGTATTTCAACTTGCACCTTTAAACCAGGCTAGTTGTTTGCACCTGGTTCCAGTCTCTTTTCTAGGAAAAGAGGCCAAGGATTGATGGGAGACATAAAAAAAAATTGCAACTGCGAACGCATTGCAGGAGAAATCTGACTTTGCTCATGAAAAAAAAATCACATTCCTGATAATGAGCAAGCCCACAGAGAGGGTTATCGGCAGCATACTTATTTATATATTTAAACACAAAAACAAAACTGCGCACGCCCTCGTTTTTTGTTCAGAACCTGCTGTATGAGTCACTGAAATGCGATGAGTGTTCAGTGCGATGCATCCAGAACAGAAAACCCACCAGAAACACAAACAAACATCACCCGTTGAGGACGCCTGCATCTTGCATGATGATGCCCTGCGTTAGAATCTTTCCACCCTGGTTCACACGAGATAATCGCGGTGTATGCCGAGAGCAGCGTGTGGTTCCACTGGCTGGTTCTTCAAGGGTTTAGGACTGACAGATCTATTCCCCTCTAAACGTGAAGGGATTGTCTCTCTGCTGCACCTGAGCCTCCTGCCGGCTCTGTACTCAGACAAACTTCTTAAAACCGGAATAACAGGCTTTGTTCTCTTTCAGATCCTACACTACATGGTGGATATGTGATGGCTCAGTTTTGGAGGCTTTAATCATTTTCACACAGTCTTTATAACTGTGGAACCATATGGTAAATAGTAGCACTGACATCAGGTAATTTTATACCCAAAGCAGTAATTTGCTGCTCTAAAAAGATGTTGATGGGAACGGGAAAACATCCTCATGCTTTTCAAATGTAAAGCTTGTGCTTTGCAGCAAGCACAATAATATCTAACACATTCTCTGCATTCGTGAGTATTCGATACCATGAATATTCAAAAATGAGCACACAACACATGCAACCATATTAGAAAGCTGAATCATCACTGGAAAATTCATTAAAACAGCATGAACATGAACAGAAAGTAAAATAATTCAACAGAAATCTGAGGATAACCTTTATAAAATTATTTTAAAAAATCTACGAACTAAGATGTTTCTTATCCTTTGGGGAAGCCAGGAAAGTCACTCTCAAACTCCTCACACCCAAACTTGCCAATATTTTATGAATAAGGAGCAGGAGAGTCAGCTGCATATTGCAGTCGATGGCTGTTCTGTTGCAGCTGTACGTAGAAGGCTAATACATGCCTCCCAGGGTGAAGAGGGAGCCGTGGTGGTCATTCAGCGGGGAGAGGATCATCCCAGCCTGAGGGCTGGCACTGGTCGGGAGCACCTCAGTCCTGCCATCCATCCTATCATCATCAAATTAAGCCTCTAGGGAGGGCCGAGGCTTGTCTGCAGAGGCAACAGACCTGAAAGCAGGGAGGTAAGAGACATCAAAACCGCGGCTGCTGACATCCAGGAAGTGGAGATGGTAATATTCAGCGCTGGGTGGAGGAAAACTCTTCTAAATTCAAGGACTGAATCCTGCAGTCGGTCCAGAGGGCAAAGACAAATGCAGCAGAGAGGACGAGGATCACCAACCACCACAGGACCAATATGCCTGCATGTCATCCATCTTCATTTTTTCTGCCAGGATTAGAAAAGATTTAGAGAAATCAAAATATTACAGTTGTCTGGCCATGTCTTGATTTTGCTCTTACTTATTAGTCTAATGCAAGTTTCACAAAAATAAAGTCTGATTTATTGTATTTCAAGCCTGAAAAGTTAGCCACCCCTCCCCCAGGCAAACTAAGAGCACGTTTCCATGGTAACAATTGGTGGCACCTGCTGACCAGTGGCACCAAATGACAGAAAAAGAGCAAAACATGGCTCATAATTTGTGGTTGTGGGGTGAGTGGAGCGAGTAATGAGAAGGGAAAAAAGACCACAGGAACCTGTTGGAATTATGCAGCATGAGGTCGTCAGTCGTTTTTATTTCTCCAAGGAGAAACGACTTCATGAGCCTGACTGACCAGTTAGCAGAAGTGCTAAGACATAAGCACTTCGACATCTGTTATGGAGTTACATCTGTTGTCTCCTGAAGTCCATGTACGGTTGCATAGAAACAACCGGCAACACAATCAAGTTCCAAGTGCTCCTCAGGCACAATTACTTGATATTCATGTATAGTTTCATGTCTCCACTTTTGAAAAGTGTTGAGATTCATATTGAACTTAAGGAAACACAGGTCATTTTTAAAATAAACAAACTGGAACAGCATTTTCCCTGCATGGCAAATGTAATCTATAAAACTAACAGTGCAGAAAGAAGTTTCCAAAATCTCATCAATGGCACCTACATCAAAACAGCTTACCATCACAGATTCATTTGGGATTATTGATTGCTTTTGTAATTGACTAAAGAAGCCTTGGTTTCAGAAACTGAGAGGCCGCACCAGACAGCTTCTATGTGATCAGAATTGTAACAGCTCCACGGAGAAAAGCGTCACAGACCTATGTCACTAGACACATATATCTTTTTACTTATTTTGTTAGCGTGGAAAGTGCTTTGGCTTATTACTGCAATACCTTTGCGACAGAGCCACCAGTCAGTGGAGAGCTTAGTCGAGTCAGCTTCATTTGTACAGCCCAAAATCACAAATATGATTGAGGGAAAAAAAGCCAAGGGAGTCAGGAGGAGCAGATCTGTGTAGCAGGATGGACGCACATGCAGATCTCATGTAGAGTAGTGAAAAAATTTTTTTCAGCATGTATTGTCACCATCTAAAGAAAACCACGTATATCCAATTTTGGTGATATAAATGAGTTCATCCCATCAAGTTTCATATATATTCACAAATCTTGGGAGATACATGGTTTTTATCGGACAGTGCCTCTGCCTTTTAAACATATACACTCAGCTATATAAGCTACATATTTTCTCACTGTTTATACAGGAAAAGTGTCAGTTGTGATGAAATGTCAGGCAGAATACCTCACTGAATGCTTGCTCAAGATAAGTATTTCCACACTCAATTCATTATAATAAACAATGTACAATCATAATAATGTAAGTATCCTCTGGCAGAGGAGTATTCAGAGAATAGGGTGCATGCTGATAAAAAAAAGGCACGTATTGACGGGAAAGGATGTGTGATTTTCATGATTCACCACCATAAAGCAGGCTCTTAAGTGTAAGTATAGATGACACATGTCTTAATCTCCACTGATGGTGTTTCTTCTGGGTGGATGTGGTGCTCTCTATTAAATTCTACTTGAGGTCATCTTGTTACACTCATCTGCTAACAAAAGAGATCCTTCAACTGTCCTTCAAAACGCGTTCATTAAGATGTTTACTATTTTTATGGTTTTGGGTGCGACGCATCAAAAAAATGACCTGACACGTGGATTTAAGAGATCTGTTATATTGTTGGCCTCGCTATCGTTTTCGCCATCATGCTCTTTGAGCTGCAAGTGTAATTGGCAATTAGACACTGGTGTACAACATGGGCCGTAATGCACAGTGATTCATGAATATTTGATAATAAAATGCATTATCGCAATTCGCATTCACCGTGAGCACCTCCTCTGGCTCAGTCAGCCTCCCTGACACTAATTTGTCCTTGGTCCGGTCAGACTGTACCACTCTCCGGTTTATACATGACCCTCCTCAAGCAGGGTTATGATGTCATCATGCTGTATGACCTTGTCAGTTAAAACGTGATGAAAACATGCATTTCTTGAATGTATTAGGCTCTGCTTTTAATACCTGTTCCACATAGTAGTGCCGGAAGACACCAGGCCAGACTGCAACATACAGAGCTCAGGAAGCAAACTTATCACTCGTTTTTCTAGAACAGACACCCAGACATTTGGGTATTGTCTGCAGCCTGTTTGCAGTGTTACTGTATCATTCTCTGTTCACATCTGTGACAGCAGATTATGATGGATTCCTTAAATTACCTGTTGCTGTGGCAGATGGCACGCTTTGTCATTAACAGCAATAGTGAGAATTCCCTGGCATCCTGATGAAATATTCATCATGAATCTTCATGGCCAATAGCGATGTAATTCATTTCTTCTCGCACCCTGTGAGGCCCAAATGAGGGCCAGAAGAGCACCTAAAGGTGCTTATTGAATTTTTACATCATCAAGTATTCAAGTGATGTATTAAAACATAATGAGGACATCAATTGCTGCACCCCATTGAATATCTTTGACTGCTTGGGGGCATATTTTGGGACCGACTAAGAACGGCATAGAAACCTAATTGGCCACTCCTGGTGCAACCCCTAAATAATAGCACTAAGAGATCATAAAATGCTACACGAAAGCAAGTCTAGACAATTATCATCAACACTGGCAGTTAACCTAGAAGTAGTAGAAGTGTTTAATATCAGAACGGTCCATAAAAACAAGCTGTAAACACAACACTGGCATATTATTAGCCTTTAACAGTCACTTATTTACACATCCAGCATCTATGGAGCAGCAGAATCATTCATTTGGAGTCATGTTTCTGTCCACCAGGAGAATGAAGTTCAATATTCACTCTCTTTTAGCTCTGCTTTTGGTCTCCACCAACTCCTTGGGAAATATCTGGCTCTTTAGTAGCTGAATGCTCCGCTGTGTATACGAACATCATAAACTACGTGGTTTGTAGCTGGACAGGCAGTGCACCGTGGGTTTTCAGAGCTTTTCCACTGAAAATGGCTGCCCACTGTGGCCTGAAACGCAACAGCTGTGGGTCACAAAACAAAAACAAATGAGTTACTAAAACACTTTGTGGGAACGAGAGACAGGTGAGAATTACCTCTGGCTTTGCCTGCACAAGCGACCCCGTCCACATTATAAACAGTCATTTCATCTATAGTTAATATTGGGATATCATAGCAGCTTTACTAATATGAAATTTAATATTTTAGTTTAAAAAACAAACCTCATGTATAGTGTTTTGTGCATACTTCAACATATAAAAAAGCCACTCAGGTGGTGTGAAATCCTTATTTTTTGGCCGTCCAGCAGCAAAGAAGCACATATACTATGGTAATAATGCATTGACAAAACTGGATTCCATGGTTCTTATGCCAACAATGCAGTAAATGTGGGATTAGCAAATACTATGTAAGATCCTTTACTACAATATAAACACTCAAAGTTGTTTGAAACCGAATTGTTTCTACATGTCAGTACACAAACTGTCTGTCATACCTGGTGGTTCCTTGTTTCAGTTTGGTGGCTGGTATAAAAAGATAAGTCACCAGATGATGTTAACCAGACCATCAACAACAACACAGCTGTCTCGTGTTGTCTAGAGGACAGATTGTTGATGCCATCTCTATCCTGCTAGCCTCACCTCGTCCACTTAATCCTACAATCAGGAAAACATGGGTGCTGCCCCCCCCCCCCCCCAGCCCAGCAGACACAAAAACATCCTGACAGGTGGAAAACAGCTCTAAGGGTACCTTCATGTTCAATAGCAAGGCCCTCATGGAAGACAGGCCACTTGGGAAAGATCTGGAGAGAAGCAGGAAATAAAAGCTCTCCCCTGCTCTTTCATTATATTTCTTTTATTTGAAGTTTACCCTTTTCCGCAGTCACGTACAGCCTAACACCTATTCATTATTAAAATAAAACTGGCCGTCCAGCTGTTCAGCTCATTTCACACTGCTTGGATATTGTCCCCACATTGAGTGGAAACAATGAATATC
Source organism: Chelmon rostratus (assembly GCF_017976325.1). Lineage (NCBI taxonomy): Eukaryota > Metazoa > Chordata > Actinopteri > Chaetodontiformes > Chaetodontidae > Chelmon > Chelmon rostratus. The sequence goes on along the minus strand of NC_055676.1, from coordinate 12,778,755 downwards.
TACTTATTTCCTACTTAATGTGAGTGAAAATCACAAGCTGATGTACACCCGCAATAAAATGCTTTCCTTTTCTTTTTAATTCCAATATCCAGTCAGCTTCTTCTCTGTATCCTCGAGGTAGACACAGGGCTTACCCAATAGGGATTAAAGATTTTAGCTTGTTTAAAGATTTCTCTTTGCCATTTTCTGGTAACACGTTTCACTTCTTCCCTTTCCACTTTTATAGTGGAACAATCAGACTGAAACGTTACGTTTGACTGAAAACCCACTCTCCTTTTATAGTGGACTGCTGCGGAAGCATAATGTCCAACACAACAGCAAATCATTGCACAGATCGTTTCATCAATGAACATCTTACCACCAGGACAAGTTATTGGAGTGAGTGGCTGCATTTGGAGTCCATCTTCATATCCCGCTGCATCTAGGAATGAAACATTAACAGCGGTTAAAACCTCTCACCAAGAATGAGCTTTAAGTGCGCATTCATCACACAGTTTGAATACACAGCCGCAGGGCTATGGCTTTCACTTAACATAAATAAATAAATATGTGAATCCTCCTGCTAGGTTTATTGCGCCACAGTCTAATCTCAGGATAAAATGCCAGAATACACCTTGCTGCTAGAAAATGTTTGACTCAAACTATAAAGTGGAAATAATACTTCCCTTTGCAGCTACATGTCGTGAATAATAGAAACCATCTATGCATATGTAGATAAACACTATCAGCAGCTTGCACCGTGCCTTGCAATAATCATATTAACTTGTTTACCCATTTGTTTGCATGTGCTATGTGTGTGTTTTAAAGTGTGTTGGTAGTTGCAGACATGCAGCCAACTTTGGCTCTCTGTTCAGTCATGGAAGCCTTCGAGCAGGTCATTAGCCACAGATAGTGACACTGTGGTCGGTGGCTCACTGTTCACTATACACCGGGGGGTGACCATCAATCAGGGCGAGAGGCACAGCCGACTGACAGCTGCTTGATGGGTGATGACACTAAATATGCTGTCATTCAGCCAGAGACTGAAGCCAGACTCAGTCAGCGAGCCTTGTTAAATGACAGGAGCGGCTTCTACCACCACATTTCCGGATGGAATAACCGTATGGCAGGAAGATGTATGGATGCGTTCTGCATTTCACACACACATCGTTTCTCTGGCGAAATCTCTCCAGCGCTGTAAAGCTCGGAATAGAATATCCAGGAGAGGCTCTTGAATTGTCTTGGATTGCATTAAATGGGGTCCATAGTTGTTGTGAGGTGTGGAGAGTCCTACTTTTGAACGCAAGCCGCCGTAAGCAAGGTCAAGGATAATGGATCTCTTTGTGTATTTTACCCCTTTGTCCACCGTCTAATACTTGCGTCGAATTCTGCCCAAAACTGTGACCTTGAGGCTAAACTGTTAGCCCTTGGGAATCTTGTCTTGCACTAAAGTCAATTATGTTGCGGTAATGCATTATGTTAGGTAGCATTCCCCAGACAATCAGTCATTGTCTGCTGAAGCTGGTTGCACTTGCTCATCCCTCTCATCTCCCATTCCATTACTCAGCCCAGGTGGGGATCCGTGTAAGGACCATTCCTGTTTCCGACAAGGTCACCCTGCACTGAGAATGGACATGGATGTTTATTTACAATTGCACGACTCAGGATCAGTTACAGGAACTTTGAATCATTGCAGAGGGATCTCCTTCACTGGCAAGCTGTCCAGTAGGGTGATTCTCAAGGTATCTATGAATAAACTCCATAAAAATTAATATAACTTTTTATCATATTCAGGTTTAAGATGATTTCTTTTGAGAATTACACTGTGCTAATGAAATCTCAGTCGTTCAACCTGGATGCGACAATAGCTTCTGTCTCACACTATGTATAATAATATCTCATGTGGCTGGTAGATTGGGCCAGAAAGGGAGCTTTTACAAAAAGAGCATTACGAGTCTAGTCACAACAGTGCTTTGAAAAGCCAGATCAATACCATTTCTGTGACCAATTTTACAGTTCTGCGGGTCGGTTGCCCCAGGAGTAATAAAGCTGTTTTCTCTCACATCCTTCAGTCTTTGCTGTTCAGTCACTGGTGGTAATATCAAGGCAGTACATTTGATAATCCTTTGAGCATGTCAGCCTCTTCTGGTCTGCAGTTGATCAACGCGGTCATGATGACTTTAAGGAGACGTGCAGAAAATTCAACAAGAACGATGAATTGCAAGATAATTTTTGGCTCACAGATTCTGGCGTTGGCTGATACTGCGGCTGAATCTTTGTTCTTCTTGAGGAGACTTTCAGAATAGCTGGTTGAGTCAGGTACAACCTCTCGATTTTAATCTTGATGAATCAGCAGTGTCTCAAAGGAAGGGTTTTCGAACAGATGGCTGGTTTGTACAGGGCCAGAAGTGATCCTTTCCGCCCTCGCCTTTGTCCTCATGTCATGCAGATCCTGTGTGTAGTCAGCTGACAGCCAATCACCTGCATAAAAGACCATATATGACATTTGTGTCCTTGGAAAAACAGAGAATGTGAATCGGAAGATGTAAGAGATAATTGTGATTTTGAGAAACAGAACCAAGGTGGTTTACTAGCATTTCTGACCACGAGCTGTGCTCTGGAGCAATAATTCATGAGCCTCATATTGTCTGCCTGTTTGTTTTACCAGCACATCTACAGCATGAGGATGTACAATTGCGCCACAAGCATGGGGGGCAATGTAATATTGTCAGCTGGTGGAGCTAATGTGCAGTAAAAATGTAGCAGCGCACCAATAAAAGAGAATAAGAAAACCACAAGCTCATGTAAACAATGCAGAGGTTTGGAAAAAGGCTTTTACAAATGTTTTATGAGGTTTGCAGCGTGTGTGTCGTTCGTCCTTAAGGCCTAACGACACACACAGTGTATTTTGATGGGAAACACTGAACAAACAAAACCAGCTTTGTTTACAATGAAAACTCCACAGGGCAACTTCGAGTCTGTTGCATCTTCATTTTCAGGGAATGAACATCTTCTGGCTGGATTTCTTAATGAAGCGGCAGATGCTCTCATCCAATTTGAAGGTTTTCTAGAACCCGGGAAGCTGCGATAACTGCTCTCCTCCTGTCAGTATGCCCAGTATAAAGCAGATAACTGCAGGGGTAAGAAGCCTCTCCAGGATGATGAGTTGGGTTGTGAAACAAAAACAATTATCCACGTAGCTCCATTACGCACTGACAGATTCTTCCTGATGATCAATCAACAAGTCTGTGCGAGATATCAGACAAGGCCGCGTCAGTATGAACATCACAGGAAGGCTGATTTAAGGCAGGTAGCCTAAATATGCCTTTAATGCCCCTCCCTGCCACATAAGATTGACTAAAAGCACTTCACTTTTTTTGGATAGGTTGTGATTACGTAGCATACAAATCAGCACTACTAAATAGACAACTGAAAGCTGTGATTGAATTTTTAGGGATGTAAGCACTTTGGGAAACTTCCTTCTTGCTGCTCATTCCCACCAGCAGGATGGTATGATGATGTAATTTCTGACATTGGCAGTTTTGCAACTTTTTCATGTTCCTCTTTAATTTATTTCCCATCTCTGGGACCCAAACATTTTTAGCTAATTTTGTTTTTCTCAAGAAATGCAAGCTAACACACCCGTGGCAGCAAATAGTCTGGCCGTATGCCAGCGGACCGGTCTCCCCTGCTTGTTTTTATATGAAACGCTCCGCAACAGTGTACATAATGGTGAAAGGTGAACATGCTGATTTACATTGTCACATCTCTCAGGTCTAGCTTTCTTTACATTTCCTTTAAAGTTACTTTAAAAGTGACCTTCACGTGGTTGCAAGTTAAGAGATTAGCTGTCATTTTGGTGTATGTGAATGCGAACGTGTGTAAAATTGTTACAAAGCCCCACAGCCCTGCACAAAACCTGCACACCAGAAGTTCCTGGAGGTGTCCACAGCTCAACTCACAGGCAGAGCAGGTTGAGTAAAAGCATAGTTCACTGACCAGATAGTCAGAGTCTCTAAAGGGACTTAAGCGGTGGACAAAAATCTAAAAGGACGGCAAGCACCAAAACTAAGTTAGACACGCAGGCTGGATACAAAACAGGGCTGGACCGCTTGAACAAGAAAGCCCGACAGACGACCCAACACAGTTCTGGGGACAAAGGGCAGAGCCTCCTGACAAACAGAAAGAAAGCGACCCACCTCACCAGGACGGGGTTGCTCATCACCTGCAGGGAGAAGAAGCGTTGGTCGACTGCACCGCAGCCCCAGAAGCTGGCTCTGGCTACGCTCAGCATCACCTCTCTGGGGGCTGAGGGGACGTGCAGGAAATACACTGACAATTTCTAGACATGAGGTGCTGAGGTGGAACAAAGCTGCAGGAGAAGGGACTAAACTTGTGGTTAACGCAGTACTTTTTGGTAGACTTAATCAGTTAAGTAATTTAGTTACTTTTTAATGGTGTAACTGGTGTCTGTAACTATTTTGCAACACTGAAAATCAAGCTTTTTCTAGCATGCAGAATTAGTATGTAGTGTGGATTTGGGACAGAGTTGCTGTCTCGAGTCAGTTGGTGCGGGAAAAGCACTGGTGTAACTAATAACATTAATGAAGACTGTTCTATTCAAGTGTCCATTTAAGTCAAGGCGGTGAGCCAGCATGCACAATAACAGGACCCTGACACTGAAGCAGCTGAATCCAGCCAGCAATAATTTTGTGAGTCACACCGTTGCTTTTCCTAAAGTGACGCGTCAGTGTCAGGTGTATTTTGTGAAAAAGGTCTATAGAGTGACGTTAGTGGTCCGTAGTTTCCTGCTTCTGCTTCCTGCAGTTGGTGTTTGAACAAAATAGAGCTCTGTCCTACGCTGCAAACTAGTAGATAGAAGATGTCTTCATGCATGCGGCTCCCACCGAACAAAATTATTATCCTTAAATGAAAATGAACCCAAATAAGACAACGTGCACACACAGTTGATCTTTCAGTGCGCTGTTAATGGACACCACAGTGCACAAATGGAATAAAGCAGCCTCTCACAGCTGCAAAGTATCTAAATAAATTAGGAATGGAGGTGAAACTGTGGCACGAAAATGCATTAAAAATGTCATTAAATGTTTGGAAACACATTTTGGTTAGGTTGCATTTTAATGCTGCAGTTTAACGGCTTATCATCATTTCCTGTGAGCGCAAAACAGTAAAGTACGACAATTTCTCCCATACCAACTTCAAAAGGTGAAGAACGAAAGAAAGTGTAAAGTGTGGTGGACAGGGGCCTCCATGGTTCGGGTGGTGGTGAAAGCAATGCTTCACATCATCAAACGTCGTCTTGTGTTGACATCAAGTTCAAAACATTTCTGTTTCTGTGTGTTAAATCTCCTTGACTGCCTGTTTTGAACAACTAAAAGAACCAAAGACAGCTGCAGGATATGTTCAATTAAATGGCTTTTAATGTTCATTCTTAATTTCCATCTTTGATTTATTGCCTTTAAACGATCGTCTTCTCAGAAATGAGTCATAAAACATTGAATTGCCTTTCACATTGCAAGGATCCCTCTGGCTATTAGCAGTGCGGTTTGCTTAGCTGTTTGGCCAGACAAGGACATCCCCCATATTTAATTTTGCCTCTTATCATCGTCAGCAATCACGTCCTCTTGATGCAGATCTCATCAGAGACAAAACAGCAAAAACTCTCTTTGAAGGACAATGACTTAACAGTTTTACCCATCTGTTGAAAAAGATATTATCAAGGAAACCAGGCTGTGAAAATGAGTATACAGAAATGTCTACATGAGCGGGATGATGATAATTTTCTTGCTGTAGGAGCATCAACACCCTCTTGTTTTTTGCCTCAAAGAGCCAAAACGTGTGATTTGGTGGATTTAGCTGCATCCCCGAGCCCCGTTCCCCCCAAATCTCTGAGTGATGTTAGCAGAAACACCTGTGCCTCCTCTGTCCTCAGGCCTGTTTCTGATGCTTTCCCTTGAAATATGTCTGCGGAAGAGAAGCTCCAAGAGGAAAAGACAGAAAGCTTTGTCATGGCTTCAGAGTTACAGATGACCTCTCAAATTAACTGTTTCCATTAATTTTCTTTAACTAGCCGTGTAATTGCACACTTTGGGTTTCTTTTATCTTGCTTTTCTAAAGCGGTCCTCCTGTTTCAACCCTCGCCGTCTTTGTCAAAGAGATTTAATTGGAAAATGAAACGTTGTTTAGATTCAAACAATGGATTCTCCACAAAGATGTTATTGTGTGTTACTGTACCATTTGATTAACCTCTTCTTTCTGTTTTAGCGGCTCGTTTCAATCTCTTCCTACCATCTTCTGTACTCTCTTGCCCTTCAAGCGCGACCAATTCATGTTTCCATCCCATTGACTCTGCTGTCGTCTCTCTCTTCATCTGTCCCCTCTCTCTGGCCCTCTTTGGCTTTCTGTTCTCCAACAAACTGGAGCCCTTTCCTTCAGTTTCAGCCTTGGACTTGATCAAGCGAACTGAGAAGCAGCTAAGAGCGGAGTCCAAAATGCCAACCAAATTCATAAAGAAACAGTCTGACGTCCTGGAAATACGCTCATTTGCTTTCTTGTGGAGAGTCAGATGAGAAGATTGATACCATTCTCAAGTCTGAACACTAAAGATGTTTGTAGCTGCAGCCAGCAGACGCATACCTGACCATAAATTCTTTTAGACAGAGGAGACAGATAACCTGTAAAGCTCACATATTAACATGTTCTATCTTGTTTTGTTTTTTTTTAATAAAAACTGAAACCACTTTGCCAAGAAATAGTCCAGACCATTAGTCAAACAGATTGCCAGAGATTAATAGATGCTGGATTTTGTCACTTTTGAACTGGCCTGAATGATTTGATAATTTTTCCCCTCAAAATCTAGCAAGATCAGAAAACTACTGGAACAACTTTGTGAAGCCTTCATGTGCAAGACGACTGAGCATAATTAATAAAACACCTGCACGACTGGTACGCACATTTTAAAGGTAGCAGTTCAGTCCAGCACAGCTGTGGATGATCAGCAGCAGATCCTTCAGCTAAAAGTTAGAGCGCAGACGTGCAGTGTAATTGTCAGTTTCAGCACGGACAGAGCAGAAAACACTACACGCTAATTTGTTTGTGTTTCTTGGCATCAGCCTGTATCTCCAGAGAGCTGCTAGCTAGCAGTAGCTACACAGCAGGGACAGGCTGAACAAAGCAGAATCCACACAATGCTCAGCCGATTCCCAGGACTTTACTTCTTGTGACCTCAGATAAAGCCTTGTTGACAACAAACCGAGAGCTCCGATCAGTGTGCAACCGATAAATTCACTCCAGGACAACCAGGCCAGCGGGCTACTCCGAAACTGGGAGACTCATTGTTTCCCAACAGTCCTGTAAACTGCAGCAGGTGTACATGTAATCTAACTTTTCCATTCATGCTGCAGTTGACACCACTCAAGCTGGCTATTACTATCTATCTATGTGACATTTTGAATAAAATAACATTTTTGTGCTTCTAATGTTTAGATACAGACATCTTACACATCATTCAAAAACTAAAAATTAACTAATTTTTTAACTAATTTTCTTGACATATCGCCCGGTCCTACTTTGAATGGAATCAAGAAGAAGGGATCGGGTACTAAATGTAGACCACAAGAGCCAAGAAGAGGGATATTTTTGTACCTTTGCATGGCAAAATGTCACACTGAAGTAATTCGGTTGACAAATAATCAAAAAGCTGGCCACTTTCTCTGACATCTTGGATAAGAACAAGAGTTAAGAGATGGGCGTGGAGTGTTTTAAGGCCAGACAAGAGCAGATGGAACAGAGCCAGAGGTGAAGGAGCTATTTATGAGAGAGGATACTGGGGCGAGCCTAAATTTGTGGCCTCTTTGAGGAGCTTTGTGGTGACAGCCTCTCGGGGAAAGACGGAGGAATTCAGATGGGAGGTAATTTTCCTGTGAGAAATGATTTCTTTGAGAATGTCTTCTCTCACAGGAACAAATGCGAGGACAGTTTTCACACAGACAGGATTGAGTGATCCTGTCTGTATCATCAATTTTCTTTATGCAAAATTAAAGAAATATGTCTCAGTTCTCAGAGGAGCAGCAGGGTATATGTAGTTTGAACAGCTTTGATGATGTTATTCTGAAAAAGCATATTTACTGGGTTATGTTTCTTATATTCTTTCCTACATTCCAGCCCTCCAGCAGGACTGACCCATAAAATGCCATGTTGACCTACATTCCCAGACCCGCCATGTAAGCACTCAATTGTGTACTTGGAGAATTAGGTCACGAAATACTTCTGTCTTGCCCAGGAAAGATCAGAGGATGATCCATCTGAGCAGAATACAAAGTTACATAATTTTGACTCTGATCCCAGGGCAGGAGAAGTAAGAGGCAATATCGTATTGCTGCATTAAACATTTTCGTTACCATTAAAACTGCTGGCAAGCCGCTGAGGGCATTTGCAAAAACGATTAGACGTACAAAAATGTGCAAATTGGAAAACGATTGATAAGAAAAAGATGATTATTTTTCTCAAATCCTGACCTCATAAAACATGAAAGTTTTCTTTCAAGTCTACTGCAGAAAGCCCCGTCTGTGAAAGACAATAAAAAAAGACAATATTAAGGATGGTGGTATTTGAATATTTATTCATCTGATGAGCTATTGATTATCAAGATTTGGAAGGTAATGTTGCTTAATGTGGAAAAAAAAAGCTGATGAGGAGGTTAACACATCAATAATCTGCATGGTTATTTCCCATGTGAGATGTCCTCCGAGTCAGAATCCTATTGGACTGATTCGTGCATTCCATGTATCCAAGTCACCCTCTAATAGGCACCCAATTTCATGGAAATTAAAAGGATTGCTTCCTTTTGAAATGTAAATTGGCTATGCAGATTTGGGCTGAATCAAAATCTGCCTCCCTAGTTGACACAGAGTGAAATAAGCTTTTCATGACCCGTTACGTCTGTGCCAGTTGTCAACTCCAGACTCATTAAGGATCGGACAGAACAACTCCAGGACAGTTTTATCGGAGGGGAAGCGGCATCATAATCGTTGCTTACCAAAACAAGTCGTTGGCTTCATGTTAGTGCACTTGACAGCTACTGTCTGAAAAGGAATCATTTTCACACATCTCTGTGTTGAAGGTGGATATAAACTCAACATTTTCCCCTAATAAGACAGATCTTTAGGGAGGGGAATTCTATCATTAATCATGTTCTTGGCAAGCCTCAGTACACCTGAAAGTCTGTCATATACAGAACTCCCTCTCCCCATATTGTCATGAATTGTCATGCTTAAACAAAGATATTTCAAAAACAGCTACTTGTGTGATGCTACACTTCAGTCTCAGTGTGCATTCTCTCAATAATGAGTTGTGTGCCGCAGTTGTAGTTGAACATTAAGTTGTGAAATTTCACACGAAACAACTTCCCTTTAACTAGCGCAAACAAACAACAGTTTAATTTTCGGTGGTAATTTGATTAAGTTGCGGCTACGTAACAAAGACAAAATCAGAGAACAGTTTCATGTCCTCAGACTGGTTCGAGCTTGTTATTGTTGATGTGAACAGGGGAGTTTTCATGCATATATTACTATATCTGCATATAAAACAAACAACGCTTTCTCTCTTTCACATATTCAACAGCTTATTCTTGATGAATACCCTGCTATTAATTTCATATTGTCTATTGTGCAACCCTGCAATCGTACCAGTGATTGCCATCTGTGTGACACTTGATATTCCACTCATGCCTGCCTGCCTCCTTCCTGTGAGCGGACAGTCAGCTCGCAGCAAAGTGATTTCCAAACTAGACAATTCTGCACGCTCATTAATCCATCAGCGGGGAGATCTTTAAAAGATCCACATCTGTCTCAACTTGTAATCATGTTTGCATTGTCGGGCTGTTGGATGCTGTGGGCTAAAAGCTGAAGCATGAATTTGAAGATATTTAAAGGTAAAATGTTTAAGATTCAACACCAGCACGACTGACCTTGGCCTTGGGTCAGGGAGCAGTAGAGGTCTGGAAATGACCCAGAGAGGCTCTCTCTCTGGATTCAAACTCCATAGCAATAAATTAATCACCCTTCCTCTTTATGTCAAAACAGGAGCTGGGATGTCAAAAAAAATGAGCACTGTGCAGCACTCAGGGTGCTCTCAAAGTGGGTCAGGTAAAATCTCTCTCTTTACTAATGAAGTCCCTGTGCACCAGGCCTCACACCTGCACAGTTTCAATTACCACAGCGAGACAGGACGGGAAATCCCGACAGCGCTGGTCCAGCCAGCAGACACACGGGCGGAGCAGATGTGGCAGTGTAATGTTGTTAATCTACATTACCAACAGGAGTGAAACGCATCAGCTTCGAATGAGCTGAGTGCTCCGGCTGGACACTTATTTATATGAAGATTACTTGAGGAAGTTTCTGTCTAATTCACTGCAAGACAATTTATGCATTTATGTATTTATGCATGGTTTTCTGCGTTCATTTCCAAGTCAGGAGTTTATTTACTTATTTGCTTATAAATATTTTTGCTGCAGTCAGGCCCACTTTGGATTGAAAGTCTGCTCTCACGCTCATTGTGAGTAGACATGCATTCCTCTGCTGTACTTTATTAGTTTAACTACTAAATAAACATTTTTTTTTTGTCTATGTTACTCTGCCAAGTGTTAAAGCGGGACTTTTTTCGTTTTTGTTCGTTTAATCTCATGCTCTTGGGAGAAAAGATCAAAGCAGTTCTGCAGATGCACGTGTGTGCTGACGTCACTCAGCTGTGTCTTGCAGGAGCAGCGCTGACAGGGTGTCAGTGGAATCACTTTTGACAGAGAGATGCATCTGCACTGGACAGTATTCAGAAATTCTTGTATCTGTGAGGCTCTCGTGGAGCTATCGAATGACTCATTTGGATTATGTATATCTTCAAATTTTTCTGCATGTTTAATAAGCTTTCTCCGAGATGCAGAGTTTGCCCAACGAATTCAATATTATTGAGTTCAGTGTTTATTCAGCTCCTCCCAGACCTTTGATCTGCTTATTGTCCCTGCTCTCCTGTGGGTCCGTTATCTCTGGAACAAGGACTGTTCCTGATAGGACGCTGGCCATCGGTACCCACAGGGGTTGGAGGGGACGGGATGGGGGGTGGAGGGCTCAGTCTTATAGCTTTCTGGACTGACTCAAACACTGATCCATCCTCTCAAAAGAAGCAGAATCACGATTTATTTCTGAGAGGCAGGTTTACAGCATGGTGAGGTGGATGAAATAGTTTCTTTGAAGCATTTTTTCAATGGATATCCATTAATATGCATATTAACATAAGCTCAGTCTCTCCGGACTGTGCTTGTTGCTGCAGGGTCTAAGGGTGCAACATCAATCATATACCAGGAGGTAGCAGGATTGTATAATCACCAAAGATGCATTAAGTAAGACTTCATTATCAGAGGATTCTGGTAGAAGTGCTTCATTCAGCAGGTGATAATAACAGTGTGTTCATTTCAAGGGGAACAGTGTGAAGAAAAGGATTATGTTGTCCTGGCAGCTCACTGGGCTGAAGTACAAACCACAAAACCGGAACGTGGGCTTGAATCTGGTCCAGGTTTATTTTAACTTTGTCCTCTTCTCTCCCGGTGTCATCTGTCTCCACTGAGTTCTCAAATAATGGCGCAAAAAAGAGGAGAAAACAGATAATAAAAGATACCTAATATACAGCATATGCAAAAAAAAATCTAAAAAAAAAAAAAAAAAAAGGGTCCTGAGATCAAAAAGCAAAGTTTTAATTCAGTGATAAATGCAATTTGCATAACGTTCATTCAGTCTTTGGAAAAGAAGTAAAGATGTCTTGAAACCACCCAGCTCCTTGCCGGTGCTTTTTCTTCTTCTTCTAATCATGCCAGATCTCTTTACACCATCATTGAATTAAGTACCAATTTCAGGCCATGAGAATGTTATGTGGGTGAGAAACCTCTCCTAATCCAAGCATGCAATTCTATGAATAACAATGGTGAAACTCCAGTCTGGATAAGCCATTACATCTGTCTCTCTGTCTCTAATTTACTCTTTATTTTCCTTTTTTGGGGTTCGTGCCTTTTTCTCCAGCAGCCTCCCATCTGCTCCTCTACATTTTCTTGCCTTATCTCCATATTCATCATATCTTTAACTTAAAGTGAAAAATGTAAATCCCTGAGCTGTTCTCTCAGTCACACCGCCTGTCCGCCTGTCAGGATTGTAAACAGTGCGTGGTTTTTATTATGCAACCTGCAGGTGATTATAGTCTCCACATTCTGCCCTGCCAATTAAGACGAGGCATTGTTCAATGGAAGTAGGAAGATTTATGTGCAGGCAGCAGCTGTCTGATTTAGATATATCAGGGCTATTAAAACACTTCTCATGAATAGCCTGGTCTTTCAACGCAATTGCCATATTAATCTCCTCTGTACACATGAGCTCAGACGTCACACAGTGAGATGACTTTCCAGGAGTGGCTGCTCTTGTAATCTTATAGATTGTTTGTTGCAATCATGTAGATTGCACGTGTACTCATTTGGTATTGTGTTTTTGAGTCAGGACGCCCCGATGCTGCTACTCGAGGTTACATTTTTCATTTCTGAGAGTGATACGAAACACTGAAGGCTCAAGAGAGTCTGTTCTTGAAGCAATAGCAAAACCAGAGACAGTGTGATAGAGCTCATTTCGAGCCTTCAGATAACTATCTTCCCCCCCAAAGTCAAGGGCTTTAGACTCATGTATGATAAGGCCATCGACGATAGAGCAATCTAAAATGAAATAATGAAACGCTGTGATCGACACACGAAAAAGTCAGAAAACACGTCACATTCCAATGTTCTCCTCTGTCCAGATTATCAGCTGATTTGATAGAAAGTTCAAACTTGCTTGAACCTTTTCTCCAGATAGATGGAATCATCAATGTTTGTTCATCAAACTCTGGAAAAATGTGGGACAAACAATAAGACATCAGCAGAAGGCTACAAAAATGAGGAGAGAACGGGGAAAGTCTGAACCAACCAGTGTTTGCGTTCGACTAATTTAATCAGAATCCTGTTTGTCGAAATTTCTATTTTCTGCCACAGCAGCGTGGTTCCCCCACGAACAAGTGAGGGGGTCACCGCCTCTCCTCTCCGCCCATCTGTCATGTTTACAGGTTGATTTGCTACCACCACAGCCTATTTATGCACTTGATTATTATGGAATACCCCACGCTGGCTGGTTTACATTTATCATGTGGACAGGGGGGCGACGAAACCACTCATCTTTGCAAACAATAAGATATTGAAGAAGTTTCAAACTTGTGGCACCTTTGTATCACAGTGTTTTGGCGTTGTTAAAATCACAGCGGACAGAATGCAAATTATTATAGTCTCCGTGTTTGTGTGGTCGTCTCTGGTCAGCCCCTGCAGACTTTTCACATAAATCGCACCCTTCTGTCGTTACTTTGTGATTGCATCTTGCAGATCCCTCTTGTATCTGCTGCACTGGATTCCATCAACCTCCTATTTAGAAAAATGGCATGCTGTAATGTGCTCAAGACGCGAAGGCGACACCAGTCTCACTGTTTATGTGTTTCAATCAGGCAGCACAGCATTAAACCATATATGTGTAAGAAATGACCAATGCTAGCATTAGAGACGGATGCAGACATAAAAGGTGAGCAGACACAAACTGTTTCAAAAATATTATGTGAATAAAATGTATTTCCCTGTAGCTTTCTCTGCTGACAACAAGCACATCCTGGCACGTGGACAAAAACATTTGACATAATTAGATTAAACTAGGACTTGCTATTAAAAACTTGACATGCAGGCTTTTATTCAAACAAATCTTCTTACATTTTATTAAATTCACTCCCACAAACGTTGATACATCCTGTTCCCAGGCCGTAATCCTCTCCTTTTCACAAAAACAGAGCTTGACCTTGTTCTTGGCATCAGCTGTTGATCATTTAGTTAATTAACCAACAGGAGGGAGGTTAACAGGCAGGAGATATCTGCATTAGATGAAGGAAACTTTCCTCTTTTCTTACTGGGTTTCAACCTAAATCCTCAAAAAACCTTGTATGCAAATGTAATTCTTCTCGATATATGCTGCAGACATGTTTCAAAGTTAACTATATTCTACATTTAAATGCAGCAGGAAAGCAGTGAAATGGTCGATCCTGTGTTCGGGGGCTTGTGCTTATTACAGTATATTCATGTGATTTCATGATACTTGAGGGAAATTGGATCCTGGAGCTGCGCAAGTTTAGCCAACAATGCATTTCTAATTCTGATGACACAGAGGTTTGTTACGTTTCTCCCTCAGTCATGCTTCTGCGGGTCTAAAGAATTCCTCACCTTGAGAAAAGTGACAAATTATTCTTGACTCGCATTAATTATTCCACAAGAGACCCATCTTATTCAGCAGGGGGTTGGGTGGGGGATGTGTTAATCCAGATTGAAACCTGACGTATGAAACCACCGGCTGTGACTCACACATGCAGGCTTTTCCTCCGGCTGCACACTAGAAGGGCCCTTCTCTCAGCTTTGGCTTGGAAAACTAAAAACAGAATGACACAGTTTGGAACACATGCCTGTCACAGCGGAGGAAATCCTTCTCTGTCGCCCCTCTGACTGAGCAGTAAACACGGCACAACAACACGTCTACTCAATAACCCACCAGCCGTGATTTCCCTTTATTTACTCGCCTTTGATATGACAGAGTATCACAGGGATCAAACTTCCAAGCTGTTGCCTACAGATAATAGACATTAGCTTGCGGGGTGCACCGTGCAGTCGGGTGGTCTTTTGCAGCTGAAGACCATATAAATTGCGCTTAAACACGGCTTGTCAGCCTGTCACAAAACACCAGAGCCCAGCTTTATGTGAGAGGCCTCTCACAGATAACCTGACATGATAAAGCATTCCAGTTCAGTGTTATCAGTTGTTTTCGCTACAGACATACCGTTGCTGGTCTTACATGTCGCCATAGTCCACCAAACCAGGTGTTCTCACGTATCTTACTTGATTAGACCACTTCACAGAACCATGTTTTCTTCCCCCAGTTATTCTAAGAGAACTATAGAGTGCGTCATTGGCAAGATCAAAACAAGGTCATGCACTACTCAGGTCCTTCCTCTCATCTGGCAGACATTTTTTTTTTATCTCTTTGTCATGTAATGAATAATGCAGATAAATTTTGATTAGTGACCCTCAATTGTACACTATTTATGCATTGCACTGTGGGACAAATCTAATTATCATTTGGACACTACAATGGTGACATAATGAATAGTGTTTTTATAACCTGTGTGTTTGTTTTGGTACCCCTGTTTGGAACAACTTCCTCTTTTACCATTTTTAAATCTTCCATAACATGTAGGACAATATAATCTGATGTGATATTGTGACACAGCATGATGCAATTTTAAAAGACTGACATGTTGGATGTTTTGAATTTGATTCCAGACAAAAACATCATACAAAATCATGCAGCTCTATGTGCTTTATGGCACAGTATTACATAACACCACGACAGACCGATGGACCAAAACACTGAGCTAAAAGTGCGAAAAGAACTGCTCTGCGATCATTCTTATTAGCATATTGGTGCCGTCATGTAAATCAAATTACAGCTCCACACAACTTGAACCTGAGCAGAGGTTTAATCAGCCAGAATTATTGAAGACACCTGTGTGGGTGTGCAGGATTTGAATGTGTGCAGGTTCAAGCGTGGCCTGATTTCTGAAGAGGTGATTCTTTCAGATTAACAGCGATGTCTGAATTTGTTATATGGTAATGGACTTTTTTTTTTGAAGAGGCAAAACACTTTAGAATTACTTGTTTTAATAAATGAAGCTACGTGATATAACTTGATTTTTATTGCTCATGTTGGTACACACATGCAAACATGTCAGAAAATTGCACCGCACACATCTCTGGTGAACTTCCCAGCTTCCAGATCTTTTTGGAGAGGCCCTTTCAAAGAGTGAGACAGTGTATAAAGGCTGCTCTCTGGATCCGCTGAATGCTCCTGCTGCCCAAATCTGATTGGCCAGATGTAATGCCGTGCCGAATGAAACAGGGCTGTGCTTTGGAGATCACTGCAAATTTCTCCTTGAAGCTTCTTCTTGGAACCAACTTTGAAAAGCTTCAAAGCACCTGAGGGCTTTGGTGCTTTAGATTTTTAGATGTCGTGTCAAGTGTTGCTGCCCAACACAGTGTGATTGATTACCGTTGCTGCCACCCTATTACGGATCTTCTGCCGGCGTCACTGACTGTGACTGAATGATAATGGCCCTGATAAACAATTAAAATCTGTATTTGCAGCAAGAACACAACCGATGTCAGACAGCAACGACAGCGAAGGTCAGCCTGGATCTATCAACACGGGTGATGCTCTCTAAAGGTGCTCAGTACATTTGACCCGCTTCCTCATGTTATTTTGTCCAGCAGCTTGTATTTACATGCTCAGCCAACCACATACGAGCCCAGTAGACGGATGCAGGCATGTTGCAGATTTAGGTTTACAATGTGTACCCTTCTATTTAACTCAGACATCCTCCGCTAACAGAGCTCTGCAGGCTTATGGGGTGAGGCCCAACAATGGCATACACTCCTGCCAAGAAGACTCACAGGAACCAATCATCTCTGTAGCAACACACACTTCCTGTCAAGCCTGATTGACTGTCATCCTACATGAGAATCACTCAGAGCCGCCACTAAATCCCCCATCCGTCTTAGTCTGTAGTTCAAAAGGCTGGTGGGTGAAGTGGCAGACATAAGCCGGTCTGTGCATAATAAACATTCAGCAGCTCCTCAGCTGATGCCAGAGAACTGGGCTACAGCCATCGCAGCCCCCTGACCTAGACTGCAATGCAGCAGGTAAACATTAGAGCCCATCGCCGCCACGCCACAGCACAGCGTGACACAGGCCGGTGTCTCAACACAACAGGTCTTTTCTGGGAGCAAGCAAGAGACCTGAGGGGGGGCGCCGAGCCTCGGATGAGGTAATTTAGCCGCATCCTTCCTTCTCAGGCACTGCAAGTCAAGCCTTTCACACCGTGCAGGAAAGTGAGTAGAAGAAAAAAGGACGCCCAGGTCACTAACAATATCGCACTGATGCGGGGGACCACATCGCCGAGCAGGTGGAGGGACGGGGGGGGTTCTTCTCAACTTTTAAATGAGAGTCAGCATCTTTCAGGTGAACCAATTCCCTGACTGAAACGTGGTGTTCTTCAAGGTGAGCGTACAGAGCAGCATTTGTTCTGTGCATAAACTGGGCACAGATCCAAGGTGGCTTTATCATTTTTTTTAAGGCAGATTGTAGACCAATTTTTCTGTCTCTCGCTAAAACCACAGACACTGCCCTTTCCCGAAGCTTCACAACTTTTACAGGTGTTTGTTTTACACCCACAAGTCAGCACATTACCCATAAAAAACATTTTTTCCTCAGATAATTTTTTTGTTTGATTTAAATATTAATGAGTGTCCCTTCAAACCGCAAAGCCGCTGTCTCTGCGGAACGCTTCCTGTCCCTCACGCAACAACAACAACTGCGACAACAAAAAAAAAGAGCAACAGGAAGACGAGGATGAAACCGGTTGAAATTCCCTTGATGGCCAAAAGCCTTTTGAAGCTCATTGTGACTGCCTTCAGGGAGCTGCACAAGCAGGAATTGTTCAGGATGAAGACAGACAATGGTACTTTGGGTAAAATCCGTTTTAACTTACATTTAACAAATCATAGGGATGATTCATCATCTGCAATCAACACATATTTCTTCTTTAAAGAAATAGTATATAAACCGTAGCAGGTTCTGTTGATGAGATCTGCCTGTTAATTGAAAGAAAACCTAAAGACCAGGCATCCAAAACCTGCATGCCTGTAAAGTGACAGGTAAATAATGTATATTTACTGCTGGGTATGGCGGAGGAGCTTGCTGTGCTTACTAACACAGCACTGACCTTGGCTCATGGCAATGCATTTTTATGCAAGCTTACATGAGTGTGTTGTTTACTTTTTGAGGTCAAATACAAAGAACTGTGTGCTCAAACCAGGAGGAATAGGTGTTTTTTAAGGAAAGCAGTGTTGGATGAGGTATTACACAGATAGAGCCTTAACCTTCAGTAGTATATTGAAATTAATTGAATGTGATGTTTTATGATGTGGCTTTTTAACACATTTTGTGTGTTAGCTTTGTTAGCTCATCAAAGATTAATCTAATGGACAAAGATTTAATCGCAATCTGCCCAACAAATGGTCACACAGCTTGGGTTAAAAAGGGAATTTGACCTGGTGCAAGAGAAAGGTCACGGGGTCACGAACATCATCAGCAGCATATGTCATGGAAAGCAGGGATTTCGGCTGCATCCACAATAACATTTGGCAGGTTTCTCACCTTGGTATAACAGCTGACAGCAGCTCTAGGTCCTGATCCCAAGACCCCAGAGCCCCTGTTTGCTTTCACTACAGCTAACTGTGCCAGCTCTGGCCTAGGCGGTGCCCTAGGAGAGGTCTGAATAATGCAGCACCACTGACATTTCCAGTAACCCAGATCTGTTCTCATGTCCAGCTCTTGTAAAGCTAAGTCTCGAAGTCAGATCTCAAGCCCTTAAGGACAAAAGAAATACATAAATGGATAGATACAGGGAAAGAGCTGCAGGTGGGGGGTTGTGCATCTGATCACATCATATTAAGTGTGAAAATCTGTAATTGAGGCTCAAAGAGATGTTTTTTCTAACTTCTCCTGACCTGCTGCTGCTTCGCATTCAACAGAAATGATCATGTGATGCATAATACTAATAAAGCTGTTTTTTTGCCAGGCCTGTGACATGTCAGCCTGTGGCACTTAAACTGACGATATGTGAATGGACAGATTCCCCTGAAATGTTGGTGGTTTGCAGAGGATGAATCCTACTGAGCCTGTTGATGCCCTGCCTTGTCATCTAGCACCCCCACAGGTATAAGTTTTCACTTATTTAGTAAAATGTCTTAACATCTATTTGATGGATTGGCACAGAATTTTAGCCGACGTTCATGATCCCTAGAGGCTGAATCCCTCTAAGTTTGGTGACTTTTCCTCCAGCACCACCATGAGGTTAAACGTGTTTTGAGTTAAATGTCTTAAAATCTGTTGGATTTACCCGGAATCACCTTGTTTTCAACTTGGTTTGAAGGTCACATCCGAACAGAAGAGAACCGAAGCACACTGTACACTCTTTTAAAAATTGACAACGTTGGTCTCATTTAAAATCCGTAATCAAATCAGGACACAGGAGACAGAACCTGGCCCAGATGAGTCGACTGTAATTCATAATCACAGGCTCCTGTGCTCCATCCAATCATCACATATTCATCTGCAGTATACAGTCTACCACCTCTGTGACATCCCACATCTACTCAATATTCTCTCTCTTAAGGTCTGAACAGCTGTCCTTGCTTTTGATATCAAAATCAATGCATATCACGTACTGTATATACTGAGTGAAACTGAAATCCAAGATGCCATTTCTTTTTCTTGAGCATTACTTAAAATGGAAAGTTCTACCTGTCTTATTATTTGATGCATATTTCTCTCTCATTTTGTGCAACACATCCTGGGACATCGGGATCTTTGGGATTATGGCTTGTTTTTCCATTTATCCTCAACAGACCTGCATAAAGCTCATGATTTGAATTTCTGGTAATGAACCCACTGAAGGGTCTCAAAGGTTAAGCATCACTTGGCCCTAAATCAACATCTAAGCAAACCACTTAATATGTTGGCATTCAGAGCTTGGAGTTCATAAATGCTTCTGTTATAGACGTTGATTACATGTAAAGGCAGAGCAATGGGCCTGAATCTTTGACATCTGCAACTGTAAGGGTTTTTAATGGAACGATATGGTCCTTATTTCAGCATTTCCACATATGACCTTTGCATGTTATTAATCCTGCACCATGAAATCACTGGAAACACTGTTTTTGTGCCTCTTAGAAAACATTATAGGGCATAAACAATTCATTTCCTGCACTTGAAGATGGCAAATAAGACATTACTGTGTATTATGGGTTAAAGCTGAGCACAACTTTCACACTGGCTATCAGGTTTCTGCTCAACAACAAGGCCAACATGTCCTTCAGCAGGAAACATTTTAGAAGAGAGATAGTGGCCAATAAGGTCATCAGTCTTAAGGGCATGCTAAGCACTGTGCCACAGGCGACCAGCACACTTATCTTTTCTCAAGAGTTACACAGGAGGAGCAGGCAATTGGCAAATTTTAGACAGCTAGTAGCAGAATGAACCCTGCTCAGTTTCTCCTCTAGCTTACTGCAACTTCAGGGAAACATATGACAAGGATATTAGCAGCCGTAACTAGGCACAGCAGGTCTGTTCAGCTTTGGATTTCTCCACACTTGAAGCGGTGTGCATGGAGCTGTAGTGGGAGCAACACTGCATTTAAAACATTTGCACGGTGGTTCCTTTTTTTTTCAGCCTCTCCAAAAACCAAAAAACCCAAGAACAAAAGTGCAAGGAATGCATTAAACAGCATTTATATCTGCAAAGGTTAGCATGCCCGGGACGCTAGTTAGCCTTCAGAATGAACCGAGCATTAAGGCCAAGAAGCACATCATTAGCAAACTGGGTCACTTTAAGTTTGTGCTGTTTCAAAGAAAGCCCTGTTCCTGACATTGCAAATCCACCATGAAGCATTTCCCCTCTGAGTGGAAGCCAGTCCTGGAAGCTATCAGAGTTTGGGCTGACGTCAGAGGCTCTGTCCTGCTCTTTATTAGATTTAGAGACCCAAACTTACCCAAGTTCCATTTTACATCAAACACAGTCTTTTATCCGAATGTTAAAAGAGTATAAGAACAAGCATGTAAGCTAAGCAGCCAAATTAACAAGGATAAAGTCTGCTAATGCTTACCATACTTGTAAAAGTATGACTAACTAGCTCAGCAAGAATGGTGCTGTTTCTTTATTTCCATGTCTTTCGAATTACATGTATCATTGACTGAGAATACTGACTTTCTTCCTGGTGCATGTAGCTATAGCCTCAGTCTTTTAGCACGATATCACGTACATACTCATATCATGCTAAAAGAGACAAGATTATAGCTATCAAATGTACAATGTCAAATATGTAGGCTAACTGTTTAATATGCATTTAATAATAATTTTAAAAAAAATCAAGTCAAGCTAAGTCTAACAATCTTTATATATCATTAGCTATCATTTTCAGGTTGCTATCATCAAAACTATATGAATCTACCTCTAATTTCAAAAACATTTTAATGAAGGTTGTTGTTTGGACTGTGGAGCTGAAGTGTCACAAATAGAGACGAGCTACATAATGTGACCCTGATACCAAAAAAGTTGGGATGCAGTGTAAACCATGAATGAAATAGATTTTGATCATTTGCTGATCCTTTGAAAAGACAATGTATTTTACATTTGCCCTCATCAGCTTCATTGATTTTTGTAAATATCTGCTTACTCTGAATTTGATGCAGCAACACGTTTCAAACAAGTTGGGTCAAGAGCAACAAAAGACTGGGAAACACGTCTTATAACCGTTGTCAGTAAATGCAGCTGAAAGAGTTGCTAAAGGACTAAATTAAAGTCATCATTTCTAACCAGAAAGTTGCTAAGAGAGGCCTAGAGACAGGATCTGCAGTGCTGCTTGTAGCGGTTCAGTTCAGTCTCAGTGCTTCGCTGAAACATGAATACTTTGTAGGAACATTTTTAATTTAATCAGTGAGCTAAATAGTGACATTTGTTAACATTTCTGTTTTTTGTACATGTTGTTCTCCCTCTGGTTTCTGGATTGTGGCTATCGATGCATAGTGGAGAGGTTTGAAGCTGAGTGTGATGCAGAAAAAGGTGGATTTCTCAGTGTGGGTGAGGAGGGAGCAGCTGCCACAAGCGGAGCAGTTTCAGGTGAGGTATTGTGGAGCGATGGTACAAAGGACTGTGAGATTGATTGTCAGTTAGGGGCTGGCAGGCTTTGTGTGAGCATGTTGTGCTGAAGTGAGGGCCGAGCTATGAAGTAAAGCTCGCAATTTATCAGTCAGTCCCCACTGAAATCCTCACCTGCGCTCACACGCTTTGGGTGGTGACAGAAAGAATGGGAGTGTTTCTGGAAAACCTCGGTGCTGAGCCCCTTGCCTTCTTTGCATTGTGAGGAGCCAGCTCATGTAGTTCATGCTCTGTTTGGAGTCTGGTTTGGCCCCCATCTGGCCTGAGAGAGATGAGGGATCCCCTCCAGAGGAGCTGGAGCAAGCTGCTGGCTAGCGAAAAAGTCCATTTGTGTTTCCCTGCTGACCATTTCGCCATCACCTGAAACCAAATAGCTCTGATTTCTTTGTTTAATTAAGACTTCCTGATCATAAAATAACGACTTTTACATTTCTAAATCTTCACTGACAAACTTTTAAACCTCTCTATAACCTCACTGTCCTAAACTGTAACTTATAGCTTTGTCTTTGCCTGTCTGAACTGCTTTTACTCTGACATTGATTTCTTTCTGTCTGGAGATCAGAGCATGCCCCGTCCACGCCTCTGCAATCCCTTCTCCTTCTCTATATTGACAAACCAAGGGCAAAACTCAGAAAAAGGCTCATCTTTCTCTCCTTTTATGTGATATTAATTCAAAAGCAAACTGAAAAGAAAGCTGTGAAATGACTTCCCTGATTTATTACCCCAAGATGAGTAATAAGATTAAGGCGACAATACAAGCATTGTCATTCCAACTCACAGTTGGACACAAATTCTTGAGTTGTGAAATTCAAGACTCAGATAAAACATTTCTGTTCCTTTTACCCACATAGACAGAAGGTATTTTTCAGCTAGTGTCCTTCTCATGAGATACAGTAATTATTTCTCACTCGATTCTCGGCACCGCCCGGCCTTCCCGGATGTTTTGAATTTAGAACTGGGTCACCTCTAAAGTGGTGAAAGCAATTAAAAGTATCCAAACAAAAACGAATGGATCTCTTTTCAGACCCATTTATGATAATGTGTAGCATGACTTGGAAATGTGAGGTGACCATTCATAAATTTGTCATGTGCACATTTGGAGACCAAAAAACAACAATCATAAGAAGATTTAGTCACACTTTGTGTCTGTTTTTTAGCATTTAGAAGCAGCATACA
The DNA here is from genome assembly GCF_017976325.1 of Chelmon rostratus. Taxonomy (NCBI): domain Eukaryota; kingdom Metazoa; phylum Chordata; class Actinopteri; order Chaetodontiformes; family Chaetodontidae; genus Chelmon; species Chelmon rostratus. Next base: position 12,755,659 of record NC_055676.1, on the reverse strand, counting down.
AACATTTAATGAATGCTTTTAACAATATGATGTACTTGTATGTGGCTTTAAGGACATGTTTAAGTGTTTCTTAATACTTGTCAGAAATTATAACTTCTCCTGTTAAGACATTTCATATTATTGTACTTTTGTTTTACTATTATCTGCTTCTACACCAGCATCCACTTATGGTGGCCCACAGGAGGAGCTATTGTTCTTCACAAATACATTAATAAGTACTTACATCTGCTTAGAATTACATTACAGTGAGTTAAAAACCATCGTTGAATTATTAAATGCTTATATTCTCTTCATGAATGCTAAATAGTGTCCCAGTATCTTGGCATTCATAATGAGTATATAAGCGTTTAAAGGGTTGCTGGAGATTCTTAATGAGCTTTCGCCTGTGAAAAGCAAAGCTTTCATCAATCTTGAAGTGTGTGCGCTGCCATCGTACAGTTGTGAGATATAAAGGCATCACTCTGATAGAGAGACACTGAAAGAAAAGTATTGCAGCGTGTGATTCGCAGGTTGTGAATAAAATCACTCAGCAGAAATTGATTTTCTGTTCGTCGCATGAGGCAATGGATCAAAAGCCATCACACAAACTTCATAAGTAACCAAATTACAAGAGTAGGAAAAAAAATGGGGCTTCTGATTAAAATACAAAGGCTTGTGTGTTTGAATTTCTGTCATCAGCAGCTCAGAAAACAGCAGAGGAAGAAGATTTCATTTCCATTAAACTGCTGATAATTATTCTCCTTATTCTCCAAAAATTCAGTCTCACCTGGTTTATTTTGGGTGTTTTTTTTGTTTGAGCACAGGCAGCCTGCCAATTTCTAACGCTTCTCACAACCCACATGGCCCGATGTGTGTGTGTGTGTGTGTGTGTGTGTATCACTGAGAAAGACGTGTGTGCGAATGTGGGGAGGAAAGGGAGCGTGTTGCACATGTGTCTGGCGTGCGTCTGTTCGGTGAAAGGAAGAGGCAGACAGGTGAAAAGAGAGACGGAGAAAGACCGAGACATGTCGCAGCACCCTCAGGACGCCTCTTCTTTCTGAGCAGCTGTTGTCTGAGAGCTGGAGGCAGCACTGCGGCGCCCTGTCAACTCCTTCTCCCACAGAAGCCCCCGTGCATGCAAAGCAGGCTCGGGCTGCCCTCTCTCCTTGGCCACGCTTTTCCGCCCCCTTTTTGTCTCCCTGTATAACAGACACCCCCCTCATTCTCTCCCCCTCTCTCTGAGTCTTTATTCAAATCAATTTCAAGCCATCAAACGTAGCGTGCTCTGTAATGGTCGCGCACACAACACGCGGCAGGTGAGACAATTTCACGAGAAAGAGCATTTCAAGGGCAGAGTGTGATAAAGAAAAGAAAATGTATTGTGGGTTTTTTTTCAGAGCAGATTGATTGTGCAACACGAGATGCATAAATTCCACAGGAAAAATAAATGAAATGTTATGCGTGCTCTGATGTCGCAGGTCTGTGGCTCATGTACGAATAAACCTTTTAAAGCTGTTTTTCAGCTTCATTGCGTTTCATTGGCGTCAGTTGGACAGGCTGTTCCAGTTTAAATGGCACAGTGTTGACAAAACCAACCAACACTCAGTCTACAGTATATATATTTCATTGGCAGGGACTATAAAGAATATCATCTCTTGAGTTTTAAAGATATGATCTACTATAGTTACAGTATTTGTGGCTGAGCCAGTTTCATTGGGTATACTGTTTATTGCCTCGTCACTCTTTGTATATACTGTTTATTCTTTATTTTGTATTTTTGGGCTACTTAACTTATTGTTCAGTCTTTTTTTTTGTCTTTTTGTCTTTGTTGAGCTGTACATCTTTTTTCCTATGCAATATTTAAATCAGAGTCAAATTCCTTGTATGTATGTGCACACATACTTGTCCAGTAAAGCCGATTCTGATCATTGCAAGGCTGGATTACCGGCTTGGGAAAGTGAGCAACTGTCCTGGGGTCCCAGTCCCTTAGCGGCCCCTAAAAGCCCTATAAATTGAACTATGCATATATATAGTTTGATGCATTTCAAATCTGTGTAGGAACTTGGACACCAAAGTACAATATCAACTGAGGCAATTTCAGTATTATCCTAATCTTGAGTCCCTGTGTTGAAGTTTTGTACTTTATTTGAGTTCATATTGTGCTCATGTGTTGCATATTCTTACATAAAGCAAAGTTGAATCAGTTTGCTGAATGGCACACAGAACTCATGGGGCCAAGTACTGTTCCAGCATGGCAGTAATGACTGGTTTCTGGTCCCCAGGTATGAGAGTGTGTGGACGACAGTGGAGGAAGAAGAATTCAGATCCCTTACCAAAGTAAATGTACTAATACCACATTGTACTGTAATTTTGAAGGTTATTACTATGTTTTCAACTACAGCACTATTGCTGCGTTACAGTTTAGTTTCATTCGTTTAAACAAATTCACAGCAGGCCTACACAATCACAGTTTTTACTGCTGGAAATATGTGTAAAAAAACAATCCAGTTACTATAGTAACTAAAGCTGTCACACAAATCAAGTGAAGTACAAGTACAAAGTAACATAAAATGGAAATACTTCAGTAAAGTCAAGTACGTTGAATTTTGTACATCAGTGCAAAACTTGAGTAAATGTACTCAGTTACACCACAGGTGGGGGAGGGTAAGGACCCAAGAACAAGAAAGATCCCCGGGGCCTCCTAACAACCTAATCTAGACAAAGTGGAAAGACTAATGTTTTGACACAGTTTGCATTTTATCAGAGTTACATAATATTGGTGCAGATGATTATGTCTTGAGGGGGGGGCAAAATTAACCGTCCCACTGCTCACACCATTCTATTACTGCACCCGTATTAGTGATTATAATGGAGCGTTCAGATATGCTGACAGACTGTCTATACAGAGACAGGAATTATATAACACACATACATCTGACTTTAAGAGAAATGTAGCTTCAGTTGTTTTTGGCCCATTTGTGAAACCAGCCTGGAGAAAGGGGTCCAGATGAATACACAGAGAGGTGGTCTCCATTTAGTATCACTGTCAATGTATAGAAGAACTTGTCCAGCAGAGAGAGGGATAAAGAAGCAGGTTAAGATGATCAATCAATCCATCAATCAAACTTTATTTCTATAGCGTCTCCCGACATCCAAAAAGGAGCACAAGGCGCTTAACACAGACGAATAAAATCAACAAATAAAGGAATAAAGGAATTAAAAGAATTTAAAAAAAACACACAGTCAAAAGGAGACTAAGCATTAAACGCCAAGCGGTACAAGTGTGTTTTTCTTTCAAGCTATCCAGCTCTCTTTCGCTTGTCCTTACACCGCCTGTTGATCCACCATTAGCTGAGACAGCCATTGCTCATAACTGGAGGACAACAGCTACAGACGCTGGGGCTCAACAGCTTTGGGAACAGCTGGGAAACAGGACAGGTTGGGATCAGCTAATTACAGTTTAATAAAGACCTGCACAGTGTCTGATGGTACATGATCTGTTGATAGAATACTGACAATGAGTACCACACGTTTAATACCCTAACTCAATTCATGTAGAGAGAATAACACAATACAGATACTCTCAAGCGACTGAGAATAAACACTGGGTAAAATAACACTTTAGTGCACACACACACACACGCACACACACCAGATGTATTATTAGCCCAGCTCTGATGAAAACCAAACAAACCGAGATCATGACATTTCTCTCCAGTCACAAACTGGTGTTTTATAGATGACAAAATGCTACCACCGTGTGGTGTGAGTCAGGACTGCATAGTTTTTTTTTTCACTAACATTTGCCATGCAACTTGTTTCACTTTTGTTGCTTCACTGACTGTACATGCAGTCAAAGCTTGGAAATCAGAGGCAGCACAGCAGTCGTCAAGCTGCGATCATTTAAACGTTTCAAACATCCCATAGTTCTGCAGAAGCTGCAACACAAAATACATTCAAGAAATAGAATAAATTTGGAATGCGCCAGTGTGGCATTTTTTGGATAAAATAATTGATGTTGATTTTCATTCTGCATTTTGCTTTTTTTTTGACAAGAGAAAAACTTTGCAGCTCATTTCTGTTCCTCATTCAAGTGCAAAACTCCTCACAGTTTAAACCAGTGCAGCAGCAATGTCCCACCTGAGGCTGTAGTTCTTTAATAATTACAGTCACACTTCTTTCTGTGTTAAGTGTTAAGTCAGTCCAGTGAGCCACCTGGGTCTGCTAGTGGATCCACAACAACACGACATTTGACCTACTCCTGCAGCAGCACACAGCAGTCGACACCTCAAGGTGCATCGAGAGCTTTTCTTCATATTAAGGACCTGTGAAGAGAGAGGCCAACGTGGAGTACTTGAAGTACTTGTCAAAAAAGTGAATTAAGTTTGAACATCTGCATTTGCTCAACAAGTGGCAAACTCCACCTGCTGCTGAAGATCAGCAGTTGCAGTGCTTTTACTTCCTCTGGGACAAATGTTACATCTGGAGGTGAGATTTTTTTCATATTCTCAAACTGTTTATCTGAATATCATGATTCTGTGTTTATAGAAATATTGTGCATGTCATGTACATCATTTTCTATTATCCAGTGGTTCAACTTAACATGCTTGTTTATTTTGGAGGCCTTGAAAAAAACATGAATTGAAACAGGTTGGTCCACCTGTGGAACTGTCAGTGTAAACAGGTTAAAGCAGTAAATCAGGCAGTTTATTATTCATGGCGCGTCAAACCTTAGTGAACAATATGGAGTATTTCCATCTTATGTGACTTTATTCTTCTCCTCCACAACATCTCAGAAGCAAATCATGTATTTTTTACTCCACTATATTTATTTGACATGGTAGCTGTACAGATACCCTTCCTGCTGGGTGACAATCTCCTGATTTTAGTTCATTTTTTTCTGTTTTTTTTAGTGGGTTGAGAACAATTCTCCTACATCTTAAGATAAACTGTGTAAAAACCCTCTTGGATTAGCTGAAAAAAGCTTCATCACAAAGCTGAAAACAGGCTGTTTTTTCTGAGCTCTTTAGAGATTTGTGGTTCTTATAGAATACAATGCATTGCTGCACATTAAACAGTACATAAAGTAGATAAAATTAGCCTTAACCTTAAACACCTGCAGCAGCAAAATGCAACACACACAGACACATTAATGCAGTATTAATCCTACAACATCACATCTGACAGGGACGATGTTTCTGCAGAATGAATTCCTTTACTTCTCATACTGTAAGTGCATTTTCCTGATAACTCTTTCATACTTTTACTCAGCATTTTGAATGCAGTACTTTGACTCCCAGTGGAGAATTTTCACGGTGTGTTACTGCTACTTTATTTATCTTCCACTGTCTGGACCTGAGCTGTAAGCAAACAGCTCTCAGTCAACGCACTGACCACATGAATAAATGAAAGTCTGGATCAATAATTCAGACTGCAGCCTGTTGTGCCTAAATGCGTGTCGTCATCGGGACGGTAGTTGCGGAAGTAGGCTGAGACCTGCCTGGCGACGGCGCAGGGAGAAGAGGGGGGTCTGTCACACAAAAAGGTGGAGATGGACGATCCTGAAACGTGATCGCCTGAGATCCCTTCCGATCCCAGCTGTTTCGCCTCATTTCTGATCTGTCCTGCGTCAAAACCTGGACTGCTTAGGGAGGAGCTTTCCTTGAGGTATGGGTGCACTACAGTCTTCACCTGGTCAACCAGAGTACGTTGATCTGGCGGAGAAGACCGGCTGTGAGTAGTCATCTTTTTTTTATTATTGTGTTTTTTTGTTTGTTTTTGTTTTTGGAGACATGTCGGAGGTGTGAAAACATGAGCGCGCTGCACCGGAAATATGATTTTAGTTCAGTCTAATTTTAAGCCAGTCTTATCTTAAAGGGGAAATCCTGCCATTTTAACGTCATGCCCAACACAAACAAAGAGATGATCAATATTTGCCTTTAGTATATTATTACAACATCTCTGTGTAAAAGGAAAACTGGTATGTTCGGTGCAGCAGTGATGAATAATTTACACTGCAAGTTAATGGATGTGTAACTGTACCCAGTTTACAGAAGGAGCTGCTGTTAATAATAGATCAGATGCCGTATTGAAAGCACTGACAGAACAATTTACCTGCCTTTTTCTAGTCGCCACTGTAGCTGCTGTAATTCACCTGCAGCTTGTTATGAAAGAGGTGTTGGTTGCAGGGTGACACACACACAACAAGTGTTTTGCATGAAATGTGAATATCCAAATCTGCTGCCTTGAAAGCCTCAAGCACAACCTGCAGAGGAATAAAGAGCTGTCTGTCTGATTCTCAGCAAACACCTCACTCACTTTTTGTGCAAATGTCAAAGGTGTGATTGGTGTGAAGAGTTTTACATGTCTTCTTTGTGTCTTGCTGGTTTTGGAGGCGTTTCGGGCATTCGTGCACGCACAAGAATGAACTTCAGCCCTTCTCTCTGTTCTCAGTTTCATTTGAGCAGATCGGAGTCCTGCACAAAAGATTCAAGCAGTTGAGCCACAATGAAGAAACTCTGCGGTAAGTTAGATTTTCAGTACGGTGCGGTGTGAATTCTTCAGGTTTCGTTTTTGTTATTGTGTGAATTGTTTTTTTTAAGCAAGTTACTTTTCTTTCACACCAACTTTCTTTAGAACCAGAAACCTGCCGAACAGGCTTTATGTTGGTTTATACAGCTGCCAACTTGCAATTATGCATTGTGTGACACTGTGTGCCGCTCCTTGAAATGCTTTTTCCACCCTTAGGAGAGATCACTTCAACAAAATTCCAGATCTAGCATGCAATCCCATCCGTTCGCAGATCATAGAGGCCTTCTTTGACAGAAGGTACAGTTGACAGTAGCCTGAACTTACCATCTTTTACCCTTGTGACCTGCTCTTGAGGCAGATAAAATGTCAGACTTTGCTCTGTCTGTATATTTCTGCAGAAACTTCTGTAAGAATGGCGACGGTACAGTGGAGGAGATCGGCTTCGAGGAGTTCCTGGTGGTCATGTCCCATTTCAGGCCCCCGTCGCTGCACATGACGGAGGAGCAGCGTGAGAGCCTCAGGAGGGAGAAACTGAGATGTGCGCCTTGAACACAAATCACATGAGCACATGCTCGACATGACATGCGGCTGACGCGCCGCTCTTACACTGATAGTTGTGTTTTTCTCCGCAGTTTTATTCAACATGCACGACACAGACAACGATGGGACGATCACCCTGGAGGAGTACAGACATGTAAGCCTCCTCTCACTTATGTGGATTAAAAAAAGCAGTTTTAAACCTTTTAAATGAAGTTTAGTCGTCATATAACCAGTGAAGATCATAAAAATCTCTGCAGAAATCGTCATGTGTCACCATGAGTTCAGCACATGGGTTTTACTCTCATCTGCCTGTTTTTGTCGGCATCATTTGATCGTTCTCAGCTGAGTTTTGAAAGTGATTGGAGATCTCTGAGAGTCAGCTGTCTAATGACGGAGGAGAGGAGGCATTTCTTGTCCTCCAGCCTTCTGGGATCAGGAGTTTAAGTCTTGCAGTGACTGCAGTAATATTATTTTATTGAAACGTGTCACGTCTGTCCAGGTGGTGGAGGAGCTGTTGTCGCTCAGCGGGGCACTGGGGAAGGACACAGCCAAAAGCATTGCTGATGCAGCCATGTTGGAGGTGGCCAGTATTTCAATGGGCCACATGGTGTGTAAACTGTGTAAAGATAACATATAGTAGGATTCACTGTTCTATGTATCTGCACACCGTTAACTTCACTCTTTCACCTGCAGGAACCGGATGAATTCTATGAGGGAATCACATTTGAGCATTTCCTGAAGGTAAGTACGCAGAATACCCACTATAATATGCATCTATGTTTCCTAAAACCACTTCATTTAAATATGTGACTACGGTTAATATGGATCATATTGAATGAAATAGTAGGAGGTTAGTTTTGCAAAATCTCAAATAAAAAGTCAATCGAAACACTTTCAAGGTGACATTTTCAGCAAAATACATTTTAAATAATCTAAAATTCTTTTCTTTAGTTGCTGAATGGCTTTGAAATTGAGTCAAGAATGAACATCCGCTTTCTGAAGATGGACACAACAACCTTATGCAAGTGAGGTTGGTACTCTGAACTGTGCAGTGACTCCAGGAGGACGCACAGTCATGGTTTCACTCTAACACCAGTTTGTCGCTTGCATTGAATATATGCCTTACTCATGTTTGAATAACTATGCAAATTCAAATAATATATGCATACTGCAGCTGCATTAGGAGTAGTTTCTTGACTGTAAGCAATAATATGAGAAAATCAGTCAAATAACAATCAGCCTGTTAGAGGTTCAACAAAGCAATAATAATAATAATAATAAAATATCCATGTCTGAAGTAGCAGACAGTATGACTGTGTGCATGCAAATATGGATGCTTAAAGAACCTTTTAAAACTGTTAATGCCATAAATCAATAACTCAGTAATCAGGGACATGACGTTTGTCTTTAAATATATCTAGATGTGTCTAACAATAGAAATGCAATAGTTTGAAATGCCTTTTATCCATGTTACAAGTGTGACACTTGGCGCATGCTCTGCACACTACATTTGCACAATAAAAGACCCCATGGAACGGTTCTGACTGCAGTTCGCGGTGTGTGTTTCTGATAAAAAGGAAACGGGAGTGCTGTCATGCAAGATTAAATGCTTAAAGGCAGTATCTGATGAGCGCTGGTTTAAGGAGAGCAGGCAAGATAAGTCACAATATAAACTGATTTCAGTCAAATTTTTTAGAAAGACCTTGATATTCTTTTTTAAAACACACATGTGATAATTAGTCCTAGTATATAAGTTCTCCTTAACAATATGCAGAGGTCAAAACACAAGGTTTGTTGGGGAATATGGACACAGATTATCAGTGCACACTGTCTTATGAACAGTTGAATTCTCTCTTAGCTGCAGCCTTAGCCTTCAACATACCATAATATCTTGACAGACCATCATGGTTGGTGGTCAAAAGTTTAGTAAAAGGAAGTCAGAAGCATCCTGTTGGTGGAGTGGTTACAGTGTATACCATATGCAATAACCACAACCGTCCCGGGCTTTCTCCTCATGTTTCCTGCCAACTCACTCGACTTTCACTGGCAACAGAAAGGCTAATTTGCAAACCTGTCAAAGATACCCACCAGCACTTCTGATTCACCTTGACTCCTTACATCAGTGTACTCAGTCATGGGTGTATACTGCCCTCTACAGGTCAAATCATGTAAATAACGTTAAATGATGCTGAGCCACCTGATTTATGGAAAATAATCCTGTGTAACCTCTAAAGCAGGTAGATATTGAAAAATGCAGTGCTTTTCAACATGATGCATGGTTGAGTGATTAGCTCTGTCACCTTTACAGTCTATGACATTGTGTCATTTTGGCTTTTACCTTGCAAAGTTGTCCTTACTTTACTTTCGTGTATGTCGATTATTGGTCATGTTCCATCGGTTATGTAGAGAAATGTAGCTCCAAATGTGCAGCAGGATCCATCATATGACAGCAGGTTGTAACTTTGGTAATCCCTGAAATGACCATGAGGTAGAATTTAGTGACATCTTGCAGTGAGGTTGCAGATTGCAACCTCCCGAATACCCCTTGTCTCACCTTTCCCTTTCCAAGCATATAGGAGAACTGCAGTGGCCGCGAAACTTATCAAAAGTTCTCTCTAGAGCAAGTGTTTGGTTTGTCTGTTCTGGGCTACTTTAGTAACATGGCAGTGCAACATGGCGGACTCTGTGGAAGAGGACTGGCCCCCTGTGTAGATATAAAGAGCTGATTCTATGGTAACAAAAACACAACAATTCTTATTTTCATATTATTACACACTAATTAAAATGGCTATTATATTCCATTTCTGCCAATAGATCCCCCTAAATCTTGTACGTTGGACCTTCAACATCTAGCACCTTTATTATCTTGTTGTGGTGTTGTAGCAAAATGGACCCAAACTCATACTGCAGTTGTGCAGAAGTCGACACAAGATGTGCTGTAGATTGATGACAGATGCATCGGTGGTTACAGAAACTACAACAGGCCCTGGGTTAAATCTCCAGCCCTGCCAAGTTCTGTTGGGGTTTGCATGTTCTTCCCTCAGTTGGTGTTGAAGCTTTGCAGGTTGTCTAGATTTCCTCCACAAGAATAAAAAATGCAGGTCAGGTGGATTAGAGAGCATTCTGCAGCGAGGACTTGTGTCCAAAGTGCATTTTCACAAATACTGTATTTGCTAAGATTTCATAGCTCTCCGGGGTCTTGAAAAGCATTAAATGGGTAGTGAAAATTAGTGAATAATGTAGACTGAACAGCGACTGTTGCCCTGAGGTACCCTGTGTGTTTGTGCTTTAAATAAAACAGAGTTATAACAGGGAACTTGATTCATGACCTAGAGTGAATCCCCCATCTACTTCCAGTTTCCTGAGAGCTTGTGATCTGAGGAAAGTTTAGTTAAGCATTACTTAATTCTAGCAAACATATTTGTATCTTTGTTATATTTCTTTGCTGCATATGGATGACAGGCTTGCATGCAGTGTCTGTTATTAATCTATTTTAAAGAAGGGTTTTCTGCTGAATTCTAACTTCTCTCCAGTTTTACCCGGCCCACCTTTCACACACTCGCATCCCCATCTATATGAGGATGCAAGTGTGCGAGCCACACATACAGTTATCTGACCCACACACACCCACACCTTGTGACTGGCCAGACAGCCCGCCAGTTTCATGAAATCTTTCCTATCTGATGCAGCCTTGTGTTGAACACATGCGTCATTCTGAGCTGATATCACACAGTCAGCGTCTCAGCAGCTTCCTGATTTTCTTTTAACCCCTCCTGATGGACTGATTCTGTGCAGAACTCAGCACATGATGCTTTGAGGACGGATTATGCTATTTTTATAGTTTTTACACTTGTCAAACCCCCCCAAAATCTTTGTTGAAAGTGTAGAAACAGATTAAAACTCGAATTTGATCGCGCAAATAAGAAGAATCATGAAATGCGTGACTGCTTTTTTCCCCAAACACTTCCATGTTGCTGAAATTGATGCAAAAAAAAGAGTGCTAAAAAGGTACAGCTGCAAAGTATCTTTAATAATTCCATATACAGCAAATAAGTTTATATCAGCAAAAGAGAACCTTACATAACATATTAGACAAATTAAATATACAGAGAAACCTTTACACTCTTGATCTTATAACAGCACTCCTCTCATCAGAAACACGCAAGAAAATAAATATTAAATACCATAAATAGGCTTCATTACACCGATGTACCAGCCACCTTCATACTCACTTATCTTTTCAAGTCTTTAACAACCCAGTGAGTATAAGTGTTGTTGAAAGCAGACTGTCTAAGGCCAGCCTTAGGTCATCCTCAGAAGAAGAGTGTGTTTATTTGCATCCTCCGTCTGCACACTTTGTTTTTTAGAGTCCTCAGTTCTCTGGAAACGTTTGACAGCAGCTCCTTGTAGGTCTTCAGGACCACGCAGCCGTAGACCTTCTGCTGGAAGACGTTCTGGGGTGGAGGTAGTGTTGTCGGCCCCCCTGCTGGCTCCGGTACAGGCAGGTTTGGGAAGAGGCTCTGATAAAAGCTGTTTATGAGAGCGGCCAGGCTCTTGCTTCGAGCGCTGACGGTGGCGAGCTCAGCCAGCAGCGGGCTCGTGGGCGACTGCAAGTCCGTCTGCTGCTCGTACACCCGCTTGAAATGCGGGAAGAAGGCTTGGAGATGCGTGGAGATGCTCGCTATCCTCTCCGAGGGCTCCAGGCCGGAGATGTTGGGGTCCGGGACGTCGTTAAGTGACACCTTGCAGAAGAGCTCTGCCATTTCTCCTTGAGAGGCTTTCTGCAAAGATAAAGAAAGAATGAAAGATGAATGAATGAAGCCACACGTCTTAAAAAGTGATAGTCAGCATATTGTGTTTAAAGGTGGAGCGCTGGGTTTAACACAGCAAAATAAGATACAGCAGTTTTATGTCTGCACTCACATATGTTTTGATTAGGTCGACAGATTCCTTCTGTACGAGTCTGGTCAGCTTCACGGTCTGTTGCAGAGAATTCCCACACTGCTGGTTTCTGCTTGCCGCCACAGTTCTCGTTGAATCAACAGCCATAACCAGCAGGAGAGAGAGTAATGCTGAGGAGAAAGGAACTGGTCAGTTTAGGTTATCCTACATCCCAGCGGCGAGGGGAACTTCATTTTAAAGCCACAAGTGGAGGGCAGGAGGGATAAAAATAGATTCTTCACCTCACAAACACTCAGCAAGCGACAAAAGAACACCAAAAGTCTGTTGTATGATCAATTCAGACATGGTATAAAATCAAACACTGTAGTTATAGTATGTGAAGGTGGCAACAAACATTCTCAGCCTCTTCAAATATTGGTCAGATTCTCATAAAAAGCAGTTTAAAAACTCATTTACTTCACTGATGCTGAATGAAAAGCAAGACTGAGTTCAAAAAAGCTGTGAAGCGGTTAAATTGAATCTGAAACCTCAGTTTCAGGCAGCTATAAGCAGCTAAAAGGCACCGAAAATAACCACAACAGCATGCACAATAGAGAAGCAAGAAGAGATGCAGTTATGTTTAATCATTTCTCGTGTTTTCAAAGAGAAGTATGGGATGAAACTTACTTGCTGCTGGTTCCATAAACTGTTGAAAATGCATACTCTTTACATGACCATTCATTCTCCACTCGGTATCACAGGCAAATTGCGCAGACTTGTCATAATCACACTCCTTTCAAACTTTTTTAAAAGACAGAAACCACACATTTGTCACAGGAGGAAATGACGTGCACTTTGTGAGGCAACCAAATTTCCCAGAATTTCCTCCTTTTTTTTTTCAGATGTGCATTTTTTTTTCTTTCATGTCCCGACATGCCTTCTCACAGAGCATGTGGGACGTTGTCTAATTATTATTACACGTCTGACCACTGGTAGCACAAAGTGTTTTTAATAGCACTTCCTTTTAATTTGTGCTCATGAATCTTTACACAAATCTGATGTATTTAAACCGCTTGAGGAGGATTAACCTGCTGAATTTAGAAAACAGGGTCTGACGTTCTTGGAAATAATTGAAGGACTGAGGTCAGCGTACCCTTTGACATGGTTCCCTGTCATGCTTTTTTATCGCCGCCTAGAGAGCACGGGTGAGAAGGTCAGAACTTTGTGGGTGTGAAAAAGTAAAAGTGAGCTCACCACAGTGCACAAGCAAGCACAGTGACGATCTTTCTTATGCACCTTCTACATACAGTGAGAGCAAATGTGCCTCGAGTGGCATGTAAAGTTCCTTAAATTGAAGTGAAAGCGTGCCACACTGTAGCAATCTCATAGCAGAAAGGGGTTTTGTGGTTCTTCCATTGACTTAAATATGACTTGGATAATTCAACAACAACACCACACATGCCACAATGCTTAACTTATAAAGTTTACCTGAATATAATCAGCAAAGTCAAAGGTGACTCCAGAGAAAATACAAGCAAAATTCTTAAAAACTGCCATGTGTGGCAGGGAGAGGTCGTTTCTACCAGACAAGAACCGGGAAATCTATGAGAGGTGTGATAAAAACAATCCCTGAGAAGACTGACTTTTCACACTAACTGTTTTAGCCACCGTCTCTTAATTTCAGTAAACATTTCTGCTGAATTTTGTCGGTATAACTGTCGCAGCTGCTCCTCAGTCCATGTGTGTCTTTTCTGCAACAATATTTTCATGCGGGCATTTGCACAGGAAGCTGGCAAGGTCACAGGAAATGCATTTCTCAATCAGAAACTTTTACAAGTGCGTAAAGGGGAGGGTCTGCCGAGCTGAACTAGGCAATATGTCAGTGTCATAATCCACAAGTTTAAGTCTCTGCTCGCATTGTCAGAGGGTGATTTCATTATGACAAATGACGATGGTGATGCATCCTCCTGTGATTTGTTTACTGTGTGCCACGCAAATAACAAAGGCTGGGTTTTTCACGTCTTGTCTAATCTCATCAGCGTCACCGCTGACTGCTGAGGAGTGATGGTCACTTGGAGACACCCTGTGACGTGTTTAGGGCAGCACAAACAGATCACATCGCATTTTGTTCTGTGTGCGAGCAACAGGTTAACTTGGCACTGAAACTGAAAGAGCTCGCTGAGAGCTGACATTGTTTTTTTTGTTGTTTCTTTTTAACGGTGATCACGTCTTGGTTTCAAGCATCCACACTAGATGCCGCATTGCTGTCAAACCACTGACTACTTGAGAAATGGGGGAACTCGACGCACCACAATAATGTCAGCACTACTTCAGGTAAAGCTTAACCACTTTTCTGCCGTCCTCGGGGCTTTCCAGTTGCTCCAGGGGATAATAGAGGGGTTGCGGTGAGGAGGGCCACTGCTGCAGATGGTGCCGCAGACATCGACGATTCAAGGAAACTACAGTCTGATTCCTGCCAGTATATACAGTACCGGCATGCCAAAAAAAGTCCCAAATCAACACCTAAATCAGGCAAGTTTACCCTGTAAAGTAAGGAAGCCTAGAAAACACTCTGCAGAGCAACTTCCCTCTCACCTCCTGTTCCACTTTCTAGGCTCTGGTTTTCACATTATCTTTGACCTGCATGTATGTTTGTAGCTTTACAGTAAATCATAATGAGCAGCATTTGTTACAATGTGGGTCACAGCGGTCATATGACACCGAAGAAAAGCAAAAGAGAGAAGTCCCAGACCACATAAGAGAGCATTACAAGGAAATTCAACCACAAACAATAAGAAATGCACTATCAAAAGATGCAGGGTGTCAATTGAGACTCCTTTTGTTTTTTTTTTCCAACAGAATCTCTTTTATTTTGTCTTTGAACTGCACAGGAAATGGTGAATAAGGTTGTTTAGGAAAGTCCCCTTTAATCTAACTAAATACATATTTCTAGTAACTTAAAATTCACACAAATTGTAAGTTCATAACTGTTCTGAAGCTCTCAGGCAAACCTTATTCAAGCACCCCAATAGCACTTTTGTATGGAACCATTTGTCCGCAAGGCTTCAGTTATATGTGACCAGACAAAAGGCCTCACTGCATATGAGAAACGTTTTCATCAAATTTCAGAAAGTTTGTGAAAATGTAAAAGGCTGAAAAACCTAGAGGAGCCATTCAACTTCAGAACACACTGTGGTCAAACATAACAAATTCAGAATTTAGGTGTAAAACAGGAGCATTTAAGTTCTATTGCCATCAGAAATTGAATGTCATTATATTCCTCTGTTTAAAATACTTTAGGGGACGTCTTCCACCTTTCAGCCCTGTGAGGAATATGACCGAACACTGATACAAGCTGTGGCTCTGAAATGAAAAGCAAAAGAAAAACACAGGTAAAGAAACACCTGCCAAACATAACAGGGTTGCATTCAAGACCACCACATTAAACAATGTTTCAAAAATCGACCCGTGATAAAATAGTATTTATTTTTTCATACATATACTTCATTTTTAGAGGGTTTCACTGCATGGGGTACTCTAAATATGTCATGAGTGTTTGAAAAACTTAGTAGTGTTTTGACTCAGAGGGGTTTCAAAATGCTTCACGTTTACATTTTGTAAAAATCAATCGTCTCTCCAAGACAAAAACACTACAAGGCTAAAGGTGGTATTAGAAATTAAGCACCAAACAATTATCTTTCCATTCAGTATAAATGGAAACATTGTGCAACCTGTTCAATGACCATAATGAACATGGCAAAAAATGTGTAAATCTGATCATTAGACACTAATTACTCAAATGCAATCTGGACCCACATGTTGTGTTTGCTTTTGTAGAACCGTTGATCCATAAACGATCATCGTACTGATATCATAAGAAGTCTGTGGTTCCATTCACCAGCATTTATACAATCTGAGAGTCTAGTGATTTGACTTAGCAATATATTCAGTTATTGTATGACCATATCTCTATATTATAAAACAGAAACGAAGCAAAAACTTTATCGTTAAGCTCTGTTATCAGTAATAGACCAGTGTCTCTGTATGTTCTAGCTATATTCTCATGTACAAATATTCATATCAAAAGTTATACAGCACGATTCTCACCATTTTCCTTTACAAGAACTTTGATTAGTGAACATTAAATGATTCACAAGTTTAGATGAAACCAAAACAAAATGGTGCCGGCCTCAGTAAATAAAATATAGATATAACAAACACGGAACTGAAATCTGCTTCAGGCACAACTTAAAGAAAGGCATTTG